>NC_133534.1:175032644-176246461 GCF_048544455.1 Silene latifolia
CTCATCAAAGCTTATGATCGATATGATAAGGTTACATCACTAAGGTGCTCAACAAAGCCCCAAAAGTCTACCAAATTATAAGACTAACAAGGACTCCACAATGGTAGGTATTCCTCAACTCAATTGGTTCTAAGAGCCAAAATCAATTCACCACACAAATTCATTTGTTACCACCCATGTCCTAAAGTATCTCCTTTACAATTCTCGTCACTGAACTTCACTTAAAATGTCATCCCCAAGTACCATAGCTTATCTACTCCATCATCTCACCACTTAATACTTCTAGTCTCCGATACCATAAATTGGAATCACATCCTTGAACTCACGAACTACATCGAACAACATTCCACCAAAATTCCCAAATCCAGATATGATTAATAAGGTCAACCACGTGTTCTCAAATTTCGAAAGGTCAACAAGGCTACTCTATACTAGATTTGGTCAACTTAAAAGGTTTAACAAACTAACTAATTCCAAAGTACAAAACCAATCCATTAAGCAACATCAAAGTCCCATTGTATTCCTTTCAAGGCCTACAAGGATTAGGGCTAACTACCATTCCTTTAATTCTCCATAAGAAATATCGAGACTTTCAAATGAAGTAGCTTAGGTTCATTCCATCTTATGTGCTAAGGTAGTACCCATGCTCAAACATCTATAACAAACAAGCTCTCAATAGACATAAATCCCAAGGTGTTTCTAACTCACTAGGCTCTCATATTAAGTACAACTAACAAGACTAACCAAAGGATACCAAGTTATATTCTCCTATACAACTCAAACCTTAAACAATCAATTTCTCAACTCGTTCACGCCCTCCAATGATACATTCTCTCAAAACCGGGTTCTCTTGAACAAGGGGACTATCCTGCGGAATAAAAGGAAGGTGTCCACATGGACTTTTGTTATAAGGAGAAAACGAACCAAGGATGAATCAGGAGAAAGAATTGAAGAGTAGTTACCAAGGCGAGATAAGAGGAATTTGAAAGACGAATGAACAACGAAATTGGAAGATTAAGGTAAGATACACTGAATATGGAAAGAAATATCGAGAAAGTGGAAGCATTCTTCATTTGGCATAACCAATATTTAACGGCACCAAAATTAATAACTAACAATCAACAAACCTAACAATTAGCAATCACAAACAGACTACCACATAAAATCCTAACTCTACCCATCCTACCCATCTCTCAAGTTTATTATTTAAAAGTCAAGTGATTTTAGGTGGGGTGCACAAACGTGCGTCGGGAGCAAATAAGCTCTGATACCAACTTGATTAATAAATTACTTTCGCAAAATAATAACGGTCCAAAATTACGGGGCGTTACACTTGGCTGCTGCGTGCGTGAAATGGATAAGGTAAACGATAAGAGGTCTTGAGTAGTTGTGCCAGAATCAGGGAAGTAGGGGGTTTACCGGAGTTGTTGATGTTTCTCGTCGGCGATGACGGAAGTGGTAGGTGGCGACGGCAGGGTGTTAGGTGGTGATGTGGGGAATTTGAAAGGCGGTAATGGGGATATGATTGGGACAGATCTAGTTTAGTTATGACTTGTGAGCAACAGGACGCGCGTGGAGTTTAGTTATGAAGGTCGTTCTCACCAGAACTTGACTCTCTCTCTCTCTCTCTCTCTATATATATATATATATATATATATGTGTGTGTGTGTGTGTGTGTGTGTGTGTGTGTGTGTGTGTGTGTGTGTGTGTGTGTGTGTGTGTGTGTGTGTGTGTGTGTGTGTGTGTGTGTGTGTGTGTGTGTGTGTGTAAATTGTCTTGGTTTGCTAAACTCTTTTATTCACTACCTCGGACATTCCGAGATGGTAATAGTCTCACTTTCTAGGAAGGCCTAGTTAAGGCTCTTAGATAAATGGGGGTGTTACAAAACTGAAGACCTGCAAAATAACCACACAAAGAAGGACGACCAAACGAGGACCAACCTTAGAGACAAGGCGTCTCCAAACAGTGTCAATAACAATAGGACGTATACCACCATCTGGTTTAACAAGTGGCGTTAGCAGAGCACTAGCAATGTACTCACCTAGAGCATGCAGACATCGGCCCTCAAGGAAAAAATTAAGCACCCGAGTAATAGACGCGATCAAATCATCCGAAATAGCAACAGCAGTTCCGCCCAAACAATCCATAAGATGCTGAGCATGGAACCCATCCCTCCCATATGATGTGCCACGCGGGAAACTTTGAATCATATCCAAAACAACGGCCGAAGAGGCAATAAGGGAATGGTGATCAACAGGTAAAGGCGACAAGTTGGGAGATGGAGCAATGGGGTGATTATCCCACAAAGCCACAAGAGTGGCATCAGAATAAGGAGCAATACCTGTTGAAGAAAGCAACCGAACAGCGGTAGTATAGTGACCATCACAAATCTTCCTCCGACATTGCCGGAGGTTAAGCTCACTCAAATCAAGGTCCTCCTCCACACTAAAAGAATGGGGAACCTCGACTAAGGTGTCCTGCACAAGCTGCAAGCTGCAAACTGCCACCAGACACACCCCAAGCAAGAATTGCAATGGCAATACTCTCCTCCTGATGCTAACGCCTGACAGCGGTCCTACACTCAAGATTACTCCTCAGAGAAAAGGTCTTAAGTATACAAAGAGGCAATGCAAGAAAGCAAATTCGGCAGGAGTGGTCACCAGGAGAGTCAGCCACATCATCTAATGCACCCTTTTAAAACCCTAGAAAAACCAAGATGACACTTAGGAGGGATGGATTTCACAGTGCGTAACCCCATAGAGAACAAACGATCAAGGACAGATATAGTCAAACCAACAGGCACAACCCCAACATCAGACGAGGGAACCGACGGACACAGAGCTGAAGGTCTGGGAATATCCTAAACAATAAAGCAAACAAGGCCGTCACCACAATCTGGAGGTGCCACAGAATCATCCCGACTATGCCGACACTAAGCACAAAAGGTATGAGTTTTAAGGCATACCCCATATAACCAAACCCCCATACGCTTTAAAGTAATCTCAGCATCAGAAAAAATAGTCAAACTATCGGAAACAGTTTGACGAGTAAGTACCTAAGCATCGCCACTGCAATGCCGATTACGAAGGTGCCGGAGCATAGAGGTTTTAACAAGACCTCTAACACCACCATCATGACACCCACAAAGACCCAAAAAAGGACAATGGTATCGAACAATATCGAGCATTGCAAAAAGTGGTACGTAGGCAGCAAAGTAGTGATAACGTGAAAACAAAAATGAAAGACATACGTGAGCACGTGCATGGATAAAGAAGAAGAAGAAGAAGAACAAGAAGAAGAAGAAGAAGAAGAACAAGAAGAAGAAGAAGAAAAAGCACAAAACGCAACCAACCTAGAAGCCCTAATCGATAGCAGCAAACGGTGGCCAATCACACCCCGCAACACCACCAAGGATAGACTGGATAAAGGACAAAGACCGTTGACGATAAACGTTGCCGATGATGACCCCTCTTCGGCATAGGCAGCCTGCAACAAAACCCAACATAAAACCTCCATTCCCTACAAAACCACAAACCTACAAAACCGCAACCCCTAAATGAATGCCCAGCAAGGACGACATCTAACGAGGATGGTTAACGGTAGGAAGAAGTCGCAAGGCGGAAAGAAATAGAAAACCCAAACCCGAAAAGAGAAACAATAATAAACCAAAAATGAAATCCTACCAGAGACTCCACTAACAGCCACACACGACAACAACTTGAGGCCTAAAATCACCGAGATGCGGTGGCCCTCTCTGACGGTAGTCAGTTGTAGACAACAGCAAACCCCTCCAGCGCAAAACGCAAAACGTAAACCGCAAATCGCAAATCACAAACGAAAAGGAACCCTAAAACCCCGCAATAATCAACGTGGAAACAATGACGACGGCAAAGTGAGGTGGCCGACGGTGAAGGATGGTCGGCGGCGACGTGAGGTGGCCTAAGATGATTGTTGTTGTTGTTGGCGACGTGAGGTGGCCTAAGATGATTGTTGTTGTTGTTATTGTTGTTGTTGTTGTTGTTGTTGTTGTTATTATTATTCTTTATTCTTTATTCTTTATTCTTTATTCTTTATTCTTTATTCTTTATTCTTTATTCTTTATTCTTTATTCTTTATTCTTTTTGCTATTCTTTATTCTTTGTTGTTGTTGTTGTTGTTGTTGTTGTTGTTGTTGTTGTTGTTGTTGTTGTTGTTGTTGTTGTTGTTGTTGTTGCTGCTACTGCTGCTTAATAAAAACGTAATTATTATTGAGCTCAAAAAAATTTCAATAAATAATTATTATTTATTTTTTTTGCAAGAAAATTATCTCAATTTTTATTCATCCTTGAAAGGAATAAAGAAAGGAGGAGTTTTACAAAAATATCCTCTAATTGGCTAATAGAGCTTAAAATCTACCTAATAAGATGATCTACTTGTTTAAGATGATCTACTTGTAAGATTCATTAACCTCTTATTAGACACTTCTAATAACTATATATTTTAGTTTAGTCATAAACTAATCTAGATCTTATGCATGCATAACAAAATGATACAAAGTAAGAAGAAATCGATTAATCTTACATTGAGGGCCGAAATGGTTTATACTAATTGGTCTCCTACCAAGTTAGTCTTCTTAAAGAAAAAATCCAAGTGCCCAAGAAAACCCTAGATCCAATGATGGGATCTACTCCTTAAGGATTGTACCAAGGAAATCACTCTTAAATCCTATACTAATTTTGTACTAGAATTAATATAAGAATCCTATAAAATGACGTAATATTATTTGGTTACTACTTCTAGTAATGATATAATATTATTTGAGATTTTGTGATTTTTTCTTCCTTAAGTTTTCAACTACAAAACTAGAGAGAATAATAAAAATTATCAATATAATTTATAAGAATGAATAATAAAAATTAGAAGAGAAAAATTCTCCTCCTTTTGCATGGAGTGGCCGGGTGGGTAGAGGGAAGAGTGCCCAATGCTTTTTCTATGTTCTCTTCTCAAGAGACTAGGCATGCAAGCCTATGATTAGTAGGTCATCATTATGCCTTCCACTAATTAAAAGAACAAAACACAATTTATTCCCTAAACTACCATTTACACGGCACACTCAAGGTTAAGAGGGTCCATTTTAAGTTTGTCAATTGTCCAATTTGTGTAATGTGACATATTGGACATGTTACTAGACATGTTGTTTTAATAATGCATTTTTAACTTATTAAAAATCATTATATAAAAAAAATAAATCACATACAAAAATTAACTAGTAATTCACAATTACAATTACTTAAAATGGGTCATAAAATTATAAATTACAACAACTTGTATTTATAACAAACCATTCATTCTTATTTTAATTGTTTCATAAACAATAACTAAACCTAAGTAATGTCAAACTCTAGCCAGCCAATCATTACCGATTAATGTGGATCAGTTGACAATAAAATATTACATTCCCTTAGCATTCTTAATATGAGATTTAAACATGTGATCGCATTATTGTCGAGGACACATACTCCAACAATTTCCCACTTGTCCGCGACAAGTGTGCGTCACCAATTCTCTTGTCCTATTACTACCTCCCACTCAATACAAGGTGTCTTGCAGGTCGTACTTGCATCTGATCATATCAAGAGTGGTTTCCTCGATCTGAAGAATAACTGTATGACCGGAATTATCTACCGTAGATACCTTCCGATCGTGGCCACGCATTTCCAGTTCATTACTCCTCGAGTGGCCTTGAGATATAAGATAACCCTGACAGGGATGGACAATTCCTATTGCACTCTTCCCTTTGAATAGCCACAGCTCATCATGACCCAAAACATGCCCATTAGACCCCAATTACGAAGGTCGCAGAACATAAATCAAAGTCACTCTGAAACTGTGCCATTTTAGGCGAACAGTCTTTAGTCAAAGAATCGACTCATAAGAATACTATAGTAGCTGTCGCCACGATCAGGCTATAAAAATTTCCAGAACTCTATAAGCAGTCATAAGCCCGACAGAGTGTCCCTCACAGTCTGCCTATGTGATCGATTAGTCATCTCTTATGACTCTATGGCACTTAAACTTGCCATCAATCACATCACACTCTAGCTACTTCGAGATGTCACCTCATATAAGTAACTAGGGGCGAATACTATGTTACTTCAGTTCACTTTAATGGGGTTCAATAATGTCTTAACAACCCATTTGGATGTAACAAAGTACAAGATGAGTTAACGATAACTCAAACGATAAATGTGATTATCACATACGAGTAGTCAATACTATATTACTACTCTATGTCTTATAATCATAAGTGTACTTATGCACTTGTCTAACGCAATAAAAGTTTAGCTTGTGAACATACCATGTGTCCAAGTGTTCAAACTTATGAATTGCGATTTCCTTCATTTTCATGTTATCTCTTATAGCATGAACTTTACTAAGTACATGTCTAGACTTCGTTCTAGACTTAGGTTCTTTAGCTTGAAAGAAGCTCCCTTTGTTATCACATAACCTGTGATGTGGGTATAGACTTCAAAGTACACCACTTTATCACAACGTACTTAGGTTTATTTTGTAGAATCTTGCAATGATTGACAATAAAGTACTCTTTCTAGTCACTCCTTAGGCCAATAAAATCAGCCTAGGATTTTCACAGATCCTAATAAGTTCGGAAACTTGAGTTTGTGTATCCTTAATACACAACTTAGTATACTTCCAAACTCCAGAACAGACCATTAGTTCTCCTTGAGAATTCATGACGGTTCCTTGAGGCTTACCAATGACTCTCATATGGGCTAACTTGTTATCGACTTATCATGCTCCAAGCATGTGATTCATCTAGGACATGTGTATTATGGCATACATGATTATACTAATGGCGGAAACATTAGTTATCGAATTCATGTAGACAACAGTTCTTAGGTTCAGTAAATAACTATGACTCTATCATGGTAATTCTATATTCATCGACATGAATAACCTACTTAACTTATTGATATCATTAAGATGAAGGATCATTATTAACATAAGATGCCTATCTAAGTGCCAATCCAACATCCCATGTTATAATAGATTTGCATAATATCTAATTTCATCCAGAATTGAAAACCTAAATACTTCTTTATGAAAGACAGTATATGCACGTCATTCCCAATGAGTAATATGTTATGCAATTCATGAAGGATGATTGCTCCCACTAAACTTCATGTCTCAACATGACTGTTACTGACTCCCACTTAATTCCACATGTTTCATTTTTGACAACTCATTCGAAAAATTTCATGAATTGAAATAATCATTGCTATACTAAGTATTTAGTTAAAACCATATATGTCATTCACATATCCCTTTCAAAATACACATTTGGAAAGAAGTTTTAATATCTAACTTATTCATTTTCACAATTAAGTATAGCAATGTTTTTAGCATTGTTACCAATTAACATAACTTTTGTAGACATCATCATGCCTATCTATGCAACTCTTGATCATAAAGTTCTATTTACTTTGGATTGGTCTCAACAATCTCAAATAAATCCATTTACTTGCATTGTAATACCCCGTATTTTATTATCGTTTGGGCGAGTTTTATTATTTAATAGTAGCGTAAAAATAAGTGATTAATTCATATCGTATTATATCGTAAGATGAGTCGGGTTTATAATTAAGTGGCATTTTGGGTCGAGGGGTCATAACCCATTTACCCACTTACTACCCATTTACCCACCTACCATTTTACCTCACCAAACCCTAAAAACAAACCCTAATACACCTTTAAAACCCTATCCCCCTCCCTACCGTCATTTTGACAACACAAACAACAACCCCTCTTTCCTCTCACGTTTAAGCAGTATACACGGCCAAAGAGAGCACGCCGGTGAGTGTGGAGGGAGTAGGGTCTACCAAGAGTCCAGGGGAGTCGTTGCTAGGGGTCGAGGGTGGTGGTACTGGTCGGAAAAGCTCGTGTCGACGGCCGTCACGGTAAGGTTCCCTGTTTTCATTTCTGTCATACTGTTTTGTATTGGGTATTGCGTCTTTTAGGGACTGTTGTGGTGGTCGTGGGGTTGTGGGATGCGTTGTTGGTGTGGAGTCGAGTCAGATGGTGGTGGTTATAGTGGTGGTCGTGGCTGGTGGTGGTTTCAGTGGTGGTGTTTAGGTGTCGGGTTGGTGGGGCGTTCTTGGGTTGCATTTCAGACATAGGGTAAAGGGGTGGCACCACCGTGGACTCGGGGGAGGTCGAATCGGTGGTGCCACGTGTGTCAGAGTCGCCGTGCGACGGTGGTGCCAATGGTGGTGGTTGGTAAGGTGGCGGGGGAGTGTCGTGGTGGTAGGCGAGTTGGGAAAGGGGGTCACAGGGTGTCATTTGTGGCGGCAGGAGCGCAGGCAGGGGGTTTTGGTGGTGGTGGCTCTGACCGCCGGCGTGGGTCGACCACGTTGGTGGTGGTGGGAAGTGACCAGGCCAAACCTGGTGTCAGGCCTGGTGGTCGGCGGTGAAGAGTGGTGGTTGAGGGGCGGTTTGTGACGGGTTGGAAAAGGGGTGCGTGTGTCGAGTTGTGCATTGTTTTCGAATTTATTTTTGTTGCGGGTTTTATTTTAATGAATCGGGAATGCGTATACTTCTAATATTTATATTATTAGTTTTGATTATTAAGTTAATTTTAAGTAGCGGTGACGGAATAATGTATTTAAGCTTTTGAGTCGGGATTTTATGTCGGGAAAGTTACTATTTTTAGTAACTTGCTATTTTGGTAATCGCTACTTTGGGAAACTTCCCATTTTAGGAAACTTTCTATTTTGAGTAACTTATATTTTTAGTAATTTCTAAATTGGGAAGGTTTCTACTTATAGTAGCTCTTGAGTATGGGAACGGGAATAGTTAATTGAATTAATTATATTATGTATATGTTTAGGTGGCGAGTTTCGGGTGGAGTACTTCGATCTGCAGCTTAGCTTTTACCGCTATTGAGGTAGGGGAATACACTGGACCTTATATCGTCTTCGTGACTCGAATCGTCTAATCGGTGATTTACATGTTATAATATGATTGTTTGATTTAATTCATTAAGTACTACCGTTGAACTGTTTTATTATATTATTACATCGGAGTTGGTGGAGGTGGTGATGATGACGTTGTGATAAGGCCCAGTGTCTGGTTCTCAGGACTTGCCCTGGTGTCCTCAACAAGGAAGTGCGGATCGACTATGGTCGATATTTATAGTCTACCGGGGATCGGTATGGGCCGGGTTGTCCGGGTTGTGAGTTGTGATGGCGGTGTTGGTGATGGAGGAGTATGTGTTTTATGTTACTGTTATTGTATTACCTACCCAGCTTCGTGGGCGACCCCGTGTATTCGTGTACGCTGTGATGATCCAATTATTGGGGAGCAGATTGACAGTATTCGAGACCGATAGGAGCTGGCGGGAAGAGAGCTTGGATGACCGACTTAGTGCCTAGCTCACCTTAGTCTTTTGAGTAGTTTTATCAGACTTATTATTTGGTCGTATTTGGAGACTTGTTTTTATTTCAGTTGTAATGTCACTATAAACATTATAATAAAGTACTGTGCTTCTTTCCTTTGTTATCTACTGCCTCGGGCTTCCGAGATGGTAACACCATCATTTATCTGAGGAGTCCTAGTTCAGGCCCTTAAATAAATGGGGGTGTTACATGCATAGATACCATTTTAGTTTCATAAGGCTCTTAAGTAAAATGTAGAATTTTAAAATCTCTAGGTATCAACTTTATAGATCAAAATCTTATTTTACAAGAACATTTTCTTTTGCCTTTTCATAAGTCTCAAGTTATCATAAGAACGCTTTCTTTTGGTCTCCTTACGTCAAGAGTCTAACCTAAGAACATATTCTTTTGGTCTCCTCACGTAGATCCCATACCTAAGAACATCTTCTTTTGGTCTCCTCACGTAGATCCCATCTAGTCAAGAGTCTATCCTAAGAACATCTTCTTTTGGTCTCCTCACGTAGATCCCATCTAGTCAAGATTTGTGGCTAAATTCAATCCTACTCTATCTTTAGAAAAATACATGTATTTTCTTCAAAGATAGCTTTATGAGCCACAAACAACTTTGTACTTATGATAGTAAAGGAGAAAAATATTACACAAGATAACTTTTAGCGACCTATTTGAGACATATTGTAAATACATTTTAGTTCCCTTAATATGTGAGTTCAATAGCTCAAGATAACTTTATAGTTGATCTTACATAAGTAAGTTGTTACTTTTAGTAACAATGGCATAAGGAGAATCAAATTCATAGCTTATGGACATGTAATGACTCAATCATTATAATTGTCTATTTGATCAATTTAAGTCGATAATCTTATGTTTCTCGATGCAAGTAGTGTATGATGACAAATTTTAGAATAAATGATATGATAAAGTAAGTGACTTGGGTTGCAAACCAAGTCACCAATATCCAAAATACAACCATTGTTTAAGGAAACAACTAAATTTCCAAGTCAAACTAGGAAATCAAAATAGTTCTAAAATTTCAAAATACAACATGAAAATAAAGACAAAGCCAAATAAAGTCAAACTTCCATCGATCTAGCACCATGGGTGGCTACATCTAGTTTCCCTCAAGATCATCTAGGATTGTTTTTCTTTGCCCTTGTCCTTGCTTGGATGCCCTAAGTACAATAAAAAAGGGTAAAATCACAACTTGTATCAAAATACCAAAGTTGAGATTGAAACATAAAAGATAGGGATATTTATTTACCTACTGGAATAACTTTTCTAGCTTTAATGTCGCCAAGGTACTTTGGACTATTCCTCTTCCAATTCCCAACACCATTATAATAGTGGCATTTGTCCCCGGATGGGGCACCCTTCTTGGGCTTAGAGGAGCTAGCTTCGCAAGCCTTTCCTTTGTTCTTGTAGGGAGTTTACTTCTTTCCCTTATTGCTACCCTTCTTAAAATTCCCTTTGCTCTTATGATTAATGTTGAGCACATCCTTGGTGGTGCTAACACTTAGCCCCATGTCCCTCTTGGCTTGCACAGGCATTTTGTGCAATTCATCGAGAGAAACTTTCAAGTTTTGCATATTAAAATTCACCCTGAATTGAACATATGCCTTAACCTTGTTTAAGGAATGAAGAATTCGGTCAATGACGAGTTTCTCGGGAATCTCTACCTTCTGCAAATTTAGAGTCTCAACATGCTCCATCAACTTGAGCACATGAGGGCTAACGTTTTAGCCCTCCTTAATGTTGAGATCGAAGAATGTGGATGCCGCTTCATATTGAATGATCCTCGGAGCTTGTGAAAACATGGTCACAAGTTTCGTATAGATCTCATAGGCGGTGCTAATCTTTATATCACTCCTTTGCAGTTCGGCCTCCATAGAGAAGATCACACATTTTTGATTGCGGCCGACTCCTTTTGGTTAGTCTCGTAGGCTTGCCTAGCGGCGGGGGTAGATCTTGCGTTAGGTGTGGCGGGAGATGCCTCGGTAAGGTAACGAAGCGCTTGTCGTCACCCTCCGCGGCCAATCGAAGTTGTGCATCCCAATCGGCGAAATTGGACCCATTCTTTTTTAATTTACAACGATCCATGAAGGATCGAGCCAAGAGACATTGGTGAGAGTGTTCGAGCTAGTGTTGGTGGATGAATTTGGAGTTGCCATTGCAAATGAGAAAACAATTTTGACTACAAAATAAAAAGTGAAGGAATTAATAAACATTTATCGTTTTAATAATACTTGTAAACATTTTATACAAGTCTTAAGCATTTATATAGTGACCTCTACCCAACTATTATAAATGATCCCGAGATCCAACTTCATACCAACTCGGGCACGGTGAGCCGATTCATCCCTAATCAATATAATTCGGTGGATTAACACTTTAATCGATTCTACTTCTAGAACTCCCGGTCGATAAAATTACTTTAATATTTATCTTAAGCCCGGAACACATGCGACTACGGTCACGAATACTTCCGTTGAGCTCAATACAAATTTCGATGTAATAACATTTAACTACCCACTTACCCAACGTAAAAAGTTTAGCATCCCGGTGAGCCGAGCCTACTTCCTTATGAAATTGTGATTGATGGTTCTACTATTTGGTAAGGCTAATTCTCAATTATTATTTAGTGAGAGGTCTTGTCAATTCATTATCTATCACGTTTTAAGTGAACTAAAGCGGTGAACTACGATAATTATAATTGACACCGTCGATGACTCGATATAATGATATGCATGTGTAGTTATGGCGATTTGGCTATGCATGCAAACATATAAAACAAATGCAAAGCAAAACGATAAAATCCTAGTATGGCCTTCCTAAAATAGTAAATCTAATAAACTATTTACAAATTCGGAAACCAACTCCTTTGGTCCCTTGAACTTCATTTGGCACGCACTCCAAGGCAACACCGTCTTTGTCGGAATGCCTTCCCGAATGGCGCCGTCTTCAAGGATTTCCGGGATAAATAAATTACATAGCTTTTCTACTTTATACATTATAAGAAGAAAAATAAAAAATAAAAATAAAAGTGATACGAGACCACATTAATTACAACCGAATCGATATCCCCATTCATTTCGAGAAATACCAATTAAAAACTAAGGCCATACTAAGTACAAATTATATAATTCAAAATGATATAAAATTAAAATATGACAATCATAATAAAAATGCAGCATTAATATATGTATGAAACATGCCATGTGATGTGCCAAATCGCCCTATTTAAGCTAATATCGTATATTCGGTCCAGTTTTATGGATAATTGTGACTATTAACTTATTAAAATCACACAATATTACATAAATCAAATCTATGTCCAAGTTAATTACCCCAACCTTCTTAGGACTCAAAAATGTAGTCTTCACTAAATATTTGACAATAATTCAACTTGATATTTTATTATTGCTCTTTAAACACTATTATTCATAATAATAAAGAAATAATTCCCAATAAGTCATAAAAATTCGAAAATTTTAAAATCATAATTTTTTATATTCTAGAAAATTCCCAACATTCCAAAACTTTAATAAAATTTGCCCTTAGAATATTTTAAATTTATTTCACAAACAAATCGTATAATACATAACTTTATCCCATTAATTCCAAATTAAACATAAAATTATGTAATAAATCAAAATTAAAATTTTGAATATTCTAAATAAGTTTCTAGAACCTGGAAAAGATAAATTTTTAGGTCCAAAAATCGAATTTATAATTATGACTATTTAAAGTTGCTATTTATCAATTTTACAATATAAAATTCAATAATCATTTAAAGCAAATGAAATTTGATATGAAAAATTAGATCTGATGTTCATATCATATATACAACATTGGGAAAAATTTTCATGCCATAAAATTCATTTTAGCTAATTTTTGCTAAAATAGTCACTATTTATGTGATTTTTACATCTAAAAATCATAAATCATGCAAAATGAAACTATTATATCTCAAAATTTACATACAGTGTGTAAATATTGCATGTGACAACATACTAAAATTTCATGAGCATAAACAAAGTCTAACCATTTTTAATCAAAATACCTCTATTTAATCAATTTTTATCATGTAAAAATCATAAAACATGCAATATAAAACCATTTTATACGAAATTTTACATACAATATCTAAAATATGCATGTGAGGTCGTGTAAAAATTTCAAGGTCATAATCATAGTCTAACTAATTTTAGTAATTTAAGTGACATTTTATTCAATAAAATGTAATAAAAAAACTAAAATCATATTAAAGAGCAATAAAATACCATAAATCATCAAAAATAACCTAAAATCAATTTAGGACCAGAATGTTTATCATGCAAAAATTTCGTGGCCTATATCATCATATATCACAAATTTCTAGTTTTATATGTTAACATTTTAACTCGAAAAAACGATGACCGATTATGCATGCAACAACCATTTGCTCTGATACCAATTGTAAGATTCATTAACCTCTTATTAGACACTTTTAATAACTATATATTTTAGTTTAGTCATAAACTAATCTAGATCTTATGCATGTATAACAAAATGATACAAAGTAAGAAGAAATCGATTAATCTTACATTGAGGGCCGAATGGTTTATACTAATTGGTCTCCTACCAAATTAGTCTTCTTAAAGAAAAAATCCAAGTGCCCAAGAAAACCCTAGATCCAATGATGGGATCTACTCCTTAAGGATTGTACCAAGGAAATCACTCTTAAATCCTATACTAATTTTGTACTAGAATTAGTATAAGAATCCTATAAAATAACTTAATATTATTTGGTTACTACTTCTAGTAATGATATAATATTATTTGAGATTTTGTGAGTTTTTCCTCCTTAAGTTTTCAACTACAAAACTAGAGAGAATAATAAAAATTATCAATATAATTTATAAGAATGAATAATAAAAAATAGAAGAGAAAAATTCTCCTCCTTTTGCATGGGGTGGCCGGGTGGGTAGAGGGAAGAGTGTCCAATGCTTTTTCTATGTTCTCTTCTCAAGAGACTAGGCATGCAAGCCTATGATTAGTAGTTCATCATTATGCCTTCCACTAATTAAAAAAACAAAACACAATTTATTCCCTACACTACCATTTACACGGCACACTCAAGATTAAGAAGGTCCATTTTAAGTTTGTCAATTGTCCAATTTGTGTAATGTGACATATTGGACATGTTACTAGACATGTTGTTTTAATAATGCATTTTTAACTTATTAAAAATCATTATATAAACAAAATAAATCACATACAAAAATTAACTAGTAATTCACAATTACAATTACTTAAAATGGGTCATAAAATTATAAATTACAACAACTTGTATTTATAATAAACCATTCATTCTTATTTTAAATGTTTCATAAACAATAACTGAACTTAAGTAATAAAACAATTTAAATTACTTAGACCGAATCTTATTTAATCGAATTACAATAAAATACGTAATTTTACTCACAAAATCATTTGTCAATTTTAAGGAATTAATTAACTTGTATCAGCATACAATTAATTAATTTATCAATTAAGAATGTTTTCCTAGAGGTATGACCTTAAGGGATCAACTGATCACCACCGTCATACGACAGTAATGTCAAACTCTGGCCAGCCAATCATTACCGATTAATGTGGATCAGTTGACAATAAAATATTACATTCCCTTAGCATTCTTAATATGAGATTTAAACATGTGATCGCATTATTGTCGAGGACACATACTCCAACACTACTATCTCATTATAGATTCTATCACAACTATTAACTGAAAGCCAAAACCCTATAATATATTTAATCAGTCTAACCAAAATAGCATGCTCTTCTCCTGGCCTGAAAACAGTCTTTGGTTTCTCTAATGCCACGGCAAATGGACAGTCCGTACGAATGCATAAATTAACCAAGTGCTCGATCAGTCCTCTCTATGCCTCCTACTTCTGATCCATCCAATCTCCTGTCCAAGTGCTAACCCTCCTCTATGAATGCCCATCCAATAAAGCATAGACTGCCAAACAACAGTAGTGTAAGAACATCTGGACAAAAAGGTGAGAATGACTTTCAGCTGCCTCTTTACATAAGCAGCACGCCAGCACCTATTAGGAATCAACAGCCCCCTCTTAACAGTATTGTCTGTAGTGTCTAGCTTTTCCTCTATGGTTAAGGAAATGGTGACCCTATGTGCAGGAGCGATAACAGAAGTGGTAAGAACCTTTACCATGTTTGACAACAAGTTTATTCCTGAAAATATCATAAGCTTTAGTGAAAACAAACTTGCCATTAACAACACAACCCTAGACTAGTGATTTGGCTCTCTGAATATCTCCTGCCAACTGAATATAGTCATATCTAACCTTCAAAATACCCTTAAAAATCTCTGGAAATCTTTCTTGATAAGGGACAATCCAAATGTCAGTCCCATTTAGAACGTAGTTCCTGATTTAAGTAACCCAGAACTCTAAAAGCTATCAGATACTGCTTCTAACCTCAGAATCCACCTAAGTAGGATTGCTTTATTATTTTATTTTATTTATAGTAACGCAAAATTTTATTGAGATCAAACAAATTTTTACAAAAAATTAGTGGGCAACCGAGATACTATCTGGGCTCCCACTCCCTTAGCAATAACAAAGTTAAGTCTAGTCAAAATGTAAGCATCAGCACGTGCCCCCGCATCCTGGGATACAAAGAATTTCTGAACCCGCATGAGGAAGGTAATAACACCCGTCTCACACTCCCCCAACGAAGAGAAAGAGAAAGGTAAGAAACCATATATAGCTGATCGCCGTACACAAGCCCCGATACTTGGCACATTTGCACCAAGAAACATCAACCACCAAGCGTCCGGGCACGAAATCAGACATCCCGGACTGAGTCAAGGGGGAAGACCTAGTTTGATCCACACACACATCACACCCAATGTCTCAAGAATAAAGCATCAAATCCGCAGGGCGCAGGCGCTTGTCATGCCCATCGATCAAACCAATATCCACCTCCTTACCGGCAGAAATCGCAGACCGAAAGTGTAACACCCCTCTTACCCAGCAGAGGTAATCAGGAGTGTCCCCATCTCTGTTTTCCGAGTTAGTGAACCAAAACTCCAATTAAGTAATATTTATTAAAGTCCAAGTTAATGAATTACAAAATTGAATAATACAATATGCAATATCTCGACTACTATAAGCTTTCTAATGATGTCTATACTTATTAATATGCAACTACTCGACTCGACTCCGAACGTCCATTACTCGGCCCGTGTCCCTCTCGTCACCAAGTCCAAACCTGTACTCAAACTGCTCCCCATATAAATGGAAATATCATATGGTTCATCACATGCCACACCAATTAAAGAAGGTGACAGTTAACACAGAACCAACACACTTCAGTTTTAATAATACAAATACTCACAACACGGTATGAACACAATGTAATACAATGAGTGAAATGCACATGAATCACACAAGTCTCCTCCAAACACAATTCCACGTCCAACTCAACCCAGTAACGGCATCGCAACACCACCACCAACAGCCGGACCGCATTCGGAAAAAGGTACTCGTGACGCATACGACATACCGAGCCCGGACGCTAACTGGATCCCTACCAGATTCGTTACTCCACACGAATACCTCCGTCCTCAAGTCAAAAACATGCATGTCCTCCTTGGAGTGGCGACCCAAGCATAAGACGGTCTACTTAACCGGCTTATGTCTCCTCAACAACACAACACAATCACAACTCCTCCGATCCTCCACCAACATCCATCAACAACCACATGTCGCCAATATGCATCACAATATGTCAAGTATTTCACTTTCATATTAAACATGAATCTCCAATATGCCATGAATACATGTACCCACAATTACTCCAAGCCATTAAGACACAACTACTCATTATCATGTTATAGTGCAATTCTAACAGCAATATGAGACTAACACCAATTACCCATTATCATGTTATAATGCAATTCCAACAATAATATGTGACTAATAACAATTTCCCATTATCATATTATAATACAATTCCAACAATAATATGAGACTACCAACAAATATAACACATGTAAACATCCATATTATTGAAACCGAGTAGAGAAATTCCTACCTTTTAACAAACTCCGAAAGCAACTCGAGGCAAACATGAATCGGTCTTCTACACATCACTCCCTACATTAATATAACAATTACCATTACAATACCTTCTATAATCTTTATAATAAGTGAAACCCCTTTATTATTAATCCTTAATTACCCACAATACTAATTATAATTAGCTAATTAAAAAACCCACAAAACCCCCTTAGAGTTTGACTAAGAGAAAAGAATAGGTGAGATCTTGACTTACAAGGTGAGATTGGTCAAGAGAGGTGGGAAGAGGTGCATGATCTTCAATTTCATGCTCAACACCATGGAAGGAGGCTAGGAAAGCTTTAGAGAGATGTGGGAGAGAGTTTAGGTTTTTAGAGAGAGGAAGAAATGAAAGGGTTGGCTGCAAACTAATCCCGACTTCTTGTTTATAACATCCGTTGAACCGCTCCACTCGGTCGAGTGTGTCCGTACACTCGGCCGAGTACCACCTACTGGTCGAGTATCACTCATACTCGTCCTATGCACTCGATCTAGTACCACTCACTACTCTACTCAGAGTAACACTCTCGTCAAGCCCAAGGGTCCTTTCACAGTTCCAAAAGGGTCATTTATCACTCTCGGTAAAACCGGGTATTACAGAAAGCAGATATCCAAGAGGGTATCACGAACAAGGTCATGTCGATGCTTAATACCAACTGTACCAGCACACGACACGACATAATCCCTGTGTATATCCCCATAAAAGACCGGAGAACAAGCAGGACATGGTCGAAGCATCCAAAATAAAGCAATACCCAGCCGATAGCTAAGCACATGACGGTAACTCCTCCCATTCATAGTTTGCCGTAACCCGGAAATAGGAACCGCACGCTGCCAATGGGAAGTGTGATCACCCTGCTGAGACTTCCACAATGTTACCTGTCGAGGAGTCAAGGGGAAACCTGCTTCTGTTGTAGGAGCAACCTTCATGAAATATATGCTTCCAATTTCTTCATAAGTTTGGGGGAAGTGATCTCACTAAGATTACACATAAGGTCAGAGTCGGTAGTCTCATTAAACAAACTCAAAGCCACATCAAAATTAGGTGCGGGAGCCACAACACCAGAAGGCCGTAGGAGCTTAGCCTGCAACTCACCAGATTGTAAGCGAGATGCTAAAAAAGCATAATGCAAAACGTCCCCAGCAGCATAAACATCAAGCCCACCAAAAGTAAATGGGAGGGTGTCAAGTCGCCACTGCCAGCCACCAAACCAGGTCTTGACGCGGTGACAATGCGCTCCAAGCTAAAAAGAAGCGCCGTGTCAAAGGAAAGCATGGCCGACTCAAAAACAGCGGGGGAAATCGTACTTAAAGCAAAATATAGCTTAGAATACCAATACAAGCACGAAGTAACAGGAACTTGCACTATGGATCATCAATCCTAGCAACAGAATTCATAAGCTCAATGGTCCTAGTCACTCTGTTCACCACAAGCTCACTGCTGAAAACAGGGCACATGCTCATAGGGCTACCAAGGACTTTGACACCACGCAGAGGCCTAGAAGTAGCTGGGGGAAAACACCAGGAAGCCTGCTCCTGATATCTTCCATAGGCCAAAAAACTTCGGTTTTACCAACATTAAGATGAAGCTCCTATCGAGGACCATCCTCCATAACCAAATCAAGAACCTTTCCCACCACTAAGGTATCACCCACAATAAAGCCATCGTCCAAGTACTAAGCCTGCAAACTCAAGTCAAAAGAGTCTCTGATCTTACAGACCAAAGGATGCAGCACCAAAGCAAAAATCAGAGGACCCAAAGGGTCACCCTGCTGACCCCCTGACAAGACCATAAGCCATGCTCTTTATAATAAAGTCTGGCTGGAGAAGAATAACAAAACTCAACCCAACGGGAGAGAACAAGGAAATGACGACAAATCTCTCGTAGCATGATCTCACGGTCGACCAAGTTAAAATCGTTATAGAAGTCTACCAATAGCATGGAAAGACGCACGTTGTCACCACGATCCTCAATAAACCGATTCAAGGCATGCAAAATAGCCTCTCTTCCACCGGATACCCCGACCCCGAACTGGGGACCATCAAAATAACCACATAGCGACAGGCCAACCTAAACAACACCAACCTTAGAGACAAGGCGTCTCCAAACCGTGCCTACGACAATAGGACGAATGCAACCACCTTGTTTAATGATACGTGCATTTTGTATAGTCATTTTAGCCTATTTTAGCACGTATTTCCATGTACTTTTGTACTGTTTATATTGCATTATTCCCTAAATTGGCTACTTTGGTTCATTTTGTCCGTTTTGTAGGAATGAACGTGAAAGTAGTGGAATCGTACCATTTTCGTCCTATTTTGCATGCATTTTGAGGAGACGGGATTTTCAGAGCGAGATATTGCATTAGGATGCGTGAAGGAACGGTCTACGAAGCAGTCGGCTACGAGTTAGAGCTGTTTCAGAGGAAAAATACTCGATTGAGCCCTTTTATTGATCGATCGGGTGGTTTTTGTAGCTGAGGTGGTCGATTTAGCAGTTGATTCTACTCGATCGACAATGCTGGAATTAGAGGTTACTCGATCGAGCAGTATTTCTACTCGATCGAGTGGATTGCTTGAAGAAGTCCTCGATTGAGCTGTTTCAAACTGCTCGATCGAGTGGTTTGGTGTTTCACGGGCCTTAATTTGTCCGTGTTACTTATTTTAGTTAATGGACTTCGCTAATTTCTATTTAAGCGCACAATAATTAGGTCATTAGAGGCTATCACTTCTTATCTTTCATCTTTCACTGCAAAACACTACTCTCATTATGCTGTTTTTTCTTCTTCACTGTAACTTTTGCTTTTGGATTATTTTCGCTCGGATTTAGTTGTTCTTTACGCCGGAATTCTCGCGATTGTAATATCTTACTCTCTTTTATTCTTAATCTATTATTCATTTGCTTTAATTACTTGTTTTGTTCCCTATAATTTCTGCCCTAATTTGTTATGCAATTTTATTATTGTTTTATCATGTTATTTATTAGTTATTTCATTGTATTTGATACTGACAACATCAATAATATGAGTAGCTAATTTATTTCATGTTGGGATAGGGGATCTACGGTAGAATTGTGACGATGTAGTGAATAGGTTAGATGAATTATTTGTGAGACTCTGTCCCCATGGCAATATAACTGTATTTACCGACTTAGTTGAGTGCACGCTTCTAAGTTATCCTTTAATCTGGTTAAATTTAATCCTGGATCGGAAGATTGGACTAAATAGACCTGCTATGAACAGTAGACTACCCTGACGAGGACGGAAGTTAAGGTAGTGGAAATCTAAGATAGAAAGTGGACCGGAAGGACCTTTCCATATCCATCTCACAGTAATTTGTCTAGACTATTTGCATTTGAGTCATTAGACTACCGTAGTGAACCGAAATCCTGACATGTCTCTTCTTTATTGATAGTCTCATTCTTATTTTCTGCCTTTACTGCTCTTTCCTTGCTTTTCTTTCTTTTAAATCTTTTAGTTTAGAAAAATCAATTTACAAACCCCCACTTGTGACCGAATAGACGAACCTTTTACAGATATCTTGCCTCCCTGCGGAGATCGACCTGACTTCACTAGCTATATAGTTAGTTTAGTTAGTTATTTTTTATAGGTATACGACTGCCCTGTCAAATTTTGGCGCCATTGCCGGGGAGGCAATTGCCCTATCTGTTTTTTGTTTCGTTTATTTTATCCGTCTCAGGGAATTCTTATTCCTTGAGACAGTTCTTATTTATTTTCTTTAAGTGTTGTGTATGCCCAGGTCAAAAGGTTGGAATTAGTTACAACTGATTCTGAGCCAGAGAGACTGTTCAGGCATAGACTCCGTCTGCAAAGAGAATCACGAAAGGAAGACTTGAGTATTTTCAAACCCAAGCTGCAGCATTTCCTATTTACAGAAGATCAATCTTTAGTAGAAGATAATCTCAGTTCTGTAAACCAACCAGTAAAGATGCCGAATATCGCCAGTCATTCAGAGCCTAAAGCATCATCTATTCCCAAGGGTTTCAACCTCCAGACTGAGGATGGTAATACGTTTGACATCTGTCCGTCTTATATCAATCTGGTGGAGAGAAATATCTTTAGAGGTGTGGCAGGTGAAGACCCGAGGAAGCATATGGAGGTCTTTACAGACTACTGTTCTACTATCCCCGCCACAAAGGAGGTAACTCAAGACAAGATTAAGGAGGTGCTGTTTCCTTTTTCTTTGACTGACTCAGCCAGGGAGTGGCTGAGTCAGTCATGGACCGCACGGCCGCAGGGATCACAGACTGGGAGACCCTTGCTCTTGCTTTTTATAAGAGATATTTCCCTCCGCAGCGCACCAATCAGCCGAGGGAAAAGATCACTAGTTTCAAGCAGGCACCTGATGAGACTTTCTATGAATCTTGGTGTCAGTTCAAGAGGTTGGTGAGGTCTCTTCCTCACCATGTTTTTGATCCGTGGTTTCTGTCCAATCAGTTCTACAATGGGTTGTACGATGACCACAGAGCTATACTTGACGCATCATCCAACGGAATATTTCAAAAGAATACCGATGATGATAAGGGATGGGCCATTATTGAAGAGATGGCGACCCATTGTGATGAGTATGGGAACCCACGAGACGGTATTCGAACGGTTCACGCGGTTGATAAGGCAGTCGTGGCTCAGCTGGAAGCCATGAATGCCCGTTTTGATAGATTGGAGCTGCAATTTGCTGGGGAACCTCAGACGGTTCATTTGCTTACTAGACAGGACACCATCACATGTGAGAGGTGTAGGAGCAACGACGGTTATACTCCTATTGACTGTCTTACAGAGAAGGAACAGGTCCTTGCTTTTCAACAATACAGGCAAGGAGGGGGTTCCTATTATAATAACCAAGAGGCAGTCCACCCCAACCTGAGGTGGACAAGTCAAAATGTGCTCAATCCCACTCCTCCACCGCAGCAGCAGCAACCATATGTCCCTCCTCATAAGTCTCAACAAGGCTTTCAAAAGCCTCCTTCCTTCCCTCCTCCCAATCACGGTGTATCATCTTCTGGTGGGGTAAGTGAGCTATCTTTGTTGAAGACGATGTTGCAGTCTTTGACAAAGCAGTGGCAGCTAAGTGACCAACAAAAAGATGCGTCCATCAAGTCACTTGAAACTCAAGTTGCCCAGTTAGCCGCGAACCAGTCCACGAGAAAGCAGGGTCATTTGCCGTCACAAGCCGATAAGAGTCCACATGAGACGGTGAATTTAATAAATATGAGAAGCGGTCGTTCATACGAGGGACCCGAGCTGTTGAATTCAGACCCAAGGAAGAGTATTACTGCTGATGAACAGGTTACTGTTGATGAAAACGAGCTGATAACGAAGAAAGTGCTCAATCGACTAGTTTATGGGGGTCGATCGAGGAAAACTTATGAAGAAAGGACTCGATCGAGTGAAAATACTGCTCGATCGAGTGACCAGGAAAAAGACCAACTCGATCGAGTAGCCCAAACAGCTCGATTACGATATATAGATTGTGTAGACATATAGAGTGAGCACACAGATAGCCCAAGCTATCCTCGAATGAGGGAAAGGGAGTATAGGAACGAGTGTTGTGAAGCTAAACGAGTAAGATGTTAACGAGTGTACATAAAGAAGAACCTGTGTGAGTGGACTTATATGGACTGATATGGTTAGTATGAATCCTACCCTATTTCTTTTCTTATATTGACAAACCAGGGAATGTCTCTCCTTATATAACATCTATGACTCTTATTCATCCTGTTATTCTAAAATGCTAATAAGCTAACTTAGATTGAAATCACTCTTGACTGTAGGAAGAGTCTAACGAAGGAATTATCATGAAGAACCACGAATGGGTGTAGCGATAGAAGAAGGTTGCAGATCACATGTGCTCTATGTCTGCGATTTCCTAGCTTCTTTGCGAAAGTACTGGCCAAGAGTCATCCTTATAGAGTGGGTTCTACTTGAGATCTCCAGCTAGAGAACTAGAATGATTAAATTTAGAAAAAGTAAAGTTATTATCATGCTTCTAAGCCGAGGTTGAACCCTCTTTCTCTTTCGGATGTGCACCTTTCTTATATATATGAATATGATTCTTCTTTAATTAAAGAAATATATTGGCTTGGTCAATGCATTTAGTCGGTACTTTTCATGGGTTAGGTTATGCAGGTTGCACAAAAGGTGAACTTTATCCATCTCGCTTATATGATGGATAGGATGCAAACTTTGACTTTGGAAAAAGCACGAGGAGTGGACTCACAAGTGTCTAATAGCAAGGCTCTTTAAGTCTTGTTCTGTCTAGAAAGAATGGGACGTCTAATCGAAGTCCTTACATTAGAACCTTTTCTTTAGAACCTTAAAGAACATCTATTATGAATACTATTATTACAGAATGCTACTAAGCTAACTTAGATTGAAAGAACTCTTGACAGTTTTAAGGCCAATACATTATCCTCCTTAGTGATGTTAATTAATGTGAAATAATGGGAGAAAGAAGTTCAAAAAAGAGCCTCTGGAAAGAGAGGCAGGAGAGAAGTCGAATTGCTTAGCCTATCAGACAGAGGTCGATACTTTTCTTAATTCTGTGCACAACTTCAATATCAATGAAAATGTCCAATCAAGAAAGTTTGAATCTTACCTTTGCTAGGTGGGAGAGACCTAAGGTCTTTTGACACAGCCCTTCGCCATAGTATACCTATAATAGCAGTGATTACAACTAACCCGTCCTGTTGTTAATCATCTTTCTTATCAAACTAGAAGGCTAATTCTAAGTCCAAGGATCCCTCTTAGTAACGAAGTTTAAACTGAAGTTAATTAAGAAGACTATATACTATATGAACGAGTGTAGCGAAGCGAAAAGAGAAGGCTGTTGACGAGTGTAGTAGCTTTCGTCTTAAATTAAAAAGAAGGCTAGAAGATCTCGCATATAAGTAACAAGAGAATGAAACAGATCAGGAGACTCATCTAGTTGTAGGCGTAAAGCCAGGAAAAAGGGGAATTGATAAAGTCACGTGTCTTTGTTTCGTATCGAGCTTGTTTCGACCTTTTCTAAGGTGTCATGACGTCTTTTCGGAGAGTCCTTTCGAACAGAATCTTTAATACGACTTTCAACTAGTTGTAGGCATAAAGCCCCTTAATATGACCAAGTGGTGTTATTCGGAGACTAGTATCACGTGCTTCCTGTGATCCATATTATAAAATTTTAAGAAAAGATGTGAGTTTGGGAAGCTCTCTTCGGGCAAAGGAGTATAGGTACATGGCACCGGGGTCCTGTACTATAAGATATGAGAATGCTTCCTTTAGGTGGGTAAAAGAGTCTTGGGAAAAGAATTAACGTTATTAGACCTTCTTTTATAGGATACTTATACAAAGGATACGTGGGAATATAGCAAGTCGTCAGTAGTAAGGGTGCTAAGCAAACTCTTAATCTAAGATAAGACTCAGAATAAAGTACTAAAAGAAAAGCAAAGGGAAAGCCCAACTCTGATTCTGATTTAGACTGATTTCTGATTTAGACTTCTTTCTTAGGTCAGGCCAAGCCCTATAACTCTTAACTAGAAAGTCAAGCAATGAAGACATGTCTTAGATAGAGACCTCGTCCTTGTGCGCATTCGTCGTAGTGATGTTTCCTTTTCTTTTTATGTCAGGAAGTTCTTGCTACTTATCCAGATTAAAGATCATGCTTGGAACAGACCCTATATAAAGAGAGAATTCCCTAGAAAGGTTGATGACTCCTAGAAAAAGGTGAGACCCTTCACTTACAGAGGGGTGGATATGCAGATTGTACTGCATTCACAGAACGAAGCCCTAGATAGGACTGGGTCGAAGTACGACTTTGGCTAAGGGTCCCTTGGGTCTTTCTTAGATAAAATAGATCATATACTTATAAACATTATGGTCATTAAGTACAGTAGTGTAATATAAAATGAAAAAGAAAGCCACGATATAGCTGTCCCACAAAAGATTCTTGGTCAGGTAAAGGAACGTCAGTGAGAAGAGGCTATTTATAGTTCGAAGAGGGTATGTTGGGTGTGTTAACATAGATCAGTAATGTCACTTTTTAATCTTCACTTTGAGACCTTAAGTTCATTCCTTTTTATACGTTCTGGATTACCCTGTCAAGCAAGTAAACTACCTCTTCCCATAGGTCCTTTAAAACATAAGATTATATCACATTAATGAAAAGAAAACAAGGTTCTCAACGATCCAATCAACCTAGCCGTCCAATCAGTGCTCCAACCACTACTGAAATGCATTCTGTGCTTTAAGTATGAGAATCAAATATCTTCTTATGATCAGGATAGACATTCTTCAATCAATTCCCTATCTATGGAAACCAGAGACATGCTTGTGTGCATCATGTGAAATAAGAAGGAGCGAAGCCCTCTCCTTATGTCGAGGTATAAATACCCTCTTCGAGGTATAAATACCCTCTCTCTTCAATCTTAGTTACATGCTATATAACCATCTTATATATATGAATATAAAAGAGAAAGAATTGTCATTTAATACATATTTTAAGAATAATTTAAATTAGAATTTCTTGTTGTATTTGAAATCTTTTCTTAAATTTAAAAAGATAACTTTTCTCTTATAATCAATCTGTCTTCTTAAACTACGTAGCTAAGGTGCCTCCTAGACCTTCTTCTTAACAAGAGACTTTGATATGAAAGATGATCACAGTAAGAGGACAACAGCACTTTCTAGTGTAGTAAGTCATCCAACCATGCAAAGATCCTCTCGTGTACCCATCCTATCTGCCCATCCTTACTTATTCGCATTCTAATCTCAAAGATTGAATTGAAACTTGTTGTTCTTATCTTTTTATTTTTATATATATTATATACATATTATATACTCTTTTCTTTTTAATTTAAATAATTGTCATTTAATACATATTCGAAGAAGAATTGACATTTCTTGTTGTATTTGAAATCTTTCTAGTATATTAAACTCTCATTATATGGTACAATTACTACTACTAAGAAGAGTATTACTGTCAATCCTAAGGTTACAGCTAACTGATTGTTTATATTTTTAATTTCAGAATCATACTGATCAAATTCTGGTATTTTAATTTGAAGAAATGGTTCCTGACGTAAACCGGCTCTAACCAAAGGTTCTATAAGATCTTCTTCCCCTGCAACTAAGGTCATTTTCTGAAAGCCAGGTTGGACATGTATATCTGGGTTGAGAATGAAGGGTTCAAAATTCTCTATTTTATTGAACAATGGTGTTAATCCATCAACCGGTACATGGACACCATCGCCTGGAGCGAATCCATACCATATGGTCACTCCAATACCAAATTCAACAAAAAGAAGAAATTTGCCAAAAGACCCAGAATGAAACGTGAGAGCTTCAATAAAGACACGATTTATATAATCGGTTCGTATATTTGTACGTAAACTCGTAATGGATAGAGGTCTCTTGCTCATAGTTAACCCTAAATCTTTTCTCAATTGTTTTAACCCTTCATAATTAGTCGGCATACGGACGTCTCCACTCAAATATCGTAGGTTTGTAGGTATAATACGATAGGCAATTGACAATATAGATTGAGACTCCAACTTTCTTTTTAGACTGATTTCCATTAATTCACTCTACTCAATCATATTTTTTGATAACTTACCTGCTTTAGAATTGAGTCTAAATCGCTCAAAGATATATTGTTTTTTTTTAGATTCTCTTTCTTTAGAATAAAGAATTTTAGGAGACATTAGATTATAAATATTTTTATAATTATAACATCTTGTTTTCTCGTTAGATACACTATCAAACATTGATAAGAAATACCTTTTAATAATTTTATAAAAGAACATTGTATTATACTTTTTCTGTTAGATGACATATTTAAATATTAGAATGAATATCTTTTCTTCTATAATAAATTCTTTCTTTTTATTTTAAAATCTTTTTAGGATTTTGAAAGAAAATGCTGATTTAACATGTCATCATACCACCAAAGACTTGGACCGTTATGATTAAAAAGCATCTTTTTCATATGAAGGCAAAATACCTTCAATATTCGAATAAATTAAACTTCAATATTAAGGGTGGACACCTTCGATCATATAAGATCCTTAAACCAAAGGTTCTACATTGTAGATATAGAAAGAAAGTCTTTCCATACTATTACTATACTCAGTATAAAAGAAGAAGAAATGAGAAAAAGAATGAGAAATATCAAGATAATGATAAATTCAAAGAGATAGTAGTCTTATTAAAGACACTGGATTCAGTAACAGAATCAGAAAAGAATTCGAACCCATATCCAAAGTTAATCATCCCATCTCGAATCTTTAATGAGGATATCCTCATCAACGAGTTTAACCTACTAACCATATCGGTTATGGATCTCTTAGTAAAGTATGTTTACCCTAGCATAAATTCTTATTGTAAAGCTAATATCATCTTATATATGAAAAAAGAGAATGATGAAAATATAATCAAACCTCTTTCTAAAACAGCTTTTCCACTAACCACAGATGATGGTGAAGTGCTTCCTAAGTTCAATATAACTAATTATGTAAATAGTTTAATACTACAATTAATTGATTCCTATGATGATTTTCAAATTACAGGAATAAGTATTAATGTTTATTTTGAACATAATATAAAACAACATATACTTATTGTAGATTACAAGTCTAGATTAGAAGGTATATATGAATGCTATTATGAGAAGGGTCATGATGATGATGAAAAGATTGATGTTCAGAATTTAAAGCCAAAAAGCCTTCGTTCTACTAAGAAAGTCTATTCTACTCATATAACAACCTTGAATAAGTATAAAAAGACAAGTTTAAAGCCTTTTATGGTGGCCGATACCGAAACTCTCCTTATTGAGGATATTCATGTGCCATATGCTATAGGTGTGTTGAAGGTTTACCCGGGAGATGTCCCTCTAGTTGAGAATATAGATTCTTTCTTCAGTGAAGATTACAATAAAGAAATCTTCCCAAAGTTTGAAGATAGGAGTGAGAAAATGATGTTTGATTTTATATTTAGGATTAAAACAATTGCTAGACGGAATAAAAAATCTAAAATGGATATTATTTATTTTCATAATTTAGGACGATTCGATGGTCTTTTTCTTATTAAGCATCTCTCCTTACATCATCAAGATTTAAAAATCAAAGCCCTTATTAGAAATTATACGATCTATGAGATAGCCGTCTATTCGAAAAAGAGACTTTTATTCCGCTTCAGAGACTCGCTTCATCTACTCCCCAATGATCTACAATCTCTAGCTAAGAATCTATGCCCTGAGTATGGTTCTAAAGGATCTGTTGACTTTTCAAAAGTAACTCTTGGAAACCATATCTTCAATGAAAGAGACCTTGATTTCATATATGAAACAGGATATTCGCCTATTGGGTGGTATTATGTTGAAATTCCAGAATTTGTATTTTCTAGCATATCAAGCTGACATATTAGATAAGCTAACCACCTCATCACACGCTCTCTCTCTCTTTCGTTCGTGGTTTTACAACGATAAAAAGCATTATATCCACATACCTGATGAAAATACAGATAATTATATTCGACGTGGATACTATGGTGGCCATACCGACGCATACCTTCCATACGGTAAAGACCTTTACTATTATGATGTCAACTCTCTTTATCCTTATATTATGAGGGAATATCCAATGCCTGGGGGTAAGCCTGTTTGACATTCTGATTTAGAAAAGATGGATTTAGATCAAATCTTTGGTTTCATTGAAGCTTATATAGAATGCCCAAAAAGCATAAAGAAACCCTTTCTACCATATAAAGATCCTCAAAGTGGGACTCTTATCTTTCCAACGGGTACATTTATTGGTGTTTACTATAGTAAGGAGCTCAAGTTTGCAAGACAGATTGGATATAAAATAATACCTCTAAATGGATACATCTTTGAAAAGATGGAAAGCCCTTTCATTGGATACGTTAACGACCTCTTTGAAAGTAGATCCAAAGCTAAGCTTGAAGGTAATGACTCGTTATCCTTTATCTATAAACTCCTAATGAACTCATTATATGGGCGATTTGGCACCAATCCCGAATCCACCAAAACCGAAATTTGTGATGAAGAAAGATCGAATCTTATCCTTAAAACGAAGGGTTTAATGAAATATATAAAGATTAAAGAAGATATGAATATGATAACATATATAAACAAACGGGGTCGTGGGGAAGGAGCTTCCTCATATTATATTCCGAAGATGGCTGCTGTTCAAATATCCGCGGCTATCACAGCATCAGCTAGGATCTACATGTATCCATTTATATCCAGAGATGATTGCTACTACACTGACACAGACTCTATAGTTTTAGGTAACCCTCTTCCAGATGAATTCATATCTTCAACAGAATTGGGGAAGTTTAAGTTAGAAGATAAAATCAAAGAGGGTGTCTTTTTAGCGCCAAAATCTTACTACTATAGCAGATATTCCTCTGAGAAAGACGTCCTGAAGTATAAGGGTGCTGGTAAAGAATTTGCAACTAAAGACTGGTTTCTAGAACAATATCTAGAACCTGACCGAATTCAGACTGTCCCGATAATCTCTCATTTTAAAAGAGATTGGGATTCACTAGATATAAGAAAGGAAGAAAGAAAAACCACTCTTAGACTCGTAGATAAAAATAAGAGGGTACGTAAAATGGAAAATGGTCGCTGGGTAGGTTCTGATCCTATTAATATCAATGGCTTGCATTGTATAAATAAAATGGGAAGAGTTATAATAAATAATTTAAAAAGAGAAAAGGAATTTAAAGAAAATAAAATGAAAGAAAAGAAGAAGGATAAGGATGATTCAATAAAGAAGACCCATACAATGGATCCTCAGAATGAGAAAAAGAATGAAGAGAATGAGAAAAAGAATGAAGTCAATACTGTGAAGAGTCACTTTTCTAATTCAAAAGATAATTTGAAAGAAAATGAAAAACCATTAGATAATAAGACAAAACCATCAGATAGAGGTAGGAAACCATCTGAGACAGACCCTCCCTGAACATAATTTAAATAAATGAAAAGATCTTTCTTATATAATTCTCAATAGATAGGATTTTATTTCAGAATTACCTTCTTCTTATCTTTATATATAAGAATCTTCATATTAAGGGAATTCTTTTTCTTTATATAGAATATTAAGGGAAAGAGTGAAGAATAGGAAGAAAAGAGCATCAAAGAACCTCTATTACCTCATTAAATGACCTAGGGCAGATCTTCCTCTAGTGGGAATGAGTGGCCCTTTATGGTTCTTTAGAGCTCGAACGAGAGTGAGAGGCTATTTATAGCTTAACGAGGAGATCGCTAGTGAGAGGGGTCCCATTCCATACCTTACGCTAAGGGCCTAACAACACCTCTGACTAACTCCTTGTATCATTGATCTGAAAAGAAAGGCATAACTCCTATGTGTACTAACCCTTGACTTTCTTATCTTACCCTAAGAGGTAGAATGAATCAAAGTATGAACTCGGACCTAATAGTCTAAAAAGACCTCTTTCGTTAGTCTCTATACTTTACCTTTCGTTAAAGGAAAGAACTTCTTTCCCTATACATTCATTGCTACTTTCTTATCTTATTCTGACTCCTCTCTTTTTCTTTTTATAAAACATACATTATTCCATATATAGATGTGGACTCTTTTAAAATAAGACATAGTATTATAGAGGCAATATAGACAGAGAAAGCATTTCTTATCTTATGATCTTTCTTTTGACTTTTTAAATTTAAAGGATCATAATGAAGCTCTGGAAAGAGTCTCTTTACCATTTGATTTAATGGTTCACCACATATACATGGACTTTTTATATTAATATGAGTACTACAGACTTTCTCAATATATGTATTTCGTAGGACTCTACTAATAAGTTTCAGATCAGGTGAACATATAGCTGCTGCAGGTTTTAAGAAGAGCATTTCTGGAGATACTACCCACCAAATAACTAACCCTAGAATTAAGGAAAAAAGAAAAACAACACGAATATCATTTATATATGAGTAAGATATCATATCTCTTATATTCAAAGATAGAATTCTTTTCTTTCTTTTTAAACTCTTAAAATTCTCAGATAAGAGATCTTTAAACCCTAGCGTTTTCTCACGATAAATTCACAATAATCTACTATAAATACCATAAATTCCTAAGTTAGGTGCTTTTAAAGCTATATAAGGTAATAAAGCATATTGAATAGAATATTCATATTTTTGATTAGACTGAGCTAAGACTCCTAAAGCTTTCCATAAACAGTTTTGATCTGCTGATAATCTATCTAATGTAGAACGAAGTTGCTCTTGTTCTTTCTTATTAAGAGGCTTAGCTTTACCGACATGAAATGAATCTATTTCCGCTCTCTCAGTTGGTTAGCTAGTGTCATTGTCCTTCTGCTTCCTATCACCGAGACTTTCTGCACGAGCCCAAAGGGCACTACTTGTATTGAATTGGCTAAGCCGCAGCCTAGTAAGAGCAAGGAGCTAGAGTTAGCAAACTGGCATACTTCAACTTGTATTGAATTGGCTAAGCCAGCAAAGTCTAGCAGCCTATTCGATTCCTTCACTCCTAGCAGCGCTTACTCGAACAGCAGTTCGGCAAAGAACGGATATTACAAAGAGCCCTTATTCACCATCCACAGCGAGAATCCCCGAATCTATATTCTATATGATAACTTATGTCCATGCCTGCTAACTAAACAAGTGACAATAAGTTAAACGGGGGACTAGTACAAGAAAGAAAAGAAGGTCCAAAAGATCTTTGTCTTCCGGATGTGATGGAGTGGAGCCAGTCCTTAAGGAAGGTTAAGGCCCTCAGTCTTAATGCTAAGTCCCACATTTATCTGAATCCGAAGTTGCATCGCATCGACGAATTTAAGGCGAAAGTTGCATCGCCCATAAAGACATATGCCATAACCTACAAACCACGACATTTGCTTTTTCATAATCATAAGCATAAGCAATTTTTCATAAGAGGTTCTGTTCTTTAGGCTGGCATCGCTCCTTGCTTGGGCCCTCATTCCCGGGGCTGGCCCGAGACGATTGAATCTCAAGCCTAACATGAGCATGAGACGTATATAAAACAAGAAAATTAATCTCAGGAATCTTGTGCTTGTGACTTATTAAAAGACTTCACTGATTCAAAGTTAAGGGAATGAACTTAGGACCGAAGTGGTAGAATACATCTCAGGATGAGGATGGCTTACTCAGTGGAATCTTTCCCGCGCTATTATATGTTGGAACAAAAGTAGACATGCTTTCATTTTCATATTAAAAAAGGAAAGCAAATCAATCGTACGATATCACAACTAAACGCGAGGATTGCACTCGTTGCGGGAGCAGGACTTCACCCTATCAGATAAGTCAGCCCCGTTCCTCAGCTCGCTATGTTAACAACCGGCGCGTCCTTTGCTCGCTCCTACTAGCTTACGTTATGTCCCTACCAGCTTATAAGGGGGTAGAAAGCCCACTTTTTATAGATTAAGGTACCCGTCCGTGCTAAGAAAGAGAATGCACTGGCAAAGACGCCCCACAAGCTGCATAAATGGTTTGGGAAAAGCCTACTACTTACCTTGATTCCGGCTTATAGTGAGAGGGGCTTGCTTATAGTAAGAGATAGGGGTTGGGGTGCCTTGATGCTCTTTTGTTGCCAGCGCTTTCCCTTAACCCTCAAATGAGATCCTTTCTCTAATAGTTTTTAGGCAAGGCTTTCTTTACCCGAGGTAAAGCCACTGCTAGTATAGCCCCTGTCCCTGAACTCGCCGGTTTGTGAATGCACGAATCAAAAGAACCTGACTTAGAGGGGAAGGATAATAAGAATTAAATAAAGATAGAGCCTTGAGGACAACAAATAATTACATATATAATAGAGACATGCTCATCGCAGATAGCCCAAGATATCCTCGAATGAGGGAAAGGGAGTATAGGAAAGGGAGTAGCCCAAACAACTCGATCGACTGGAAATGTTGAGGAAAGAGTTCGATCGAGTGATATTTTTGCTCGATCGACTATTGCTGATAAAGAAGAACTCGATGGAGAGCCTACTAGTGCTCGATCGAGCGAAACCTCTCCTGAAAGACCTCGATCAAGAGGAAGGAAGTCTCGATCGAAGGATATAGAGCTTGATCCAGCCGACACGTTGGAAGAAAGGAACAAGGGGCTCGAAATACCTATCACGGTGCCCTTCCCGAGGCAACTACAGAACACGAAGGCTAATCAACAGTTCGGTAAATTTGCCGAACTCCTGAAAATCTTGCAAGTCACCGTTCCGTTCGCCGAACTGCTGACACAGGTACCCTCTTACCTTAAATTTATGAAAGAAAATTTATAGCGTAAGAGGCACATTAATGATCATGAGACGGTAGCTTTGACCGAAGTACGGACTGCCCTAGTTCAGAATAAGTTACCTCCCAAACAGTCAGACCTGGGTAGTTTCTCGATTCCGTGTCATATAGGTACCCACTTGATTGATAACGCGCTATGCGATCTTGGCGCTAGCGTGAGTGTCTTACCCCTGTCTCTTGCTAAGAGACTTGGTTTGACTAAGTTTAATTGTACAAACATGATTGTTCAAATGGCCGACCATAGTATATCATGGCCGTTAGGTGTCATTGAGGACATACCTGTTAAGATCGGAAGGTTCTTTATTCCCGTTGATTTCGTTGTACTTGACATCCCCGAAGATACTCAGACCCCTATCATTTTAGGGAGACCATTTTTATTCACTGCTCGTGCAATGATTGACGTCGGGGGCAAGACATTGACTTTTCAGGTTGGGGACGAGGAATTAATATTCCATCAGTCTAAGTCCTGAAGGGCTCCCATGCAAGCTCAGCCTTGCAATGCCCTTACCTCTACTGACTCCCTTATTGACACTCCAGATGGAAATTTGGAATTTTGTGCTGCCATTGTGACCCCTCCGCCTCAGATTGAGAGCAAAAAGGAGGAGAATTCGTCTGTTTTCCTTGCTGCAGGTACAGATGAAAATGATGCAGGAATTGTCAATGGTCATTGTGCAATTAATATTAGTCAAAGTGGAGATGATAACGTTAAAGCTGGTGAGAAAGGAATAAGGACGAGAAAAGTTCGTGCGTATGTGGACGTCAACTATTCTCCTCCTACTGATTCAAGTACAAGCTCCTGGAGAATGAAGAGGACGGTTAATGTTGCTGAAGTGACGTCCTCCAGTCAGAAGCCCTCCATGAGGCTACTGAATTGTTTTGAGAAGTGAGCGGAGAATGCCCCGTGTAACAAATTGTAAAAACTATTTTTAATTTTCCATTGGATTTATTTATTGCATTTTATTAGGACAATTAGAATTTAGACATTTTTAGCATAGTTTAGAGGACTATAGACTGTTACATATTTGTTTTTTTGGGATATGTTTGCGGATGTTTTTATGCAGGTTTGGGGAGACTATAAGCAATTTCAAGGGCTTACACGAGGAAAAGAGCTCGATTGAGTACTTTTTGTACTCGATCGAGTGAATTGTGCTCGATCGAATGGTTCCAGAGTGCTCGACCGACAAAAGCTAAATAGGGGAGTACTCGATCGAGTAGATTTTTACTCGATCGAGTGAACTGCATACAAGAGCTCTCGATCGAGTGGTTTAAAATCACTCGATCGAGTGAATTTTCAAATTATACGCAGGAAGTCTCTTTAACTCCCTTCTTTTTTTCATTATTCTATTTCCTTTTTCATTTTTTTGGACTGCCCTTCACCATTTGCGACCAAATCTCCCAAAAACCTCCATAAATCTTGCCCATTACCAATTCCAACACCTACAATAATTTGCTTGCTAATTACTCGACATTTGCCCTCTACTTTCCCTTTGATTTTCGTTGATTCACACGGTCAATTAGGGGTTTTAGGGTTTGCGATTTTGTGTCGAAAAATCACCCAATTTGCCTTGTTCTTTTTGTCGATTATTTGCTTCTTTGTAGGTTTCTCATCATCAAGTAAGTATTCCTTTACTTCTTTGCATTTTAATTGCTTTAATTTTTCCTTTCTTGAAGTAAATTAGGAATTAGGGTTCCGGGTAGACAAAAATTGGTCGAAATTTTCAACTGTTCTTATGATTTTATGCTTAATCTGCCCTACTTGATGATTAATTCCCTTACCTCATCGCCATTTATATGTTTAATTCGAATTTTTTGAAATAATTTGTGATCAGGGTTCTTATCAGTCGAATTTTTTCGACTGACGTTTGGGGTTTTTCATGTTGTCCCTGCTTAATTTGCTGCAATTGTTGTTTGTTACCTTTCACCCTATCACTGATTATCTGTTCAACTCGAAATTTTGAGGAAAAATTTGGGAATTAAGGGCTGTTTTGTCGAAATTTTCGACTGTCTATGGGGAATTTTCTGCTGTTAATTTGTTAAATTAATTATCATTTTCCCCTGCCCTATTTGACTAGGATGGATTCTAGCTCTATGCCTTCTACGAGCTCGACTGTCAGTCCGTCCCTGTCTGAGACGGTGGTTCCTACTGTCACCACCGCCTCCGTACCTACTAGTACCACAGCCTCTACCTCTGTTTTCCTTGTTAGTGCTGCTGGTACTGTCTTTGCTGCTGCTAGCACTGTTGCTAGCCCCGTTTCAGCCACCACTTCAGCCACAGCTGCTAGCCCTTTTTCCTCTGTGGCGGTCTCTACTGCTTCTTCTGTTGCAGCTTCAGCTAGTACTTCAGGTACGGTGACCACCCTTGCTGCGTGGTCACCCGCAGTCACAGCTGCTTACCGGGCGGCTCTAGTTCCTCGTCCCGTCGGAGGACGGGCTTCTACTTCAGGTTCTAGAGGTCGGGGTCGTGCACGAGCTACACCTGCTGCTGGCCGCGTTACCATCCGAGGGGACGACTCCCTCGATTCGCACCCCGACTACCCCCAGGTAGTTTTCGTTAACGGTGTTCATCGCACCAGATTTTTCCGTTTAATTGAGTGTGAGTTTCTCCCTACCCGTTTCCTATGCCGTACGTCACTTGAGAGGCTTGGTTTTTATGAGCCGGTGTGTGAGCTTTTGAGGGGCACGGGGATGACCGGACTTATTACTATGAGTGGCCATACCTTTAGGGAGCTGAGTCTTGAGTTCTTCAGCTCCTTCACCTTCTCCTCCGGGGCACACGATGCTGCCCCTACTAGTCTTTCTGTGTCCTTCCGGTTGTTTAACCAGACTTTTTCTATGACATTGGAGGAGTTTGGCACTAGACTCGGCCTTTCCTTCAGGGGTGTCACTACCGCCCCTAGGAAGGTCCTCCGTCAGCTTTGGCGGACCTTGGCCCAGACCACCTTTCCCAAGCGAAAGCTCGCTCAGGTGCATCTTCCCCCTGCTCGTTACTTCCTCCGACTGATGGGAAGTACCATTTTTTGCCGAAAGGAGCCAAACAACATCACTAACACCGAGCTTTCCATTTTGGGCGGTTACCTGAACATCGACAGCGAATGCCCCTTTGCCTTCAACATTGCCTATTTGACCGCCCAGTACTTCCAGACTCAGGGAGTGAAGACCACGGGCACCATCGTCTGCGGTGGCATAGCCACCTTTCTTGCCCATTCTCTCTTCCCTGCCTTGCCTCGTGACCTACAGTATATAGATGGAGATAGGTACTTGAGCTTAGCTTCTATGCACTCTCAGACCTGGCTGACTTCAGATTATCGGACCTGGAAGATAGATAGTTCCTTGTCCGTAGACCTTCCTTGCAGCACCTTACCTCTTTTCATCCCTTTGCCCACTGTTGCACAGGGCGTCCGACCACCACCCTTACCCGAGTACCACCTACCGATCCTACCACCTCCCACTTTAGCCGCTTCTAGGAAACGGCGTAGACCTGAGACCGAAGAGGGATCCACACCTTCCACGGGTGGCCAGACTTCCACGGCCACACCTACCCCGATCCCTACTCCTACTCCTGCGCCCGACCAGGCACAGTCGTTTTTTCCGGCTAATTTTGTTTGTCCTCCACCCTTTGAGGCGTCTGCGGTCATGGACCAAGGGCGTCGTGACAGTTTGTTGCTTGAGATGGCAGAGAGACATGTTCGTATGGAGAGGGACATAGCTCTCACTTTGTTCCCTCTGTACGAGTATCACTTGAGGCGACACCGTCCGATCCCAGAGGGTTGGCCACACCGTTCCTTTTACCGGTACCCAGCTGAGGGGTACCCGGAGTCTGTTAGTGAGGAGGAGGACGAGGACCCAGTGGCGGCCGCAGCGGGACCTCAGGAGGAGCAGAGGAGGAGGAGAGAGCAGGAGGCGGACCCGAACTACACTGTGACGGTGGAGGAGGCTGACGAGTAGTTGTTGGTCTACTCACTTCCCTAGTTTTCAGGCTGGTTTGGGGAAGTTCGTGTTTTGTATGTTTATTCTCGCTCTTTTATTTCTTTTGTCTCCTTTTTATTTTATTATTATTCATTTCTTGGTTGTATATTCCCGTTCCCCTGTATATATCTGCTGGTGTATGCCGGAGGACAACGAGGGCGTTGTCCGTTTTGGTTTGGGGAAGGTAATGCATCCTTTTGAGTCTGCATTTGCATTTGTTTTGCATTCACGTTTATATTTTCAGCTTGCATTGTATTTATTTATGTCATTAATTCAAAAACATCCAAAAAAAATTAGAAAATTTCAAAAAAATCAAAAAAATATTCAGGTTTATTTTTGCATATAGGTTGAGTCGGAACGGTTGATTTCCGTGATGATATTGCACTTCAACTTGTCATTTTACTTGAGCCTTGCAATTTTATTGACGGTTATTAGCTTTGTCATACGCATAGTGTACGAGTTTTTGTTCAAATAAAGCTGGATGTTTAGACTTGACCTGATAAATCGGCAACCTACTTTACAATTTCTGAGTTTTAGAGCCCATAACTGGTGACATGCATTCATGACCAGTTCATTAGGAATTGAGAGTAGTACTCCTTGCATAGCATGTTCATTATTTTTGCACATTTATGACATTCGATTTCATGTTCCCCTTTTCTTATATTTTTCACCCATTTAGCTCCACTTAAGCCAAATCTTGCCTTTTTGACCCATTAGCTACATCCAAAACTGAGCTTCCCTAGTCAAGCTAGTCTAGTATGTCTTTTGTGGTATGCGTTTTCCGTCTGCAGTTTGGCCCGTTTTATTTTTATTGGAGTTGGTGGAATTGGAGGAAGGGAGTATGATTATGAATGAAAAAAAAAAAATTGGAAAAGAGAGAAAAAAAAAAAGAAAAACGTGAATATAGAAAAAGAAGAAAAAAAAGAAAATGAAAAAAATGAAAAAATGAAAAAATCAGTGAAGTTCATGTATGAAACCAGAAGAATGAAAAATTGAAAAATCTTAGCTGGTTTGATTTTTAGACCATCTGTGTTCATTTCTATTTGTGACGGTCTCACTCCTCCGTTTTATCCCATATTTTTGAGGAGATAGTGTAAATGGATGGTGAGTTGTGTGCCAAATGAAGGGCACCTGTGTTTATTTTTCAGTCGGTTGAGATTCGGACGGTGTTATTTGGTCCTGTTAGGAACTAGTTTGGCGCTTTTACCTCCACATTACCATAATATGTTTTGCCTTTTCTCACCTGACCCTCACTATTCCCATATCATTTGTAAGCCCTCGGCTGTGACGGACATTGTTGGTTGGAATGTGTGCATTATTACTTGAATCGTCTTTCATTTTTATTGCATGCATGCTATGTAGGTCGCAGTTAGGTGAGTGACTGTTTCTTTTCCTCTCTTTTACATATACTCCCTCCCAGTCACTATAACGTTTCATCTTTCCCGAAACGGATTATTCAACTAATTTTCCCCTTTCTATTTTTAGAAACTTTTACTCTTATTTTATTCATTCCTTTCTCCTATCACCAAACCCCACACAACTCTTTTACTCCAATTTTATTACTTTCCTTTATATTTTGGCCCCACAATTTTTTATTTAATTACTAATAATATCCCTCTCTCCTATCACCAACCCCACACAACTCTTTTACTCCTATTTTAATACTTTTCCTTAAGTATTGTGCCCATATCAAATGGGAACAATATAGTGACTGGGAGAGAGTATTATTCACCCTTTGCTTCATAAGAGAAGAGTGACCACGTGAGAGTCCGATTTTGTTGGTCTTGCAAGGTCGATAGGTCGGCTTTAATTCTGAACAACTCATAACTCGTTTGCGTATTGACTGCTTAGCTATAACTGTTAGTTTTTGTTGCATTAAATTGGTTCAAGTAGACAAGTTAAGCTAGCTCTGAGTTTTCATTTCCGTTCCATTAGTTGCATTTTAGTTTACTCGAGGACGAGTAAAGGTTCGGTTTGGGGAGATTTGATACGTGCATTTTGTATAGTCTTTTTAGCCTATTTTAGCACTTATTTCCATGTACTTTTGTACTGTTTATATTGCATTATGCCCCGAATTGGCTACTTTGGTTCGTTTTGTCCGTTTTGTAGGAATGAATGTGAAAGTAGTGGAATCGTACCATTTTCGTCCTATTTTGCATGCATTTTGAGGAGACGGGATTTTCAGAGCGAGATATTGCATTAGGATGCGTGAAGGAACGGTCTACGAAGCAGTCGGCTACGAGTTAGAGCTGTTTCAGAGAAAAAATACTCGATCGAGCCCTTTTATTGATCGATCGAGTGGTTTTTGTAGGTGAGGTGGTCGATCGAGCAGTTTATTCTACTCGATCGACAATGCTGGAATTAGAGGTTACTCGATCGAGCAGTATTTCTACTCGATCGAGTGGATTGCTTGAAGAAGTCCTCGATCGAGCTGTTTGAAACAACTCGATCGAGTGGTTTGGTGTTTCACGGGCCTTAATTAGTCCGTGTTACTTATTTTAGTTAATGGACTTCGCTAATTTCTATTTAAGCGCACAATAATTAGGTCATTAGGGGCTATCACTTCTTATCTTTCATCTTTCACTGCAAAACACTACTCTTATTACGTTGCTTTTTCTTCTTCACTGTAACTTTTGCTTTTGGATTATTTTCGCTCGGGTTTAGTTGTTCTTTACGCCGGAATTCTCGCGATTGTAATCTCTTACTCTCCTTTATTCTTAATCTATTATTCATTTGCTTTAATTAATTGTTTTGTTCCCTATAATTTCTGCCCTAATTTGTTATGCAATTTTATTATTGTTTTATCATGTTATTTATTAGTTATTTCATTGTATTTGATATTGACAACATCAATAATATGAGTAGCTAATTTATTTCATGTTGGGATTAGGGGATCTACGGTAGAATTGTGACGATGTAGTGAATAGGTTAGATGAATTATTTGTGAGACTCTGTCCCCATGGCAATATAATTGTATTTACCGACTTAGTTGAGTGCACGCTTCTAAGTTATCCTTTAAACTGGTTAAATTTAATCCTGGATCGGAAGATTGGACTAAATAGACCTGCTATGAACAGTAGACTACCCTGACGAGGACGGAAGTTAAGTTAGTGGAAATCTAGGATAGAAAGTGGACCGGAAGGACCTTTCCATATCCGTCTCACAGTAATTTGTCTAGACTATTTGCAGTTGAGTCATTAGACTACCGTAGTGAACCGAAATCCTGACATGTCTCTTCTTTATTGATAGTCTCATTCTTATTTTCTGCCTTTACTGCTCTTTCCTTGCTTCTCTTTCTTTTAAATCTTTTAGTTTAGAAAAATCAATTTACAAACCCCCACTTGTGACCGAATAGACGAACCTTTTACAGATATCTTGCCTCCCTGTGGAGATCGACCTGACTTCCCTAGCTATATAGTTAGTTTAGTTAGTTATTTTTGATAGGTATACGATTGTCCTGTCATTTAACAAGCAGGGTTAGCGGAGCATTATCGATGTACTCACCTACAACCTGCGAACATCGACCCTCAAGAAAAAGATTAACCACCCGAGAGATAGAGGAGATCAAGTAATCAAAAATAGCAACAGCCGCTCCGCTCAAACAACCCAAAAGATGTCGGGCATGAAAACCGTCCCCTCCCACATGACGTACCACACGGAAAACTCTTAATCATAACCAAAACAACAGTCGTGGATGCAATAAGGGGATAATGACCAGCAGGCAAAGGCGGCGAGGTGGGAGACGGAACGATGGGGTGCTTATCTTTCATAGCCTCGAGAGTGCCAATTTCGTAAGGAGCAAGGCCAGAAGAAGAAAGCACTCGTACAGCAGTAGTGTAATATTAATTTATATTATATTTATTATACTTTACATATTTATTATATTATTATTATATTTATTAATTTATTATTATTAGGATTATAATTATATTATAATTATAATTATATTATTACATAAGTAATATTTATTTTTATTAATATTATTCATATTGTTATTAAGTTTTTAATTTTTAATAAGTTAAGTTTAGATCAGTTCAGGTCAAATAAGGTCTAATCACTTCAGTTTAAATCATTTCAATTCTGTCAGTTTCAGTCCAAAAGAACAGGTCTAAAATAAAGTTGGCTAATAATGTATTTTTTTTGTGCACATTTTACAGGCACTTGAGTAGTAGTTCTTGTGACTTGAGAATAGGGAAATTCCTAAGCCAGAAGAGACCAAATGCTTGTTTTAATTAAAAAATCATATTAAAAGGGAGAAGATTACAACAACTAAAAGTCTTTAGTAAAACAAAAAGTAAGTTGTTATTGTGGGATAATGGGTGCATGTGAGTGTTGTAGGTCCAGATAATTACCCCTTTTTTGCTGACCACATACATAAAATCATAGAATATGCAAATGCTAGCTAAAGCTAGTTAAGCACTCTCCTAGCTTTTCATCCCATGCTCTTACCCACCCAATATTACTATATGGGACGCCTTTCTGCATAAACGGGTATTAATTGTAAGTTTTTTTTTTTTTTTTTTTTTTTTTGTCTATAATGAGTTGAATTAAATTAAACTGAAAATTAAACTGAGTTGAGTTGAAATAAATTGAATGAAACTAAGATAAAAGTTAATTTTGAAGAGATGGACTGAGTTGAACTGAATGAAGCTGAATTAAACTGAAATAAGTGAAATTAAGCTAGAAAGAACAAGGTCTAACATCGACAAAAAATTGGTTGATACGGTTTCCGCATAAATGGGTAATAATTTAAACTATTGTGATAAACTCGCACTTTGGTAAAGCTATGAAGACATTCTTACACAAATTTTGTGTAATAAAATAGTATAGCTCTACCTTGTTTTCTTACATGAAAATGAGCTTGTGATGAATACTGCCCATCACAAATGAGAATTTGTGAAATCAATATTACAACCAAAATTACTATTTGATTCATGAATGTTGTTAATCATATGTAAATATGTGATGATGGAGTTAATTTGTGAAATCAATATTACAATCAATATGTTGATTCATGAATTTGTGAACTGAAAAAGAGATGTGGGACAGTGGGACACTCTACCCACATGGTTATGGGAGGGTCTCCAAATTCAGCACCTATTCTGACTTGGACAAACAAATTAGACACACAGGATTATGAATCTCGTCAATGACGGACTAATATTGCCTTCATTTTCTAGCACTTGTACTTCCAAACTGACACCGCATTTAGTTACTTGCTAGTAGCAACTAACTAACAAGCACGTCAAGCAGTTATACTTAACCAACCTCTGTATTTACTTTTGTATCTCTACTCAAGGCTGCGACTTGGCGTATGTACTATGTAGACATGGCAAACGGGGTTGGTTAGTTGGTGTCATGCCAATCAAGGTTTTCAGGTCATGTAATATTGACTCGAGTGATTCTATTTAGATACTCCGGGTTGGATGTTGGGTTACATTTAGGGAGTAAATTAGTGTGTTTAGGTAACAGTTGGGGCCTTGGGGGGAACGCAGTCGTTCGTATTAGGTAGTCAGTGTTGTTGATAGGCTCATTTTTCACTCCTTTTCCTTACACTTAAAAAAACACAAGTTTGTTACTACCAAAACTGCATTGTGCCCACAACCATGTCTTCCTCGCTAGCACCACAATCCAACCCTTCCCAAACTGCCTCAGCACCACAACAATCAGTCTCGCCACCAACAAGCGGCCACATTGCTCCTCCTCCAACACCAATAATTATCCCAATACAAATTCCATCACCATCATTATCACCTCCGGCCCCACCACTAAGTGCGAGTCCTTCACCACTACTTGCACTTCCACCACTACTCCCTATAGTAGTACCAACTTCACCTCCACCTACATTACCTCCTCTTTCACCCCCACTACTCCCTCCGCCTCAACCTCAACCTCAACCACAACCACAACCACAACCACAACCACAACCTCAACCTCAACCTCAACCTCAACCTCCTATAATACCACCAACAAAACACATTCCGCGGCCCACATTCACAACAACCCCAAACATTTCACCACCACCACTACCACTAAAAACTACCACCCCACCAAATATTTCACCGCCACGAAAAACTACCACCTCACCAAATATTTCACCACCACTACCAAAAATGACCACTCCAACTAAGACTATTTCACCACCACCATCACCATTGCTGACAAGGCGGCAGAAACACGTGCCAACCACTACTGAACCCAAAATGCCAGCTGTGAGGCAGACAAAGTCAGGTCCCACCAACAGCAGCGGTAAAGCAACACCAGTAGCAGCATCAGCTGTACTTCCAACAGAGCCGCCAGTAACAGCATCAGCTGTACTTCCAACACAACCTCCAGTAGCCCTGCCGGTCCCACAGACGCCAGGTGGCGGGGCGTGGTTCCCTGATGTGTCAGCTCCGGCGTCAATAATGCCTACCATTCCAGGTGTGCTGAATTCTCCGCCTTCAGGAGGGAGTCAAGTGGGTCAAGTTAGTCAAGTGCCGAATTCAAGTGGATCAAGTGGGTCTGCGGTTGGGTTGGTTGTTGGAGGTGTGTTGCTTCTTGTGCTGGGGGTTGCGTTCGGCATTTCAATTGTTTTGTGCAGGAGGAGGAGAAGAAATAAAGGGTTTGGTGATGACGGTGAAGCCAAAATGCATGCATCTTCATATAGGGAATTTCAAGGTTTGTGTAATGTTTACAATCTTGACATGACATGACATTATTCACTGAAATTTATTTTTTACTTTTAGGCATTCAAATGTCACAAATTCTCATCTGCGACCGATACTTTTTGCCACAAGCTTGTGACCTTTCCCAAGCTGCAAGTGTGAGAGCAGGTGGGAGAGGGGTTGTAAGAGTTCACAAGCTTGTGAGACCTTCTGTTCAAATGTTGACTTCATTGTTTGAATTGATACACTGTTCAGATAAAAATTCGCTACCTCGGTACACGAAGCAGGGTCCTAAAACCCCAGGCTACCAAATTCCAGTTAATGCAACTACTTCTCAGGCACATTCCCCAGTTGTTGCAGGTCTAACTCCCGGGGTGGAGACACACCACTCGAGTGGGACTTTCACCTATGAAGAGTTGACAGCGGCCACCAGTGGATTCTCAGATAAGAATCTTCTTGGACAAGGCGGGTTTGGGTACGTTCATAAAGGGGTTCTTCCGAATGGAAAGGAGGTTGCAGTAAAACAGCTCAAAATGGGAGGAGATCAGGGCGAAAGAGAGTTTCGAGCTGAGGTTGATACCATTAGTCAAGTCCATCATAAGCACCTTGTTTCCTTGGTTGGGTACTGCATTTCGGGTCCTGAGAGATTGCTTGTTTATGAGTTTGTGGCTAATGATACCTTGGAATTTCATTTACATGGTACGTTCCCCTGTTATTTTTTCTAGAGAATTGTTTTCGTTTTGAATGGAGCCAAAGATTCAATGTGCTTTAATTTGGTTTTGGATTATGATTGAATAAAGCAAAATGATTCACTAAACGTAATTTTCATTATCAGTCCAAAGCTATTGATTTTAACTGCTTGTTTTCACAAGTAATTTATGAGTCTTTATTTAGAATAACTGAAGTTCTGGATTGCAGGAAAAGAGCAGTCTGTAATGGACTGGCCTACTAGATTGAAGATCGCGATAGGATCTGCAAAAGGGTTAGCTTATCTACATGAAGACTGTGAGTTTTTACTTGTGACTAATCCAATAATGCATAATTCTTATGATTTTATACATATTATTAATTCAGAAAACATATAACGTTTTGCAGGCAGTCCTTCCATTATTCATAGAGATATTAAAGCTGCTAACATCCTTCTGGACTTTAACTTTGAGGCAAAGGTTGTAAATTCCACCCCGTCTACCTCTTTTCAAATTGGTTGCTCTTCAAAATTCTTAAAAATGATTCTTGCATTACACTAATTTTGCAGGTCTCCGATTTTGGACTGGCGAAAATTTTCTCAAGTACTAATCCCTCTGTTACTCATATGACAACTCGGGTTGTTGGGACTTTTGGGTAATGGTTTCTCTTTTTCATTAATCAGATTAACTCGTCATCTTTTGGACCTTGATCAGTAACATGATATTGGATGCATTGAGCTTCATTCTGATACACACCCAGAAGCGCTTAATCATTACTGATCCTTTATACAACAATAATATCACCCCCAAAGCCTCAAAGGTCCCTGCACATGGACGGGTTAGAGGGAGTCGAAAGTACGCAACCTAAGTACCTAACCCTTGCGAAAACATAACGAGACTATTTTGAAATTATATAGATAATTTGCATCACAGCCTAACCCTTGTGAAACACACAGAGAGGCTATTTTGAAATTTGAATGACCAATAATGAAAATCGTATAGAGAATTTGTTGCATCACAATAGCAAAATCGCACAGTTTAGTCGATCATTTTGCTTTATTCAGTTAGAAGGAAATCTTATCTTGTTTGAACTCTCTTTTATGTATGTAGGTATCTAGCTCCAGAATATGCGTCAAGTGGTAAGGTTACAGATAAATCAGACATATATTCTTACGGTGTCGTGCTTCTTGAGCTTATTACAGGTCGCCCGCCCATCAGTAACTTCGGACCTGCTACAAATGGAAGTTTAGTAAATTGGGTTAGTACTCCACATTCAACAATAATGCCTCAAAAATAGCATGTATTTTTGGCCTATGATGTTATTAATGAGACCCTTTCATTTGATATTACTACATATAGGCTCGTCCCCTCCTGGCACAAGCCATTGCTGATGGAAATTTTGACACACTGGCTGATCCACGCTTACAACATAACTATAACGTGGATGAAATGGTTAGCATGGTATCTTGTGCTGCTGCTTGTGTTCGCCTCTCATCATGGCGCCGACCAAGAATGAGCCAGGTACATCTCACACTAGTAGAGTTGAAACTTGAATCATGGATAATGTTGAGAATGTTTTTCGAGTAAGCTTAGGACATAAAATCCAGACCACACTTGCACAGGAACTTATGTAGAATCGAGCCTTGGCCTTTTTTTGGTGCAAAATATGGTACTAAAATGTCATATCGCTCGCGATGCAGCAACAATCTCAACATATCATATCGAGATGTCACTGGTATAGCATAATGACCGTGGCCAATGCACATCAGCTTTAAGGTTTATCAAATGAGTTGCATCTTTCTGTTTTTAAAGTGAAATTTGAGTTGTTTTCCTATGTTTTTGCTGTATCCTACTTCTAATGCTCTCTTCTTTAGTGTTATTTTCCAATACCGATTGATGCGGCCAAATTATTAGTGTTATTGCCTGTTATGAAGCGGGAACTAACATACGATGGCATAAAACAAGTCCACGTAATGGGGTTTAAGGAACATAACTAGAGCATTTTAATTCCGTGGTGTAGAATGAGTCACAAGTGCAGTTTTGATGTTGGCGGGCTTCGAACCTAGGTCATTAGTATCACTGTGCAGTCACTATACCAGCTAACTTATACCTATTGGCCCGACTCAGCAAAGTCTTTGTTACAATCTCTCTTTTTTTTTTTCCTCATTGTTTGAACTCCTTTGTAATTTGCTTGAAAAGGTCATTACTTGACATAGAGAAAGGATAGAAAAAACACGAGATCAAATTCTTGGTTCTAAGCAAGCTATGTGGAAATGCAGGTGATCCGAGCCTTGGAAGGAAACCTGTCAGCATCAGAACTCGATGATGGAGTAAAAGCAGGACACAGCCCAGTGCATTTTCCATATGATAGCTTAGATTTTGATGCGCGTGACTACATAGATGATATGAAGAGAATGGCCCTTGCGAGAAGGTATAGTGACAATGCTAGTGACTATGGTCTTAATCCCTCTATTTCAAGCACTGATACTACCCAATTGATCGGCTAGCTCAACAATTTGAGACTTCTAGGATCTCTGTCAGGGAACGAAGGGGTTGTAAACTTGTAGCATGCAGCTTAATTCAGGTTGAATTTTTCTGGTAAATACGTCATTTGACTAAATTCTAGTCCTAAATTCTTTGTAGAGAATGTTACTGCTCAAACTGATGGAAGAGAAATTATCCTGCTTTGGAAAAGCATGTTGACATGTTGTATATGATGCAGTTTACTAACTACAGTACATATTTCCGACTTGATTTCCAAAGCTAAAAAGGTAACGGCCAAACTTATAGTACAACATATAAACAGTATATCGTCTATAGACTCTTCCTCAAGTAAAGTATCTTCCATATCATCACAAAATGTGCAATGATTTTCCCAGCAATATACTTACTCAATTTAAGTACATATTTATCTTGTAAATATTAGATTTATATTTCTTGCACAAGAGTCCATCTCCCTGTATAAATAGGATAGCATCTCATTGTAATTATTCACTCAATACAAACACAACGTTTCTCATCTTACATGGTATCACGCCGCAATCGATCCACCACCCCAAACTACCTTCAGCCAAAATCCGCTTCCTTCAAACATACTAAAACCAGCCGCCCTTCCCATCCATTCATCACCATGGCACCAACCGAACACCAAGTTCAAAACCCACACGACTCAAACACACCCCTTGTTTCGCTCAACTTGAACCACTGTATCAAGTTGAACTCCCTCAATTATATTGCCTGGAGATTTCAGTTAACAAATATCCTATTCGGGCTAAGCCTCCTAGGCTTCCTCGATGGAACCCACCAACAACCACCCGCCACCATCGTCAATGCCGACAAAACAGAAACCACCAACCCCGCGTATCTCACGTGGTTGAAACAAGATGGACTCCTTCTAGGAGCTCTCATGGGCACTCTCTCTGCCACCATACAAGCATTGATTGTATGTGCCAAGACATCAAAAGAAGCGTGGGATATATTAGCCCAAACATACGCTAACCCGTCCCGAATTCACAAATTACAATTAAAAGATCGTCTTGACTCGATCGTAAAAACCAGTGACCAAACAATCACCGAGTATGTGCACGCCATTAAAGCGTGCGTCGACCAACTCGCCTTAATGGGCACCGGCCATTATCGATCCCGAGGACATCACAACCAAGGTCCTTAAAGGCCTTGACTATAACCTGTTTAAACCCGTCATCGATGCTATACGAGCCCGGGATACCCCTATTTCATTTGAAGCCCTTCACGAGAAGCTGCTTCAACATGAACTTCTCAGCAAACAAAACCCGACAACCGATATATTCCAACCCACTGCCAACGTTTCCTACCGTCACAACAACCAATTTCGTGGCAATTACCGCAACAACAACACTAACACCAACACCAATCCTAACCCGCCACCCTCAACCAACCCGAATCCTAGACCCTTTAAGGGTCGCTGCCAATGGTGCAGACAAGTGGGTCACGTCATAGCCGACTGCCCCTTGTTTCGAAAGCTATTTCCCACCATCATCTTTCCTGCCCCTCCAACCCGTCAACACCAACAAGGGCCTCAAGCACACACTGCCACAACCCACGGCATCCCTAACCCAAACCCAAACTACCTTCTTGACAGCGGTGCATCAAACCATGTCACTTTTGACCTCGATACACTCGCACTACACTCGCCGTATGTCGGTCCTGATGACCACCTGATTGGAGATGGGTCTGCGCTCCAAATTGCCAACATAGGTTCCATTTCTTTACCTTCCTCTTCTGTTAAATTATTAAATGTATTACATGTTCCGAAAATTTCTCGAAATATTATCTCAATATCGCAATTATGCAAAGACAATGATGCTTACGTACTGTTTTCTTCATCTAATTTTGTTGTGAAGGCACGAGCGACGGGAAAGACCCTATTCCAGGGACCGGTTAAGAATGGCGTGTATGAGTTGAGCCCGTCGATCAGAACCGTTTATTCATCGCAAACCGGCTCATCTCCACTCTCATGGCATCACAAACTAGGTCACCCTACCAATGATGTAATGAGACTCATTAATAAAGATTTACCATTTAAATTATCTACTTATTCTTACTGTGATTCATGTCTAATTAGCAAAAGCACCAAACTTCCTTTTGCAACCTCGTCACTTCACACAAACGAACCATTAGACCTCGTGTTTTCTGACCTATGGACAAGTCCCGTCCTATCTCGGGAAAATTACAAATATTACGTAATTTTTGTCGATCATTTTAGTAAATATACTTGGCTATTCCCGCTTAAACAAAAATCCGAAACAACCAACGTATTTATAAGATTTAAAGCACTAGTTGAAATTTTTTTCAAAAAACCGATTCGTAGATTTTTTTCTGATAATGGCGGTGAATTCCAAAAATTAACTCATCACCTTCTCGATAATGGCATAAGTCATTTTACCTCTCCCCCACATACTCCGGAGCATAATGGCTATGCCGAAAGACGACACCGTCACATTGTCGAGACAGGTCTTGCTCTACTCGCTCATGCTCACCTTTCTACAACTCTTTGGCCATTCGCTTTAAGTACGGCCACATACTTAATCAACCGACTTCCCACCGCCACCCTTAATGGCCTAACACCATATTATCGACTACATAATCTAAAACCCGACTACACCAAACTCCATAATTTTGGATGTTTATGCTACCCTTGGCTACGCCCTTACGCCAAACATAAACTCGAATATCGCTCCACTCCGTGCATCTTTGTGGGGTACTCCTCTACCCAAAGCGCCTTTCATTGTCTTGAACCTAAAACCAATCGTCTATATACCTCAAGACATGTTAAATTTATTGAAAATGAATTTCCGTATCCACAATTGTTAACTCAAGCTGCATCCTCCTCCCCGGATATCGACATCGACGAGTGGTGTCCACTCGTCATCCCCATACTCCCTCCTCCTGTCCAAACGCCCACGCCCAAACCATCCCCCACTGCCACTCAATCTCGCCATCCCATTAACCAAGTCTACTCTCGTCGCCCAATAGCTGAGCAACCCGTATCTACACCCACAACTCAACCAATACCTACCTCTCAACCTATTCCTACAACATCATCTACTGTCGACACTACAACATCATCTACTATCGCCACTACAGTCAATCCCGTGCCCACTCCCACAGCCACGGCTACTCCTACTCCTCTCCCCACCCAACTCCCTCCTCCACGTACCGTTGAAACTAGACTTGACCATAACATTCGCAACCCCAATCCCAGATATGCGAATTTAGCTCAAGCTACCGCCACCTCCACATCCTTACCCAAAACCGTCAAACAAGCTCTTGTCTCCACGCAATGGCGACAAACAATGCAAGAGGAGTTTCAAGCTCTTGACCGCAACAAAACATGGTCTCTTGTTCCTCGTCAACCGTCACAAAACATTGTTGGATGCAAATGGGTCTTTAGGATTAAATACAATCCCGATGGCTCCCTGAAACAATACAAAGCTCGATTAGTAGCTAAAGGATTTCATCAACGACCTGGCATCGACTACAATGAAACCTTCAGTCCAGTCGTTAAACCTACCACAGTTCGTCTTGTTCTCTCTCTCGCAGTCACACATTCGTGGTCTCTCCGACAACTCGACGTCAATAATGCATTCCTACAAGGCACCCTAACCGATGATGTATACATGGCCCAACCACAAGGCTTCATTGATGAATCAAAACCTGATTATGTTTGCAAATTAAATAAAGCAATATATGGTCTCAAACAAGCTCCAAGAGCATGGCATACGGAGCTCAAAACCTATCTCTTGCAATACGGGTTCAAACAATCACTTTCGGATTCCTCTTTATTTATCTACAATGTGAAAAATATACGTATTTACATGCTTGTTTATGTTGATGATATAATCATCACCGGACCAAATCACCATCATTTACAACTATTCATTGACAAATTAGCACATCGATTCTCAATTAAAGACCTTGGACCACTCTCCTATTTTCTCGGCATTGAAGTCACCCCGAACAACCTTGGACTTCATCTAAACCAATCAAAATATATACATGATCTCCTGTGCAAATTTCGAATGTCTGAAGCCAAACCAAATACCACTCCCATGGCCACTGACAATCCACTAGTCCGTGAGGATAATAAACCAATTGAAAACCACTCCGACTATCGCGCTATTGTAGGTAGTCTACAATATCTCTCCCTCACTCGACCAGATATAGCTTTCACTGTCAATCGACTAGCACAATTCCTTCACCACCCCACTTCTAACCACTGGTCAGCTTTAAAAAGATTACTACGCTACTTACAAGGCACACAAACACATGGTCTTCAGCTTCACCGCAACTCACCAATGTGCTTACATGCCTTCTGTGATGCTGATTTTGCAGGCGATAAAGACAATTATCTCTCAACCACCGGCTACATAATTTATCTTGGTCGCAATCCAATCTCCTGGTCATCAAAGAAGCAACGCGGCCTTGCACTCTCCACTACAGAAGCCGAATTTAGAGCAGTAGCAGCTGTCACGACCGAAACTCTCTGGCTACGAAATCTCCTCACTGAATTGCATATCGACATCCTCAAACCACCAGCTCTCTATTGTGACAACATGTCTGCAACTCTATATGCTAAAAACCCCGTCTTTCACTCAAGAATGAAACACATGGCTCTGTCCTTTCACTTCGTCCGTGAGCAACTTCAGCTAGGCCACATTCGTATCCAACATATCGCTAGTAAAGATCAGCTGGCAGATGCTCTCACTAAGCCACTTCCGAAGCCTCGTTTTCATGCACTACGAGACAAGATAGGACTCCTACCTCCGACGTCCATCTTGCGGGGGCGTATCAACAGTATATCGTCTATAGACTCTTCCTCAAGTAAAGTATCTTCCATATCATCACAAAATGTGCAATGATTTTCCCAGCAATATACTTACTCAATTTAAGTACATATTTATCTTGTAAATATTAGATTTATATTTCTTGCACAAGAGTCCATCTCCCTGTATAAATAGGATAGCATCTCATTGTAATTATTCACTCAATACAAACACAACGTTTCTCATCTTACACAACATACTGTTACCTCACGGAAAAGAAATTTGTTAACAAACTCAACAAGGAGCATAATTTTCATTTCCACAAAGATCGTCACAGACGTAATAAATTTCAACATTTTGGTTGTATCCAAAAATTCAATAGGGCATCTCAGCATTCTCGTACAACATTACACTAGTCATTAGTGCCTCAATGAATGGGGGTATTTAGTGAGCCATTTGTTTTTATTCCTAGTATTTGTCTTAAGGATCAATGACAAAGACCAACAATCACCCGCTTTTGCCTTTTAAAGCTGCATAAACCAATTTTTCCATGCTGCATCCTGTTGTTGATCAATCCATGACAAGCAGAAGAAGTTGACATAAAGAAGCTGATACCTGACTGCTGGTAGATAACGAAAATTGGCTGGAAAGAAATCTCTCTTCACATCTTCCTTGATTTGAGGCATGGACTACTTCCCATTGGCAAAACCCATATACGAAATGAATTTTGTTTCATTTTAAACTGCGTCTTCAGCACACAGTCCAGACCTTCATACCAAAAGTGGCCAACTGGTCAAACAAGCTTGTTGCAGCAACTCGTTTCCAATTGATCATGTCCTTTTCCTGGTAAATGCAGAGATTATGTTTATGACAAGTAGAAAAGCTGATTGTTTGAGCAGCAATATCAACAACTGGGAATAATTAGCGGTTTCTTGTGAATCAATGTGTAGATTTGGTTCTTCATACTAATAGTTTCTTGGAAATTTATGTGAAAAAAGAATTAAAATTAATTGATAATTTTGTCCAAGTACTATTATCAACTAGTTTTTGTACCCGTGGACTTCACGGGTGGCTATGAAATGTGTTGATCGAAGTAGATATTGCGTATGGTTTTTTTTGTTGTGAAAGTCAAAGTTTAGTTCATTAGTAGATTTTAAATAAACCTCTAAAAGTTATTTTGTTTATGCATATATTTGTGAAGTTATATTTCGTAAGTTTATTTATAGTACTTTTTGATTTTTTTTTTAACTTGTTAAATCTTGCTAGAAGAATTTTTTTTATTATAATCTTAAATTATCCAAAAATAAGAAAATAAAAGTAACACAATAAAAAATTAAATGCTGAAAGTACACCAAATTGATAAATAGTACTCCAGTGAGATCCACCTCGAACCTGAGCAAACCCGACCTGATAGGATCTGAAAATGTTGCAAACTGAAACTGACCCGACGTTTCCCGATGATACTCCGTAACCCGTGAAAGTATGAAACCGACCCGACTTGAACTGTTGATAACCCGTAACCCAATAAAACCCGATTAACGACGACTCGAAACTGAGTACGACCCGAAACCAAGTCCTACCGATCTGAAATGACATGTATCATGATTCACGAATTGATCCGATAAATGCTTTGACTCTATCATACCTAACTTTATCCGACATATGACCTGACCCAAAAGAGAACCCGAAATTGACTCAAAAGGTAACCCAAGTTGACTCGATTCGAAATCTAATCTGACATTTACTCGAAATATAACTCAAACGAAAAGTCAAGCCGATAAAGAAACAAATAAATCAGCATTATGAACGACTTATAAAGTACTTAAAAGTAACTTACCTTATAATCTCGTTCAATAATGACCATAACTCAACTCAAAGTGTTAATATAATAAAAAAAAAATTGACCTTATAATAAAAAAAAATTGACCTTATAAAAAAAAATTGACCTTGCACGTAAGAAATGTGACGTCTTAGCATTGTAGAATGTTACATAGTAGTTACTCTGCTTATGTGAATTGCACACTGTTATAAAATCATTAACCACAAGTTTTTGTTTGACTCATAGCTTCCCACTAACTTCCTTCTCATCTCCCATCGTTTGTGTCAATTACGCCCAAAAGGAATTCAATTGAGAATTCAAACTTACAATAATTTAGCCGAAATTTGTCCAATTAGTTCTTTCACGCTTTTTTAGTGATATATGAGGTAGTCCGTATAAAGTAGCAGATCCGACAGAGTAAACTATCATCAAAGCGAAGTTTATAATATGCTTTGAAGATATATAATTTTCGGGTTTTATATACAGATCTGAGTGGGGGTGAGTTTTACATTCAATTTTCATAACTCTAAGCGGGTTACTCCTCATGTGTTGTGTCCATCTACTCAAAAGTGACCTGAAAATAATGCAAAACACAAAAAAAAAAAAAAAAATATAAATGAAACGACGAACTAAATAATGTATCACAAATTATATTGTAATTACGTACTTTACAAATTCCTAAAGATTATTGGCTCAAAGGGTTGCGTAATACTCTCTCCAATTTCCTATTTTCACCCCATTTTCCTTTTTTGACAAATTATCTATTTTCACCCCATTTAATCTCTTTCCTTATTTAGACTACCTTTTTCATTTTTTAATCATTCTTTTCACCCCACCTACATCTTTTCTATTACTTTTTCATTTTTTAATCATTCTTTTCACCCCACTTACAACTCTTTTATTATTTTTTCATTCTTTAACAATTTTTCTTAATATTTGTGTAAAAAGAAATGGGGTGAACAAAAAAAAGTGGAGGGAGTAATTTTTTTTATATAGCACATACACCTGTGACCTGTCCATGACTAATAACATGACCTACACTACTAAAAGATACAAAGTATTGGCTTAAGGGGTTGTGTAATCATTAGTATATTTGATTTCCAGTTTAACCTTTTAAATTAGGTTTGAAGACAAATAATTGTTTTTTTTTGGACTACTTTTGTAAAATAGACAAAACTATTATTTCAGTTGTTAAGTACAAAGTAATAAACACCAACATAACAACGACATAACCAACAATAATACCCTAAAGGATTTGGATAACTATCTCAAACATACTTAAAACAATATGACTCAATCACTAAACTTTAAATCAATGTCTAATGAAGAACATAATTATAATAGAATTTATCGTCCATCAAAGTCTCACCACGCACCCAAATATTATAGGTTGCGTAAAATTTCCTACAACACTTACCATTCCAAATAGTAGGTTGCGCATTTTGGACGTTGTTATTGGCTTCCAATAACTTTGTTCCAATTCTCGACGAAAACAAATTACTCTGCTTATTCTCCCCAAATAGATGCGGGAAAATTTAATAGATATCAATTTACTTTTCTAAAAGTATACAACATTCATTAGTTGTGACAATAAAAAGTGTTGCATGTAGGGTATACGTACATACTCCACAACAGTTAGTTTAATTGTCGTCAATTTCGCCGCCTTATTCTTGGTCAGTTGAATTGAACCTTACTATAGTCGCTAAACTACCTGCAATATCTGTGTTCATTCAAAATATTACAATGTTTATCAGTAATGTGTAAGAGTTAAAAATGAAAGTATTATTATGGTTTGCATACCTAAGTGGTGTCAATCTGAACATTTGTCTCTAATATGTCGCAAATCTTCATGCGAAACCCGGAAGCTGATATGGTCGCGCTACTCAATCTGTCAAAACCTGTTGTAAAACTCATATATAGAAGATATTTATGAAAAACAGATACAATCACACATCAAGTAAATACACTCTATGTTTGAGAAAATACACTCTTCATCTCGCTTGATAACATGTTCAAATGTTTTAAGTATAGATTGAATAATGCTCATCTACAATCACACATTAAGTTTACCTTTGCATCGATTATGACCGAATCAAGCTAACAGATGCATGTTTCCGATGATAGTGCCCATAATGGTAACTCTGGTAGCATACTACTCTTGGACATGTTGAAAGGAAAGTGGATGAAGTGTTTTTTTTTTTTTTACTACGATGGAATTATTTTAATGTAGAATACGAAAATTTTGTGTTGGAAGCTTGATATTTTAAATGTTATGATTTACAGAGTGTGTATAGAAGAAAAAAAAAGTTAAGTTAAGTAGTATTATGCTCAATTTTAGGCGAGATTTAAGGCTCGAATTTTGATTAAAACTTTAAAAGGAAACTATCTTTATGAATATAGATTTATGATTGGGAAATTATAGTATGTAATTAGGGGAAGTTATTGACATTATTTAGGGAATGGTATTGACATTAATTGGTTAGTAAATATTTTTGAAAAAGTCAAGTCGTTTTTGTTTGATTTTAACTTGATAAGATTCCTTTTTAAAGACAATTAATTAGTTGTTATAGACGGCAATTAATAATTTTTTTTATCAGAATGATTTTCACTCAATCAAATTTGTGTCCTATTTTGGTAGAGAATTTTCGTAGAATATTTTTTTTGAGACACCAATTTCGGTAGAATATTTTTAACTTGATAAGATTTCTCTTTAAAAACCCATGTATGATTGCATAATTTTTAAATCTTGGAATATATCTTTTCCATAATTTATATACCATAATTAATATATACCAAAGTCTTTACTTTGACTTTTTTATTTTTTATTGTCAAATATTATGGGGCCTGCATACACGTGGCAATAATATGGGGTGTGACACGTGGCAATCAACGGGGTGGGCGGTTATTGCTTTAATATAATATATGATAACTTTTAAGAGAACCGTTCCTCTCTCTCCTCTCTAAAATTTTTAGAGAGAGAGAATCCTCTTAAAGTTAAAAAAAATCCCAAGAAAATAAAATGATTTGAGGATTCTTCTTCCTTCCTCCCCCAAATTATTTCTGCTCTCTTCGCCTAGAAATCGTTCCTTCAATCTATTTTCGTGTTTTTCTTTACCTTCTTTAAGATTTGACTAGCACCGGAGAGTTGTTTTCAGTCATTGATCTTTAGTCTTGAAGGTTTAGAAGAAACAAGAATCTAAATAAAAAATTTGATATGAAGTTTATTTTCACAATTTGTTTTTAGCAAAATTCAATTAGCCAGGTAAGGACAATTTTTTTGGGATTTAGGTCATTTTCTAGAGTTTTGGGTGTTTTGCTATTTGAGGCAGTAGTTGAACAAGGGTAGTTTTATTTTTTACCTTTGCTCAGGTTTCTTTGCCGCCATGGTAGAAACCTTCCTCTATTAATGGCTTATTTACCGGTGAGTATTTATTTCTTTTGGGTATTCGTCCGTTTTAGGTTTTAGCTTAAAATGGAGATCTGATTCATCTGAATCGGAAAGATGTGTGTTAAAATGGTATTTTGATTTCCTTTGGCCATCTCCTTGCATTTTTTTTAGCCTTTTTTCTTTCTTTCTTGGTGCCTGACTTTTTGTTTTCATGTTCTTTGGGATTCTAGTGCACAGTTCTTTGAGACTTCGAGAGTCCTTTTTTTTGTGCCTCTGTTTTCCTTGTTTTCTTATGTTACTTTAGGTAATTTGAAATCCTTGATTTTCGATTACGCTCTCCTCCGCGAGGATGTTATGGGTCAATCTCGATTGACCTAGTTTTCTTTACTTATAAAAAAAAAGTACTATTATCAATAATATAACGATTCACTTTATGAATTCATGCCCTCTCAATTTCTAATATGGTATCAGAGCCTTTCACTCTTGAGGCCTAAATTTTCGAACTTCCGCCGCCTGCCGCTTGCCGGTGGGCTTATAATGTGTGATGTCCACCGGCGGGATTTTCATTGTCGATGATTTCCAATTCATTTTTATTTTTCAAAAAAAAAAAAAAAAAAACAAACAAAGAGAAACAGATCTTGAAGTGCTTCGTCGTACGTGCTATTCTAATTGTGTGCTTCATTGTCACTTGTGTTCCTTGCGTGATATTTCTATCATCCTACAAAAAATTGTAGGAAGTGATATACGTTTATCTTTTGGTCTTATGCCTTATACTCCCTCCCATCCAAATCAAATGTAACATCTCTTCAATATATGTGAGGAGTATTGTATTGAAATGTTACTTTTGGTTTGTATGGGAAGGAGTATATGGGTATTTAGACTTTGAGTACAATAACTTTATCCCACCGTTGATCGACCTTACCGTTAATTATATTTGTCAATTTCGAAAAATTGCGACTTTCTTGACATTGAAAACCTCAACGAGTTCGAAAAGATGCGACGTTCTCATTTAGGTTGTGTTTTATTGAATTTTGAAGAGTTCGAAAAGAACGACGTTCTCTTCCGATTGATGATTTGTGTCAGGTTCAAAAAACTGCGACGTTCTTGGCAACGACATTTCAACGAGTTCGAAAAAATCAACGTTCTCGTTTCGTTTGAATTTTGATGGGTCCGAAAACTACGACGTTCCCGTCCGACGAAGACCGAAAAAGTTTGAATATTTCTTCTTTCATGTTATTGATATTGTGCAAACCCATGGAAATTTTGAAAAATTACCATGGGATTGAGGGGATATTAGAGAATATTACGTGGAATATTATATGATGATATTACGATACCGTAATAATATTGTTACATGAAATAATATTCGGGTTATCAAAAAAGTTTGAATATTTCTTCTTTCAAGTACTATATATGCTAGTATAGATCCCGTGCTACAACACGGTATTTATAGAGAGTTGTGTTACATAAAGTTGTAATTAAAATGTTGTCATTAACTTATTTTTACATTTAATAAATCTACTATTCATTAACTCATTTTTAAATTTTAAAATGTCGTGAAAGGTATTTATTAATGATTTTATTTTGTAAACTTCTCAACTTATTTTAATGATTTTTTATTTTCACGAATTTAATAATATCAATTATATTTTTGTTTTGTAGATAGAAAGTATACGTCAAATCATTTTCTAACAAAGATTAGCAATTTGTATTTAAACTTTTATTTTATGCTAATTAAAAAATTGCTTTAATTGATATAAAGTTATATTTTAATGAAAAGTTAATAGTTTAAAATTCATTTATTTCCTTATTTAAGTAAATGAAGTTTGGAGGGAAAATTTTTCTTATTTAAGTAAATGGAGATAAGAAACAAACCTTTTGAGAATCTTATACTCCGTATATGGTAAATAATATGACTATCAATATTGTAATTCCGTTTGTGTACAAATTATAATATAAGCATAAAGTATTTTTGGTATAGAATTAATTAGGGGATAATATTGTGTCTTAGGCGCAAAACTTAGGCGGGAAAATTCTAGCTTTGTTAATCTTTTAGTATATAGGGGATGTTGTCTTCTATTATTAATGTAACACGAACAATTATCAATAATATAACGATTCGCTTTATGAATTCCTCCCCTCTCAATTTCTAATATATGTTATTGCAATATTGTGACAACTTATACTACTGCTCAATATGTGTACTTATAATATGAACTTGTAATATTGTATATTGTCAAAATTGTTGTGTAGACCTGGCAAAGCTGGCCCGATTTGATAATTAAGGCTGACCCGAGACACGGAAGTGACTCGAAACTGTTCGACCCAATTATAAGCCGACCCAGACCTCAATCGAACCTTAATTGGCCTAATGTAACTAATTTTTTAAGATACTCTTTGTTAGTATTATTAATACTAATTAAAGTGTTTTAACATCGAGCGTAAATGACCCGACACAAAATGCCCATACTCGGAAATGTTTTGACCTGAACTGACCCGACCTATATTTGCCAAAACCCGAAGTGACCCAACAAATTGACATCTGAAACTTACCCAACTCAACCCAAAATGTTTGACACACCCGAAATAACCCGACTCGATTGACCCATTTACCACCCCTACCCTTGAGTCGTGACCCAAGCTATGAGAATTTACATTCCTAATAATTGAAGCAAAATTGATTTATATTCTTTTAAGAGCAACTCTAATGGTTGTGATGGGGCATATTCTGCACCCCCTGACCGAGTCAACATATTGAGCAAGGTCAAGGATCAAGAGACAGCAAGTCAACATGTTAGACCGCCTAACCGACGCAACCTGTCGGCCGGTCACTTGGGTCTCGGCTGGGCCATCAGCCAGCCGGGGGACATATCCGCGTACTCATGTCCAAGACCCCTCGGCATGGAGTCAGCCGGCCTGCCATGGGTCCCTCTGCCGAGGGTAGGACAGTCTTTCCACCTGCTAGCCACTTGGCCACTTGGCCACTACGTGACAAAAGGTGAAAGTCTATAAATACTCCACTTCTCTCATTAAGAAGGGGATCCACAATCTAACCTAAAACTCACTATTCATCTGGTATAAACTCCCTCATCTCTCTACAATATACTTTGTCAAGTAACACACAACTTAATCCCTTTAAGTTCACTGACTTGAGCGTCGGAGTGAGTACGCTCGGTGCAAAGCCGAGCCCTCAGTTTGTTCATCGTTTCAGGAGAGACCGAAAGGAAGAGTCAAAGTAAGGAAGGACATCCATTCATCAAGCTTACGTGGTAAACAATACTGCTCTGGAATTACACCCGGAACAATTGGTAAACAATACTGCTCTGGAATTACACCCGGAACAATTGGCGCCGTCTGTGGGGAAACGATACTAGAAGCTAGTCAAATCATTCCCAAACAAAAAAAAAAAAAAAACAAAACCCACCCAACAAGCTAAGAAGATGTCAAAACAGCCAGAAGTAATTGTGACTGACGAACCGAATTCTACCAAGATGATACCGTCCACAATTCTGGGATTGGGCAGTCCCCCACCGGCCGAGTAATTCAACCGGCATACGGGATGCCAATAATACCAGAAACACCGCTGCCCACCGACCAAGTCACTGTCATGGGACATGTGGTTGATGCAGCCAAACTAAAGCTATTCCTGGACCTAATGGGTAGCACGCCGACTCACACTGTCACGACGACAAGAGCGGCGGCACCCCCACAGGAGACCAGGGCCCAAAAAGTGACTCCGAGAAACTTGAACGGAGCATTGGAGGAAGCTGACCATGTCAAGACGCCGGGGGAGCCCAGAGTGCCAGTGGTAGACCTGAGCCCTTCCCGCAATCGCGGGAGGACAGCGTCGCCGCAACACCAACGAGGCCTGCCCCAGAGGAGTGAAGGAAGTCCGACTCACCAGAGTCGGGGAAGAAGTCCGACTCACCAGAGTCGGAGAAGAAGTCCGACTCACCAGAGTCGGAGAAGAAGCCCTTCCCGCCACGGAGAGAGGAGCCGGACTAAGGATGCGAGGAGCCGATCGCCGCGTGTCATTCGACACGTGGTCAGACAGCCCCTCAGCGCCTATGTCCTAGAGGTCCCGGGTGCGACTAAACTAAAGTTGCCGCCCATATCATACAAAGGAGAAAGCGACCCAACCGACCACGCCGAGGCTTTCGAGTCTTACATGTCGGTATGGGAGCAACCTGATGAGGTTTGGTGCCGAGTCTTCCCAACGACCCTGCATGGGATGGCACAAAGTTGGTACAAGGGGCTACCCAATGGGTCGATATACTGTTATGGCGACCTAAGGGACATATTTTTGGCCCAGTATTCTTGCAATAAGAGAAGGGCCGTCGAGACATCGGATCTCCTGACTATCAAACAGGAGGGAGGCGAGTCTCTCCGAAGTTATGTGAAGAGGTTCGACGCCAAGGTTCAAAGCAGATTCGTGAGTGAACAATGAATCCGGCGGCCTTCGCACTGATGAAAGGCCTCCCAAGAGGGGACTTAAAAAACGAGCTCATCAAGTGCGGAGGCCTGAACCTAGACTCCACCAGGAAGATGGCCGACCAAGCCATAAAGGTGGAGGACTATCACAAAACCTGGGTAGGCCACAGCGAGGCCGGGCACTCAGAGAGTAAGAGCCGCCGGGAGGACAACCCGGATGAAGGACGCCGTGACAATAATAGGTCACGGTCTGACAAGTCCGCCAGGAAACAGAACTCGGCGGGCGCCGGGGGGAGTTCGGGACCGTACTACCAAAAGCGGTACAATGGTCACACCCCCCTGGTCGTATCTGCGCCAAGTCTTCTCCCCGAGCAAGAACGAGGGTCGAAGTGGGAAAGGCCTCCTAAGGCGAGGGGGACGGTGACACGAGCCGATCGTGAGTACCACGGCCACACCGGCCACTTAATCGACAACTCCGCATCCAAGAATGCCATTGAAGAGCTGATCCGGAAGGGGAGCCTTAGCAAATATGTTGCCGGAGGCCAAAAGACTAATACCGGCGGCTCAAATAAGAAATCCGTCTTTGAACGGATAGGAGTAATCCATGTTGTCATCGGGGGCAACGAGAACGGTGGGTCCGCTCATGGGCACAAACGGCACTGAACGAGCTATATCAGGCCATCAACTTTGTGCCCAAAACAGCGATCCCCGCTTCCAACATCCCCGATATGACTATTGGGAAGAAGGACTACGAGGGAGTCATCGCCCCGCACATCGACCCACTTGTAGTCCACTTGGACATAGCCAACCACCTGGTCAAGAGGTGCCGATTGACACAGCGCCTACACGAACATCATGTTCGGGAGTGCTTTCTCAATCTCGGCTGAAGGTTGAGGATTTGAGCCCCCGCACCAATCCGTTGTACGCTTTTTCCGGGGCCGGCCTGGTACCCCCGGGTTAATCAGTGCCGGTGTGATGTTCGGCGATGGGAATGCGGCTAAGAACGTCCTATCGAGTTCGTGGTCATTGACGGCTCGTCCGCCTACAACGTTCTCATAGGCCGAGTCACTCGAGCGAGGCCGATGCGATAATGTCCATCCGGCTCGACACGATGTATGTCTCGGACCGGGGGAAAGCGCATAAGCTCGTCTCAAAGGACGAAAAAGACGAAGTAGTCAACGTCCGGATATCCGCGAGGGTGCAACATGCAATCCCTCAAAGTGGCGAAGAAGTCGAGAAGGAGAAAGGCCCATCCTTACAACGGAGGGCGACCTCATGGATGCCACACGGCATGGTCGAAGGAGCCGAGACCGAAGAAGTAGAAATTGACCCGGGCGCACCGTGAATCGCTTCGGTGTCAACCGGAGCCAAAATTCAGGGCCGCTCTCCTGACCTGCCGAGGAAGAACAAAGACGTCTTCGCTTACTCGCAGCTCGAGATGCCAGGCGTGAGCCGGGAGGTAATTGTTCACAAGTGAACGTACTCTCCACCGCTCGCCCTATCAAGCGTAAGATGAGGAACTCCTCAGCCGAGAAGGATGAGGCCATCAAAGCCGAGGTAGATAAATTACTAGCGGCGGGCTTTATCATGCCTTGTACTTATCCTGAGTGGTTACCTAATGTTGTAATGGTGAAGAAATCATCGGGGGCGTGGAGGATGTGTGTAGATTTTACCAATCTTAATAAAGCGTGCCCCAAAGATTGCTATCCCTTGCCTCGAATAGATAGTTTAATCGACGCCACGGCAGGCTACACTATGCTGAGCCTGCTGGACGCCTTCTCGTGGTATCATCGGTATTCATGGCCGAAGAAGACATGCCTAAATGCGCATTCATCACCGGTAACGGCACATACATGTATAAAATGATGCCGTTCGGTTTGAAGAACGCCGGCGCAACTTACACAAGACTGGTGGACAAAGTGTTCCAAAATAAAAAAGGGCGAAACATTGAGGCTTACGTCGACGATGCTATTGTAAAAAGCAAGTCTGACAGCGAGCACTTAGCCGACTTACACGAGACATTTTGTTCACTAAGGAAATACAAGATGAAACTTAACCCAATGAAATGCAACTTCGGTGTCCTCGGGTAAGTTCCTCGGCGTGCTTGTCGGCGCCGGGGAATTGATGCCAATCCGAAAAAGTCCAAGCAATCACTGGACTGCCGGAGCCGAGGAATCGAAAAGAGGTTATGATGTTGACCGGGAGGATGGCGGCTCTCGCCCGTTTCATCTCTCGGTCAACCGACAAGAGCACCCCATTCTTCAAAGTGTTGAAGGGAAATAAAGACTTCACTGGGGGAGGAACAGAGCACGCTTTCGTGCAACCGAAAGCTCATCTTCAAACTCTCCCAACCCCGTCCAGGCCGATCTTTGGGGAGACGCTATATCTATACATAGCGATTACCTCGGCCACGGTCGATGCCGTGATCATCGAGAAAGAAGACAAACAAAGAACACCCAACCTACTTTGTCAGCCATACATTGTTGCCCGCCGAAAGAAATTACCCACCGATTGAAAAAGCGGCCTTTCTTTGTCGTCGTTGCCGCAAGGAAACTGAAACCTTACTTCGACGCACATCCCGTGACGGTCTTAACCGACCAACCATTGGAGAAAGCATTGGAAAAATTTGAGCAATCCGGCAGCTCATCAAATGGGCGAGAGAGCTATCCTGGCTTCGGCATTCAATACAAGCCGAGGCCCTCGATAAAGGGACAGGCACTTGCAGACTTCCTGGCCGAGTGCACATACCAAGAAGAGCCAAACCCCGGAGTATGGGAAGTATACACCGACGGGTCCTCCACGGTGAACAGCTCAGGAGCCGGCATACTTATCATCAGCCCAAACGGGGACGAGTTTGAGTACGCCTTGAAATTTACCTTCTCGGCCTCAAACAACGAATTCGAATACGAGGCGGTGATAACGGAGTCGAGCTAGCTAGAGAGCTGCGGGCGGAGCACATCATTTTGAAAACAGATTCACTTTTAGTGGCTAATCAAATCGAGAGAGAGTACGAGACTCGAGACGACGGGATGGTAAGATACCTGGAAAGGGTAAGAGCTGACACTTCAAAATTGAAATCTTTCCGGATACAATGCATTCCCAGTGTCGAGAACAACCGAGCCGACGCTCTCTCAAAGCTTGCCGTTCAACCATCAAGAATGTCAGTCGAAACTGTGCTGGTGGACATCAGGAATGCCAAAAGCATTACTGAGACCGTCGGCATGGTGGGCGACATAGAGGCCGAGACAACGTGGATGACTCCGATAATGAAGTACAAACTGATGAATGAGTTACCGGAGGATCGCAGTCTCTCACGAAGATAAAAAGGATCGCAAAGAAGGTACTTGGTGTTTGAAGGAGAATTATACAAGAGGTCCGTGATAAGGCCACTCTTGAAATGTGTCGGCCCGGACGCGAGCTAATCTTGTGAAATTCACGAAGGCATCTGTGGTCATCACATGGGGGCAAGAACACTAGCCCACAAAGCTCTCCGAGCCGGCTACTTCTGGCCCACCATGCTTGAGGATTCCAGAGCCAAAACCAAGAAGTGCAACAACTGTCAAATGCATGCTCCGGTGATACATGCACCTTCCCGAGACTGCGCAGCCGGTACTTAGTCCCCTTCCTTTTGCACAATGGGGGATGGATCTACTAGGGCCATTTCCAACGGCATCCGGAGGAAGAAAGTACTTAATTGTCGCCGTTGACTACTTCACCAAATGGGTTGAAGCTGTCGCGGTACCTGCCAAGACCACGGCGGCCATAAGAAAGGTAATCTGGGAAAATGTCATAACTCGTTTTGGGTTACCCCAAGTCATGGTATTTGACCACGGCCGAGAGTTTTGGAGTGACACAATAATGAACTGGTTGGAAGAACTTGGTATCAAATTTGCATACTCTTCCGTCTCGCCACCCACAGAGCAACGGACAAAGTGGAGGCGACCAATAAAACAATCCTCAATGGTTTGAAGAAGAAAGTTGAAGACCTAAAGGGAAGATGGGCCGATGAACTACCCGGCGTTCTGTGGTCCCTTCGAACCACGGAGAAAGAAGCAACGGGGGTAGATCCATTCCACTTAGTCTACAGGTCCGAAGCGCCCCGCTAATTGAAGCGGCGGTGCCGACATTCAGAACGGCCACCTTTAACCCGGTTGAAAATGAGGAAGGTCCGAGAACCTCCCTAGACCTGGTCGAAGAAAGCCGAGATACAAAGACGCCTCAACTTGGCAAAGATACCAAAACCGAATGAGAAGAGCCTACAATCGAAGAGTCCACAAAAGGGACTTAAAAGTAGGGGATCTAGTCCTAAGAAAGTCGGCCGCCACCAACAAAGGAAACATTCATGGTAAATTGACGGCCAACTGGGAGGGTCCCTACAAAGTGGTTGAAGAAATGAGGCCGGGTACATACCGGCTGACAGACATGTAGGGTGTGCCTTTGATGAGCCATTGGAACACTGACAACCTCAGGAAATACTTTGTATAGCGGCGGAGGTGTCCAAAACTGTTGTTGGCACCCCAACGCGTGTTTATATCTAATGAAGAATCATCCAAGTTTTCCATCAAAGTGTTTATCCCCTCCGTAGTCATATCGAGGTAGACGCCACGGCCCAAGCCGGGCAGTCACCCCAAGAAGTAGACGCCACGGCGATCACTACCAACAGCTTGATACTCGCGAAAGCGACCAACATGCCTTAGGAACGTATAAGTACTGTTGAGACGCAATTAGCCGCCTCGGCCAACCGAAGGCCTGGCGGGAAGCGATCAAGATGTCTCTGATCTGAACGCTGTCGAGCCGTAACCTTTAGCCGCCTCGGCCAACCGAAGGCCTGGCAGGGGACACAACGGTCGATACGCTAACATGTTCACATGTTTAAAAAAAAACGTTAAGCACAGTTGAGATACGCATTCTAACTGCCTCGGCCAGGCCGAAGGTAAAAATGAAAAAAGCGCTCAATTAATAACGTAAGAAGACAAGTGAAGGATTGTGATCAAAGCCCCGACCAAGCCGGGGGCCAATAAACAAGCTTTATTGAAAATGATTACAAGTAAGGAGAATGCAGACGACGGCCGTCCCCATAGGGATAGCCTAAACACTACCTACCAAAGTTTACAAAAAAAGAAGTAACAGCAAAAGGGTACAGACATAAAACTTTGAAGTGCCAAAAGATGGCAGGGAGGAAAGGCTCAATAGTTGGCCCCCGAACAGCTAAAGCTATTCGAGATGCCGGGTGAGTCTGGTAACGGCCGCCCGTCTCCCTATGCCTTCTTTGCTCACCACCACACGGCCGCAAAGAAGATCATCTTTGATAGGCGACCCGAGAAGGAGATCCGGCGACTTCGTGTGCCCTTGCCTTCTCGGCCTCTTCTTTGGCCTCCTTCGCCTTGGCATCCCGGGCCGCCTTCTCCGCAGCCTCCTCCTCCTCCTTCTTCACCTTTGCCTCCTCAGTGGCCTTCGCCTCCGCGGCCTTCTCCTTAGCATCAAGCTTGTCATCAAGCAGCTCGTCAAATCTCTTCCACGGAAAGGAGCCTTCAGAAAGAGCTCCCGATCACTTCCCTGGCGGCTTTTTCGGCCAGTCCCGGTATTGGGCGCACATGTTAGGAAGAATGACGCTTTGGAGCGTCTCAATGTCCAACTCCCTCGGGCGATGATAGCCTTCTTATTCCGAAGCGCCTTCCCCGGGCCTTAAACATGGACTTCCACTCGTCCCTCTTCTCGGCGGTAAAGTTGACGACGGCTGAAGCTTGTTACGCTCCTCCAAAGCGGCTTAGCGACTTCACCCCCGCAGCCTCAACCTTGGCTCTCTCGGCAAGAAGGATCGCCTTTTCGCGTCCTCCCTAAGTTTTCGCTCGGAAGGACCGCCTTTTCGGCCTCGGCCTTGGCCCTCTCGGCTTCCTTCTTTGCGGCGAGCTCAGCTCAAGCCCGAGCCGCTCGAGCTGGGGGGCAACTTCACCATGGCCTTTTCTTGCTCCACAATATGAGCACCGGCCACATCACCCACTTCGCCAAAGATCCTGGACAAACTTAGGCCCTCCGACCTAATCTGGGCGGGGGTAGGCTTCGGGGAAGGAGGAGACGACGGTGGCATCTTTACCACCCGCTGCGCAGTCTCTTCTCGGACGTCGTTCGGCGGGACCGGTGACGGCGGCGGTTGATCTACAAAAAATTCAATCAAAGCATCCATGTCAACATTCATGGACATACCGAGAGCTTGTCATCGGAACGCCTAATGAACCGCTAAGTCCGAGCCACGGGATAGATCTGTACTGTGCTTGGCCTTCTTGGCCGGAGGACCCATTTCTTTGCCAGCAGATAGTAGCGATGGCAGAGTGTAGCAAAGAAGCAGCGCGGCGATAGTCTCTTTTCTCTTGCGGAAGAGAGGAGATTCCACTGCCAAGGTGACCTGCTCCTCAGTAATGTCGACGATCTCCACCGTCTCCTTTTGGACTGAAGGGATTGGAGGTGGAGCTGAAGTTGACGCCGTCGCCGCCGAAGACATTGTTTTTCGCTTTCGGCGCGGTATGTTACCGGCAACCTTCGTCTGGGCCGCCGTCGTATCTAGGCCCTTCAACTGCTGGTCCATAAGGTCGTTTGGCGCCGGTCTGCGATCACGTGTATCGGCCTTCAGATGCATCTCAACAACGTTCTTGTCCTTGTCAAGTCCCATCTTCAAGAGGATTTCCTCAGACAGGTCCGGGCCAAAACGGTCTGTAAAAGAAACGGAGCAAGAGTTAAACAAAAGAAATAAATCAAAGTTAAAAAAAAAACAGAAACATTAAAAGCAGAGATGGGCCTCACACCGACCCCACTCACCCTGTGCTAGGGCCGGTATGAGGCCGACGTGGCAGAGCGGCTCATCTTGAAGAATGATCTGCGTCGGGGGCATCCATCCCTTCGGCGACCCATCCTTCTCGATCTCAAACAACTTCATTGTCCGCCGTTCGTCCGCATTAAGAGGGACCTTCAAGGCGTCCATCTTAAGCTTGCCCCAGGAGACATATTTCTCACGCTCCCCTTTGCTCTCGCACCGCAAATTGACTTGGTCTTTGGAAGGACCGAGGCAATGGATAATCCCCGGAACCTCAACATATACCCACCGTTTCTTCCAGTCCTTGCAGGAAGTGAGCTTGGGGACGGTGAGATAACCTGGCTCGGTCTGTATGCTATACCACCCCCTGCCACCTTGGACATTCAGTCGAAGGTGATGAAGCCGGCGGAATAGGTTCACCGTTGGGGCCTTCCCCTTAAACTGACATAGCCACACAAAGCCAACAAGCGTCCTGATGGCCAACGGATGCGAAATGCGCCCACGAAAGAACGTTCATTGCCTTAATTATGGCAACAAACGTATACATTGAGAGGAAACCGGAGCCCATACTCCAGGTGTCTCATGTATACACCGATACAACCCGGGGGAGGGCAACAGACGGCCTGACCCTCTCTAGGAATAACAATCTTATACTCCCTGCCGAAGGAGAAATGATGTTCGAAAAAGTCAGGACCAGAACAACTGGCAAACTTATGGGTCCAAGCACGATCAGGGCCGATCTTACAGGCGTCGCCGTGGTCCAGGATTTGCGGCCTCTCCTCATCATGATGAGTCCTTTCCTCATCATCACCGTCATCATCGCCATCGTCATCATCCGAGAAACCATCCAAATACTTATTATCAACCTCAGGAGAAGGAGACCTAGGGCCCCCAGACCTTATCGGGATGGCGGCCAGTGCCTCCTCCTCATCAAGGCGCGACGGGGAACCCCCCGGCGCAGGATTACTAGGACCGGCATCAGCAGAAGACATGTTCACAACAAAAACTTAACAAGTAAAAGTTGAAAAATTTGTTTGTTTACCTTGGGAAGAGTGTTACGCCGAGTAACGCTTCGAAGACTAGAGAGAGGTTTCGTCAAAGAAAATTAAGCGAAAAGAAGAAAATTTTTGAGAGAATGAATTTGGAAGGCCAAATTCAGGGGCTAACTCTCCTATTTATAGGGCAAAGCCCACTCAATCCGACCAATCAGGGCAAAGCCCATGAAGCGTCAACCAATCAACAACGAGACACATGTCAAGCATGCAGCCACGGAATGTCAATCGTCACAATAGTTACCAATCTTCTTTGACACACTACTTGGCAGAATGCCAATCGACGTATCCTCTTCAACACGCTCCTTGTTATCTACTTGCCAAACGGCCAGCTGATCAACCAAGCTCGGCAGCACCGGCCGGGGGCAATCAACGCATCTGGCACTCTTAACCTTGGACCCGCCGGCCAACGACATCTTCTTTTCCACATTTGATATCCATTACACATCCATGTGGAGGGGGGATATGGTACGGCCTGAACAGAAGCAAGCCGAGGAAGAGGAAGCCGGGGAAGAATTTTCAACTTGCGCAGAATACGCTCAACAGTCATCGAAGGTCCATACCACGGCATAGACTACGCTGGGGGCAAATTGATGGGGCATATTCTGCACCCCCTGACCGAGTCAACATATTGAGCAAGGTCAAGGATTAAGAGACAGCAAGTCAACATGTTAGACCGCCTAACCGACGCAGCCTGTCGGTCGGTCACTTGGGTCTCGGCTGGGCCATCAGCCAGCCGGGGGACATATCCGCGTACTCATGTCCAAGACCCCTCGGCATGGAGTCAGCCGGCCTGCCATGGGTCCCTCGGCCGAGGGTAGGACAGTCTTTCCACCTGCTAGCCACTTGGCCACTTGGCCACTACGTGACAAAAGGTGAAAGTCTTTAAATACTCCACTTCTCTCATTAAGAAGGGGATCCACAATCTAACCTAAAACTCACTATTCATCTGGTATAAACTCCCTCATCTCTCTACAATATACTTTGTCAAGTAACACACAACTTAATCCCTTTAAGTTCACTGACTTGAGCGTCGGAGTGAGTACGCTCGGTGCAAAGCCGAGCCCTCAGTTTGTTCATCGTTTCAGGAGAGACCGAAAGGAAGAGTCAAAGTAAGGAAGGACATCCATTCATCAAGCTTACGTGGTAAACACTACTGCTCTGGAATTACACCCGGAACAATTGGTAAACAATACTGCTCAGGAATTACACCCGAAACAGGTTGGATTTAAAGACATGCTTGCAAATATTGTAAATTGTCAAGCAGTATGCTTACCATTAGAGTACAAAAAATACGTCCTGCTTACGAGCGGGTGTAGCTTTGTTAAGTTATGTAGCTTGGCCTTTAAAATAATAAAATAAATAATTTAAAAACAATAAAATAATTATACTAAAATATTTATTTGTTAGTGGGACATTTTAAGTTATATCTATTGTAGCTTACCATTGAAGAGTATTGTAGTTTAAAAGTTTTATTGCTTAGAAAAAAATATGGGGCAAGACAAGCTACAAGGTCTTGTAGCTTGCCATTGGAGTTGCTCTAAGTATTAATATTTTTGCTATGTGATGTGGAATTAAATTTAATGCTTTTGCTAGCCTTTTAACTATATTTAGAATCCAATAATTTTTATTGATTATTCAATTCTTGACAACATAATATGGAACTGGGTTTGTGTTGGGAAATGTGTCCTCAACAATAGTGCGATCACATGATTTAATATCATAATTAAATCTCATATAAAGAATACATAAGGGATGATTCAATTATATAGTCAACTGATCAACATTAATCGGTAACGATTGGCTTGCTAGAGTTTGACGTTACTGTCGTGGGACGGTGGTGGTCAGTTGATCCCTTAAGGTCACACCTAAAGGATGATGCCCTTATCTATAAAGTTAATTAATTGTATGTCGATACAAGTTAATTAATTCCTTAAAAATGAACAATTTATTTTTAATGAGAGGAAATGTGTATCTTATGTTAATGTGATTAAATAAGATCATATTTAGTGGATTAATATGTTAATTCACTAAATTATGTTGAGGAATTATAAAAGTTTCGAGGTAGAGGTAATTAGTTATTTACATTTACAAGAGGTTGTGAATTTAACTAACTAGCTATTATGGGACCCATTATATGTTGATATAATGATAAAATATTACTCAATAAGTTGAGTGAATATATGTTTATTAATTTGTGTCATAATTGTTGTATGATCAAATTAATAATTAATTATGTAAGATAATTAAACATAAGACTTATAAGCATTTGTGTGACAAATATTATAAGACAAAAATGGACCATAATAACTCATATGTACCGTCCATATAAGAGGATGGATGAGTTTTATAGTTTTGTCATTTAGTTGTTGGAAAGATGCTCCAACAACTTATGACACAACTTTAAATTAGCTTAGCCTATACCTACACAAAACACAATATGCATGTGATTTTTGGAGAAGACCAAAATGCTCTAAATAAGAGCATTTGGCCGGAATCATCAAGGTGAGAGAGGACATTTTTTGTTCTTATTTTTTTTACTCATTCTCTCACAAGATGCTTTACATGCAACCTCTCACACATTCATCTTCTTCTTGATCAAATCATGAGATTTTTGATTCAAATTGTTCATAAAAGATTACTAATATTATTAGTGTAATATATGAGTATTAGTAATCAATTTTAAGGTAAACTACTAAACAAATATCTAGCAAATATTATTTAGTGGGGATAAGGGATAATCTTGGGTGCAATCAAGAGGAGTGACTTCTATACTTGAAGTCTTTGGAGGATCATCCTATTACTCATCATAGCTCAAGAACAAGTGAAGGTAGGAGACCTTACTTGTGCCCATAAAACCGAAATTAACAATGTAAGGGACATTGTTTTCTTATAAATCTATTATTTTGTTATGCATGCACTAGATCTAAGGAACATATAATTAACAAGTTAATTTATTCACTATTAGAGGAGTCTAATAATAGGTATATGAACCTAACAAGTGGTATCAGAGCATAAGGATGTTGCATGCATAATCGGTTATTGTTTTTCCGAGTTAAAAGGTTAACATATAAAACTAAAAATTTGTGATTTATTAGTATAAGCCACGAAATCACCATGCATGTTATATATTCTGGTCCTAAAGTGTTTTTAGGTCATTTTTATGATTCATGGAAATTTATTGCTCATTTTAAGGATTTTTGGTCATTTTATTACATTTTTATGACTAAAATGGGAATTAAAATGCTAAAAATAGTTAAATTTCGTTTCTGACCTTGGCAAATTTATATGACCTCACATGCATATTTTACAAGTTGTATGTAAAAGGACGAGTTAATTTGATTAATTTTGCATGATTTATGATTTTTATGAGATAAAAATGGATTAAATGAGGTAAAATGGTTAAAATTAGTTAAATTTCGAATTAAGCCATGATCTTTTAATATGATGTCACATGAAGTATTTAAAGAGAGTATGTAAATTTCTAGATTTAAATATCTTCTTTAGCATGATTTATGGATTTTTGAGTAAAAATGGCATAAATAGTGACTATTTTAGCAAAAATTAGCTAAAACATATTGCATGGCTTGAGAAAATTATTTTAAGTTGCATAAATATCCCACTAATCAGATCTAAAGTTGTAAAAATTATTGGTTTAATTTTCGGATACTTTATGTATTTTATGAGATAAAACCGATAAAATGCAACTATATTTTCTCAAAATTAATTCGAAAATTTTAACCATGTTTTTGACATTATGAGTGTCATGGATTTATTCCAGAATGTTCAAAAATTTAAAATTCAAATTTTGAAACTTTTATGATTTAATTTGGATTTATTTCATATAAATAATGATTTTAAGGTCAAAAATGAGCATAAAATTAAATCAAGTTGAATTATTGTCAAAAATTTAGTGATGACTGATTTTTGAGTCCTAAAATGTGTTAGGATAATTAACTTGAGCTTAGATGTGATTTAAGTGTTAATTAGTGATTTTAAAAGGTTATTATCACGCATTTCCATGAAACCGGGTTATATGTACGACGTAAGTTAAATAGGGCGATTTGGCACATCATTTGGCATGATAGATACATATTATAATGCTGCATATTTCAATTGTTGAATGTCTTTTATTTATATAATTTTGAATTATGTAATTTTATCTTAGTATGGCCTTAGTTTTTATCAATATTACCCGTAATGAAAGGGAATATTGATTCGGTTGTAATTTAATGTGATCTCGTATCACTTTTATTTTTTATTTTTTATTTCATTAGTTTTTCCATTTTACAAATGTATAATAGGAATAGCTTTGTATTTTTATTATTATTTGTAATTATGGAGCATCTTCAAAGACGGTGCAATTCGGAAAGGTGATCCGACAAAGACGGTGTCTTGGGAGGCGTGCCATTTGAAGATTCAAGGGACCAAAGGAGTTGGTTTCCGAATATGTAATAGATTATTTGATTTTCTATTTTTAGGAAGGCCATACTAGGAATTTTATTTATTGCTTTGCATTTCTTTTAATATGTTGCATGCATTGCCAAATCGCCATAACAACACATGCATTTCATATCGAGTCATCGACCGTGTCAATTATGATTATCGTAGTTCACCGCTTTAGTTCACTTAAAACGTGATAGATAATAAATTGACAAGACCTCTCACATATTAAAAATTGAGAAAAAGCCTTACCAAATAGTAGAAACCCATGAAGTACCAATTTCGCAAGGGAGTTAATCCGGCTTCACCGTAATACAAACCTTGTTACGTTGGCGAAGTGGGGTAGTAAAAAGTTATTACATCGAAATTTGGATTGAGCTCAACGGAAGTATTGTTGACCGTAGTCGCATGTGTTCCGGGCTAAAGATGAGAATTAGAGTAATTTTTATCGACCGAGAGTTCTAAAAGTAGAATCGATTAAAAGGTTAATCCACCGAGTTATATTAATCAGGGATGAATCGGCTCACCGTGCCCGAGTTGATATGAATTTGGATCTCGGAATCATTTATGTAGTTGGGTGGAGGTCACTATATAAATGCAATGCTTGTAGTTAAATTTACGAGTATTATTAAAACGATAGATGATAATTAATTCCTTCATTTCCTATTTTGTAGTCAAATTTGTTTTATCAATTGCAATGACAACTCCAATATCATCTAATAATCATACACCGATCACCATTAATTCTTGGCTCCAATCATTCTATGAAAAATGCTTCTCGTATATCAACGACCCGATTAGAGTACTACGCTTTAGCATTGGTGAAGATGGGAATCTTTGTCTTTTTACTACTTCTACACCTCATACTCATGCCTACCTCTCAGGTAAGAGGTTTATATGAGGGGAATCTCACAAATTCCAAGATATCTTTGTTTGATGAAACAAGGAGAAATATCAAATTAAGTGGGAGTTCTAGCAAGAGTGTCCTTGCAAATAAAAGGAGTATTGGTATTAATAAAGGAAAAGCAAAGAAAGGTATAGAAACCCAAATCCGATTGTGAATTGGAAGTTGATAGTGAGACTACCACAAAACCAAGATGGGTATTCAATCCTACCATGAATATCATTATTTTAATGTCATGGGACAATGGAAGCATAAATTGCCCCAAGTATTTAGAAGATATCAAAGTTGGGCTTGTTACTCCAAGTGGGACTTGGAAATGAGGAAAAGCTAAACAAGAGTGATATGAATCTCCGACAATGAAATGGAGCTCGGGTAGCCGCCACTTCAAGAGAAATTTATATACTTGTTTTTGCTAATAGCTTTGAGTTATGATTTACATAATTGTTATTATGTTCCCACTTAGTCTAAAACATTATTTCCATGTGAGACATAAAATGATCTATATTTTGTCCTCAAAGACAATTATTGTATTTTATTGAAAATAGACGTGGATGTGAGCCATGTCACTTATCTTTATGATACACAGGTTTTAGACAGTTCCAACTCATGTAAAGATATCTACATAATACGCACCAAAAGACTCATAACAAGTTATCCAAATGATTTGTACATTTGATTTTTCAATTAGGTTACGTAAATGAGAAACGCATTAAAATGCTAGTGTCGACTAGAATTATTAGACCATTTGATTTTCAATCATATGGAATATGCGAATCTTGTCTCCTTTGCAATATAATTTGTACTTCCTTTAGTGGTAAAGGGACACAAGCAAGTGATTTGTTGAGACTAATACATGCCGATGTATGTGTTCAAATGAGCATCACCGCAAGGGGAATTTATGACTACTTCGTCACTTTTACCAATGATTCAAGTAGATAAGGGTATATTTTACTTGATCAAATAAAAGGTGAAGCATTTGAGAGATTTGAGAAATTTCTAAAATGACGTAGAGAACCAATTGAATAAAGTTCTAAGCATTACGACCCAATCGTAGTGGCAAAGATCTAAGTAATAAATTTGATTTATTAAAGATGGATTATGACCTAGCGTCACTACCCATAAGATCAAACTAATATGAGTCGGTTTGAGTTGATGAACTCAATTTTGGGAATTTGCAATCCAAAACGGACAAGTAATTCTAATTGGATGGTCAACCATGAGATACATAGAATAGAGAGTCTATTAAACAGATGACATGGATAAGACTCGTATATTATCTAGCTGCCATGTTAGGATGGCCCATTGAAAGCTAATACATAGTCTAGATAAACTCCTAATACTCCGTTAAATATATATGTTTGTGACTCACAAAGCTATCTCTCATGAATATTGATATATTTCTGAGAGATAGAGTGGGAGTAGATTGAATCGTCACAAACATCTCTTATAGTTGAAATGTTACTTTGTGAAAGTAATTGAATTATAGAGTGGGAGTTGGTATTGAACTATATTATCTATGAAGATAGTATGAGAGCATAGTTCAGTGGGAGTTTATCGCACATGTCTTATTGTTCAAAAATATTACTTTGTGAAAGTGATAGTATCATGACCTTGTTACATACGAGCCGAAGCATTACAATCCGAAAATTGTTGCTCATGAGTAGATTTACTTTAAAGTGAGGGTCTCTTTAAAGGGAAATAGAGCTTTAGAGTACACAAATGCATAAGATTTACATAAAGATGTTGATCAAGACAAATTGTGTTAGGAATTGCCGCATTTCATTTTAATGAAGAATGGCAAATAAAAATTCGCTTTTCTAAAATGGGAATTTAGAGAAGGAAGTGTTTCAAACACAAAACCTTAGATTAAGATCTAAGAATCCTAACATATTATGCGTAGCTATCTTAAGTGATCACAAGTTGGTTTTAAGCTAGCATTAAAGGATTATACTTTTCATTCATGTGATTATAGTGAATTGTTTCATTCACATGATTGAAGAATCATGATATACATGAAGTTAAGTGGGAGCTAGAATTGTTTTTCCATGTCTTATATGTTGATGACATATTAATTATTGAGAATAATGTACCAATGCTCTCTTCTGGCAAGAGTGATTGGGAGACTAGGAAAGGGTGCAATATACGTTAGATTAACCGAATCTATGTGAGAGTATATTGGCATAGAGTTGAGAGTCTTATGAGGATAAGATCTTTCGTATATGTTGTAACATCAACAAGGTTGAATGGCTTATTCATGATGATGAAAGTGGAATTACTATGATGGAATCATAGTCGTTCACTGAACCCATTAAGTTGTTGATTACATGAAATCGATTGCTAATGTTTCCGCCATTAGAACGATTATGTATGCCAACAGACGCATGTGCTGTGATGAAAAATATGCCTAGGGCATAATAAGTCAATAACAAGATAATTCCCATGATATGGTTTATGAGAGCCTTATAGAACATCCTTGATATTCTTGAGAAGAATTAGGGAAGGAGTCGTTCACATGTTTGGATGATAAACTAAGTTAGGTGTTGATGGGATACACAAACTTTAGTTTCCAAACCAAAACGGATTTGTTGAAATCCTAGGATGTCTTATTGACAAAGGAGAAAGAAACTAAGAAAGGTGTTTTAAATTTCGCGCATTGCAAATACTACAAAAGGAATCTAAGTAAATTGTGATAAAATGGTCAACATAGGGATTAAGGGTGAATCCCTCAACAAATGACTTTATCACAAGTTATGCGATAACAGTGGGAGCTTCTTTCAAGTTAAAGAGCTCAGGTCTAGTATGAAGTCTAGACATATACTTAGAGAAATTCATGTCATAAGAGATGACATTGAATGAAAGGAAATAGCAATTAATAAAGTTGGAATATATGGATATCGGGTATATCCACTTGCCAAGCTTGTATTGCATTTTAATTAGTGTTAATAATACACTAAAGATTATAGAATATGAAGTAGTAATAGTGTATTGACTATTCATATGTGATAATCACATTTATCGTTTGAGTTTTATTAAAACTCACCTGCTACTTTGTCGTATCCGAATGGGTTGTAGAGACAAATTGAACCCCATTAAAGTGAACTGGATTGACATGGTATTCGCCCCTAGTTACTTATATGAGGTGACGTCTCGAAGTGAGTAGAGTGTGATGCGATTGATGGCAAGTTCAAGTGCCATAGAGTCATATGGGATGACTAGTCGATCACATAGGCGGTTGTATGGGACAATCGTCGGGCGATGACCGCTTATAGAGTTCCGGTAATTCATAAAGCCTGGTCGTGGCAAGAGCTACTATAGTATTCTTATGAGTCAATTCTTTTGACTAGAGACTATTCGCCCAAGTTGGCACAACTTCTGATTAGCTTTGATTTATACTCTACGATTTCGTAAATGAGGTCAAACTGGGTATATTTTGGGTTATGATGGACTGTGGCTGAACGAAGGGAATAGGGCGATAGGAATTGTCCACCCCTTGTCAGGGTTGTTTGAAATCTCAAGGCCACTCGAGGAGTAGTTAACTGGAAATGCGTGGCCACGCTCGGAAGGTATCTATGATAGATAATTCCGGTCAGACAGTTAATCTCCAGATCGAGAAAACCACTCAAGATATGATCAAATGTAAGTACGACCTGCAAGACACCTTGCATTGAGTGGGAGATTGTAATAGGACAAGAGAATTGGTGACGCACACTTGTCGAGGACAAGTGGGAGATTGTTGGGAAATGTGTCCTCAACAATAGTGCGATCACATGATTTAATATCATAATTAAATCTCATATAAAGAATACATAAGGGATGATTCAATTATATAGTCAACTGATCAACATTAATCGGTAACGATTGGCTTGCTAGAGTTTGACGTTATCGCTGTGTGGGGCGGTGGTGGTCATTGATCCCTTAAGGTCACACCTAAAGGATGATGCCCTTATCTATAAAGTTAATTAATTGTATGTCGATACAAGTTAATTAATTCCTTAAAAATGAACAATTTATTTTTAATGAGAGGAAATGTGTATCTTATGTTAATGTGATTAAATAAGATCATATTTAGTGGATTAATATGTTAATTCACTAAATTATGTTGAGGAATTATAAAAGTTTCGAGGTAGAGGTAATTAGTTATTTACATTTACAAGAGGTTGTGAATTTAACTAACTAGCTATTATGGGACCCATTATATGTTGATATAATGATAAAATATTACTCAATAAGTTGAGTGAATATATGTTTATTAATTTGTGTCATAATTGTTGTATGATCAAATTAATAATTAATTATGTAAGATAATTAAACATAAGACTTATAAGCATTTGTGTGACAAATATTATAAGACAAAAATGGACCATAATAACTCATATGTACCGTCCATATAAGAGGATGGATGAGTTTTATAGTTTTGTCATTTAGTTGTTGGAAAGATGCTCCAACAACTTATGACACAACTTTAAAGTAGCTTAGCCTATACCTACACAAAACACAATATGCATGTGATTTTTGGAGAAGACCAAAATGCTCTAAATAAGAGCATTTGGCCGGAATCATCAAGGTGAGAGAGGACATTTTTTGTTCTTATTTTTTTTACTCATTCTCTCACAAGATGCTTTACATGTAACCTCTCACACATTCATCTTCTTCTTGATCAAATCATGAGATTTTTGATTCAAATTGTTCATAAAAGATTACTAATATTATTAGTGTAATATATGAGTATTAGTAATCAATTTTAAGGTAAACTACTAAACAAATATCTAGCAAATATTATTTAGTGGGGATAAGGGATAATCTTGGGTGCAATCAAGAGGAGTGACTTCTATACTTGAAGTCTTTGGAGGATCATCCTATTACTCATCATAGCTCAAGAACAAGTGAAGGTAGGAGACCTTACTTGTGCCCATAAAACCGAAATTAACAATGTAAGGGACATTGTTTTCTTATAAATCTATTATTTTGTTATGCATGCACTAGATCTAAGGAACATATAATTAACAAGTTAATTTGTTCACTATTAGAGGAGTCTAATAATAGGTATATGAACCTAACAGTTTGTGACCCGGGAAATTCACGGGTTTATCTGTTTTAGTTTTGTTATTTTTATCGTATTATTTATATTTGTCCGAGTAATTAGTTGTTCCATTTAAATAATGTAGTCTTGAAATACATAAAATTTAGTTAGTTAACGCCTTATTTCTTTGACAACTAAACTATATATTGTACTTTAGTTGTTGTTTTGATTAATATACTAATAACATGTGGTTTTAAAAAAACAAAAAAAATACCTTCAAATCATCAATGAGTTTAGTAATTCATGGTACCCATGTAAAAAAAATTAAATGGTTAAGGTTCCCTTTTAATTAGATTGTATAGATTTGTACTAAAATTTCTATGTGAAAGTTTGAACGGCTCTTTGTCATTTAGGATAAATAAAGTTCGTAAGTGAAGATGAAAGGGCAAATTAATGCATAATGTTGAATTATTTTCTCTTTTTTTTCTTTCTTTTTTCTGAGAATGATAAATCTCACAATGTAAGGAGCTTAAAACAATCATAGAGTTTTTTTATCTTCTCAATATTTTTATTCTCATAAATTATATTTTTTTTTATAGTAACATAGTTATGAAGTTTATAAATGCTAGTTTTAATATATCATCTATATCAATTTGTCAAAAATCCTAAATTTTAAATTGGGATATTCTCTCGTGTACCCTTGAACCTTTTCGTTTTCTATGGTGTACCCTTCGTTTTTCACAAAAAAACTTTGACCGACAATGATTCTCTGTTACGAGTTCAGGAAATGGTAATTTTTTTTTCAAACCAATTATCTCGTCAAGGCCTTCCATTTGAAAAAAAAAATTCACCGCTTTTTGAACTTGTAGCCGGTAGTTATGGTTGGTCAAACATTTTTTAACGAATAAACTTTGACCGACCATAATTCCCGACTACGAGTTGAAACGTCGGTGAATTTTTTTTCACACGGAAGACCTCTTAAAGACGGTCAATTTGAAAAAAAAAATTATCGTATTCTGAACTTGTAGCCAAGAGTTATTGACGGTCAAAGTTTTTTTGCATGAAAAGAAGGGTATATCATAGAAAATGAAAAAGTTGAGGGGTACACGAGAGAATATCCCTTTTAAATTTTTGCATAAATGATAAAATGAGTTAAATATATAGTAGCCTACTACAAATTTCATTGAAATCTCATTATATGTTTTGTATATATACATTAGATAGATAATATGACATGTACGCATAAATATTAGATAATAATTCACATTTAGCCATTATCCATGTCAATAGGATTTTTTTGTCGAACTTGTTAATATGATTGAGATCCTCGCAACTCCAATTTCATTCCATGAGAGCTATTATTCAAAGGAACAATGATGAATAAAAAAGCAATACATACCCATATAAAACATACTTTTGAAAGTTTCTGAAATCCTAAAAAAAATTTATGAACCTAAAAACAATTAGTCATTCATATTCAATTCGTGATGTCAATCTTGTAGTTAGTTTATAATATAGTATTGAGTGGAATGGAGGAAGTATTTATTTATGCAATTCTAGTATTTTCTTCTTCATATAGTCTTCTTTCTCCAATGAAATATCCCTACAAAAACAAAAACAAAAACAAAAACCAATGAGTGATTAATAACAAACAAATGGTGGAATTTGATTTATGTAATATTTACCTTATCGTTATTAATTTAAATTTTCCCGTAAATAATGAAAAAAAGAGGGCATTGAATCATAAAGAAGTAAATGTATTTACCTTTGAATAACACAACTTCACAAATCTTGATAGCCCCTAAATGGACAAACCAACATATATGAGAAGGTTAAAATGTGAAGAGTACTTCATAACCAATGGAACTTAAAAATAAATAAATAAATTATTAATTTAAAACCTTAATACACTTACCTTGATGTTGATAAAATGATAAGAAAGATTATTGACACATATTTATAATTCTTTTGGCGATGGGGGCAAAACGATATTGGCTTATTTTGGCTCATAAATGTTGTCTTCCATCAAACATTTATAGCCAAATGAGGATGCGTTTTATGACTTTTGGCATCTTTTTTTTATTATTATCAAATTTAATATATACATAAATACGTAGCAAAATTTTATGACTTTTGAGCATTCTTTTTCATTATTAGCAAATTTAATATAGACATAAATATAGAGTAAGGAGAAATGAAATGTAAAAGGTTTGCTTTTTTTTTTTTTTTTTTAAAGTCCACATTGCATGAGAATTGTTTAGAGAGTTATCTTACGAAACTAAAAGATGGTAGATATTTTGCCTTGTTTTTTATTTATAAATTATATTTATAGATTTATATATGTATCCAATTATTGAAATTGAGCAAGTTTATTGCAATAAGATTTAAGAGGGAATTGCACATATAAACAGTTTAAAATTAGAGTGATGTAAATCTTTATTTCTCGTTTAACCTATTCTAGTTTGAAAAATTAAAAGGTCAATGTTTAATGTTAAGTATTTTATTATATATATGCCCTTAATCTTTACAAATTCTTTATTATTTTATAAACGCCCTAAAATTAGAATTATGTGATATTTATCTATTGCTTAGAATATTCAAACGATAAAGTAGAAATTTAAAATTTAGTATGAATTTTATTTGATTTTTAATTGTTGTTTAATTTATCTAGAAATTTTTTTTTTTTGGGAAAATGTAAGCTTCTCATTAAAAGATCATAATCTCCAATTACAACTATTAGAAGGCATAGTTATACTAACTTCCTTCATTACTTGACAAATTTATCTAACCACGTTTTAACATTTGCCTTTTGACACTTAGTCGTAAACTTCTTAACTCTATTACAAACATCTATCTGAACACATTTGACAAGCTGCTCAGGACGAAGCACAACCTGTTCCACCCTGCACTTGTTTCTAGCCATCCACACATGATAAATCAGGCCAGCCAAAATAATCCCAACTATTCTCTTCTTGCTGAGACTCATGTAACGTTTCTGACACCACCATTGAATGCACTCTTCATCAGGTAGCACCTCATCACACCACACAACAACCAAACTGCAGCATCTCCTACTGTATTCACACTTAAAGAATAAGTGACAGTGATTTTCCTGCTGCAAACCACAAAGATAGCACAAATTTGACTGAGTGATCTGCATATTCATCAATCTATCTTGAGTAAGTAACTTATTATGACCCATCAACCAACTGATAAAACCATGTTTAGGGACCACCCACGTATTAAGGATCCATGGGTACCACGCACAACCAGTATCCTGACCTTGTAACCAGGTATATCCCAAATCAGTAGAATAAAAAGCAATCACTCCAGAACCAGGCTGTAAGAGTTCCTTGAATGTAGTTTTTGCCTGACAAATCTTTCTCCAAGCCCAGCTCGAATTAGAGGTTGGTTCATAATCCTTCCAATTCCTGCCTTTGATATAAATTGCATGCACCCACTTAACCCACAAATGATCAGCTTTTGTCGCAATCCACCACACATACTTTGCCACTGTTGCCATATTCCAGAGCATCAAATTATGTAATCCACTCCCTCCTTGCCTCTTAGGCCTACACACACGATCCCAAGCAACTAAAGCTGGGCTAGAACTATCATGGTGCCCATGCCAAAGGTACTCTCTACAAATTGAGTCAATCTTTTTCAGCACAGTTTTGGGGAGAATGAAAATACGAGCCCAATAATTGTGAAGAGTACTGAGAACAGCCCTAATCATAACCATCCTGCCAGCATAAGAAAGATGCTTTGCCCCCATACCTCTTATCCTATCCACAACATTATCAACCAACCTAGTACAATCCAGGATTGATAATCTCTTAGGTGATACTGTCACCCCCAGATACTTAAAGGGAACAGTATCCAATTTCATGCCAGTTGCCCTTCCTATCTCATGAACCAGCCAATCATCCATACCATTGCAATAGTAATTAGATTTCCCTTTATTCATTTTCAAACCAGAGGCCTTGGAAAAGAACTTGAAGGCTTGCAACAACAATTCAATAGAAGCCCTTTCTCCTTTGCAAAAAAGAATCAGATCATCTGCAAAACATAAGTGGGATAGCTCAATTCTTTTGCAAAGGGGGTGAAACCTGAACTTTGGATGCCTCTGGGTTACCATCAAAGTTCTGCTCAAATACTCTAGGCACAGGGTAAAGATCAAGGGGGATAAGGGGTCTCCCTGCCTCAGTCCACGCTTGCCTGGGAAAAACCCAAAGACCTCCCTATTTAAAGCAATAGAGAAGGATGGGGTTGTAATGCAATTCATTAACAAAGTTATCATATGCTGAGGGAACTTTAGTGCTCTCAACATCCCTTCCACAAAACCCCACTCAATACTATCATACGCCTTTTGAAGATCTAGCTTCATCAACATTCTGGGTGAACAATTTTTCCTCTTGTATAACCTGATGAGGTCCTGGCATATAAGTATATTGCCCACAATATCTCTCCCCTTAACAAAGGCACTCTGGGAAGGGTTGACAATATCTGGGAGCACTCTACTCAGCCTGTTGCAAATCACCTTGGAAACACACTTGTATATAGTATTACAGCAAGCTATAGGGCGAAACTGTAATACTGACTCAGGAATCTCTACTTTAGGCACAAGAGTGAGGATAGTATTATTACACTGCCTAAGTAACTGCCCTGACCTGAACACATTCTGAACAGCTGCTATAACCTCCTTCCCCACAATGGGCCAACAATCTTTGAAAAACTGACTGCTGTAGCCATCTGGACCAGGGGCCTTAGTCCCTGGAATGGAGAAAATAGCTCCTCTAATCTCCTCCCCAGTAACAGGCTCCATCAAGACCTCACAGTGGTGCATTGTAAGGTAAGGCCCTGACTGGACAATCTTCTTGTTCACCTGAGATACTGGCAGAGAGGTGCCCAACAGAGAGATATAAAACTCCTCAAAAGCCTGCTTTATCTCTTCATTTTTTGAGCATAACTTGCCCCCCATGTCCTTCACCTGGAAAACTTTATTTTTCCTCCTTCTCTTTTTAATACTGGGATGAAAAACAGCAGAGTTTTCATCACCATCTAAAGCCCAAGAAATTTTGGCTTTCTGCTGCAAGTAATCTGTCCTAGCCTGTTGTAATAACCTGACCTCTTTGGCACACTCACTCTCAGCCTGGCACACCCTCTCATTAAGAGGATCCTCCCTAAGCAAAGTTTGATAATGCTCCAATGACAACTCAGCAACACGAGTAAGATTCTCAATGTCACTAAATTGTTCCTTGTTCAATGCCTTCAAATCTTGCTTCAATCTTTTGAGCTTTGTCACCACAGTGAACATGGCATTGCCCCTAACTTCAGGTTCCCAGCTATTTTGAACAGTTTCCAGGAAATTAGGTGCACTAGCCCACATATTGAAATATTTAAAAGGCATCTTCCTATTCTGAACTGCTTCCTCAAAGTTAATAAGGCATGGGCAATGATCAAATAAACCTTCAGGAAGGAAGTTTGCATAGCTTCCAGGAAAGACAGTCAACCAGTCTTCATTAGTGAAAACTCTATCAATCCTACTATACACCTTATCCCCAGCTTCATGCTTATTTGTCCAAGTGTAAAAAGATCCACACCCCTTAAGTTCATACAATTCACACCCCTGCACCAGCTGTTTAAGAGGATTGATGTCGGCCCGATGCCATGTAACAGTGCTCCTCCAATTCTTTCATCAATGGCCATCACAGCATTAAAATCCCCACAAGTTATCCAAGGCCCCTTAATGCTATGAGGATACTTCCTAAGACTTTGCCATAAACTGTCTCTCTCAGCTGGTTTATTCAAGCCATAGATCATAGTCAGCCAAAAAGAGATATTCCTTCCCCTATCCATAATTTGAGCATGAATACATTGAGCAGTAACCTCCTGAATAGTCACCACAAACATACCAGGATCCCAAATCAACCAGATCCTTCCACCTTTGTGACAACTGGAATTAGTGCAGACAGACCAATCTTCACATAGGCTACTCCTAACTTTATTCCAATTTATAGACTTAACCTTAGTTTCCAACAAACCAAATAAACCTACTTTATTGTGGTTGAGAAACCATTTTATTTCATTCTGCTTACTAGTTTTATTCATACCTCGAACATTCCAGAACCCCAAGCTACCCATTATCAGTATGAGGATTACTAGATTCTCCTTTCTCAAACAAAACCCTTTCCATCAATCCTGCTTTAGATTTTTGGAGAGAAAGAGTCAATGACTCCATAAAAGACAATCCACCAGGAGTAAACAGCCTCCTTTCAGCAGTATCCCCCCTCATCAATCTAGTCAACATCCTTCTAGGCATAGAAGGCTCAGTAACAGGACCCTTAGTCATCACCACAGGAGGAGCTCTCTGAACCACAGGAGTAACCACTGGAGTGGGGACACTAGGTGCCACAGTCTTAGGTGGAGTAACTTTTAATTTATCTAGAAATTAAAAAGGCCAAATTTTAATGTTTGTTATGCTATTTGCATTTAATGTTTTAGATATTTTTTTGTCTCACAAATTTTGTTAACCATAAAAAATATATAAAAAATTGAGGATATTTTTTATGACTTTTGAAGATCCTTTTTCATTATTATCAAATTTAATATAAGCATAAATATGGAGCAAAGTTCATGACTTTTGAGCATCATTTTTTATTATTATTATGACATAAATATTATAATAAATATTTGTGTTGATTATGTTCTAAATTCTATATAACGATAATATTTTTTGTGAGACCGTTCTTTTGTATGACCGCAATATTTTCTCAATTTTTAAGTCACAAATACTTAAACTATTTTTAAGTTGATCCCAAAAATTTGTAAATATTACTTTTTAGGGTAATTTAGTTACTTATACTCCCTCCTATTCAAGATAAAACTCTCTATTTCCATTTCCGTCTATTCACAATAACTTCCCTATTTCTTTTTTTGGTAAGTGTTTGTGTGGTCCAAATTTAATTGTATGGTGGGGGGTAGTGTATTTGTGTGGTTCAAATTTATTTATATGGTGGAGTAGTGTGTTTTCTTAATTTTTGTGTCAAAATGAAATAGGAGGTTTATTGTGAATAGGAGGGAGTAATGGTTTCATTCAAAATAAACAGTGTTATATTAGAAATAGTCAAAGTTTCAGTGTTCATGTGGTATTTTTTTTTATTATAGAATGTTGATTCCAACTCATTGATGTCCTACTTAAGACCCTCTCTTAAGTTTCACATTATCTTAGGATTGCAAGAATCTACAAAACTCAAGACATGTATTGAATACATTCCTTCTAATTGAAGAAGTGGGTTTTAGATTCACTCGCTATGTATTTCATAATAATAATGAAACACAATCCCTAAGAAGATCCAAATAGACTTAAGCATTTCAACTGGTGCAAAACTCTTTGCCACCAATCTTGCTTTGACATCTTTCTTTATTAGTGCAAAACCCTTTGTCACTAATCAAGCCTTTTTATTTCGGATTTTCATGGCTCTAAGCCTTGTATTGAGTTGTGACTTAAACACTCTCATGTAAGTCATATGTTCATTACTTTCTAGAAGTAATCAACTTTGAATCAAACGATTTCTTTTGTAAGTTATAAGCTCTTTACTTTTTTAAAAGTAGCATGAATTCATCATCTTTAACAAGTGACGAATTTAACCTCCTAGGTTTTGAAGAAACAATGTCTTGCACAAAATGTCTCATGTAGCCAAGAAAGACCAGTTTCTTGCGATATAACATTCTCTGTGGCATTCTTTGTGGCTCTTGAATAATTTCTCCCACTCTGTCTTCTAGAAATAAACTTGTATTTTAGAAAGACAGCTTCACGAGCCGCAAACCCGTCGTACTCGTGATAATTGAAAGGGAAAAATGAGCATTTGTTTCTTGTGAAAACTTACAAAAATGGTACTCTACCATTTCATATCTCATATGATTCGATTTAGTGGAAAAATAATTTAGACAAAAATGATAAAATCCCCAAAAGGATCAAGTAACTCAAAGTAACTTGATTGAAGTCCAAACCATATCGAATAGCGTTTGATTTCTTATCCCACACATTATTCCATAATGCGTGCTAAGAGAGATTAACTTGTCATACTATATCACATTTCCTTTGTCTTATATCAAAGTCTTCACTTTGATAATCCCATCACGACTAAATCGTGATTCCTTGAACTCTTTGAACTTTTTCAAAGATTTCTCTATTTACCTTATTAAGTGAACATATTAGTATTAACTTAAATCGTTGGTAAAAGAAAATGATCAACCTATTTTGGATCAATGATTTACAACCTCGATCTCCTTTTCAACCAAAAGGCACGAGACATCTTTCTTTGAATACAAGATACGCATATACCATTAACAATCTAATGGTTCAAGAGTACTCGATAACTCTTTGCGTTCATTATTCCAGAATTTAAGGTTTAATCTTGGGTTACCAATTTGAGTCTTGCATCATCTTCATGATATATCATTCTAGTTTGGTTTAGAATATACTCACCTTGATAATGGGCTAGCCATTCATCAAATCGTGGTGTATAGGGTCACAATAGTGAAACCTCTTTTGTATCTTAACAAATTTATATTCTTATTTAGAGTTTATGCACTTAATAGTCACAATTAAGTACAACTTTAAATCCAAAAACTAGATTGAGTACACAATTACTCTATCTCTCGACATTATTGTTGTTAGTCGTCATATTCTAATCATCCTATGTATCAAACATAATGATGAAAACCACCACCGGTTTCTAATATTGACGAAGTAGTACTAGCAAAATTTATGTTTAATCAAATAAACATTTAAAGAAGAAGGTCCCATTAGATGTCCCACAACTAACTTGTTGATTCTTCAATAATTTGGGGTAATTTCCTTTCTAGTGTCCAACATTTAAGACAATGGAAACTTTATCGGTCGGGATTGATAGGTTTAGTATCGTCATTCTCAATAACTTTACTTTTAACATTACCTTGTATTAATTCCATTATAATCTTTACTTCTTGAACCTCGTCCTCATCTTAACGGTTTAAGAGAATGCTCCCACTCAATTCAATGAGTCTTTGCTTTGAGAAGCAAAATTTGAATTCATGAAGATTGCTCTTCATTTGTTCGTTTTAATCTTAAAACTTTCATTGAAGTGGTTGCGTTATTTTGGTCAATTATGAATTCCACCAAATCTAATTACCAAAACAATTTATCATTTCAAGGTACTTAATTCAATTAAGTATATGAAAAATAATCCATTGTAAGTAGATGTGTTAGTCAAGAATCAAAAACCTGTTTGATAATGAATAACTTTAATCTATATTCTTTACAAGAGATCCTTAGCAATGGTTCATTTGAGGTTTTAGAAGCAAATTCATATTTGTCTTTAGTTACGATGTTTTAATGGAGATTTGAATCAAAAATCGAAATGATATCGTATATGAATTGTGGTAAAGAAATAGAACAATATGATAACGGAATAGTGAAAACTTAACATTTATCGTTTTATTAATACTTGTAAATAACAAGTAAAGCATTTACATAGTGACCTCTACCCAACTATGATAAATGATTCCAAGATCCAAATTCATATTAACTTGGGCACGGTAGGGCCGATGAAACCCTTATCAATATAACTCGGTGGATTAACACTTTAATCGATTCTACTTCTAGAACTCTTGGTCGATAAAATTACATTAATATTTATCTATAGCCCGGAACACATGTGGCTACGATCGCGAATACTTCCGTTGAGCTCAATCCAAATTTCGAATAAATGTGTCCATGATCCAAATCCACATCAACTTGGGCACGGTATGGCCGATGAAACCCTCATCAATATGAACTCGGTGGATAGACATTTATCACCCACTTCCCCTACGTAACAAGGTTTGTACCCCGGTAGGGCCGAGTGCACTCCCTCGCGAAATAGGTTTTCATGGTTTCTACTACTTGGCAAGGCTATGTCTCAATTGATTATTTTAGCGAGAGGTCATGTCAATTTATTATCTATCACATTTTAAGTGAACTAAAGCGGTGAACTACGATAATTTTAATTGACACGGTCGATAAACTCGATGAAAGAAGATGCATGTTTTAGTTATGACGATTTAGCGATGCATGTGACATATAAATAAAATGCAAAGCATAAAAATAAATCCTAGTATGGCCTTCCTAAAATAGAAAATCTAATTAACTATTACATATTCGGAAACCAACTCCATTGGTCCCTTGAACTTCGATTTTGGCACGCATCTCGAGGTAACACCGTCTTTATGTATCGCCTTCTTGAGTGACATCGTCTTCAAGAATCTCCGGAATAAATAAATTACATAACAAATTACATAATTTTCTATTATACATTTGTAATTAAAATAAAATAAATCTATTAAATTACAAAACGGTGATACGAGATCACAATAAATTACAACCGAATTGATATTCCCATACATTTCGGGTAATATCAATTAAAAACTAAGGCCATACTAAGTAAAATTACATAATTCAAAAATTACATAAAATAAAATTATGACAATCATAAATAAAATGCAGCATTATAATATGTATGAACATGCCCAATTTAATGCTAAATCGCCTTTAAGGAGCCAATATCGTATATTACACGGTTTTTACGGATTTGCGTGATTTCAACATTTTATAATCACAAAAATTACATAAATTCATATTTATGCACAAGTTAATTACCCTAACCTCTTAGGATTCAAAATTTAGTCTTTACTAATTACTTGACTATAATTAACTTATATTACTTAAAATTGTTCATTAATGGACTCAAAAATTATAATAAAATGCTATAAACTTCAATTAAATCACAAAAATTTTAAATAAATTCAAAATTTGAAATTAAAACTCATGAACATTCTGGAAAAAATACCATGACACTCATAATGTTCAAAAACTTAGGTTAAAAATTTCGAAATTTTTCCGGAAAAACAATGTTGCGGTTTATCGGATTTATCAATAAAAATCATAAAAACATGAGAAAAATTATATTCATCAACTTTTCAATTTTATATCTGAAAAAGATAACAAAATGCAACATGTGACGTTTTTCCTTAGTCATGAAGTATGTTTTAGCAATTATTCACTAATTAAGTCACTATTTATGCTATTTTTCATCAAAAATTCATAAATCATGCATGAAGACTTCATTATAGCCTATTATTTTACACACATCTTGTAAAATTTCATGTGACAACATACTAAATTTCTATGACCAGATTCGAAATATTTCTCATATTAACCTATTTTTCATTTAAATTCGATTTTAAACATGAAAAATCCATATTTCGAGCATAATAACTCATAAAATTATGAAAATTTCCAGATCATCTAAAAATAATATATGTGAAAACATATCCAAAAACCACTGGAAAATTCGAAGTTTAGCTAATTTTCGTCCAAAAATGCCATTTTTATCATAAAAATCACATTTTAATGTCATTATTGTATAAAATAAACAATAAAAATCCATAAATTAACCAAAATATCCTAAAAACATTTTAGGACCAGAAACTTTAACATGCATAAATTTATTTCGTGATATATCATAATAACACAAATTTACAAGTTTTATATGTTAATCGTATAACTCAGAAAAACTATAACCGATTTGCATGCAAACAACCTTATGCTCATGATACCGCTTGTTAGAAATCTATATCTCATTATACAACATATTCTTATATGTTTCAAATTTATTTAGTCATAAAATAAATTCTAGATCTTATGCATGCAAACTAAAATAAATAAGTGAAGAAATTATTTTCTCACCATATGAATTTCGGTCGAATAGGCACCAACAAGATCTCCTTCTTTTTAGTTCTTGAGCTTTCCATATTGGATGAACATACATGACCTCAAAATAGAAGCCCTCCAATTAGTTGCACCCAAGACTATCCCTCAAACCCACAAATTAATATGTACTAGATATTTATATTGTGGTTTACCTTAAAATTGATTACTAATACTCATATATTACATTGATAATTTTAGTAATCTTTTGAACAAATTTGAATCAAAAATTCATCCTTTTTGATGAAGATTAAAGAGAGAAATAATTCATGAACTTTTGCATGTGTTTTGAATGGTAGAGAGTGATCATAATAAAAGAACAAAAGCCCTCCAACTAGTAGAGAGGCCACACGGTTTGGTGAGGCAAAAGGGACCAATATATGGTCCTTCACTTTTCTTTTTGTTCTTTTCTATACCTTAGGCTTGTAAGGCTAGTTGTAGGTTAGTGATCATTAGCTTATTTTATCTCATAAAATAATTCACCCACTAACTCCCTTTACACTCTTATTTCGGTCCATCTTTATAAAATGGACTACCATTTTATTTTTGTCAATTTGTCATTTGTCACATAATATGTCACATGTAGTATGATACATGTTACTAATTAATTAAATGCATATTTATCACATAAATATCATTTCATAAATATCAACAAATTGACTAGTGATATTTGATCACATAAATAAAATGGGTCATATATCTATAAAATATAATTAAAAGGCTAATGTGACATGGCAAATTAATTGTGACGTGGCAAATGTGACATGGCAAATTAAATGTGACACGACAAATTAAATTGTGACTGGCATGTGACATGGCAAATTCATGTGACATTATTATTATTCTTAAATTATATATGTTTATTAAATACTCCATATGACATTATTGTTATTATTATTATTATTATTTTTTTTTTTTTTTTTTTATTATTATTATTATTATTATTATTATTATTATTATTATTATATTTATGTTTAACATATTTATTTATTTATTTTATTTTTTTATTTTTATAAAAGGATGCGCGCAACTTTCATTAAAAGAAAAATAAAAGTTTACATGAAATTGGTGGGGAGCCGAGAGACAATCTGGGCTCCCACACCCTTAGCAATAGCAAAGCTAAGTCTAGTAAAAATGTAAGCGGCCACCCGAGCCCCTGCATCCTGAGATACCGAGAATTTCTGGATCCGCTTGAGCAAGGCAACAGCATCCGAACCCAGCTCCCCAAGTGAAGAGAAAGAGAAAGGAAGGAAACCATAACCCGCTACCGCGCACAAATCCCCATACTTAGCACACTTCCGCTGAGCAGCATCAGCGACAACCCGGCCAGGCACAAAATCCGTCATCCCAGTCTGATTCAAAGGAGAAGAACCTGTCAAGTCAACGCACACATCACGCCCCCTGTCCCAAGAATAAAGCAATAAATCCGCAGGACGAAGAGAGCCACCATGTCCATCAACCAAACCGATATCAACCTCCTTTCCCGCAGTAATACCAGATCTATAGCAGATGTTAAAAAGAGTGTCCCGGACAAGGTTATGCTGATGTTTAACGCCCACAGTACCAGTACAAGCGTGGTCCCCAAAAACATGCTCAGCAAAAACCCGAGAGCAAGCCGGACAGGGCCTAGATACCGTGAAAAGCGGAACACCCAGACGATACCCCAGCACACAACGGTAAGTCCTCCCGTTCATAGTCTGACCCAACCCCGAGATAGGAACCGCACGTAACCAATCAGAGGAGTGAGAACCCTGCTGAGACTGCCATAAAGCAAGCTGGCGTGGTGTCAAAGAGAAAACAGACTCTGAGGCAGCGGAAACCGTCGCAAAATAAATATCTGCCAATTTCTTCATAAGTTTGGGGGCAGCAATTTCACTAGGGTTACATAAAATACCAGATCCTGTAGTCGCAGTAAACACCTGCGCGGCATCATCAAAAGCAGGGCCAACAGCTACAATACCAGAAGGGCCGAGGAGCTTAGCACGCAAACCAAAGACTATAAACGGGACGCAATAAAAGCATAAAATAAAACATCTCCCGCCGCATAGACACCAAGACCACCAAGCTGAAAAGGGAATGTAGCAAGGCGCCACTACCAATCCCCAAAACCCGGCCCTGACGCGGTGACAATACGTTCCAAGCTAGAACGAAGAGCGGCATCAAACGGAAGATGGACAGACCCAAAAACACTAGGGGAGCAAGTACGAAGTGAGAAGTAGAGCTTGGAAATACCAGTACAAGCTTGAAGAAGAAGCAACTCACATTGCGGGTCCTCAATCCTCGCAACCAAATCCATTAGCTCAATGGTCTTGGTTACTCTCTTCGCCACAATCCCACTGCTAAAATCAGAACAAGCACTGACAGGTCCACCCAAAACTGTAACACCACGCAATGGCCGAGAAATAGAAGGGGGGAAAACCCCAGGAAGCCGACTCCGAGGATCCTCAACAGGCCAAAAGACCTCCGTCTTGGAAACATTAAGATGCAATCCAAAACGAGGGCCATCCACCATAATCAAATCCAAGACCTTCCCCACCTCCAAAGTATCACCCACGATGGTGCCATCATCTAAGTACCACGCCTGCAAAGTGAGGTCAAAAGTGTCCCGGATCTTGCAAACTAATGGATGCAAAACCAACGCAAAAAGCAAAGGGCCCAACGGATCACCCTGCTAAACACCCTGACAAGACCACAAGCAGTGCTCCCCATAAAAAAGGCGGGTCGGGCTGGAATAACAAAACTCCACCCAATGGGAGAGAGCCGGGCAACGACGGCGGACCTCCAGAAGCATGGTCGAACGATCAACAAGGTTGAACGCATTCTGGAAATCAACCAGCAACATAGAAAGTCCCACCTGATCCCCCCGAGCCTCAATGAGCCGGTTCAAGGCATGCAAGATAGCCTCTCCTCCACCGGACACACCCACCCCGAACTGGAAGCCCATCAAAATAAGAAGATAAAGACGGACCAACCATAGAAGCACCAACCTTAGAGAAAGCCGTCTCCAGACCGTACCAATAGCAATAGGACGAACCCCACCACCCGGTTTAACGAGTGGCGTGAGAGGGGCGCTGGCAATGTACTCACCCAGAGGAAGAGGACACCGGCCCTCAAGAAAAAGATTAACCGCCCTAGTAATAAAAGTGATCAAATCATCGGAGATAGCCACAACAGCGCCTCTCAAACAATCCATAAGGTGCTGGGCACGAAAACCATCCCTCCCACAGGAAGTACCACGTGGGAAGCTCCGAATCATATCCAAGACCACAGCCGAAGAAGCGACTAGAGGATGATGATCCCCAGACAAAGGAGTCAATGAAGGAGGCGGGGTGACAGGATGCTTCTCACGCAGGGCCACAAGAGTGGCATCGGAGTAGGGGGCGACCCCAGAGGAAGAAAGACCCGGACAGCAGCAGTATAATGGCCATCAGAAATCTTCCGCCGACATTGGCGGAGGTTAAGCTCACTCAAATCCAGATCCTCATCCACAGTAAATGAAGAAGGACCCTCATCAAAACATTCCTGCAACAACTGCAACACCCCCCCCCCCCCCAGGTGCCCCCAAGCAAAGATAGCCCTGGCAATACTCTCCTCCTGATGCTGACGCCGAATAGCAGTCCGACACTCTTGATTACTCCGAGGAGCGAAAGTCCTAAGCAAAAAAAGTGGTAGAACAAGCAAACGAACCCATCGGGAGAGATCACTAGGGGAATCAAACACCTCATCCAAGGCCCCTTTCAAAGCCTGAGCAAACCCAAGACGGGACTTAGGAGGAATATATTTCACGGTGCGAAGGCCTAAAGACAATAAACGATCCAGCGAAGATATAGACCACTGAACGAGCTCTACACTATCATCAGAAGAAACCGAAGTAGAAGGAGCCAAAGGTCTCGGAATACCATGAATATGGAAGGTGTAGAGGCCATCAACACACTCAGGATGCATCACAATATCACCCCGACTATGCCGACATCTTGCTCTAATAGTACGGGTTTTAAAACACACCCCACACAACCAGAGCCTCATCCGTCTCAAAGAACTCTCGGCATTGGAATAAACAGTCAAACTATCAGTAAGAGTCTGACGCGTAAGTTTCAACGCACCATCCTGAAAATGTCGGTCCTGTAAATGTTTCTACCAAGATGCCTTAGTAAGGCCCTTACCAAAACCATCCCGACAAGCATGAAGACTCGAAAAAGGGCAATGGTACCGCACAAGCTCGGGCATGAAGGAAACATACCACCAACCTGCACAGAAAACTATAGAGCCACCAACAAACACCACCTGAGCGGAAACCACTACGCACAAGCAGCTAAGAGCTCAAAATGTACCCGCTACTAGCAACCAAAAGGGCAGCCAAGCTGACCACCAACGCACCACCCACTCCGGTGGTGATCAATAATCAACGTAACAAAAACCAAAACGGCCACAAAGGCAGCCGAGAAGGAACCCACACCCCATAGAAGCCTTAGCCCGTAACACCTACACAACAACCCAACAGCAGCGGCAGAGGTGGCCGGACAACGGAGGATAAGGGGCAGCAACAACCAACAGTACGGGAAAAAGTAAATAAAAACGCACAAAAGAAATCACGGTAAAAACAGATGGAAAACTCACCGGTGATAGGAAGTCGCAGGCAGTCGTCGGCCACCACGTCAAGGACCGGCGACGTGAGGTCTGATGGCCCAGGAGTGGTGGTGCAGGTTTACCGGTCGCAGACAGACGACAAGGCTCCCTGAGAAAGACGACTTAACGCAACACCCTCCTAACAGCAGAACCTCGCCGGAAAACGACCAACAAAACCTTCCCCTGACCGACGACGTAAGGTCTAAACGTCGACGTGGGGTGGATGTTGGTAGCCAACGGCGGCAACTCACCGGAAAAAGAAGCCCTAAATCGCAGAACCTTTCTGCCATAATTCGCGAAACCAACACCCCAACCGACAACCCAGCACCGATGATCAAACGCCGACGGTGTGAAGGTGCGATGGTGGCGCGGGCGGTAGAGGGCGAAAGCAACGAACTAGAGGGGTTCACGATCGCTGAGTCGCACTTCCCTCTCCTCTCTCCTCTCAAAATTATTATTATTATTATTATTATTATTATTATTATTATTATTATTATTATTATTATTATTATTATTATTATTATTATTATTATTATTATTATTATTATTATTATTATTATTATTATTATTATTATTATTATTATTATTATTATTATTATTATTATTATTATTATTATTATTATTATTATTATTATTATTATTATTATTATTATTATTATTATTAATAATATTAATTAATTAATTAATTAAAAAAATAGAAAAGTGATGCTACAAGTTCACCTATAACTCTATAAGTTTCAAAATCTATCTATCTATCTATCTATCTATCTATCTATCTATCTATCTATCTATCTATCTATCTATCTATCTATCTATCTATCTATCTATCTATCTATCTATCTATCTATCTATCTATCTATCTATCTATCTATCTATCTATCTATCTATCTATCTATCTATCTATCTATCTATCTATCTATCTATCTCTATCTATCTCTATCTATCTATCTATCTATCTATCTATCTATCTATCTATCTATCTATCTATCTATCTATCTATCTATCTATCTATCTATCTATCTATCTATCTATCTATCTATCTATCTATCTATCTATCTATCTATCTATCTATCTATCTATCTATCTATCTATCTATCTATCTATCTATCTATCTATCTATCTATCTATCTATCTATCTATCTATCTATCTATCTATCTATCTATCTATCTATCTATCTATCTATCTATCTATCTATCTATCTATCTATCTATCTATCTATCTATCTATCTATCTATCTATCTATCTATCTATCTATCTATCTATCTATCTATCTATCTATCTATCTATCTATCTATCTATCTATCTATCTATCTACAAACACATTGTTTTGAGGACCCGTTGTCAATAGTTTGTCTTAATAAAAAACTAATTTACAAACACATACAGCATACCACACAAACACACACAACACCAGTTCAACCGTTGGTATCCTGAGTTTATTATTCTCTCTCCCCGCTTTCTACATTCTCGTTGCGCCGTCGCCCGCCTTTCCGACGCCTTGATTCCATTGCCTTCCCTTATCATCCTGCTCGTTCTCTTTATCATCATCATCATCAGGTATGTTCACTTTAATTTTGTGTTTCGTCATTAGGGTTTTAAGACGATCATCTTTTTTTCTTTTTCATGCATCTGTTTGTTTTTCGTCTTCTTTGTTATCTTTATCATCCCGCATCATCTATTTCACTCCTCTTATTAGGGTTTAGGATTTTAGAAGCTCAAACTGTTGTTTTAAATTTTCATTCCTCTTTAGGGTTTTAGATAATACTCTGCATGACGTTGTTAAGTTGTTCATTTACTATTTCATTCATATATGGGTTTTAGGATTATCATGGGTGAAAAACGGAAAAAAAGTCAAAAGAATAATAAGCGTGGGGATGATAATAAGCCTAGTAATAGGGGTGCTATGAAGTGCCCGCAAGCCCTTGTAGCTATGGCCGCTACAGATTCGCTTAAAATAACATGGAGCTCGAAGGGTTTTCCTACTGGTCCAAATGCGGGTTTTTTATCCAGTTGGATTGGATGTTGTACAAGACAGTTTGTGCCTATCCATTTAGATGATGTTAGAAATTTGAATCCAAAATTGGGGAAGTTATACTTGGCTCGTATAAAGGAAGCCTTTGATATACCCGATGAATGCCATGATAAGTATTTAATGCAGAAGGCAGGGGGTGCCTTAAGATAGTGGAAGTGTGACATTGCTAGGGATTGGTTGTACGTGGACAAGGCAACGGGGGAGATGCGTAAGAGCCCACCGGGAGACAATAAGTGTCCCACCATCAGTCAGGAACAATGGGATCTTTTCAAAGCGATGAGAACTAGTGAGAAGTTTCAGGTTAAATATCCTCGCCTTTTAACGATTTACCTATCATTTTTTTAATTTATGAGTTCTTTATATAATCTTTTTATTATCTCATCTACTTGCGCTTTATATAATTTGAAGGCCGTTAGCAGAAGAAATCGTGCTAACATTTCATGCAAGAAGGGGAAATGGTATGGTTCTCGAGGCGGTGACAGATTGATAGAGGACAACCTCGTAAGTAGCATGCATTCCTCTGTGAGATTTGATTTTTTTAATCACACTTAGACTTAATACACATTTACATCTATAACTGTTACCATGTTAATGTGTAGGTGGCAAAGGGAGTGACCGACTTGGATCGGCATATAACTTATAAAGAAGGGCACACGCCTAAAGGATCCCGGTCGCGTGACAAATATGATGAGGAAGTGTTGGCCAACATAGTAAGCATTATTTTATTAAGACGAGTTCATTACTAACTTTATTATTTTAGTCACAAATATAATTTGAAGTTTATTTAATATATTATAGGACAAGGTATTGAAGGAGGTAGAAGAAGGGAAATTCACTCCCAATGGTCGTGAATACGTTTTTGCTAGAGCGATCGACCGACCCGAACATCCAGGTCGATTGAGGGGCGTCCCGTTACAGGTTGGAGTAACGAAATATTATGGGACAACTGCCCCGAAAAAGAAGAAAAGGAAGACTAAGGCTGAGAAGGCTGGCATGGTACCATTTATTCTATTATTTTCATTTAAGTTCAATTCACATGTTATTATTGGGATAAAAATTGCTGAAACATTACATTCTTGGCACGCAACTTCAGTTAATGGCATCCGTACTACTAAAGATGAATGCTGGAGGCAAGCTTTCCGAAGAAGAAGTGAAGATGATGGAGGATGTCATTAAAGGGGGTAATAAGGTACAACAGATTGGTCAAGAGGCCGAGAACACTACTACCTTGGCAATACATGAGAAGGAAGTATCGGTCAACGAGATTCAGAAATATCATGTACCTAATGCTTCTGAAGTCGTAACAACTAAAGCCGATCAGGTACCTAATACTTCCTCATTTTTCTTTTCTTTTTTTTGGGTAAGATCAGGGGGTGTGTTCCCTGCCAGCTCTAATGCTATAACTTCTGACATCGTGCCATTGGTTAATTTTATTAGGTAAATAATGGGCCTGAAAAGGAGATGCAACTTGAGAAGACGGCTGATGGAAAACATCATACATCCCCTTCAAGTCAGTTCACTGTTTTCAGTAAGGTATGCATGAAGTGTTTAATTAGTTAAATTTATATGAATTCTATTAAATTTTGGGATATAATAATGTATGTGTATTCTTCAGGCTGTAAACAATAGGCCAGTTATTCTTGCTGACCCTAAATTCGATAAACCAATTGTGCGTGTTGGCCGGGTCTCGTAGAAGTGCCCACCAAATCAGCAGTGGAAACTGTAGTGGTTGTTCATGGCGAAATTTTTTTGCCGAATCATAGAAAAGTGGAGATAACTGAAGTCTTTCCAGGCCATGAAAACTTTCAACTGCCCGTCCCAATTCGTGACGACATTACCATTCTGGGAGATGCGGTTGGAAGTTTCATCCAATGGCTTGAATCTCACATCTTCCTAGCTCGTTCGTCTCCGCCTCAGCCGAAAGCAGTTGGGGTTAGAAAAAATACCTTTATATGTTAAATTTTTAATTGTTGAATGTTTTTATATGTTAAATTTATATGTTATTTTTTTTTTGTAGGGAACAAAAAAGCCGGCTAAGGCGGATAAGCCTAAGTCCACATACATGCCAACTACCTCGTCGAGACAACAACTTGATGAGGTATTTAATTAACTTCTCCATTTTTTTTAAAACCTCCCTTTATTTATATTTTTTCTGTATTTCTAAAAAGCATGGAAATTTTTTGCAGGGAACAAAAAAGCCGGCTAAGGCAGATAAGCCTAAGTCCCCGAACATGCCAACTACCTCGTCCAGACAACAACTTGATGAGGTATTTAATTAACTTCTCCATTTTTTTTAAAAACCTCCCTTTATTTATATTTTTTCTGTATTTCTAAAAAGAATGGAAATTTTGTGTAGGGGACAAAAGAGACGGATAAGCCTAAGTCCCCAGTCATACCTGCTACTACTACCTCATCATTGAAAGAGCAGGTTGATGAGGTATTTAGATAAGTACTCTTTTATTTTTTTACTCTAACTAGCTAGCTAGGATATGTTACATTTGGATTTTTTTATTATTTTAATTATCTACATGTGTAGGCTAGTGGTAGTAGCACAAAATCAAAGAATCATTATTTCCCCGAACTGAAACATATTAGGAGTTTAAACTCCACAAAATATTCTGGGAAGGATTACATGCTAAAAGTAAGAACGGTGACGATGAGGAAACTGCATGAGGAGGCTTGCGATCGCATAGAAAACGAGCAATTGATAATTATTCCGCTCGAGGAGCATATTCTAGGGGTTGAGCGCGAAGCAATTATGTCATGGGATATGCTAGCCATTTGGGCTGGCCTAGACGAGATTAATGCCCAACACCTATTTGTTTGGATGAAGTAAGTTTCTTAATAAATAATTTCATATTCTAATATTCTGACTACTAGATAGTGTTTTAAATACCGGAATTAATACCGTAATAATGTAGGATATTGAAATTGAGAGTGATCCCCGAGAACAAGATTCCAAGTGACCAATACGGATTTCTGTGCCCCTATGTTTTATCTATGTTTATCTCGATTTTTTCGTTCGAAGATCGGGTAGATTATATTGCTCAGCAATTGGCGACAACCAAGAAGCTGGTTTTTGCCCCTTATAATGAAAACGGGTAATAAACAAATTAATATTACGTTTCCCCTACAATTGCATTTTCATAACTAATATATGTACTTGTTAATAATGATGATGTCTCTTGATGTAGGACTCATTGGATGCTAGCAGCCATCATGCCGACGAAGAAGAAAGTTTTTTGGTTTGACTCTATACATAATCCACCAAGCGAGACTTTTAAGCGCTTGTTTATTAAGTAAGTTTATAATACTGATTTATTTATAATAACATTTTCAATTTTTATTTATAGCAAAAAGCTCATTTTTGCCCCTAAATAAATGAGTTTCTGCCTCTTTTTTTTTTCTTTTTTAAAAAAAAGGGCCTTTGAGAAGAAAAGAGCTAACGAGCAGGATCAACCCACGAAAGATTCTGATGATGACCCTACTTTTATTACGATAACAGGGGTACGTGCTCAAATACAATACCTTAAGTGCAAAAATCTGTGTTTAATACTAATACAATACCTAAAGTTCAAGATTCTGATATGAGCCTTCTCTCGTCTGTTTGTTTTTATGTAATAATAGGTCCCTCGCCAGCCGGATAACATACAATGTGGATACTACGTTTGTCGGTTCATGTACGAGATTATTATGCGAAGATATATCCTTATTCGAGAAAAGGTTAGTAATTTAATAATGTGTTTATTACTTTTTTTAAATTAGAGCTGATGTTGTCTTGCTTGCTGCTATACCATGATGTTGCTATGCTGAATGATGTATGTTCTTACAATAATGTCTTGTCTTTTTTTTTTCCGCAGTATGTAATCAGCGCGCCACAAGAACTTCAGCAGTACAAATCGCAACATATAGATGAGGTAAGGGACATGTTGGGCAAATACGTCTTAGAGCATCGCAATGCTGAAGGCTAAATGCATGATACTGATCAGAGCTTAGATCATCTTATTAGTAAATTTTTTGTTGAAGTTAGGGAATGATTAGTTCATGTAAATTTAACTCCTTGTAAGTATATATATATATATAGAAACTGCATCCGGTGAGTCCACATATCTTAGGTGAGTCCGTCCTACCAATGTAAACCGTTAGATTAAGTAGATCTGACGGCTGAAATAAAGCGATGAGATTAAAGGGTAGTTTCGTAATTTCCTCTCTTTGTATAAAACTAATCCTACAGCCTGTTTTGTTATTCTTCCCGTCAATAATTGAACTCTCTTATTTCTCTCACTCTCTCTCTTCAATTTCTCTTTCACGAAAGCAATTTTTAGATCTCGATTGTTTCGCTTTCTCCTACAATCAGTTATACATGCTTGCTCTTCTAGATTCAGCATCTCTAGTGATATTGCAACATTTACGGAGCTAGAATCGTTGTTAAGAGAAGTAAATTAGGTATGACATTTCTTTATTTCAATTTTGCCAATTTTTGTGATTAGGTTTTGTTATTTTGCATTTTTGCTTGTATTTATGTCAGTGAATTGTTCATATCTTCCCATGCTTTTCATAACCTGTGCTTTAATTTGATTCTAATCAGGATATTTGTGCTAATGTCGGATAAAATCGCCATAATCGGTCGCAATATAGTTCAAAACTGGAATTAAGCGAACAATAATCTGGTAAAGTCGTCCCACATCAATTGAATATATGTAATCTATTGCTACTTCACTTAAAATTTACCATATAATCTTGCTCAGTAGTATGATTTTCGTAATTTTACTACTTTTAATTCAGTTTAATCAATTTGCCTAATTTCTGCAATTTTAGGTTTAGGTTGATTAGTTTTGTATAATCTCATGGCATTTGTACCAATTTATGTTGCAATCATCTAGCAATACTAAGAATTCAACTCTATTCTTATCATTTCTCTCTTTTACGGTTAAAATCAAATTAAAAATAGCAAACTCTAACTGTCAATTTCTCGTTGCGATCATCTAGCCATTACTAACACTTTGGTTATGCGATGTTTCTCGCCATTTATTCTGGACTTAATTTTGTCTTCTTTTGAATTTTGTCTTTAATAGTCATAAACCACCATTATAGCTGTAACAAATATGTTTGTGTTATTCTATGCTACGATGTATGCATTTTCTTGTTGATTTCATGAGATTGCTTCTTGTAGAGTGATATATGAGGTGTATTAGTGTTATTGTAATGGTATTGCTAAATATTATGTTTCACTATGAGTAATTTCGATATGGAACAATTTAATGATTGATGCACGAGCGCCTTTTAACTTTGTTACTTTAATGGTATAATTGTGTTACACTAATAGTGTAACCGTGTTACAAAGATTGTAGAGTGGTGTTACTTTAATCTTCTTAACATTGCTTACTAGTTTGTGACGATTTGCTGGTAGTTTAAGTTAGGTGATTCTGGTAGTTCAAATATTCAGAATACGTCATGAATTTCTGAATAATTGTTATTTTAACATATATGACTTGTTACTGTAACAGAGAATAACTGTTATTGTAATATAAAGTAATTGCTATTGTAACATATATGAGACGTTATTGTAACATAGAATAACTGTTATTGTAACATATATGAGTTGTTATTGTAACATAAAATAATTGTTATTGTATACGCATATTCTTATGATCCTAATACATGTGAATACACAAAACAAATTTAGTGGTATAATCATGTTATTATGGCTGTACAATAGTGTTTCATTTTAATTGTATAACTTTGCTATAATCACATTATAAAATTATAATAGTGTTATTCTAATGGTAAGTATGATTTTTTAATTCAAAATTCATCCCTTTGTTCCATCAAAATTATTGAACTCTTCCTCAGTTCATGTATTCTTTTTCTATCCGAAAGTCACCCTCTCACGCTCTCCGTCATGTTCGATTGTAACTGTCGACAAATTGGTGTTTCTGATGGAATTTTTGCCAGTTTCCACTTTTCAATCTTTGAATAATGGTAATAAAGTGTTTTTCTCGACGTATTGAGCATCTTGGATTTGTTTGGGATGTCAAGTTCTTTAGTACATAGTTACACAAATAGCGTTATTTTTGTCCAATTTTACTTTCATGTTATTTATGTCCCCTGTTTTCATTTTCGATGAGATTGAGGTAGTGTGAACATACCCAATTTGGATGCGTTTCACTCAGCTAAGCCAAATTATTGTGATTTATACCTTATGATGGTATTACTATTGCAAATTTTTATCTTTGTTTAACATATTTTGAAGGCTATTAGCTCAAATGGAAGAGCATTGCGCAAATTATGCACATAGATATGGGTTCGAATCCCATATAGCCTAGTTAATTCAGGAATGGAGTCACTGACTTGTCATGCGGCAACGGCATGTATGAGCAAGTGACATGTATGCGCAAGTGTCATAGGACTGAAACCCTTAAATCCTTGGTGACGGGCATGCGTGTAATAAATATGCATAGCGTATGCTAGTCAAAACAGGGTTGAGAATTTGAGTGCTTTGTAACGTTAGAATGACTTTGTTGTAGCACTAGTTTGTCGAGTAACACGAGTTTGTCTTTAATATAACACTAGTATGTCCTTAGAGTAACACAAGTTGATATTTATTGTAACTTTAGTTGGTCCTTACAGTAACACAAGGTAGTCTTTAATGTAACGCTAATTTGTTCTTAAAGTAACACAAGTTAGTCTCTAATGTAACGATAGTATGTCCTTAGTAACACAAGTTGATCTTTATTGTAGCACTAGTTTATCCTTAGTAACACAAATTAGTCTTTAATATAACGCTAATTTGTTCTTAAAGTAACATAAGTTAGTCTTTAATGTAACGCTAGTATGTCCTTAAAGTAATACAAGTTGATCTTCAATGTAACACTAGTTTATCCTTAGAGTAACTCAAGTTATTCTTTAATGTAACACTTGTATTCAATTGCCAACATGGGAGTCGAACCCACATCTTGCGCATTGCACAATGCTCTACCATTTGAGCTACTTGGCTATTAAAATCAATAGAATAGCTCATGTTTAGGCAATACAAGATGACATTGGTGAAAACTCTACCCTGTAATCAAATAAGCTTGCATACCAAATAAAATAAAAGCATATTCATTGTATTTCACGTCGCAAATGAAAGAGAACCCAATTATCTTTCATTTGATGTCTCATAGGTTGAATAATTTAGTCTGAGCTAGCAATTCGAAGACTAAAAGTTGATGTTAGAGTTCAGGTGAATAGCAGACTGACTGACCTGAGGTAAACGATCTGATGCCTGTAAGTTGGGTCTGATATCAAAATGCAATTGTCAGGTTTTGTTTGATTCAAGCATGCGTCGGAGGCCGGTATTTTAGTTCTTCTACATGTCTTAAATGATCCGCTACCAATTGTTCTATAACAAACCAAGCTCTTCTGCACAAATGAGGAGATAATCCATCAAAGACAATTATCCTCAATAAATCATCAAATCAACTCATTAAGACAAAATCAAATATAAAAAATAGACGCAACTAACTAATGTACACTGACATAGGAAATTAGCAAATACTAACTAATGTATGTGTTATATTAGCAATTAATAGAAGTATGTGTTACAATTGCAGTCACCAGAAAAATGTGTGTTACAATAGCAGTTCAATGTGTTATATTATGCACAATTACGTGGTACAAAAACTAATATAATTAACAAATCCACTTCCTGAGCATAAGAATTCATATCATAACTAAGGTAACAAAATCCTCTGAATTCGCATAGATATTCATACCAGATCTAAATTAACGTGGAATGAAACTTAAAACTTCAAAAAAGTATTGTCAAGTAGTTTCAATCATAACTAAGGTAACAGAATCCTCTAAATTCGCATAGATAGTCCTAATTAATCTTATTTCTTCTTAATTTCGAAAATTAAAAATCGAAAATCGAAACCATAGATCATCTCACGAATTTCGAAAATCGAAATTTACCTGAATCAATTTCGAAAATTGATTTCAATTTTGAAAATAGTTTTATATTAATTTTGAAAATCGAAATAATTATACTAAACTAAGAGTTCAGAAAACGAGTGAAAAGTTTACCTCATTAATCGTTTTTGTTTTTTATTCACCACGACGTACCAATTTTCTTCCGCCTTCATTGATAAAACTCGGATTTGAGTGAAAATCAGAAGGATTGTGATAATTAAAATCAGGATCGGAATCACAATCGCAATGGTGAAATTCCCTAGCAAGTTTCTTCTTCTGTGTTCTTTTCTCAGTTGATTTTAAGGATTTTTACTGAAATATTAGAGGGAGAGGGATAAAGGGCTGGTATGAGGGTTTTAGTTTGAATTGCTCAGCTTGACGTGGCGCAATCTGACGCATCCAATAATATTAGATCTGACGGTCTATAATGATAGGACGGACTCATTTAAAACCCCGGACTCACCGGATCCTTGTTCTATATATATATATATATATATGTATATATATATATGTATATATATATATATATATGTATATATATATATGTATATATGTATATATATATAAATTTGCCTATACCGGAAAAACTAATCAAAAAGAGGCTTTTTCAAGGCTCGTCCATAGATACATTCAAGACAGGCAGTCAGCTTTCAAATCATAGTCCTAATTTCCACCTACCTTTCTCGCTCTATTCATTCCATCATTCAATACACACGGAGAAAAGGAGGGGATGGATGGCCGGGCCATGAGAAGGAACGCTAGCTAGATTCTTAACACACACATGCAAGTCGGACGGGGGGAAGAAGCGGGGTAGAAGTGGTAGTAATAGCGAATGAGCAAGTAGGGGGCGGCAACTAAAGAGGTAGCGAGACTGACCGCAATTGCAGGAATAGGTTGACTTTCTTTTAGTTTAGTTTGAAGCCCATCTCTACTATATAAGGTAAGGCTCGGAACTTTTATTTACGATTCGACTTCCATCTCGGAGCTTTGTTCTTAAATTTTTTTACTATTCTTTTTATTATAGGTTATTATAGGCAATGAGATTAGATAGATCTCGGAAGAAGCCTGAAGAAGCCTACGGATTTCACATTTAAGATTCTATGCTTTTGTTGCCTATAACTAAGGAGGTCCTTTCTTCGTAATCAACCTGGCTTCCAATCTTGGTTCACGACTCAGACCTGACTGATTTGATCCCAGAAGTGGAAAGTGCGCTAAATGCTTCGGAAACGGCCTTAGTTTAGTCCCGTCTATCTTTAGCGGTGAAGAGAAAGTAAAGAAGGAGGAAAATGGGTACTTTAAGAGTGGAACACCTATAAGGGGACCTCCTTCAATTCTTCTTTGAAGCTTTTAACGTAGGGGACTCCCTTAAAAAGGAAGAGGCGTTTTTCGACTAAAGCGCTTTGCCTTATCTTAGTCTTGCCCTTCCCGACTCTGATCATAGGCTCGGAAAGGAGGCTTACATAAGAGCCCTTTCATGACATATCAATGAAAATTACCCTTTGTGTCTAATAAAAAAAAAATTCATCTTTTACTTAACCTTTGTATCAAAAGCCTATTTCTATGAGATTTTTTAGAAAGTTCTTTTTCAAAGTTGAAAAAGCAGAAGAAAGAAAGGGGTACGTTGATGCCCATCTCTATAAGGCCCTGCGAATATGGGAGAATTATTATAATATTGGCTTGTATGATGAGTAGGTTCTATGAAAGTAGGTCTGCTAGGGTAATCCGGAAGGTACTTATAGCAGCTCCGTCTGGTGCCTTAATATGATATGAGTAGGGATTACGGACCAATTCTACGATTATGAGGTCAATCCCGGGAGTTCGAAATCAAGATTGGCCCTATCTTAGCAAGGCTAGCTAGCGAGAAGAGAGATCGTGACGAGATCAAACAAGAGGCCGAGACTTCAAAGTGCCAGGCAGCAAATGAACTGCTCGAAGTCTTTGGAGAGTCGTGGCTGAGCAATCCTCTGCTTTCCCGAATGCCTTTCCTCCCCTTGACTTGACTTTGGAGATCGAACCTCTCGACCTTCTTCTAAGGCCGGAGACTTCATTCTTTTTGGTTGATCCGACAATGATTGAGCTTTCTGCGGAATGGAAGCTCGAAGGGGAGAGGTGCCAGTCAAGAGAAGAGGCTGACTCCACTGACGAGAGCAAGCTAGCGCTAAAGGTCGAAAACGAGGTTTCTAACTCCACCTCCTCCCCTCTGAAAAGAAAGAATCGCGCACATCAGACTACTTCAGCGGGTTCCCCACCGTTTAAAATTCTTCTCTTATGCAAGATGCTCCTTCGTTGAAAGTAGTTCTATTTCGGAAGCTTCGCCTCAGTTGAAATAGTATGAAATTTCTGACTTAATCCGCTCATCGAGCTTGACTTGAAACGTTATTCTTCCTTTCGATGGTGAGGATTTCTCCCTAGTAGGAGAACCACTCCGACCTATACAGGTCCTGGATCACCATGTAATAAAAAAAGAATGAAATTACAAGCCAAGGCGAGAAAGAGAAGAAAAGTAAGTTTCAACTTTAAGCTGATTCTTTTTCCGATTCTATGAACTTCCTTGTCAATCTCGGAAATTTCAGAGGTAGAATCGTAACAAAATGGTAAACTTCTTCAGATGGGGCGGTTCCCCCCTATTCAGTGGGCTAGAACTGAGCTTTGATGTCAATATTGGCCAATCCCGTAACCGGGGCTTTCCCTTTGTTTAAGTTTAATAGAGTTCGGAAATTTCATACCCATCTATACAGGGCTCGCACGAGACTATGGTAGGATCATATCAATCTTGTAAAGGAGACCCGGACTTTGGTGAATGTACTTCTGTTCTGCATTCGCGGGGAAAGGCAAGTCTATGTCAATCTAGGTAATATCGGAAAAAGCCTGATCAATGGCGGACGAGACTACTTTAATTTTAATAGGGAAGTGACTTCATTCACGAGTTGGGAGCGGGGTCGTTGTTAATTTAATTTGTAATTTTACCCTCGTCTATATTAAGTAGGTAGGGTAGAACGGAGCCTTATTAGAGGGGGCAAGAAGATCAGAAGTTCTAAATTTAAATAGGTAGAATTGTGAACCATAAACTCACCCTCCCAAATCCCTGGATTGCTAATTCTAATTTCAAAGGGTGGAACCCGGGATTCGGTTTTTGATCTATAGTTATGTTGAATTTTCCCTGGTTTCATTGAAACGTGACAACATCTGATTTGGTGAATTCAGTAAATAAACCATCGAATGACCAAAAATAACGTGTTTTAGCAAATTGCATGTTCGAAAGGGCGTACCTTCCTTTGCTTCTCCAGATATTTTTTATCTGATGCTGGCCCATCTTCTACAAATACGGTTGGTACAGGTTCTACCGGATCTGGAATGAGAACTCTTTCTTCAAAAGAAAAAGTTGCGCTTTACTTATGATTTTCGTTGCAAGAACCATTTTACTAGTAAAACGGACTTCTCAAACATGCATTTTTCGTTTTGCTTACGATTTTGGTTGCCAAAATCTCGTCCCTAGTCTCATTGGGGGGCCGTCTCTTTCCCAACAGCCTGCTCTGCAGCTTCGTTCCCATCCCCATCTGCGGCTGAGTCTTCTTCATCATAGAACCTTGACTTAAGGCTTCGAACAAAGAAAGACCGGGTGGTCTGGCTCCAGGTGTGCCCCTGAGAGAGTATCCCCTTGAAATCATAGAAAATTGGACCTGAATGAAGTAGTAAAGCGAAGAAGGTCAACCAAGCGTACTAATGTGGCTGTGGGCATTGCTTCTGAAAGCCTTTCTTATATGCTTTCTTATGCCTTTGGAGTGCCTAAAGAAAAATGAACGAAGTGGCCGTAAGGGACACGAGTGAACAGATTCAAGGGAGAGTGGAAACCGCTTACTAGTGAGTGAGGAGGGAAAGCCGCCTCGCTCGGTAGCGAAATATGATAAGTTCCACATCGTTGTGACTCTAGACAACCGCCCTATTATAATCCCCTAACAGAGGTTTGGATGTCTTTGAGGTGAGGCATGAAAGGAGGATTTTTGAGAAGCGGTTCTTTTTTTAATTGGAGAGGATCTGAAAGAACTCGTTAGAATGTGAGAGGGTTGGGCTACTAAAAATGTACCAAGCAACCTATGCTCAACCAGCATGTGACTCACCTTTTTCCTCATACCATCACAGTACAACCGGTTTGGTTCCCCAAGCAAGCACAAGTGGTACCAACAGTGGAGAACGACTTGTCGCGACAAGGAGTGCGAAAGTTCGACCCTGTCACAACTTCCGCCGCAATTGAGAGCATGAAGGCCCATCCCTCCAAGGACATACCAAGATGGTACAACTCGAGGTGTGAGTTTCATTCCGCTTGCTTTCCATGAGGGTTGGCTCGAAACATAAGCACGGACAATCTACAATTTGAAACATCGGGTCCAGGACCTCATTGATCAAAAGCTCCTGATATTCCCGAGGACAAGCCTTATCCAAAATCCTCTTCCCATTCATGAAGTTGGAAGCAGTAGTACCACTCCTGCCATCAACATGATGTTCTCTCTTCCATGCAATTAGAAGAGCGAAGCGAGCCTGGCTGGTTAAATGCTATTAATGAGTATGAATAGTAGGGGTGCGAATGAACCTTCCTATTCCAACGGCACGGCGATGTAAAGAAAGATTCTTCACCAAAGACTCTCGCACCGGGATATGAGTTGAAAACAGCTCGTAGGGAGAGTAGTTAAGCTTGACCAGTAGTTGGTATCGCGGAGTGAAGGCTTAGCTTTGAAAGAAAAGAAGATCTTGGACAGGAAAGGGTCAATCTAATCCGGGTATTCCCTATAGTAAGTAGTCTACTTTGCGGTAAAAAGAAGGGGGTCGACTTACCGCGGATATCTTATCACTGAGTCTTGGGGTGAACCAAAGGCAAGGGAATGAAGACTCGGCTAAGCCGGGGATGAGGTTTGGTAAAACATGAGTTGGATAGGAACGAAAGTAACTCTTCTGAGCCAAGGAAGGAAAGCCCCCCTATCACTTAAAGCCTGATAGTAAAGATTCTTCAACCTCAATTAAAACTGCATAAAGATCGGGATCAATATCAGGTTTAATGGATCTTGCGGCAAAGACAGAGAGGAACTCTTCTGAAAGAAGGTTTGTAGTTGACCCAATAGGTTTTTCAAAGATAGATGAAACCGAAACCAGGGAATCGGTGAGAGCGAATGCTTGGTAGCGGACGAGGGAGTTCCGTAGGCGGGCCAGGTAAGATATTGCAATAGAGGTTTGCATAAGCTCCACAATTTTAGCAACGATGGGGGATCACGGTGTATTATTTGAGGACACAGGAGATCTCCCTCCCGGGGAAACTAGAGTCCCCAACTGGATATGTTCGCCTGTTTCTTCTGTTTCAATACCTTATGAGCGGAGAATAAAAAGAAGGCATGCATGGAGATTCTTTCTGTCGGAAATTCCTAATTGTAAGAAAATACATCTAAGGCAATGAAATTGTTCAAGAAAGCCCATTACTGAGAGAAGTGGTGATCTCGTCTTGCTTGCTGGAAGCTTCTGGACCACCTTTTTCAGCCAGATAGCAAGCAATCACTTAGCAATGAACACTAACTGAAAGCGGCCGAGAATTAGTACCTATCCCTTACGGGAATCGAACCCGTGTCTTCGACATGAAAAGACGATGTCCTAACCACTGAACGAAAGGGACCAAAAAGCCATTCTTCATATACCTCGGCTCAGAATAGAAGTGGTTCGTTTTGTTTCTATACGCAATTCAAGATTGAGTTTGTGTTCATGTTGGCGATTTCCGATGTGAATTCGGCCTCACGTAGCTCGCCTTCCTACGGGTTCCCTTACCGACCTAGTGACACACCAACCACGCCCCTTCCCTTTCTCCGATCATAAAGCCTTGTGATCTCTTTATTTGTCTTTAATCTTCCCTAAATAAGTAAGGCCCCGTTCTTTCTAATTCAAAAAAGAATGAAAACTTTCTGTTTATGGATGAAGTAATCGGAAAATGGTTACGATTGCGAAAACCGGAGAAAGTCGGGAACCGTCGATTACCTTTTGAATCAAAGTAGCAAGGGGCCAAGTACTACGACTACAGGGGGGGCTTCGTAGACAGCCCTCGTCGCTTCTTTCGGGCGACTAGCTTCTCAAGTGGGTGGCTTGGTAAGCAAGCTACCTTCAGCATTGGTAAAATCCCTAAATAGGCCGGAATGGTGGGGAAGGAGGCCCTCCCTACTTCATGGAAAGGGGGGGATCACCGTTTCACATCCGCTCCTCTAAAACTACCTTTTTCCCAACATGATCACGAACGAAGACATCAAATTGCGTAGATAGGAGGAGGAAAGGAACCAACCCACTTGTCCTAATCGGAACGATTGAAGAAAGAAAGAGAATGGTGGCCCCTTCCGTCCAGGGGACATCGTCGGAGAACAATGTCCGGGACGGGAGAGAACCTTCCGTTGGTTACGCCCTTTAAGTGTTGGTATATCTATATTTATCTATGGATAGTGATCTGCTTTCAAGATCGTTGACTTTCGCCTTTTGACAATCTTACTGACTTGTTAGAGTAAGGGGGATCCGCTCAAACATGCGAAGAACGTCCGAGACGCCTTATATTATAGAAAGGTTTGTAGAAATTGGCTTCTTCTAATATCCTATAAAAAAAAGAAGTAGGGGCTTCAAAGCTTGTAGTTGAGGGGTGCGCTTCTTCCAGAACCTATACTTTGTTCTGCAAGAATGGCTTTCTCTGATTCTGATAGAGGCTCGCTTCGCTTTTGTTTCATTTGGATAGGAGTAGGTGCTTGCTGCTCGCTCGCTGTCTACTAAATGAGCCCCACTATCTTTACTTAAATCTTAAGTAATAAGTAAAGTGAAGTAAAATCCATGAAGTGAACAGCCCAACCTTTGAAGCTTTGCCAGGCAATCGGTATCGATTGTTGAAGCCAAGGCTTCAACCTAATTCCAAAACACGCTTATAGTATAGGAAAAAGCTTCTCTTTGATAGCGGTCATAGGGGTTACGAAAGGGTCGATCTAGAGATTGAACCCTTTTCAAATCAAAAGGTATTAAGGGGCAAGGGCGGATGTAGCCAAGTGGATCAAGGCAGTGGATTGTGAATCCACCACGCGCGGGTTCAATCCCCGTCGTTCGCCCATCAATAAATGGACCATTTGTTACGAAGACACAAAGCAAACCTAGAAAGCTTTTTTTCAGCAAGCAAGTCATCTCGAGGCTTTCAAACGCATACAAGCAATTGGTATCCGATTAAAACATAGAAACCATTCGCCTTGCCTACTTGCTGAAAGCACAAACAAAACAAATGAGTTAATGCGCAATCAGATCTGAGACCTTAACCTTATAACCCAAGTAAAGCTAATCCCAAAGGCATATAAGCCAAGGGACCAAGGGACCAAGGGTGCCAAGGGAAAGCCACTCAATTCTAGTAAGTCAGATAACAAACGTATCAAACGGCAGCAGGGGCTGGAGAAACCTATTTTGGGGCAGCAAACTCTTCTTTTGCATCTGAATCTGCTTTTGAAATTCTTATTTTTAAAAATTTAATTGCAATGTAAAGGAGACAAGTCGTAAGCAAACTGGTTCATATTATTATTGTATCACGCACTAAATAGCATTGCTTGCTTATGGAAGATTCCTGGGTCAGAGGTTGGCGACTGCATAAATTGACTTAGCTGTTGCACAGAGAATGAGATTAGGGATGACAATGGATCGGGTGAGGGGAGTTGCGTATCGATCTTCGTTCTTCTCTGACTTGTGTTCTAACATTATCATTCTCAAGCTCACCTGAAGTTGCCGTTAGTGCATTCCTGGCTTTGGGAACTCAGATTTCAGAGAAGGCACAGAGGGTAGATCTTGTCCCGGCCGCATCCGCGGTAGTCAGTGAGATTGGGCCTTCTGCTGCGGCTTTAGTCTGATATGTGTCGTCTTGTTGTTAACTAGGAAAAGCAATCTCCCAATCCCTTGCCTTGATATTGGGCTTAAGATCTTTCATATATCATAAAGGGTCCGGAAGAAGCTGGCTTTGGGCTAGTTTACATCCTTTAATGAGGTTTGAGCAAAAGCAAAAGATATGAAGTGAAGCGAGGTGGAGAAATTAGAAGAAGTTCTCATGTTTATGCCCTAAAGACTAGAAAGAAATTACAATATTGCAGCTAAATACGAGTCAGGAGGAACTAATTCCTATTCTTAAATAAGCTAGGACTATCGTCGTCCTCTCGTTCCGGAACTAGACTCATTAGCTCCCTCCGTTCCTGCACGCGTTAACACTCTTGTTTCTTCACTCGTTCCAGAGGAAGAAGCTAAAAGGATTCCTGGGGGTGGGGATTACAATTACAATGTCCAAGCCTGATTATCTCACCCTTATCTTTATCCTTTAAATAAAAAGAACGTCTTTAAGGTAGATTTCGGAGCCTATAACTGGGTTTGCACCCTATTTTAACAATCATAAAGGAAGTGAGTTTTTCTTACGAAAGTTCATCGGATAATGCCGTCTTTGACGAATTTCCCGCTGTTGATGAGTTGAAAATCAAATATCTTCCTGCTTTTTCGTTGAAAACGTCTTTAAGGTAGATTTCGCGGGCTATAACTAAGTTTCCATGGAATGGTATGGAAATCACCTTACGATGGCCCTCCTCGAAACCTTTTCTTATCTTATGCGAAAAAAGACAATGAGGCCGTTTCGCACATGAAGCAGAAGACCAACCGGATACCTATGCTTAAGACAAGTCTAATCCTATCTTTAGATCGGTGGAATCCTATTCATGAAAATCATCCAAAGAGAGGTTCCGAAAGAGCTCCACTAATAAGGAGAGCAGCTCACTTGCCCTACCAGGCCCATGTGGCTCATGCCCCAGCGACCAATGCCCTTGCCCCAGCCAATCTATCCAAATGCCGATTGTACCGATCTAAATCGATATCGTATTAGTATGAGTCGCGGGGTTCGTCCCAAGCAGAAATTGCTACATCCGGACCAGAAGCAGTCGAACCATTTCCGGATGAACCAGAACAAGATGAAGCATTTCCATAAGACAAAGTGGACTAAGCCAGTTCACTTCTTTCCTGAAATATGAATTCTTTTTGTTTATACTAAATTATATACTTTATTTCATAACTCAAATTCCCTTTTGAAATGAACTTTTATTTTAAACTTTTTAAATGTGACTTTTTCTTAAACAACTGGCTCGCTCTTCACTCGCTCCGTCTTTTTTCGGCATGACCTGATTTTATTAGTGAAATGGCATTTTCAAATAAAGAAAATCAAAGAATCCCGTGTTTTTTGGTACTAAGCGCTTTTCGATCTTGAAATCGAAAAAAGAAAAGATTTTCTTAAAGAATGCGGCGTTTTTCGTTACTCGACTGATTTCACTAATAGAATCAAAAAAAGAAAAAGATTTTTTAAACAAACCCGTGTTTTTTCGGCATGACCTGATTTTCTTAGTGAACCGGACTTTAAAAAGAAAATTTTTTAATAAACCCGCTATTTTCGCTTGTGATCTGATTTTAACTAATAAATTTAAAAAAGGATTTGAACTTTTTCATTTTCTCGAGGATTTTCTTGCAAATCACTTTTGACTAGTGAAATCAAAAAACAAAGTCTCACTTTTGACAAAACCCCGTGATTTTCGTTGCAAATCACTTTTGACTAGTGAAATGGATTTTTAAAATTCAAAAGTTAGTAAAACCCCGTGATTTTCGTTACTAAGTAATTTTCCCTAATAAAATCACAAAATCAGTGTCACTTTTGACTAAACCCGTGATTTTCGTTACTAAAGTGCTGATTGGAAATTTTACAACTATTAGCGTAAGATACGAAGTTTCATTTTTGTGTGGATTTGTACCAACTTTTGGGACAGAGCACTCCCATGTGAAAGACACGGAAAATCACGGCTTTTATCTCTTTTTTCGTGAGAAATCTCGTCGATTGAATTTTTCACAAATTATGTAAAACTAGTTTTCAATATCCGGCATTGGTTGAAACAGGTGCAGCGAGTGAAAGGAGCGAGTGGAGGAGCTTTTTGAAGCAGAAGTTGACGCATTTCCAGAGGAAGCAGGTGAAGTGCATGATAATGAAACGGCATAAGGAGAGGAGGGCAGCGCCATTCGCATTTTCCTAGGTTTAGGTTTAGGCTGGGGCTTTCCCTTAGATAGTACCGCGCATAGGCATCCAAACTCTCTCGCTCGCATCCTCGGACAGGAGTCTTACCTTGGAAAAGAGGAGAGGCCTTTGCATTGAATGAAATGAGGAGTAGTCTCAAGCGCAGCTGCAGCTCCGTCGTTTGTAAAAGGGAAAACAGTCGTTTTGGCGAGTGAAGAACGAGATGGGGAAAGACTAAATGCGACTTATGATTCCACTTTTTTTTATTCTTAGACAATGACTCGAGACGCCACACTTTAAACCTCATTTCCGTACGGGACAGACAGAATTACATATATAAGAATGCGCTGCAGGCTAATAGGTTTCAGAATCTCTTTTCCCTGTTTTACAGCGGTTTAGGTCTACAACTGGATGAGTCCCAGGAGAAGTTTATACAAGCACAAGACCGGATATCGCCTTTGCCGTTGGCAAGTTGAGTAGATACACAAGTAATCCTAGCCTTGAGCATTGGGTTGCGGTGAAACGTGTATTGAGGTACTTGAAGCAAACCATGGATTATGGTTTGAACTATGTCGGATTTCCTTCGGTTTTAGAAGGGTATTCCGATGCTAGTTGGATCACCAACATGGAGGATCATTCATCTACTAGTGGATCGGTGTTCTTGCTTGGTGGAGGAGCTATCTCATGGGCTTCTAAGAAGCAAACTTGTATAACAAGTTCGACTATGGAGTCGGAGTTCATTGCTTTAGCTGCGGCCGGTAAAGAGGCGGAATGGTTAAGGAATTTGGTTTATGAAATTCCCGTTTGGCCAAGACCTATTCCTCCTATTTCTATCCATTGTGATAGTTCGGCGCCTAAGCTAAGCCCATAGACAGGGGACGGGAATTTTAACATGAGGCTAGCATTCGGAACAAAGATCCCTGCTGATGCGTCAAGAGCTATTCCCGCCGCCCCACCCTAAAGAAAGAGAGTTGTTTTTGACTAACCTCCATCCTGTTCGAACCTTTGCTGCCTGAGTTTACATAGCTGACTGCGAGAAGAAAGGTTCCATCATCCAATAAAAAAAGAAAGGAGTCCCTAGCCTTATTGTATTATACTATACTGCGTATATGATCTTTAAAAGAAGGGAGATTCGCATAGGGCGGGGGATTCTAATACCATGGGGAGGACGCTTTGACCCCTTATTGTATTGATTATTGAGCGCAACGGGAATGCATTATTCACACACACTTTACGATGACTTCTTGGGAAAGAGGCCTGCCCTTCCGGAACCTTATAGTCGTTCGTACCTCTCTTTACTTTCGGCTACAAAAAAACTTGACCTTCCGCTTCGTACCTCTCTTTCTTGGTTTTAATGCGAGTCACTCGCTGCGCCCCTCTCTTCGAGTGCGCCTTAGTAGTGTAGTCTCAAATCTGAAAAGAAGAGATTTACATGGGAAACCCTATATAGCATAGCTTACTAATAGATGTGGGGTGTCCGCTCGAGAGATGGACGGGCTGCCTGATCTTCCTTTCGGCAAGGCAGGTGCGGTATTCTATTGATTACAGCTTTTCTAGAGCAATCATAAGCCAGAGTTTGTTAGCCCTATCCTCTTCGACCTCCTATGACGGTTCCTTTTTAGAAGCCCCAAATAAGTGAGAGTTCATTTGTGCCCGGTAACAGAAGAAGAAGAAGTGGGTTCGGTCCCAGCAAGTGAAAGGGCTTTGACCTTTGACCCATACCCATACATTGGTCGCTGAACTCGTCCCTCCCCTACTTAGAATTCTTGTTCGAGTCTCTTCGTCCCTCTTGCTTTCAGACCTTTCTTATGTCTTTTACGGGATCTTTCTCAGTCGTCATTCTTATGATTAACCCGATTGGGCAGTGAGGTAAGAAATGCTCTCAGATAGAATCGAAATGACAGGTGCCATAAGGACCTGGTTCAACTTATGCCTTTCTTTCCGAAACTTCTAGTCGAGGCTGCTTTTCTTCGTATGAAACCAGCCTAATCGCCTTAGCCTTAAAATAAAAGGCGGTCCCAGCAAGTGTCAAGTGTAAAGGGTCCTGACCCAGTAGAAGAAGTTCCAGATCGGCACTTTCTTTCTGTAACAGCCGGTTCCTTAGTAGTTGCCCGTTTCAGACGGGGTTGGGAGGCATACTCTATTTCAATGAGAAGAGGACGGATGCGAAGTAGGCTATCCTATTCTAGGTCTAGGTCTAGGTCTAGTAGAACACTTTCCACCAATTCGGCTTCTTAAAGTGCCCAATCCAATGCATCTTCCGATACAGCACCGGGTGAGCATTCCATCCAGAACTATAAACTTCATTTTTTGTTTACCTAGTGGGAAAGCCTAGCGCTTTATGTCCTTAACCTCTTTATGTCCTTAACCTCTTTATGTCCTTAACCCGGACTTGCTATAAGCCAAAAAGCATAGAAAAGAAGGGAACGAGCGAAAGTGCTTTATAAATAATAAGAAGGGGCGAGCTTTATAAGATAAGGGAACGAGTGGAAGAGCTTTCAAATAAGGACGAGCCAGTTAACGAGCGAAGAGCGAGTAGATTGCAGGAACGGCTTTGCTCTCCCCAAGCAAGGTTTGAAATAGCTTAGACGATGAAGTGGTGGGATCTCCCATATCAGATTCAAGAAATAGAATTCAACTTATGAGGGGGATAACGGACACTTTATAAGTGAGAAATCTAAAAGCATACCTTGGGCACTCGCCCTAAATTGTCTATCTGACATAGTTACCTAAAGTTCATTTCATGGTTCGGCAAAGAAGATCTCCTGGACCTTCTCCGAAAAGCGGGACCTCCTATATAATGATTTTCCTGAAAAGTAGACTGAGTTTCACCCTAACCCTCCTAACCGAACTTGGCTCGACCAGCTAAAGCAAGTGGAGTTTCACACCCTTTCGCAGTCGATGAAACTTCTGCAGCCGTCTTCTAAAGAGAGGAGCGAGAGGAGGATCCTTATAATATATAGGGCGAGCAAGTTAGCGAAGTCGCGCTTAAATTTGAACAGAACAAGTCAAGAGAGGAGCGGACCACGTTGGCAATGGCCATAAACATTAAACAATGGTAATACAGCCGGAAAAGATCTTCCTGTTGGAGCGATCATGTAGTCTACGCTCTGCCCTTTCTATATATAAGCAAGAACGGCGGGTGGAGCATGTCCTTATTTTAAAAATAAAGAGGAGAGCAGTGAGGAGAACAAGAGCAGGATAGACCAGGGTTGGTGGACCTGCACCTCGATCTGGATATCTCGGATGGCGAACTAGATCTGATCTGGCTTGCGCACCTGCCTTTTTGTTTGTCTTGCTTTCCCGGGTCTAAAACGTCAGCCGAGGATGATTATGGTTACGACGCTAGGAAAGAGATGCGTTTGATGGCATAACGTTGGAAGGCATAACGCCAGGTCTTTGAGCCTGCCTTACGATTCCCAAGGAGCGAGCGAGAGCCCTTAAAAGTGCCAGGGCGAGAGGGTGGTTAGCGGGTGGAGAGCAAGGGTATTACGTATCGAGTCAAGCAAGGATAGGATTCTACCTAAGAAAATTCTTATTTCATGAGTCTCATTGGGCAATGACGACGTTTCAAGCCTGCAGACCATAAAAAGGGAATCATCAACCCGATCAACAAGTCTTAGTCATTATGCGAGCTCCTTCGCTAACAGCTCTTTCCCTCTCCCTATCCCTAAATCTCTACTTGCCGCTGTATTTCTCATATAAATCATATTAGTCATTGGGTCATTCTATTTCATAATATCTACCGATTCTACTGATATCTCGGAATTTCTAGATAGGATATTACCTCATTTATAGTATGAAAGGGGCAATCTCCCTATGAAAGGGAGTCGACTCCCATCGCCTAATCCCCCCTCACTCAATAGGAAGAAAAAGTCACATGCTCCACCTCTGATCTGACTTTCTTTTCGAGGTGCTGAATCACTAATTGGCTAAACATAAAAAAGGCACAAACAAGGGTAAGAAGAATTTACTTAATTCTTTTTTCTTAAATTTTTGTCTCCTGTATTTTAATTCTTTATTCTTAAAAATTCTCTTAATATCATATATGATTTATTAAGAATCTGAAAGTAATTTTAAAAATATAATAATCTAAATTAAGGTTTGAAAAAACTATCCTATAATATAAGAAAAATCTGGAATAGAATACAGAGACCAAGGACTACACTATCCGCTAGTCGGACAGAGGCGCCCTTACTACTGGAGCTACTGAAGAACATTCTACCCCTTTGGTCTTATATATGACAGGCATATCGAATATCGAGTAGAATAAAGATTTTAGTTCACTAGCCTTGAAACATGCTCTATACTCTCCTTGCATACTTTAGCTCTATCGCCCTATCAAGATAGGATGCGTCCTTGCTATAGGTGCACTTGCTAGCCCACTACTTAACTTTATTCCTGGGGTTGGTGCGAAAGATAGATAGATAAGAAGAAAAGGATGACAGGTTGAAAGAGACTCAGTCAGGAAGCTGTCCCCAAGTTCTAGTATATCGGTGAATGAAAGAGCGGCTTCTTAATCTATTCTTATATCAAGGGAGCTTTGCCTATAGAGAAGAATTGCTCGCGAGAAAGGATAAAGAATATAATCGTGGAGAGCATCTTCAAGAGCAGCTTGTGCTTGCTTCGTTCCATTCCAATCATTCGTGTAGTACCTTATGTTATAAGAAGATGAATGCTTTCTCTTGCAAAGAGGCTTCCTAGCCTTCATCACAACCACTTATTTCACTCTTGTCAGATTCCTATTTCATGAAAGATCGGATTCTTACCTTTGTCTACCGAAATGGTTCAACTCTACCGGCTAAACTTCAAATGAGAATGAATTTAATCAGCCAAGGCGCACAATCAAATTTATTTAATATTACGTGATCGCCCCTTTATTCTATATTTTACGAACATAGTGTAAGAATCAAATTAAATAAAAAGTATATTTCTATATTAAAAAAAATAAAAATAAAGAGTAAGGATGATGAAATTGAAACTATTGAAACAAAAGACAACATACAATACATTACAATAAGTAAGAGGTTTCCTTGTTACATGCCATCTTACAGTGACTCCAACCGACATTTATGATCATTAAGCAGAAGAATGTACAAGTATTATAGTATGTGGTGCATGAAACATCGGGGTGCAGGGAACCCAGACTCCTTGCGCAGCGAGCGAAGTGGGCGTAGCGAGTTGGATGCTGGCTAGCCGTATTCCATATAGGATAGAGAAAGAAAAAGTTATTAATGTATATTCTTTGTTGATTTTAAATCCTAGCATCGCTAGTAAAGAACCAAAGGCCCCTAAATCGTTGGGGTAGGTTGAGGCAGTCGCTGAGGCTCTCTCGCAAAGACCGATCTGAGGTTCTATTCTAACTGATGTATTTGATTTCGAATTGAGAATATGAATATATTTTAATTCTTAATTTAGTAAGGGAGAAATAGTTTATTAAACCCTTCTTCTTGGATGCACAAAAGGCTTGTTGGCGTGTTGCCAAGACGTGTGGAGAGAGATGTGTGTGCCATGTCGTTTGACAGCGAGGAGATGACCCCTCTTAATGAGTTAATGAGTTAATTAGAAAGGGCAAGTGCAGACCTATACTATAAGTTCAGTCCCCGTTTCAGCAGAAGAATCAGTCCTTTTCAAAGAAGATAGAGAAGAGAAGGCTATACGATGGGGTTGGGGCTGGATCATCGGTCGGTATGGGTGTTCTAAGGAACAGGAAGTCTACTTTATAAGAGAGGGCATTCTTTTCTTTTTCTTATTGATTGAATGTGAGCGAGCTGGCTCTTTGTGGCAAGACCGAGACCACTTTGATTCTAAATTCAGAGATGGCAGAATCGCTTTCAGGATCAGTATATATACATATATATATATATATATATATATATATATATATGTATATATATATATATATATATATATATATATATATATATATATATATATATATATATATATATATATATATAGAGAAGAGATCAAGTGAGTCCACCCAATTTTATTGAGTCCCTAAGTCCTCTTTAGGACCATTGAAAAGATGAGATGAGGGGTTGAGATTGGAAGGGAAAAGGGAGGGATTAGTGCTAAAATTAGGGGATCAATCCTAATTAATCACTTTCCCTCACTACCTTCACTAATCAAACCCTAATTTGACTATAAAACCCTTCTTTTTCCACCCACTTCTCTCTCATCTCACAATTATCCTCCCCCTCATCTCTCTAAAAACCAAAAAAATCTCAAATCCTCTCAAAAATCCAACAAAAATCAAAAACCAAATAATTCAAAAAAATTTTCCCCCTCTTCCTCACCTACCCGACCCCACGACCAACACCGACATCCTCTCGCAGCCCACGACCCACGACCCACCACACACCACAACAATCACCTCCACCACCGCCACTACCCTACTTCCTCCTCCTCCTATCAGATCTGCCACCATGACCCACCACGCACCACAAAAATCACGACCACCAAGCCACCACCACAAGCAGACCACCACGAACCACGCCACACACCACATCCCCTATCACCAGCCGACCACGACAACCACACCACCACCCTTTATGTTTTTTCTCCAGATCTGCCGCTGCCTCATCTCCCTTCACAACCACCATGCACCGCGCCACCGCCGCACATCACCACATACCACCACCTTCCTTCTTCCTCCTTTATCCGTCACCCAGATCTGCAACAACAACAACCCGACAATTTCAAATTTTCTCCTTTTTTTTTGTTCCTGCTGTTTCGTGTTACTGTTTTATGTTTTATTTCTTTTTTTTTTTTTTCTGATTTCGATAAATTTTAATGTTCTAGTAAGTGTATTTGTTTTCTACTTTGAAAAACAAACAATTGGATTTTTTATTTTCTGGGATTACACAGGGGTTGATAGTCGAGATTTTATGAAGCTTCAAGGAAATTTGTAAAACAGTCGGTAAACGAGTACTATTTATGAAGTTGTTTCATATTCTGTAAAACCGTTTGACAAGACAATTATTGTTTAAGCAGAGGTGGTCTTTTCTTTATTGTGTTTATTGTTTCATATGTGGATCTAGTCAAACTGGTACTTGTCTTTTCTTTATTGTGTTTCTTGTACTGATGGTGTTTGTTGTCGTTTTTTTTCCTTTTTTTTTTTTTTTTTTTTAACATAAAAAGATGGTGTTTTGTTAGTTGTGGGTGTTTGTTTATATATATCCAAGTCGATTTTATTCATATTCAAACCCAGATCTAGAAAATAGGAAGTATGAGTACATTTTTTCAGATTTACACTTGTATCTCCTCACATTTACACTCACATTTCTTTACATTGACACTCATATTTCTTTACATTTACACTCATATTTTTTACATTTACACTTGTATTTCCTCACATTTACACTCGTTTTTATTTAAATTTATACTTGTATCTCCTCACATTTACACTCATATTTCTCTTAAATTTACACTTGTATCTCCTCACATTTACACTCGTATTTCTTTAAATTTACACTCATATTTCTTAACATTTACAGTCATATATCTTAACATTTACACTCGTATTTCTTTACATTTACACTTGTATTTCTTTACATTTACACTCGTTAAAATTATATAAATTTGCACTCATATATTTTTGTGGATATGAGTTGGTGGGGAAGGACGATGATGGTGGCATTTTTTGGTAGTCGGACTAAAGTTTTACTCGTAAAGGACAAAGTTGATGGTGGCGTTTTTTGGTAGTCGGACTAAAGTTTTACTCGTAAAGGACAAAGTTACACTTATAAAGGACCAAATTCACACTCAAAGGACAAAATTTACACTCTAAAACCTTCAAATTTACACTTAAAATACTACATTTTCACTCATAAAACACCACATTTACACTCGTAAAACTTCACATTTACACTTGTAAAATGTTAAAATTATATAAATTCAAAATTTCCGTCACAAAAAAATCAAATTTACACTCTTAAAATGTTACATTTACACTCGTAAAACTTCACATTTACACTTGTAAAATGTTAAAATTATGTAAATTCAAAATTTCCGTCACAAAAAATCAAATTTACACTCTAAAAATGTTACATTTACACTCGTAAAACATCACATTTACACTTGTAAACTGTTAAAATTATATAAATTCAAAATTTCCGTCACAAAAAATAAATTTTACACTCTTAAAATGTTACATTTACACTCGTAAAACCTCACATTTACACTTGTAAAATGTTAAAATTATATAAATTCAAAATTTCCGTCACAAAAAATCAAATTTACACTTTTAAAATGTTACATTTACACTCGTAAAACCTCACATTTACACTTGTAAAATGTTAAAATTATATTTCCGTCACATTTACACTTGTAAAACTCATACAACATTACATTTACACTTCTGAAATCTAAAACTCAAAACTGATTAATTAGGGGCTAGAGAGAGAAAGAAAAATTAATTAGTGTGTAGAAATTTGATTAGTGGTAATTTTTTTTTGGTAATTTTCAATCTCAACCATCTATCTCAATCCAACCATCCACATTTTTTTCCTTTTCTTTTTAATGGCCTTTAATCAAATTCATCTCAACCTTCCATTTAGTCCATCCAATGGCCCTTAGAGGGACTTAAGGACTTAAATGAGGTAAGGGACTCATTAGATCTTACCTCTATATATATATATATACATATATATATATATATATGATGCTGCTGTTGTGGTTGAATTGAATCTATTGAGTTCTGATGAACCCAGCTGTGATTTATCTTTGGTCTTTGATATATGGTGTTTCTTGATATATGCAGGTTTTTGAATGGCATGAAACAAATTTAATTTTTAAAAACATTAGGAGTTGGTAATAAAAACGGTTACTAAAACAAAAATCGTTGTAAATACCTTTCACAAAGCCCCGCCATAATATTCAACAACAGGTTTTAAAATAAGAACCGTTGTAAATACCTTTCACAAATACCCGCGCATAATATTCAACAACAGGTTTTAAACGAAGAACCGTTGTTACTACAAATTTCAACAACGGGTTTTTAGCATATACCTGTTGCTAAAAGTCTTCACAATTTTGGTGGGAAAGTTACAACAACGGTTATTCATATGATGACCGTTATTATATTATTCCCAGGCCACCAAATTTTTGAAACACTTTCCACAACAGCTTACACGCAACAACAACGGCTTTTAATCGTGGTGAATACTTTCGACAACGGTTTAAGTAAATAACCTAGCCGTTGTAAATACCTTCTACAACGGCCGCTTTAACAACGTCCGCTTTTTGTTTTTACAACGGTTTTTACCCGTTGTTATAGCCCGTATCTGTAGTAGTGCCATCATGGAATAATTAATTTTTACAATTTACAATATAATTAAAAAGACAACTTGAATGTCATCTATAAATATAATTAAAAGGATAGTTGAGGCAAACTAAAAGCCTCATATTAATTTTGATGTAACAAAATAATTTTCTTCTTCTTGTATAATAACTCTTTCCTATCTATACAATAATTAAACATCACCTCATTAAACTCCCGTATTAACTTTGCAATTCATCATAAAGATTATATAAAACAACTTATAATCTACAACCCTATGAATGCCAAAACCATCACCCCATTAAACTCTCATATTAATTTACAATAATTTTTATTATCATAAAGATTATATAAAGCAATTCATTATCCACAACCCTTTGAATGTGAATGTTTTTTTTCCTATTTAATATTGATGTCAAAAAATTTAAATATACATCATTCAACTTCTAAATTAACATTATTTAACCTCTCCTATTTAAGATTGTGTTCTTTGTTTCTTATAAATAGTCATGTGAGGGGTAAAAATTTGAGTAGTTTATTTGACTTCCTTGAATTTTGTATGATCAATTACTAATTTGTGTCCTTTTTTGTTTTTCTTATATTGTGTAGGCGGTAATGAAGGCGTTTTGAAAGTCATAGGCTTAGCTAACTCAGGTAAATTTCGTTTTTATGCAATCAGTAGATTCAATCTTCGATTTATTTGAAAGTTTTTTTTAATTTCTACGTAATCAAATTTTAAACTTTATGGAAGTTAATTTTGAAGGGTGATATTTTAGAATAAATGTAAGCTTATTGCGCCCATCGTCAACATAATTGTATGTATCAATAATCTTTCTTATCATTATATCAACATCAAGGTAAGTGTATTAAGGTAAGGTAAGTGTAATAAGATGTTAAATTAATAAATAATATATTTATTTTTAAAATCCATTGGTTATGAAGTGCTCATCACATTTTTAATCTTCATATATGTGTTGTTCTGTCTTCATTTAAGGGCTACCAAGATTTGTGGGGTTGTGCTATTTAAAGGTAAATATACTTATATCTTTATGACTCAATACCCTCTTTCTTTCATTATTAAAGGAAAAACTTAAACTAATAATGATAAGGTTAATATTACATAAATCAAATTCCACCATTCCGTTTGTTATTAATTACTCAGTGGATTTTTTTTGTAGGGATGTTTCATTAGAGAAAGCAAAAATATATGGAGAAGAAAAATACTAAAATTGCTTAAATAAATACTCCCTCCATTTTACTCAATACTATATTGTAAACTAACTACAAGATTGACAACATGAATGTGAATGACTAATTATTTTTAAGTTCATAAAAAAATTAGTTCTTCAAAAACTTCAAATGTATGTTTTATTTTGGTATGTGTTGTTTTTTTACTCGTCATCAATTTCCCTTTGAAAAATCACTAATAAAATGAAATTGGAGTTGCGAGGATCTCAATCTTATTAACAAGAAGTTGGACAAGAAAAATCTTATTGACATGGATAATGGCTAAATGTACATTGTTATCTAATATTTATGCGTACATGTCACATTATCAAATGTACATGTCTTATAATACATAATAAGATTACAATGAGATTTGTAGTAGACAACTATTTATTTATCATTTAGGATTTTTGGCAAATTGATAGAGATGATATATTAAGACTAGCATAATTTGAGTATGAACAGTCTATACAATGTATATAATGTTACTCGACAAGGATGTCAAGTGTGTCATTAAAACTAAAACAAGGTCATAGAATAGCATATAATTCATATTTCATCACAAAATGTCAAGATCTGGTACACTGTACACACGATATCAAAGAGTAAACAATAATGAAAAATCATAAATAGTTGTCCCGTGAATTTTCACGGGCAACAAAACTAGTAGTATAGTTAAAAAGTTAGCAAAAATATTTAATTTTATTCCACGTGGCAACCTCAAGAAATATCATTATCAATAATTGCTACTACAACTAATGAATTTAGCGTAATAACTCTATAAGGCTGTTAGTGTACCCTAATTAACATGACACACTAAATACTTTAATGTTTTTTTACCACTTAGTAAGCATATAATGAGATCAATGTAAGAAAAGGCATCGACGAAGAAAACAAAGAGATAAGGTCATGGTAAACACCAAGACATAGATTAGTCTTATATATAATAAGACTAATATTTTATGTACATTCTTAAAAATAATTATTCCAAAACAAATTTGCAATCCTAATTTTTTCTAATCTCTCAAATTAGGTTTGCATTATAGCTCTCATTATCCTTTGTCTGTAATGTATAATTTAGTATAATTGCTCTTATGAAACTATTTTAACCGACTTATTTTGTGAACAATTTTTAGATATGCTTATTTGCACCAAGAGCAATCACAATATATGGAGATAGACTTTCCAACCGATTCTTCGTTGTCTGTGGTGCTACAAATATACTTACAAGCAAGTTTTTAATCTGTCGGTATGATAAACATATGAAGAAAGTAATTTCAATTAACGATAAAGATATGTTTCAAACAGAATAAGTAATTGTCTTGTACTAGAATATCATGATTTCTGCAAGAATTTGTTGTACATTTAGCTTCAATTAAACATTAGTGTTCACTTTTGAATATCAAGATGAACATCTAAACTTAATAAGAAAACCTATATCTACCTCATGCATTGCACGGGTAACAAAATTAGTTAGTATTAAATATCTATTTAAATGCCTATTAATCATTAATTCATACAAATTAATTAGACACCATTATAAATGTGAACACTATACTCCATTACTTTTTTTTTATGACAAATTTTTTTTTCACTAAAACAGTTTAAGAAAGAATTATCGTATATCATATGTTTCCTCATATAAAATAGGTCACTAAAATACACGTCTCATAACATCAGTCAACTCTCTTGATTAGTTTTTTTTTTATTTCATTTTCTTTCCCAAAATCAAAATATCACAAGGACAAATTTGAAATATTAAATATTTGACAATTGAAAATCCGTCAATATACTACTTCTTCTGTAACTATATGGTGTTTACATTTAACTATCTTGTTCCATTTTCTGAAAGGCTGGGTATAGCTTCGGTCATAAGGGTGGAATTAATGGCTTTGAAGCAGGGTTTGATAATTGCTATGGAGCTAAATTTCCTCGTCTCGTTATTCAAACGGACTCGCAAGTTATTGAGCATTTTATTAATATTGAACAGGAGTACCCCTCGACCCATTCACATTTGATTCAAAAATAAAAATCCTTCATTAATGACTCAGAATAGCAAGTGACGATTCAGCATGTGTATCGGGAAGCTAATGTTTGTGCGGATTCACTAGCTAATCATGGTGTGAGACAAAATCAACAGTTGCTCGTTTGGGAGGTGTCGGACACGTCGGCTCAATTATTCGAATTAATCCAACAAGATATGGGAGGCGTTGCTAGGCCTCGTTATGTTCCTTTCTATCATTTTTTAATTTGTTGTTAGTTTCGTACTTGTTTTGTTTGGGTTAATCCCGCTTCTTTTCACCAAGAAAAAAATAGTACTCCGTATCATTTTTGTCCAAGATATATTGTTATAAGAAATTTGTTTATAACAAATATAATAACTTTTTATCTTCCATAATGTTCCATAACTTTCAAAATATATATGGTCTAAGTTTGCAAAATTGACTTTAAAAAGCCAAAGGAGAACAACATAATATTGTAAAAAAATTAAAAAAAAAATAAGAATCTGTAATCACCGTGCAAGAATTACACGGGATCAGGCGAAGTCTTCGCAAATTTTTATTTTTAATAAGTCTCCTCTAGGATTTATCCTATGAAGGTTCCGTCTTCGATAAATCCTTGCCTTTGAAGGCCTTTATCTCCCGTTTCTAATGTGTGATTTGTGATCATGTTTTTTTTTATCTCAATTCTTTTTATCTATTTTCTCAAAATTTGTGATTCTCTATGGAAGAAAGTTTTAATCCGACATAAAGACCGAGGAAGGAAGTCGTTAGGGCTATTTGTCTGGGACGTCGGAGATGCAAGCAATTAGGGGGATGCTGTTGCGGTGTGGTGCTTGTTGGGAAAATTTAATTAATGCAAAGGCGACAGTCAAGTCGATGATGAGATTATGGAACACAAAAGGTACGATCGTCGGCAATCTTATTGATGTTACGAATAAAATCTTCGTGTTCCGATTTTCAAATATGATTGATAAATAGCGAATTTTGGAAGGACAACCTTGACATTTTAATACATTTATATGGTGCTTTGGTGAAGCTATTGTTAATGGAAAGATGGCTGACACTGTATTAACCCATGTCCTATTTTGGGTTAGGGTTTATAACCTGCCTTTTTGAGGGCGGCAATATAGAGAATATTAGATAGATTGTAGGCCAGTTAGGGAGCTTCGAGGGGGTGGACGAAGCTCTGTTCCCGTAGATAGAAAGAGCGGTTAGAATTAGGGTTTTTCACGATGTTCAGAATTCTCTTGTGGGTGGTGTGGAGATACGTTTGTCATCAGGGAAAGCTATGGAATTCAAGGTTAAGTATGAAAGATTAGCAAACTATTGTTGTGGGTGTGGGTTATTGGGACATGTGAAAAAGGATTGTGACTAAGGGCCTTATGAGAGGGATGAGCTCAAATTCGTAGAGGACTTGAGAGCTTCTCCATGGAAAGTTATCAAGACCGTTGCTGAGAGTAGAGGTGACAATCAGGTCAGTTGGGTCGGGTCTTATCGGGTTAGGGTCATATCGGGTCTGCCAACCCTTTGAGGTCGGTTTTAGACCGTTATCGGGTCGGGTAATTTCGGTCAAATGATGTATCGGGTCGGATCCAGATACTTTATCACATTACTTAAATTTTTGACCATTAAATTTAGTTTATAACCATTAATTCACTTTCATTTTGATCAATATTAAACTTAATAATTGTCGGTCGTCAATTTAATCGGGTCAGTATCGAGTCAAGTCTGGGTCGGGTTCGGGTCACTGTTCATAGGGTCATGTCAGGTTACAGGTTGTCATCGGATCGGGACGGGTCGATTTCGGGTTGCAATATTCTCGGGTTCTGTCGGGTGGAATTTGCTCGGTTCGGGTCGGGTCAGACTTGTCAGCTCTAGCTGAGAGTAAGGCTAGAAGCTCGAGGTCGCTATCTGAAGGGTTTGAGACGGAACAACATAGGGCGGGGAAGGAGATGGTGATAACCATGATTGACAAAATGCAATCTATCGCTATTAAGCCGAGGCGGCCGAGAATGAAGGGAGCAGGAGCGGATAAACAAGGATAGGGTAAGGGGGCTGATCTGATGCAATATTGTGGAGGAATTGATAAAGTGGTGGCGGAAAAAAAAGGAGGGAATTGTGAGGCTGGTAAGGGTAGGGAGTCTCGGAATTTAAGTGGCTAGGACAATGAAGTTATGACGGAGGAGGGGGATCAAGGGGATGATGGGCAGGCGCCAAGAAAGTGGAGACGTCTTCCTAGGGAGGCTGCTCCGAGAAACACCGATGTGGTAGCAACTCAGGTCATGATAAGCGTTCTAAAGGTGACTTTTTAGCCGAAGTTGAAAAGGCTATTAAAAAACCTAAACTTTCAATAGTGTGTGTTCACCCGAGGCGGAGGTTGAGAAGACTTATCCCCGCCGGGCATCATGAAAATCTTGAGCCTTAACTGTAGGTGTCTAGACAACCCGGCTGCGGTAAGCGGTCATAAAAATCTTATCCGGGGTGAGAATCCCGATTTTGTGTTTTTATGTGAAACAAAGTTAAGTCGTAGAGAAATGAAGAAGATTTGAGATAGTTTATATGTGTTTGAAGGTTAAGAGGTGGATAGTGTTGGAAGGTCGGAAGACCTTGATAGCTGGTGGCGTAAAGAACTGGTAGTTAACTTTGGCTCAGCTACGAATGTAATACCCAACATTTGGAGACTTCTGTAGGGACCCTTTGGGATTGGTGAAACCCATAGTATGTACCTTTCGTGAGGTAGCCTTACTTGTGTGTGTGAGGTAGTTGGTCTGTACTAGATCGAGTATGGGTAGCTCGATCGAGCATGGGTAGTACTCGACCAAGTAGAGGGAACTCGGCCGAGTATGGGGTATACTCGACCGAGTGGGTCGGTTCAACGGACTTATAATTGGGAGTCGGGATTAGAATGAGTCGAGACCTATTTCATTCTTACATCTCTCATTAACCCTAGAACTGTCTAGACACTCTCTAGACTCTTCCTAACCACCTTCCATGGAGACCAAACATTGGATTTGGGATTTTTCATCTTTCCTAATCACTCTTTGCGAATCTTACATTGTAAGTTAAAGTTTATGTCTTTTAATCAATTATTTTTGGCTAAACCCTAAAATTTGGGGAAAAGTGGGAATTTTGTCAAATAGATTGTTGTAGTTGAGGATTTTGTTAATTAAAGTGTTGTAGGACTTGTTGTGATAGTAAATACTTGATTATTGTAGGAGGTGACTTCATAGAGGAGGAATTCTAGTCCTTGCTTGTGATATTTGGACATTTTCTTTGAGGTAGGGTTTCCCTACTCAGTTCTTCATAGTATAGATGATTACATATGTGGTAGTGATATCGTATTTGTGTTATTCGATGATTTGGCATATTGTGTTGTGTTGTGTTCTTGTGGAGTTGGCGGTGGTGTTTGTGAGGCAGCTGCGGGAGACTGACCTCACCCCCGGGAACGCTCCTTGTGGCTCCCGCCTCAAAGAGGATGTGCACATTAAGGATTTGGGTTTAGCGTTCATGTTGCTATGCGAACCTGGCTGTTATATATTGGGTTGCGATCTGGACACGGTACTCCGTGTCGCGATGTAGGTACTTGATAGGCTTATCGCGTACCTAACAAAGATACCCTAGGCTTAGCTAACAAACAAATGTAGTTAAGGAAGTAGGGGTCGATCTTAGGGAGACGGAAGTTGCTATAATGGTTGTCATGGATCGAATTTTATCAAGGCCGATTACGAGTTTGGTGTGATGATTTGGTTTGTAAAAATTACAACGATTAATAAAAATGACAATTAGCAATATTAAGAGGAATCTAGGGATATGGGTTTCACATGTAAACTAGCATAACGATATTGTCAAATACGGGTGTTGTGATGTCGGAATTGTCTAAGTCAATGGCACATGCCTTTTGGATTTATTGTCGACTATAAAACGGGTCCTAGAAGCTTCAGATCTTACTAAGTCGTTTTACTACTCATGCTTTGTCTTATTCCCTTCCCGGCTTTCGATCTTAGGTCGGAAATTAACAAATATAAACAAATGATTATGGCCACTAATCAAAGTTTAACAATTAAATAAGGCAAAGAAATAGAGACAATAACTATGACATACAAACCTGATTTAAACGATACAATTTACTAATTATACATGCTACATCCCTTCACCCTAGATAACTGATCTATTCAAGCATAATGAAATGTAAACTAATGACAAATAAACATGTAAATAAAGGCATAATAACAAGACGATAATAGAGGAATGAAAATGAACAAGGAAAATAGAGAAAAGAAATATACCAAAGAAGGAAAATGAACAATGGAAGAACGAAACTTGAATGAAAACCGAATTGGAAATGTAAATAATTGAAACGAACTACGTACGTACGTATTAAAATATACACAAATTAGTTTAGTAATCTACTCCTAAAACAAAAACCAAAATGATGGCAGAAAAGTTTTTGATAAACAACACGAAATAAAACTGAAGTATATAAAGAAACACGGGCAGGGAGACGAAGGGATGTGCGTTCAGCCTTGGTTGCAGCCACCGCGACCCCCCGGGGACACCATCACACCAACCCTAATCGGGGACATGGCCAGCCAACATGGGAGCTGTAATTTATCGTCCTGGCTGCATTAGAACACCACCCCGACTGCCAGGGGTCATAGACACGGGGTTGCAGTGGCTGCCCTGTTTCTTGCTTCTTTGTTTCATGCCTCACCACCACGGTCCACGTGCACCACCTTGAACCACCACGCTAACACCAGTTCACGGTGGTCAGTAGCTAAGCTCGAGTGGGGCTGGGCTCCACCACCATTCCAACATATAAAACGGTCTCAAAATAGCATGTAGTTCGCCTTCAAATAAGCATATAACTCCGTCTTAATTTCGGCATGGGACTCGACACTATGGGCTGGCTGTTATGGCTTAATGCTTGTGACATCACGTACACCACTCTCCACCATGCTGGCCACCACGTGCACCACCATGATGCCATGGTCAGCCGTGGCTGCTCTGTTCTTCACTCATTCAACACGCAACAAAGCTCCAATGGCAAGGGGTCGTGGCTAGCATCTTACGGGCAGGATTCCGTCTTTATTATAGCATGAAAACTTTGTCTTAGTATGTTCCTTTGAGCTCAGTCAGTAGCTAGCATCATTGGGTTGCATTCTGACATTGTTTGTGCATATAACCCGAGCATGATTCCGACTTCAAATTGGGATGAGCACTTGTCACCATGAGCTTCATTAGCCGCAACTTATCTTAGCATGTAACCCATCTCTAGGTTGTTTAACTAAGCTTGTAATTATATGAAATGCCGTCTTAAACTTCATTTCTCGTATTTTAGCTCTGCCTTACTCGGGATTCTTCTTAATGTAAGAAAATGACGGAAAAACCGCTCCAATTCCTACATAAGACAATAAAACACAATAATACTATTCAAGGCGGTATTAGCTCATAAAATCGCTCCTAAGAGCGAAAATTAAATATAAAACCGAGCTAAATATGGGGAGAAAAGTATATATAAAATGAACTTATCAGTACTTTCGTGCTGCGGTGCGGCTGCTAGTGGGGGTGTTGCGATGCCGTCATCTGGTTGTGGTGGTGGAGGAGATGGGTGTTGGGGTGTGTGTGTGTTACTTTGTTCATGTGGTACATCTATTCAGTTGTGAACATTTGTACTATTGAGACTGACCTTGAAACTGTTTTAAACTCTGCAGTGATCCATTTGATATTTTCGATAAATGGTGAGCAGTGAATCTTGACCGGTGTTTCCATGGTTGTTATGTGTTGCGGTTCGGATGACTGGAGGATGCGAGATCACACCGAGTCTCGAGTCGTTCAGATGACTTTACTTCTAACATTTGTATTACCACTACTGAGTATTGATTAGATGTAATAGATTCTGAGTTGTAATTTGTAATAATACATTAAATTTGTTCTTTCATCGTCTTATTATATATACTACCTCGGGTAATCGAGATGGTAAACCTTTCATTTATTAGGGAAGGTCTTACTAAAAGCTCCTTAATAAATGGGGGTGTTACGACGATTCACTACATGGATTAGGATGTGGAGTTGGGAAGGAAGAAATGGAGATTAACGGGGTTCTATGGATGACCGGCAGTTCAAGATAGACATTTATCATGGCAGCAACTTCGCATTCTAGCTGAACATAATGAGGCTCCATGGTTATACACTAGGGATTTCAATGAGATCTCTTTGCTACAGAAATGAAAGGAGGGTCGAGAACCCAATGACAAATAAATAATTTTAGGGAGGCGGCGAATGATTGTGGGTTACGTGACCTCGCGTTTGAAGGCTACGAATTCACATTTGACAATGGTTAGGTAGGGGAGGATAATAGACAGAGCCGGTTAGATAGAGCTATGACTATGAAGGCTTGGGCTGATATGTTTCCTTACGCGAAACTCATCCATCTAGATGCAGAGTGGTCTGATCATATTCCCCTGCTTGTTCTTTTAGATGGAAGGACTGAAGAGACGAGTGGGATTAGGTAGAGATTTCGGTTTGAACAAATGTGGATTCCAGAGGATGGGCGCGAAGACACAATACAAAGGGCCAAGGATCCGGGAGATGAGGTGGATAATAATATAAAAAGGTATGACACCCAATTGTTGACGTGGAGAGGAGCGAGTGTGGGCCGGATTGTTAAGGAAATAAAGTCACAACGGAAGCATTTAGGAAAGTTTGATGTTAAGGAGAGAACGAATAATAATGTGCGTGGGCGGAAGAAAACTAAATTGAAAATTGCACAACTTATTAAGTAGAAGGAACAATATTGCGACAAAGATCAAGAGTCTTATGCCTTAAGAAAGGGGACAAGAATACGAAGTATTTTTATATAAAAGCACGGCAACAGAAGCAGAAAAACCATGTAAGAGTTCTCCTTGAAGAGCAAAATCGAAAAATTGAATCCCAGGAGGGAATTAAGGTGACAACGTTGCACTATTTTTCTAAATTATTTGAAACGTCAAGCTCTACAAAGTTTGATTCTTTGCCCTCCGGCATCAAGGGGAGGATTACGAGGGAAATGAATGATAGGCTTCAAAAAAATAATATTGGTGAAGAGATTGTCGAGACGTTGAACCAGATGCATTCACTTAAGGCTCCGGGATCGGACGATATGAATACTTTATTTTTTCACAGTTATTGTCATATTGTTGGTGCTTCGGTAATAAGGGAGTGTTTGAATATTTTGAACGGAGCTGGTATACCCGAGGAATTAAATTTGACTCATTTGGTCCTCATCCCAAAGAAAAAAGAGGCGACTCGTATGGTGGATTTTTGACCCACAAGCCTTTGTAATGTCCTCTACAAAATTGTGTCGAAAGTACTAGCGAACAGATTGAAGACATTTCTTAGCGGGATCGTTTCAGAAAACCAAAGTGCCTTTCTCCGGGATGGCCCATTACTGACAATATTTTTGTGGCCTTTGAGTTGTTTCACCATATGAAAAACTCCCGGAGCCGTGGAGGTCACATGGCTCTTAAATTAGATATGGCGAAGGCTTATGATAGAATTGAGTGGGGCTTTCTCAATAGGGTGCTACGTATTATGTGATTTAACGAAAGCTGGCGTCGACGTGTAATGGAGCGTATCTCTTCGGTTTCTTATTCGGTCACCGTGAATGGAAGTTATACGGACTACTTTCGGACCCCTTGTCGCCATACCTATTCATGTTATGCACGAAGTTCTTCTCGAGCATGATCAGTAGAGCGATGGAAAGAGGTAGCTTACATGCTATTCGGGTGGCACCATTGGCACCCATGGTCTCACATTTGTTCTTTCCAGACGATAGTATTATTTTTGTGAAGGCCAACGACACGGAGGCGAGGACGATCATGGAAATAATATCCCAATATGAGAAGGCGTCTGGTCAACTTGTTAATCTTGACAAAACCACTATTTCGTTTAGCAAAGGGACTCGTAATCATCGTAGGGAAATAATTACTACGATATTGGGTGTCCGTGTTGTGCAAGAGAAGGGTCGCTACCACAGGCCGCCCACGGTTCTAGGGAGGTCGAAGGGTGAGTTGACAAAAATGATTAGGGATAAATTGAGCAAGAGACTTCAAGGGTGGAGAGGGCTTTTATTAAGCAAAGCGGGCAAAGAAACACTTATTAAATCCATCGCACAAGCCATTCCGACATACGCTACGAGTGAATTCAAATTTCCGAACTCTTTTTGCGAGGAGGTAAGGAGTGTGATTTCATCGTTCTAGTGGGGTGCGAGAATAAATTGGAAAAATCATTTCTAGTTTGTTCTTTTTTTTAAATAACTCTTTTAAATGAAAATGGAACTCATTAGACTCAGCAATGGAGTTTATCCATCTAAAAAATATTTAGAATAACAAAAAAGCTATTAATTACCTATAAATATTATATTTATTTCGCCCAATTCAATTATAAGACTAGTCATTGTTATTATTTTTACCGTTATACGTTTTACATTACCTATAAATATTATATTTAGTTATATATAGTTAGGTAAAAACCCTCAGACCTAAAGTAAGAACCAGAATAAAAAAGGACGCATCATAACGGTAAAAAAAAGGGATCTTTTGGATTGCTTGGGAAAAATTATGCAGGGTTGGGTTGTAACACCCCCTCATATCAAGGTGCCTTACCAAGGACCACCCTAGCATGCGAGACTGTTACCATCTCGGTTGCCCGAGGATAGTATATCAAAAGGAACAATTCCACAACATGTATTAAAGTGTATAAAGTTAATGTTACATAGTTCCAAACCAAACCAAAAGAAATGTTTGCTACTACTCAACACAACTGAAAACTTAAGCAGCTAAACTCGTAACAGCGGAAGCTAGACTCGAAGTGATGACTTCCCATCTCGTTCCCATAGCTAAAGACCATCATCACCTATCATAATCTGCTCACCATCCCCGAATGGATACCACAGATTTACAAAACAACAACGGGGTCAGTTCACTGCATAATCAAAATAAGACAAAGTGCAACAGAGGTAAACAGCTGTGTCACCATCCATCTCCAACTCCCAATCACATCACATAACTGACTACACACTAAAGTGTGTAGCCCTGCCAGTGGGGGACCGCAGCCTTGCCCATCTAAGCCCCCACTCATCAACGAGCGATAACCCTGTTCATTAATGTGCACATCCCCTCCTGTGGCGGGTTCCACAGAGGGCGAATCAAGGGCGTGAAGCCACTCCCGCAAGTGACTCCACTCAACCGAGGACGCACCTCGCGAACATCATCAACCATCTCATCTCCAACACTCAAACTCTAATACACCAACAACAATCCATTACGATATCAATCAAATTAATTAATCACAACAATGCATTAAATCAATTATACAGTAAACTGAGTAGGTAAACCCTACCTTTTCGCAATTCAAGCACACATAAGAAATCAATAGCGATACTCCATGACACCGTCACCTACACACGAATAATCACATACCATAATTATAAACCATTCCCCCAATTTAACCCAAATTAGGGTTTGCACAAATTGTTCCTTAAGTTTACAGACGACACGGACAACGAGATCCAAAAGCTCACAATCGATCACCCTTGGCTTAGGAAGAGATGAAGATGATTAGAGAAGTATAGAGCGTCGTTAGGCTTTGTAAAATAATGATTTAGAACTGATTAGAAACTTCTCAACACGTTATTTATAATTCTCTAATCATTTTAATCAAACCGCAGAAATAATACCCGTCAGACCGAATATTCGGAATAGTATTGAGAATACTCGGTCTAGTATGCCATACTCGGTCTAGTATTAAGAATACTCGGCCGAGTATTCCTGAACAGTAGCCTGACCAGAAACACGCGACGCATTACTCGGCCGAGTAACAGGACTTAGAAAAATTTAGTATTACAGTCTTCCCTCCTTAAAAATGAACATCGTCCCCAAAGTTCAAACCCATCCTATAAAAGATGAACACCCAACACTAACTCCACCAACCATGCTTACTTCCACAACACGGCTCACGATATCGTCTCACTACAGCATAACCTCTCGATACTAACTCCATAATACTATCGAATACCAACAACATAAGTGTTGCTAACTCTGTCTTACTCCCATAACGCTCACTAGCAAACTCAATACCAAGACAATCCATCAAACAAGATCGACCACCAAAACGGAATGTTACATTCTACCACCCTTAAAAAGAACTTCATCCTCGAAGTTTACTCACACTCATAAACATCATACTACTACAAGTACTGCCATTACCTGTAATAAAATCAACCACAACACAAATCCATCCTTTATTCTACACCAACACTCAACTTCAAATTAAACCACAACATCTACAACCCTCAAACTCTCTTTGTCGCATCCTACTCCTCTTAAGATAAATGTTACGTCCTTGTAACTCACTAATACTAGATCCTTAGCTATATCTTCTCATTATCTTCATCACCACCTGATGTGACCATAATTAGCGCATATTTAGTCTCCGAATTAGCCTTGTTCCCATGCTTTTTAGTGCATATTTGGGTCATTTATTGTCTTTAGTTCTTTGTTTTGCATATTCTTTGAGATTTTGATCCCTTGGTAGGAAAGGAGTAAGAATCTTGCATTTTCATGGCAAAACGAGACTAAATTGATTGAATCCAATGACCAAGCATCAAGGAGAGACAAGATTAGAAGGCCTTTGTACATATTATAGTAGTTGGGCAATGACGAGAAAGGATCCTTGCATCCCCGAGGAAATCCCCAAGGATTTTATGAAGAAAAGGGAAGAAAAGAAGAAGAAACAATGCTGAGCTGCAATCCGAGCGGATTGCCCTGAATCCGCCCGTCCCCAGCACGAGAATCCGTGCGTCTTCTGCCAAAGACGCCCGGGCAGCAGCCACCAGAATCCGGCCGTCTTCCCCTGCTACAATCCGCCCGTCCCGACGTCAATACGAATGGATTCCAGTCCAGCGCAATTTCGTCTTTATCAAGCCTCCGTGAAAGAAGCCCTTCCTTCGAAAAATACCGGCGTCTCCCTGCTCAATCTAAAAAGTGTAATTACTAGTTTAGCCCTTAGTTAACCCTAATGCATCCACCTAATTTCCACTATAAATACCCCATTAGTCTAATTAGAAGAGCATGTTCTTCTTATCAATTCTTAGAGTAGTTAATATCAATCAAATCTCTCTTTAGTTTTGTAATCAACAATTAATCAAGTTTTAATACAAGTTTTATTTCCTTAATCTCTTTTTTAATCATCCTTTATTTTGGGTAATTGAAGATTATTTGGGTTATTATTGGGAGATTGACAACCTCTCAATCAAGCATCAAGTACTTCTTTTATTCTTGCTTTATTATTGGAATCATTAGTAGGTATAATCCTCTTAATCCCTTTTTAATTATTGTTAATTACTTTCATTTGTTCATCATGTTTCATTTTGTTGGGATGATTGACAACCTTGCTAGCATGATCAACATGATAATGAGTGAGTAGTCACCTAGCTAGGGTTAATGGGTAATTAGGGGAAACCAACATGGGGAATGATTCATGCTTAAATTAATATCCTTTCATGGTTTATTTGCTTGCTTGTTTTGATCTCAACTCATGCACATGTTATGTTTGATGAAATGCGAGCCTATGAATCCTTGCATTTTTTACCCATCACCTATCTTTTCAATGAGACTTGTAAGAAATAAACCAACTCGAGTCTCATTAGATCATGCATGTTGTTGAGTAGGGAAGATTAAGTCAATTGTAGGTGTTATACAATCTAATCGATTCGGCTCCGGGACCCAAACTTTCCTAGGATTGTAAGATATAACCCAACTCAATCCATCACAACAATAATTGCTTGCTTATAATTTGAGAACATGTTTGTATGATCAATTCCCATGATTCCCCTATGACCCCATGACACCCTAGTGCTTTTTATCAATTGTTTACAACCCTTTTAATTCATCTTGCTTATTTACTTTCATTGCTACTTAGTTTAGTGACCTTCTACATCAACCTAAATTGTGACACCCCTAAGACACCACTAGTTTCAATAGAAATCTCATCTCAATTCCCGTCCCTTGGGATCCGACCTTTACTTGCCTCTTTACTAATTGTAGAGTTGTTTTTGAAGCTATAAATTGTGTTTGCGTGTGACGACCAACTCTTGTCCTACATCAAAAATGGTGCCGTTGTCGGGGACGGTGTTAACTTGATTTATATTTTCTTATATTGTTATTAGTTGTGTCTTTCTTTGCCTTGGGAAGTAAAACTCCTCAAGGTTTGTTCTAATTGTTTTCAAGTTGTTTGATATTTTGCATGTCTAGAAGGTCACAAGGTGATTTGTTACCTTTTGATCGTGAAATTCAAAGAACTTTGACAACCAATAGAAGACTTGCTAGAAGGAATTTGAGAGGTATTGGTGAGGTTGTAGATATTCAACCAACTATTGAGTTCATCAACCCTTTTGCAAGAGAAGGTGAGGAGAACCCAATACAAAATACCGCACAAAATCAACCCACAATGCCTAAGTTTTCATCACATTCCGTACCCACCGAGGAGAACCTACCCAATGGTACTCCCACACCACAACATTTGACCGGAAATTTTATTGCCAAATCCGCCTTTATCCAATTAGTCGAAAGGAGCCAATTTGGGGGGATGCCTAGTGAAGACCCTCATTCTCATATGGAAACCTTTTGTGACTATTGTGATGCGATTTCTCAAACCGGTGTAACTCAAGACCAAATTCGATGGGTCTTATTTCCTTTTTCTCTAATTGGCACCGCGAAACAATGGTTGAAGGGCCTTGATAAGGCCACTCTCGGAATTGATTCTTGGAAGAAGTTGGCTCTAGCTTTCTACAAAAAATTCTACTCACCGGAAAAGACTAACATGTTAAGAGCTCAAATTACGGGTTTTAAGCAAAGGGATGAATAATCTTTGTATGAAGCTTGGGAGCGATTCAAGGGAATTTGTCGCTCATGTCCTCATCATGGACTTAGCGAGTGGTTCTTGGTACAACAATTTTGGAACGGTCTATATGAAGATTCAAGGAACATTCTCAACATGGGATCAAATGGAACAAAATTGAGGAAATGGCGGTCCATAACTCACAATATAGTAGACCTCGCAAGGCTACTAGAGGAGGAAAGCATGAAGTGGACTCCGTTACTCAATTGGGTGCTCAACTTAGTGCTCACATTGACACAATCAATTTGAAGTTTGAAAAAGCTATGGCTAGACTTGAAGAAGCCTCAAAATCACCAAAGCATCATGTTAATGCCATGACGGCATCTTCATCAATCCCAAGTGGGATATGTGAGAATTGTGGAACTTTGGGACATGACCAAAGTGAATGTAAGGGAACAAATGAACAAGTGAATGCTTTCCAAGCATACAAGAGTGGTACCCCTCATTCCAACTATTACAATAAAAACACCAAGTTCCATCCAAATCTCTCATACAAAAGCCAAAATGTTCAAAACCCTCAAACAACATACACCCCACCTCCCATGAGAAACCAAAATCAAAGACCCTTTTACAACAAAAACCAAGGTTACCAAAATCAAAATCCATACAATCACCAAAATGACCAAGGTTTTGATGTTCAAAAAGCGGTCCTCCAAATGCAAAAGAATCAACAAGAATTTTTCACTCAAATGCAAAAAGATAGTCAAGCAAAGGAAACCACCATCAACAACATCCTAGCTCACACCAAGATGTTGGAAACCCAATTGACTCAACTAGCATCTTCAAGCTCACAAAGACAAAAGGGGCAATTACCACCTCAAAGTAATCCCCCAAGACATGAAACGGTTAGTGTCATTCACTTGAGAAGTGGTACAAGGTATGAAGCACCGAAGAAGCAAGTTGAGGATGAAGTTGTGGAAGCTAGTGATAAGGAAGAAATTGTGCAAAACTCCAAGGATGGAGAACCATCAAAAGAAGAGATTTCAAAGAAAAATGAAGACAAGGTCAAGGAGAAGGAGCCCATTGTGATTAGACTTCCTTTTCGAAGTCGTCAAGCCAAGCCCAAATTTGATGACCAACTTGGAAAGTTTATGGAAATTGTGAAGAATTTGGAAGTCTCGATTCCTTTCACGGAATTAATCAATCACGTGCCGGCCTATGCGAAATACATGAAAGACATCTTCACAAAGAAGAAGTCGATCCGGAAACTTGAGACTATCGCCTTCACTAAGGTGAGTAGTGCAATACTTCAAGGGAGTTCACCTCCAAAACTAAAGGATCCGGGAATCTTCTCAATACCGTGTACCATTGGCGACACCACGATCAACAAAGCCTTATGTGATCTAGGGGCTAGTGTGAGTGTTATGCCGTACTCGGTGAGTAAAAGGTTGGGGATGGGAGAGCTTAAATGCACCAATATCACACTCCAAATGGCCGATAGATCGACAAAGACACCATTAGGGATATGGGAGGATGTTCCCGTACAAATTGGGAAGTTTTTCATCCCGGTGGACTTTGTCATTGTTGATATGGAAGAAGACTCCAACATTCCAATCATCCTAGGAAGACCTTTCTTACACACCGCGGGTGCGGTGATTGATGTGAAACATGTTTCATGATTGATCATTATAGCCGGAAGGATGATAGGAAGAAGTCGGAATTCCAATGGAATAAGAAAATTGAAGATGCTCCGTTCAAAGAACAAGTGAATTGTAACAAGGAGAGCTTGCAAAGCTCATCAAAGTCAAGCAAAGAAGAAGAGGATGGCCTCATTGGCCAAGACAAGAAAATGGGAGAGTTGTCTCCGTCAAAACAAGAGATTTTTAATGATCAACTTAATGAAGTTTGTGGTCTTTGGGACGACGAATTCGAAGGGATTTTTAATCCCTACATTGGTAATGCCATCGACCAAGACCGACAACAAGGGCCAAGGTCTATTGAAGAACTTTATCATGATAATGAACAAGCTTTTGATTACTTTTTCAAGGTGTTGAGCAACATCAACAACACCTTGGACATGCCCCCTTGACATCTCATCAAGAATGAGAGTTTGGCGGAGTCCTCCCTAAACCACCATTTGTAAATATTTCTAACTCTCTAACTCGCATTTCAATTCTTGTATTTCATTTTTGTCATCTTTGGATTTTTATACTTTGATCAAGATAATTGTCATGTTTGAGAGAAGTGAGGGAGGGACTAATGATTTCAATTTATGTGTAGTGCTTTAGCTTAGTGTGGGGATAGCAATTGCCTAGGCTATTCATGCCTTAGTAGTGCCCCCACAATGAAGAACACGAGATATGAAGAAGAATGGAAGAATGACAAGGGATATGCAATGTACACGGATGGAACTGAATCCGGGTAAAAAGGGGTCGAATCTGGGCATATTGGGTAGAAGACGCACGTCCCTCTGAGCTGAACTTTTGAAATATTTTTGACTGTCAACAAATCCGGGCGTCCTGCATTTGAATCCGCCCGTCTTCAAAAATACGCCCGTCCTGAAAGGAAGACGCCCGTCTTCTTGGCTGAGGAAAACAAGAAAAATCCCTGTAAAGGAATCCGCCCGTCTTCTGTAAAAGACGCCCGTCCCGCTTTAGCAAATCCGAGCGTCTTCACTGAAAGACGCCCGTCTTTAGGCGAGTTTTTCCCAACCCAGAACAGGCCAAATCCGGGCGTCCCGAGCAAAAACCTCCCGTCTTGCCCCTGCATTTCAAATTTTTCGGGTTTTAAAAACCCCCTCCCACATTCATTCCTTCATTCCTTCATTCATAACACTACCAAAACCCTCAAAACCCTCATCCTCTCCATCACAAAAACAAGATTCCTCAACAACATTCACCAAAATCAAATCAAAACACCCTTTTAACAACAAATCAATCACTCCTTTTTCAATAAAAATCAAAACCAAGCACAAAATCTTCAACCTTTGAGTCGATTTTTGAATTCATAAAGGCAAAGCCTTTCATCTTTAAATCGATTTGGGTGCACTAGAAATTGAAGATTTTTCACTCTTTTCTTGGTTTATTCATCAATGGCAAGGACTAAGGGAGCAACAAAGGCAACAAAGGCAAAGGCACCAAAGGCAAAGACACTTTCATCAAGGCAAAAGAGTCTTCAAGCAAAGAAAGCATTGGCTATGGTGGTAGCAAGCCCAAACTTGGAAGTGCAATAACAACAACCTCCCATGGGAGCAACAACATCTACTACTCCGGAAATTGATCAACTTTCGAACTATCCGGAGGTAATTTTCATTTCCAAATCCCATAGGGACACTTTTGCCAAGTTTGCTAGGAAATAATTTCTTTCCACCAAGTTTATTTGTGAAGATACCTTAGATAAGTTGGGTGTCCTTGAGCAAACTAGAGCCTTTTTTAAAGCCATGGGGTTGGAGAAATTGTTTGAATCAAAAGAATTGACATACCCCTCCCTTACCTTAGAATTTTTGAGTTCTTTGAAAGTCAACAAGGTTGAGACTATGGAGACCATCGAGTTCCGTCTAGCTAATGTTAGTAGGCGCATCTCCTTTGAGGAAATGGGTAAAGCTTTGGGTCTTAGTGATTCACCGAGTTATTTTAAGAATGTTGGCAAGTATGACCCTGTAGACACCTCGTTTCTGCACCCCTCGCAAACCACCCGGTGATGATTGGGCCGCATGTTTGGTACGCGGAACGATTTGTGACAGTTCGTAAGATTATCGTCAAGTGATTGCTCAAACATTAATGTCTACCTCTCGGTTGTCATCTACGTACCGATACGGTCGTTTTGGCAGTAATTAGAGTACATTTGGAGTCTGGGTCAAAAACCGTCTTCATTTCCTAAAACCGTCAAATCCCGAGTCAAAGCAATGTGCTTGTCTACCTAAGGTTAGGATGTCATAAAATGTTATGGTTATATCTCATTTTGAGTCTCATGTCACTTCATTTGGGCTAAACTTAAAGTTTACATTACAAAATGTGCATTTCATTTAGTTAAAATGACAACCCGACCTTTAGGCCCGTTTTACGAGGTGATAACGATTTTTTTGGGTCAGGCCTATTTCACATAAAGTTCTAGATCTCTTTCTTAGCTTTCCAACGCCACCGAAATCACCTTAATCCGAGTCTTGTAGAGAAAGTTATGCCTAAAATACGACAGGCTGTCAAACGCGTTTTCTACGCGCAGAGGAACCTACCCGGGAAAGGACGCAGCAAGTGCTGCGCCTCTTCCAAGGGACGCAGTGCCTGCTGCGCCTTTTCCCAGGGCTTTCTTTTTGTCCAAGTTTCCGTGTTTTAACCTAAGTCGGTTGTTTCCGGATCTTTCCTTCCGTATCCAACTCTTACCATAATTCCGTCGTGTGATTAGTATAAATAGGAGCCTTCGTTCCTCATATTTCTCACGCGAGTGTCCGCCCTTCTCTTCTCCCTTTGCATTCTAGACTTCGTTCTTACTAATTGGCGCCTACGTGCTTGGACTTCCGACCACGTAAGCTCGGATCTTTCCGGTACCCGACCTCTCCGTTGCATGACCGACCAATTTGACCAACTCCACATCAATCAACTTAATTAAATAATCGTTTTCCTCTTTAGAGGGCACTTTCCTTGCATTCGCGTCGAGCATCACTAATCGATTTTCTTAGTCCTTCTCGTTTCGTCAATATGTAAGTCTGAGGGTGTAATCTCTCCTTTTATTTATTGTATTTTATTTATCGTACCATTATTGTAAGTTTTGTGTCGAAAACACCATTAAAACCGATTTCTAAAACCCGTTGTTAAAACCTGTTTTTACGGATTTCCAGTAGATAACCATCGAGAAAGGACGCAGCAATCGCTGCGCGCCTCTTCGAAGGAGCGCAGTTCCTGCTGCGCCTCTTCGTGAGGCTGCCGCAGTTCCTGCTTCCTTTCTTCTTCGTTTGTCCTCTGTAATTCGTATTCAAAATCTGTCTTTTGCTTGTTTGTTTGTTAATTCGTCTTCATAGCATATAAATCACATGTGTATATTATTCATCGTCTTTAACATGTTTAGTTCATTAAAATCGACTTAAATCCCGAATAATCAATATTTGCGGGTTTTCGTCACTTAATTCAATTCCGGGTTTTAGAGATTCAATTTGTTCATATTGAGTTTCTGGAATTCGTCTTTGATATATTTTTCGCATATTCATCATTAATCGTCATTAATTCATCATGTTTAAAACTAGTTAATTATTTCAACAGAGGACTCATTTATTAATATCAATCGCTTAATCATGTAAATTAATTCGTTTGAATCCGTCTTATCCATGTTTACTGTTTTCATGACCACCTTCACATGTAAATAATCCATTAATCACTTTCATCCGATTACATATCATGATCAATCCTTAAAATTAACAATTGACATTAACGATTTGCAGTTCCGGCTTCACAGCCAGAACTCACCCTTGGAACAGACGCAGCAACTGCTGCGCCTCTTCCAGAGGGCGCAGTCTCTGCTGCGCCTGTTCCAGGATGAGTTCTGTCCCTGAACTCCGTTGTTGCTTGACTTAGTTATTTAGCTTACGTATTAATCTACTATTATCCGTAATATCGCTAATTTCTGTTCGTTTATTTCATTAATTTTACTTCTTTTATTCATTTATTCTTTTTCTCAAATTATCCGTTTTAAAGGTATTTTCGACATAAATCGCCTATTCTGTTGTAATTAATGTAATTTTCATTATTGTAATTTATAATTATTGCTCTTCTTTTATTGTTTGTATGTTTTCGCACGTAAATAAGCCTAAATCCAACTTCGACCCAATTGTATGCTAATTACATGTCAACCGACTTAGTCTAATTCTCACATGTTAGGATCAAAACTTGGATGTTGCATTGCATGCATATAACCGACGATATATCGAGTACGAATAACTTCCCTAATCATTAGTAGAGGCCGCTATCGAGGCGGGCGGGATTAGGTGTTCGATCAAAAGAGCTTTCTAATACGTACCCTCACCCCTTACTCCAGATCTCCGTGAGCACCCGTGTTCATTGGCATCCACGAGAGTCATTCTAGACATAGAATGCTAAGGGTAACGATTGCTTAGTGTTCATGTCACTACTTTATGTCTTGACATGACATGAGGTATTCGAACGGTTCCAATTTCCCATAAAAATTGGTGGCGACTCCATACAAAATGCAAACGCTTGTTTCGTTTTTCACCAAGCGCCCCCGTGGGCGGCCCGCTGTCCACAGTTTGGCGACTCCGCTGGGGATAATACACTTACGTGTAGCAAGGGTGAAACTTGAACAAGGTTAGGGAATAGTTTGTGCAAAACAATTGTCGGTTTTCATAACTCGGTCTTCTTAGATCGTTTTATTCGGCCTTCCTAGGCCCAACCCAATCCATTCGACCAATCGTCCCGTCTAAACGGTCCTAATTCTTATTTGGGCCTAAGGATGGATAGCGATTGACGTCATCCATACCATGATGCTTACTCTTGTTTGTATCAAGGGCCTTCACTACTTGAGGAAATGGACTAGGAATCGGCCTTACTCTTGTTTGGCACGAGCCTCTCCACAGACTTCGGGTTTGATGGTTCGGTATGGCAACCCACCCTTTAAACCAAAACCCTTTTAAATGCACTCAGCATCCCGTTATAATGCTTGTATATTGTTTGTACCTTATGTGATCACCATTTTCTAAACAAAACCTTTTTTTTTGTAAAATCAAAAACCTTTTTGTAAACCTTTTTTCGAAAAAAGCCTAAGCCGAAACTCTGTCCAATTGTCGAGTCAAACGTCGGGCCTAAAACCCATTTCAAAACCAAATACAAAAAAAAAAAAAAAAAAAAAATCGTTTTTTTTAAAAAAAAAACAAAAAAACAAAAAAAAAACAAAATACTTTCCAACATGTAAATGTAAATATGTAAATTCAATTGGGCTAAGTTAGAGTCAAAGTTCAAACCGACTATGTCCTAGTCAGAACTCTGTCGAGTCATAAACCCGTCTTCCTTTACATTTTGGGTCTTTTCAAAATTCAAGTCAAGTCCTAAGGCGTCACGCCATCATTTTGGACTCCCTACCCCAACTCAATTATGAGCTAAACATTTCCACACCTCGACTCACACACTCGAGGCTAACACATCAATCCGTCTTTCGAATCCTCCTGGTACACGTTTGGGACACACCTACCCAAACCTCGAGTCAAGTCTGTCTTAAACACACGAATTAGAATCAACACGTGTCGCCAATCCCGTCAATAAGGTCAACCATAAACGTCACTCTGTCAAAGTCAACACTCGAGTCTAAAATTACAGTCAAGCACCGTGAATTCAAACACGAGAAGTCACTCACGACATTTCACGAATTCACAAGTCAAGTCTAGATTTGTCATCTCGTCCCTTCCTTTGTTTGTTGCCTTAGTATGCGTGATCCCATGTCGAATCGAGTTGTAATGCGCTTCATTTCTATCGAGTAGGAATCCAGCAAGTTCCGTCAATCAGCAAAGTCACGAAGCAGATCAAGCCACCATCACCGCGTCTCTCCAAGATGTTTATGCCATGGTCCTAGGAGTTCAAGCTACAGTGGAAAATTTGAGCATTCGCGTCTTCACCCTTGAAAATGCAATGGTGGAAAAGAACATGCCAATTAGGGAAACCTCTAGTCTAGGTCATCCAAAGCTTACCTCTTGCAATAACCATCGTCCTAGAAAGCCGAAAACAGCTGAAAGGAAACCTGGGAGGCATCAAAGGGTGCTTACCGATTTAGGCATGTCTTATGCCGATGCTTTGAAGAGACTCTCTGCCCAAGGCAAGCTACATCCAATAGGACCGACTCCGGATCCGCCTTTAGAGAAACAAATAAATCTCTGGAAGGGCAACAAATACTGCTTATATCACCAAGGTAGAGGTCATGATATTGAAGAGTGTTTTCTCTTGAAACACACCATCCAAGATATGATCAAAGGGGGCATGCTTCCAGAGCCACCTTCTGTCAAGAAATCCAAGAAAATCGACCCTCTTGGGTCTAATATCATTAAACATGACGAAGAATCATCTCTAGACTGTTCTCATCTCCTCGATCCTTATGACAACGGAGATGTCAACATGCTTGAAGACGACGATATCCAAAATGGAATGCTCATGCTTTCCATTGCCTTCAACAATAGATTTGCCAAAATGGAGGGGGCTATTGATAGCCTAAACTCTCGACTTTCCAACATGGAGAATCAGTTTGCTGAAATGGGTAAGAAGCTTGAGACCCAATCTTTCAAGATGAAGAATGTCCAGACAAACCCTCAACCCGACAAATCCTAAAACAACAAACGAGACACTTATCTTTAGTTCTTCTAATCCAAGCATCAAAATCAACAAAGTCAACCTCATAGAGCCTTTGTCAAAGAACTCTCCCCGGTCATTCACAAGTCTAGGCATACCGTACGCCCTAGCCTTAAACAAATTATCCTCTCTAGGTCTTCTTCAACCAATAGGGCCCACCCTAGATCCGGAAAGGAGGTCTAAGTTTTGGGATGGCAATTCGTATTGTCAATACCATAGAGGAAGGGGGCATGACACCGAGAATTGCTACAAACTAAAGAATATCATCCAGGATAATATCGAGAATGGCAAGTACCATGTATCGACCTTTGCTCAAGATGACATTAAATGTGATAGGGCCAAACTCATGGAAGTTCCACCCAGAAGACCAGGATGGGCTCCTAGAGCATTCGCTAACCTTGGCATCACCTATGCGGCAGCGCTACAAATGTTAGTATCACAGGGCAAAATACACCTAATCGGTCCAACTCCAGACCCTGAGAACATACTACCTAGATGGAACAGTAATGCATATTGCTAATATCATCGTGGTAGGGGACATGATACAGAAGCATGCTTTTGTTTGAAGCATATGATCCAAGATATGATCGAAAGCGGGAAGTTGTCCCTCTCAACTTTTAACCCACAAGGTAGCTTAGGCAATCCTCATGGATATACCATTTATCAAGAAACTCTTCTTGACTATTATCCTTCCAATATTCCCAATGATGAGGACGAGGTGCTCAAATGGGTGAATGCTCAAAACCGGATGTCGAAGCCAGTTGCTGGAAGAGAAAATGTTCAAGCGTGGGCCGATGATTACGAGTCTAGATCTGAAATCGCGTCAAAGTCCGAGTCCGAGTCTTAGGCTTTCTATCCCATAATTTTGTCATAGTATCTTTATTTGTGTCCATTTCCATTTCCAGTGACAACCTGGGGGCTGTCCCACGAGTCACATGTCTTCTCATATCTATGTTAAATTATTCACCTCAATAAAAGTACACTTTTCAATCCGCATATTCTATCCTATCTCTTTCTCTACCCATTTCCTGTGACAACAAGAATTGATTTGAGACATTTTAAAATAACAACAACAACACGTTCCAAGTCGATGTGAGTACACTTAGATGATGTTCCATTCCAAGTTGTAGAGGACCTGAAACTCCGTGTTCATTTCTCTTTACCTATTCCATGTCTGGCAATAGAAACCACAATATAACCCTAGTATAGGACGAGCCTATCTCAAGATATTCTAGGACGAATCCAGACCATGTCCCTTGTTAACGACCCATGACGGAAGGCAAGCCCATTCCCCACAATAAAAAACCCGTGTTACTAAAAAACCAACCCATTTCACACCAAAGGTGCTAGTCTGACCCAAATACATGGTAGCAAGAAAGTCCAAGACAATACGAGCCATGATCAAAGACAAAGGCTCAATCAATAGAAATACCCAAAATCAATATCGAAGGCCACAATTATGCCCATAATCCAACACAAAAGAGTCAAAATGAGAAAGGCTCAATCAAGCAAGTCAAGTCAATATCCAAAGACAACGTTATCCTTCAAAACCTGATAAAAAATCTGAGCAGAAATCAAAGATATACCCTAGACCAAGAATCCAAATCTGAATCAAGAACAAGCCTGGAATCAAATGCTATACAGAATACTGCTGAAGTCTAGGTAGAATCAAGATATCAAAGAAGATGGTCGGCTAGCACCCCACTAAACCTTTCACACATGACACACCCCAAGTCCTTCTCGAGACCGTTATAGGGAGATAGTTAGGAACTTTGAGAATCCTCTCAAGCTCGTCAAGTATATCCATCCTTTAGGGCCAAGACATGGAAATTTGAACCCACGTCATTTTAACCCACCTATACGTGCTCAGGCTACATCAAGCCAAGAGACTCCATTTCCAAGCCACACTACAAGCCATAACCCCATAAAGCCTTAACTCCACAAAATCAAGCTCCAGAGATTTGTTCATCAAAGCCTCTTATTACCGAGCTCTACATTCCAAATATCCAATCCAGTTTCACCTTGACCCATACACGGAGTCTTCAATACTTTGCTACGTAGAATGGGACATACCCATATTCATCCTTAGGGTCCACTTTTAGGTGTGCTCACATGACAAGGAAATTTTTACAAAATTAATTATACCTCTTTGGTCTATGATCAGAGGGAGTTATCTCAAATCGATTCTTCAAGTCACCAAAGGAATATACCCTTGTGACCCTGCACTTTAAGGTCCTAACAACATAGCTTAGGCACACACTTGAACTACGATCTGGTTTGATTTCACCTATTCAGGTGGATACGTAGGCAGTCCTTTCTTACACAAGAAGGATACAACCACAACACCCAAACAAAATTAACCAAACCTCAGAACTACGATCTGGTTTGATTTCACTTCACGTGAATACATAGGCAGTCCTCAAGGACTCAACCATCCCCACTTCCAACTTTCAATCTCAATTATCAACTAACCTCTATTTAAACCCTCCAACCTCAATTAACATCCTTTCCACAACCAAATTCACCTCTATACTGGGGGCTCCTTATTGTCGCCCAGTCTCCTTTTTTTACCAAATTCCAGAGTCATCTTCTCATCCTGGGGGCTTCTCTTCCAAGGCGCCACCCTTCCTTTATTCCTCTAAGTCTAGCTAGTACTCGGTCCGGACAAAGACAAAGATCTTAGATCAATTCTCCAAGTTATCGTTCCTCAAGAGGAGTCTCTTTTATAGCAAACAATAGTGAAAGAAGTCCTGGTAGACAGATGATTCAATGGCTCATGTCTTGCCTTTATATGCCTTCATCTTTCTTGCAATTCTCCTACCTTTGGAACTGATACGCATTGTCACCCACATTTGGCTAGGGGTTGCGCATACTTAAGCAAAGTCTGTCAGAGTCATCCATGTGTCGCGTCAGTCAAACTTAAGTCTACATTTCGCGTCGCATCCTAGTATGTCTGTGTCATGTCAAGTCCTATGTCTAAAGCCCATTTGAATATGCATAACGCATTACAAACGACAAATTTCTTTGAGCAAGTTTTAAACAACTTTTATAAAGAAACAACTTTTGCAAAACCTATGTGTTTCCTCGTTCGAGGTCCATGTGATAATTGCTTACGTGCATGTGTGTTTATGTGCTATTTTTTCGCATTCTTGTGTGGCTACTAACCATGCAGGTAAGTATCAGAAGCAGTGTTCGCTTCAACTGGCGGCTTCGCTCAAGTATTCATTTTCCCAGTTTTCAGCGATTTTTGCAAAGATTGCTCAAATCTTTGTCCCAGTAGCAAGCATATTTTGCGCGGATTGCTCAAATCCTTATATCCAAATGCAGAGTATTTTGCGGTATTGCTCACTCAAGATTTCTTCCATGACGATCAAGATGTTCCTAGTCGTCAAAATATTTGTCCCAATGTAGAAGATATTTTGCGATTGCTCACTCAAGATTTCTTCCATGGCGATCAAGATGTTCCTAATCGTCAATATACTCCCCGACAAGAGTTCGCTTGAGACCGACGCAAGCAGATTCAACCTCAAGTTTTTGCCAGAGTTCGCTTGAGACCAACGCAACCAGATTCCCCAGCAGTTTCTACCGACGTCCTGCTACCCTCAATATTATTGTTTCCTCACGGAGTTCGGCAAAGGTGTCGTTCTCCAGAAGTTCCCAAAACCAGAGCCTCCTTCCTTAGGTTCATAAACCCAAAGTTAGGATTCTTACCCCTAGATTCTTAGATCCCAAAATGGCTTCTTTTAGGTTCATAAACCTTTAAGCTCCCCACACGAACGTCCGTAGGTTCATAAACCCATAAATCCTTTTGGAGTTCTCATACCTCAGGAAGCTTGAGCGCACCCGTTTAAAATAAGAATTAGTAACCCAGTAGTTCCTAAACTTAACCCTAGGATCCCAAATTCTCTTAGGTTCACAAGCCTTTAAGTTCCCATACCGACCGTCCTTTTAGTTTCACATACCCAGGTTCACACACGTAGCTTCTTTTAGGTTCCCAAACTCCCTAGAGTTCATACACTTATACCCTTTAGGATCACATTCCTTTAGGATCACATTCCTTTAGGATCACATTCCTTTAGGATCACCTTTTTAGGATCACCCTTTTCTTAGAGTTCCTACACCCAAACCTTGGTTACCCCTTAGGTTGAGATTATATTTGGCCTCCTTCCCGTCGATGCTTTCCTTTAGGGCCCCACACCGTAGCACCAATCCTTATATATCTTTTAGGTCTTACCCTTAGCTCATACGCTTACCCTTAGCTCCTATGCACCTCCGAAAGCATCTCGAGAAGAAGTCTCAGGTATGGTCTCTTCTTATGGCTGGCGAGCTTCCTTACGTAGTCTAATGGACTTTAAACGACCCTCCCCGATAGTCGACAGACTCTAAAATGTTCCCGACAACAGGTCCTTGGCTCAGACCCCTTGAGCCGCCTCGCGTCGCCATAGTCGTCAGGTTGTAATCTTCGATTGACCTGATGGCTATACTTTGACTTTCGCCTTGTCCAAGCCTCGGTCAAAGTGGGGGCTCAGAGACACCTCGTTTCGCACCCCTCGCAAACCACCCGGTGATGATTGGGCCGCATGTTTGGTACGCGGAACGATTTGTGACAGTTCGTAAGATTATCGTCAAGTGATTGCTCAAACATTAATGTCTACCTCTCGGTTGTCATCTACGTACCGATACGGTCGTTTTGGCAGTAATTAGAGTACATTTGGAGTCTGGGTCAAAAACCGTCTTCATTTCCTAAAACCGTCAAATCCCGAGTCAAAGCAATGTGCTTGTCTACCTAAGGTTAGGATGTCATAAAATGTTATGGTTATATCTCATTTTGAGTCTCATGTCACTTCATTTGGGCTAAACTTAAAGTTTACATTACAAAATGTGCATTTCATTTAGTTAAAATGACAACCCGACCTTTAGGCCCGTTTTACGAGGTGATAACGACTTTTTTGGGTCAGGCCTATTTCACAGAAAGTTCTAGATCTCTTTCTTAGCTTTCCAACGCCACCGAAATCACCTTAATCCGAGTCTTGTAGAGAAAGTTATGCCTAAAATACGACAGGCTGTCAAACGCGTTTTCTACGCGCGAGAGAACCTACCGGAAAGGACGCGCAAGTCTTTGCCGCGCCTCTTCCAAGGGACGCAGTGCCTGCTGCGCCTTTTCCCAGGGCTTTCTTTTTGTCCAAGTTTCCGTGTTTTAACCTAAGTCGGTTGTTTCCGGATCTTTCCTTCCGTATCCAACTCTTACCATAATTCCGTCGTGTGATTAGTATAAATAGGAGCCTTCGTTCCTCATATTTCTCACGCGAGTGTCCGCCCTTCTCTTCTCCCTTTGCATTCTAGACTTCGTTCTTACTAATTGGCGCCTACGTGCTTGGACTTCCGACCACGTAAGCTCGGATCTTTCCGGGTACCAGCCTCTCCGTTGCATGACCGACCAATTTGACCAACTCCACATCAATCAACTTAATTAAATAATCGTTTTCCTCTTTAGAGGGCACTTTCCTTGCATTCGCGTCGAGCATCACTAATCGATTTTCTTAGTCCTTCTCGTTTCGTCAATATGTAAGTCTGAGGGTGTAATCTCTCCTTTTATTTATTGTATTTTATTTATCGTATCATTATTGTAAGATTTGTGTCGAAAACACCATTAAAACCGATTTCTAAAACCCGTTGTTAAAACCTGTTTTTACGGATTTCCAGTAGATAACCATCGAGAAAGGACGCAGCAACTGCTGCGCCTCTTCGAAGGAGCGCAGTTCCTGCTGCGCCTCTTCGTGAGGCTGCCGCAGTTCCTGCTTCCTTTCTTCTTCGTTTGTCCTCTGTAATTCGTATTCAAAATCTGTCTTTTGCTTGTTTGTTTGTTAATTCGTCTTCATAGCATATAAATCACATGTGTATATTATTCATCGTCTTTAACATGTTTAGTTCATTAAAATCGACTTAAATCCCGAATAATCAATATTTGCGGGTTTTCGTCACTTAATTCAATTCCGGGTTTTAGAGATTCAATTTGTTCATATTGAGTTTCTGGAATTCTTCTTTGATACATTTTTCGCATATTCATCATTAATCGTCATTAATTCATCATGTTTAAAACTAGTCAATTATTTCAACAGATGACTCATTTATTAATATCAATCGCTTAATCATGTAAATTAATTCGTTTGAATCCGTCTTATCCATGTTTACTGTTTTCATGACCACCTTCACATGTAAATAATCCATTAATCACTTTCATCCGATTACATATCATGATCAATCCTTAAAATTAACAATTGACATTAACGATTTGCAGTTCCGGCTTCACAGCCAGAACTCACCCTTGGAGCAGACGCAGCAACTGCTGCGCCTCTTCCAGAGGGCGCAGTCTCTGCTGCGCCTGTTCCAGGATGAGTTCTGTCCCTGAACTCCGTTGTTGCTTGACTTAGTTATTTAGCTTACGTATTAATCTACTATTATCCGTAATATCGCTAATTTCTGTTCGTTTATTTCATTAATTTTACTTCTTTTATTCATTTATTCTTTTTCTCAAATTATCCGTTTTAAAGGTATTTTCGACATAAATCGCCTATTCTGTTGTAATTAATGTAATTTTCATTATTGTAATTTATAATTATTGCTCTTCTTTTATTGTTTGTATGTTTTCGCACGTAAATAAGCCTAAATCCAACTTCGACCCAATTGTATGCTAATTACATGTCAACCGACTTAGTCTAATTCTCACATGTTAGGATCAAAACTTGGATGTTGCATTGCATGCATATAACCGACGATATATCGAGTACGAATAACTTCCCTAATCATTAGTAGAGGCCGTTATCGAGGCGGGCGGGATTAGGTGTTCGATCAAAAGAGCTTCCTAATACGTACCCTCACCCCTTACTCCAGATCTCCGTGAGCACCCGTGTTCATTGGCATCCACGAGAGTCATTCTAGACATAGAATGCTAAGGGTAACGATTGCTTAGTGTTCATGTCACTACTTTATGTCTTGACATGACATGAGGTATTCGAACGGTTCCAATTTCCCATAAAAATTGGTGGCGACTCCATACAAAATGCAAACGCTTGTTTCGTTTTTCACCAAGCGCCCCCGTGGGCGGCCCGCTGTCCACAGACCCCGACCCTCTTTGGGAGGCGATTTCCGGAAGGAAATTTGAGGACTTTCATGCTAGTCGTGCTCTTTTAGTCCACCATCCGGGCATTAGAGTATGGCACAAGGTCATAGGAAACACCATCATTGCAAGAAAAGACACCAACCATTTCACCAAACTCGATTTTGTGCTTCTTGAGTTGGCGTTGAACATTGGAAGGGTATTCACCAAGCCTTTCAACTCTCTAAGGCTTTTGGTGGATAGATGGCTAAATATTGATTGTGGGAAGAAAGGCACTACCGTTATTGTGAATGGAGACCTAGTCATTATCCTAGCTAAATACTTTGATCCTAACTTCAACAAGGATAGCAAGTATGAGGCGAAAGAGGGCGGTCATCTTATTGATATTAATACTATGATATACAAGTACAAGTGGGTTACCCATAACCCTCTTGACACCAAGTATGGATGGCTCACTAGTGAGGCTAGATCTTTCACTTTGCCTTCAAAGATTTGTCGATTAAGCGTCCACCGGACCAATTATCTCCTTCCCCTTTCAAAAGAGGCCGAGTATATTATCCGACAACAAAAGGGTGAAATTGAAATTCCCTCCTCTTCCATTGTCACACCACCCTACCCTTTCGAGTACCAAGAGTTCAAGCCCGATGGCATTGAAGCAAGAAATGATTATTTGACTCTTCTCATGCAAAACATGCACAAGCAAGCTTTCGAAGATCGTAAAAATGCTTACTTAGCTCAATATCCACCCCTCCTACACTTAGCTAGGCAAGGACTACTTGATCCTTCATGTCCTTTGCCTAGTTGGGTGGATAGAGAAGTCTTCTTTCCGAGTGCATCTAGGGGTGAGCTTCCGGGTGACAATGAGGTTGTTGGTAATGAAGATGTTGATGATAACATTGATGAAGAAGCTAGTGAAGAAGGAGAAGAGGATGATGAAGAAGGTGAAGAAGAAGGTGAAGAAGCAAGTGAAGAGGGAAGTGGTGATAAGACCACTTCTAGTGAGGAAGATGATGATAGTGATGATATGATGGAAGATTAGCAAGCTTTGGAGGCTCTTACCCCCTCGAGGTTTGTTCTACTTCTTTCTTTGTTTTAATTATTTTTCTTGATCATTGTTGGAGTAGTCCCAGCACCATAGAGGACTCACACCTCGGTCCCATTGAGGTGTTCTCATTTTATTGTTCCCACCTTTCAAAATCCAAAATGACAAAATTAGTTTCATGCATTGCATAGTGTGTGCATGAACTACACCCATCCTTAGGACATTAGCAATAGTGTCTAACTCGGTTTGGGGAAGTCAATGCATACACAACGGGAGGTAATCTAAATTATCCTCTCCGTCATAAACAAAAACCATGCATCATGTAGTGTAGATTAGTGTAGCTTGCATTTAGTGTAGAAATCATGCATCATGTTTGCATAATTTCCCATCATTTTAGCCATTGAGGACAATACCCATATTAGTGTGGGGATGGGGAATTCTAACTTGAATTCTAACTTAACTTCTTATTCAAAATCCAAAAAAAAAAAAAAAACAAATTGAAAAATTTCGAAAAAACCATAAAAATTTGAAAATTGAAAAAACCAAAAACATGTTTATTTCCTTTTTAGTGTAGTCATGTATATATTGTTGTATATATTGTGTTTGTTCTATCCTTGTTCACATTGATCGACTACGCCACATCCGAGACATGAGGATCATGAAGACCGCATGGTATGATCTTTCCAATCTCCTTTTTCCTCTTTATGTTAATGACTATGTGGCTTTATTTTGATTGATGCGGTATAACAATGTGAACTTAGGACTTGCATTTAGTTTATATGTCATATTAGTTGGTAGAATCACTTGCATTAGGATGTATATAATAGTTGCATCATGGCATATAGTTGCATTTAGATAAAAAGTTTTGAAAAATGCCTAATTAGGAACTTTGACAAGAGCAACTAAGCCATTGCAAATACTTTTTCAACTTAAGACTTTGCCTACTAGAATGGTTGTAAAACAACCTAGATTATGTCATACTAGTGTCTTTTGACCCATGACCCAAAGCCTAGTCAAGGGTTTGCATGTGAGTCACCTATCCAACCCCGTGATGCGATGTGGACTTGGTTAACTTGTCTAGGTGACCTTGATTGACCTTGTGGTAAGGCAACCCAAACATACTTTCTATCAATAAGTTTGAAGTGCTCATTTCAAATATTTTGTCATGTGGAAGTAATTTAATGCCAATGAAACCTCAAATGTTATGAAATGTTGAAATGTTGAGAATTTTAGTTGTTTTGATGGAGGCGTACCACTTCGATATGCTTTGGAGAGGGATCCATTGAATTGGGCCCCCACACGGTTGTGAATTCGACCGCCCAGAGACTGAGTGACTATCACCCCGAAAAGCTATTGTCTAGAGGTTAACCGGTTGCCTAATAACCGATTGGCGAAAGCAAAGGACACTAGCCCGGAAGGGACGAACCCCATCTTAAATTTTTGAAATGTGAAAGTTAAATGAGGTCAATTTTTGAATAATAGTCATATCCACCCTTTGTTTATAACGATTTGAGCATTTCATTCCCAAAAAGCCTTTTTGTCAAGCCACTTTGTCGAGCTTGGGACGATCCATGACCTTTACTTTTGTAGAGAATTCGAGACTTGTCATGTCATATGCTACTACCATCATAGGGATCATCATTCCACCACCATCCGATCGCTCTTGACGAAAGCATTTGGAAATTGAGGACGAAAGTAGTCTAGTTTAACACCATTTGGAGGTGATTTAGTGCCATCCTCTTAGCCTTAGTAATTTGTTGAACTAGTATTTGTGAAGGATTATATGCTCTTAAATTTGTTCCTCTTTAGTGCCTCCGCCACTTGATGAGTAAGTGGCTATTCCTTTTGTAGATGCATCCATTATTTGATTTTGTGTGCTTAATGTTTGGATGTGTCGCCATTTTGGCAAGACCCACCTTCCCTTGCAAGAAGACATCCTACCTCATGGTTGTCTTGTTGTGAGTTGAAGGGGCGGAGTGAGACCCGCTAATTGTCTCATATCAGCTATGTTATTAGGTTAGTTTAAATAATGGTCCTAGTCTTTGTCTACTCTTTACTCGGGACGAACAAAGGTTCGGTTTGGGGATATTTGATGTGACCATAATTAGCGCATATTTAGTCCCCGAATTAGCCTTGTTCCCATGCTTTTTAGTGCATATTTGGGTCATTTATTGTCTTTAGTTCTTTGTTTTGCATATTCTTTGAGATTTTGATCTCTTGGTAGGAAAGGAGTAAGAATCTTGCATTTTCATGGCAAAACGAGACTAAATTGATTGAATTCAATGACCAAGCATCAACGAGAGACAAGATTAGAAGGCCTTTGTACATATTATAGTAGTTGGGCAATGACGAGAAATGATCCTTGCATCCCCGAGGAAATCCCCAAGGATTTTATGAAGAAAAGTGAAGAAAAGAAGAAGAAACAATGCTGAGCTGCAATCCGAGCGGATTGCCCTGAAACCGCCCGTCCTCAGCACGAGAATCCGTGCGTCTTCTGCCAAAGACGCCCGGGCAGCAGCCACCAGAATCCGGCCGTCTTCTCCTAAATCCGCCCGTCTTCCCCTGCTACAATCCGCCCGTCCCGACGCCAATACGCACGGATTCCAGTCCAGCAAAATTTCGTCTTCTTCAAGCCTCCGTGAAAGAAGCCCTTCCTTCGAAAAATACCGGCGTCTCCCTGCTCAATCTAAAAAGTATAATTACTAGTTTAGCCCTTAGTTAACCCTAATGCATCCACCTAATTTCTACTATAAATACCTCATTAGTCTAATTAGAAGAGCATGTTCTTCTTATCAATTCTTAGAGTAGTTAATATCAATCAAATCTCTCTTTAGTTTTGTAATCAACAATTAATCAAGATTTAATACAAGTTTTATTTCCTTAATCTCTCTTTTGTTCATCCTTTATTTTGGGTAATTGATGATTATTTGGGTTATTATTGGGAGATTGACAACCTCTCAATCAAGCATCAAGTACTTCTTTTATTCTTGCTTTATTATTGGAATCATTAGTAGGTATAATCCTCTTAATCCCTTTTTAATTATTGTTAATTACTTTCATTTGTTCATCATGTTTCATTTTGTTGGGATGATTGACAATCTTGCTAGCATGATCAACATGATAATGAGTGAGTAGTCACCTAGCTAGGGTTAATGGGTAATTAGGGGAAACCAACATGGGGAATGATTCATGCTTAAATTAATATGCTTTCATAGTTTATTTGCTTGCTTGTTTTGATCTCAACTCATGCACATGTTATGTTTGATGAAATGCGGGCCTATGAATCCTTGCATTTTTTACCCATCACCTATCTTTTCAATGAGACTTGTAAGACATAAACCAACTCGAGTCTCATTAGACCATGCATGTTGTTGAGTAGGGAAGATTAAATCGACTTGTAGGTGTTGTACAATCTAATCGATTCGGCTCCGGGACCCAAACTTTCCTAGGATTGTAAGATATAACCCAACTCAATCCATCACAACAATAATTGCTTGCTTATAATTTGAGAACATGTTTGTATGATCAATTCCCATGATTCCCCTATGACCCCATGACACCCTAGTGCTTTTTATCAATTGTTTACAACCCTTTTAATTCATCTTGCTTATTTACTTTCATTGCTACTTAGTTTAGTGACCTTCTACATCAACCCAAATTGTGACACCCTTAAGACACCACTAGTTTCAATAGAAATCTCATCTCAATTCCCGTCCCTTGGGATCCGACCTTTAATTCCCTCTTTACTAATTGTAGAGTTGTTTGTGAAGCTATAAATTGTGTTTGATTGGACGTGTGACGACCAACTCTTGTCCTACATCACCACCGTATGTCACCGATAACCGCCTATAGCTTCAACACCTACCTACATCCATTCATATATCTAAGGCTCTCTTACTCTAGCCGTTATCATACCTCAATTCATTCGGCACACCACCTAACCTATACCACAAACGACATACTTCTTTATACATGCACTTATCTCCACAATCATAACTCACGATCCACAATTGTTACATACACTCACACTAGATCCTTAAGTTCTCCTGTTTATTGCCGTAAAACTCATCCATAACTTAACATAATACTAGTTCCCAAAACCCTATATTCACTGTCCCAATAAAGATTACGAACCACTTGCCGCTTCTAGCTTAGCGCACACTCATTCCACAAAACTCCTTCCACAACTATGTCAACCAATGCCTCCTCTAAAACAAGATCGAAAGTACTCTAACAACTCCTCACAACTGTGTCCCATCAATAGGATATCACTTTACCATGATTACAACGACCACATGCGCAACTCTCTTCCATATCATACTCTACCCTCACTCCCAAGCCGAAACTGGTAAGAAACATCAATAAACAAAATAACAGTCCATATGTCGAGACCGAAACTCACAGGAAACAGCAGTAAACAAAACAGCAATCGATATAACTGGTATAACCTTTCGAAAACTCGTCTCACAAGTATCCCGCCTACTCCACCACAACCGATGACGACATCGCAACACCGCCATCAACAGCAGCACCGCAACGCGAAAATACCCGTATTACAACACGAAGTACCGTGCCCGGATCGTCACCCGAGGCACAAAAACCACATCGATAGTCATCACAACTTATACAATCCCATAGACACTGACTCAGTACAACTTCCTTGACCAGAAGACTTCCTTCAAACCGCTTTACTAGATCACAATGCAACATATAACATGGAATAACAGATAATAACCTTATGAATATCATCTATACTATTACTCATGAGGCCGGAACCTCAAACTATCACTTACAGATATCATACATACACATACAAGTATAACATATGACGCGGAACACTCATATAATGACTCATAACTATCACATCATACCATTACTCGTGAGGTCAGAGCCTCACACATAGATTTACACACATCATGGACCCATAATCGAATCTAACTAGCCAATCCTGATCACGTAAGTTACCACTTGATAATGAATATCTCTCATACAAACTTAACAAAGATGCCCTTCATAACATATCCTCCCATCCACACAATTATCACCACCCGGCGAACATAACCATATCATCAGTACCCAACTACTAGCAAACACCTCCTATATCCACATCTTATACTCCCTCACAACCATACATACCAATCAGTCTCCACAAAATCAACCCCTTTAGAACAACTAAGTTCCTTATATAACATCATCCTCTACCACTAGTGACAACACTACGACACCACCATCCTTAATGTGACTACTCTCTTACTATCACTTCTTAATATAACAATCGTTTCCTCTCTTTGGTTGTCATCCCAATAACGAACATCAAATCCACCAACAAAATTTACCTTAACATTCTTTCAAATTCTATCCTTTATTGTATCGTCACCTAACTCTCCACCAAAATCTCATATCGTGCAAACACTCTACCAGCTTCTTATTCCCTTAATACCTCGAAACTCACGGCTAACATGTCGTCCTAAACTCCTATATAACAATTAACTCACACCCTCTCATGACGCTATCGTACATTTCCATGATTCCTTACTTTCATGTTCCATAAATTTGGTCAACGTTCTCTCAGCTTACTTCCATCCAATAATACCAATTAATAATTCATCTCCTTCCTTCTTCTACCTAACTCTTTAATAATCCGGTTACCTTCTTGTTGTTCCACAACTCAAATCCCATTCATTCATATTAATATCTTCTCATTCTTTCTTATCACTAATCATCTCTCATCATACTACTCACTCACACTTGTCACCATCAAGTTCACACAACTAATGGTTACTCTTCAATTAGTTGTGTCTCCCTTTCGTATCCCTAGAAACCAAAAATTCACCTCATACCGTTAATTGCCCAAAGAATTACACATTCGGCTCACCTCTTAATAATCCGAATTCCCCAAACTCGGCCACTATCTACACATCGCGGCATAACTCGATCTCACTAAACACCATTCGTTTCCATCACTTTATAACGACCTTCCGTCACATATATTCTTATCCAACACAATCCTAACCGTCTCCCTATATAAATCCTTACACATCCCTATTTGCCACTATTCGCATCCCTCATCTCAATCTTTGCATTCTCACGTTTCTTTACACTTACATCACCCTTGCCCATATACACTTACTTTTATATTACTCAACACGCGACTATATCACTCACCACATCTTACAAAACATGCTCCCTGCCTCGATAAGCTCATCAATCTTTCCTTTCCTTTTCCACTATCCCTCACAACCACATATAACTCATGTCCTCCCTACCCAACACATATCCCTCATAAGTCGACATTCCCCACTTCATAGCATCTGGTAACTTACGTATCAAGACCGTCACAAATGTAAAAGAATGCTTTAAGACCCAAAACATACGTGTGCACATAACCTACGACTCAAAACATATGTAAGAACGTAGCCGCCGACTCAAAACAACCGCCCAAAGAGGTACTCGGTCGAGTGCATGAAGAACTCGGTCGAGTACGGAACACTCGGTCGAGTAATGAGACTACTCGGCCGAGTTCACGACTCCAGAAGATGAACAAAATTATCGCAGAAAGATTACTCGGCCGAATATGGGTTACTCGGTCGAGTATGAAAGTTACTCGGTCGAGTAGGGCCTACTCGGTCGAGTACCGACACAGTTCTCAGCAACGTCCAACTTTTATAAAACAGTCATATCTCACTCGTTACTTGGTCATTTTGGGCGTGTGACCTATCGTTAGAATCGTAAGAAGACAAACTATCATCTCAAATTGAAATCATGGCAATATCATTTCTAGAACTCGACTTATGACAGTTTTAAGACAGCCCCTCCATACGGTCTTCATATATACAAATCAAATTTTCTAAACAAAATAACTTGAACATGAATAAGGCAAACAATAACAACTCAATACTTCTGAAAACCAGTACATAGGTGAACTTTTATCATACCCATATGTAAATTAAACACAACATTCATATATATATATATATATATATATATATATATATATATATATATATATATATACGCATGACCTTAATCACATGCTACTACAAACAACCCAAACATTAACATCATCATGATCATATAGACATACAACACAACACATCACATTACATATACTCCAATCACTTCCATTCAACCAAAAAATATACTTCACCCAACATATACTTACAAGTACAACACACCTTACTTTCTCATTTCATCCAACAACTTCACAAAAATTACAGTTACAAATACAACACACATTACTTTAAGCACACACGATTCCCAAGACAGCCCATGTTGACCGGCTAGAAATTGTAAGGGCCTTAATCCGATTTCGGGACGTCTCCCAAGTCTTTGCGGTAGCTCCAAACAACTCTCCCCGGGTTCATTTTATTTAGACTCCCTATGTTCATTAGGTTCATTGGTTTTAGGTTCCAGAATCGTCGCTCTGATACCACTTTGTAACACCCCCTCATATCAAGGTGCCTTACTAAGGACCACCCTAGCATGAGAGACTGTTACCATCTCGGTTGCCCAATGATAGTATATTAAAAGAAACCATTCAACAACATGTATTAAAGTATATAAAGTTAATGTTACATAGTTCCAAACCAAACCAAAAGAAATTTTTGCTACTACTCAACACAACTGAAAACTTAAACAGCTAAACTCGTAACAGCGGAAGCTAGACTCGAAGTGATGACTTCCCATCTCATTCCCATAGCTAAAGACCATCATCACCTATCACAATCTGCTCACCATCCCCGAATGGATCACCACAGATTTACAAAACAACAACGGGGTCAATTCACTGCATAATCAAAATAAGACAAAGTGCAACAGAGGCAAACAGCCGTGTAACCATCCATCTCCAACTCCCAATCACATCGCATAACTGACTACACACTAAAGTGTGTAGCCCTGCCAGTGGGGGACCGCAGCCTTGCCCACCTAAGCCTCCGCTCATCAACGAGCAATAACCCAGTTCATTAATGTGCACATCCCCTCATGTGCCGTGTTCCACAGAGGGCGAATCAAGGGCGTGAAGCCACTCCCGCAAGTGACTCCACTCAGTCGAGGACACACCTCGCGAACATCATCAACCATCTCAACTCCAACACCCAAACTCCAATACACCAACAACAATCAATTACAATATCAATCAAATCAATTAATCACAACAATGCATTAAATCAATTATACAGTAAACTGAGTAGGGAAACCCTACCTTTTCGCAATCCAAGCACACACAAGCAATCAATAGCGACACTCTATGACACCATCACCTACACACGAATAATCACATACCATCACTATAAACCATTCCCCCAATTTAACCCAAATTAGGGTTTGCACAAATTCTAACAATAACAATGATAAAGTGATTAGAAATACTACATACTTGCTAACACAGACGACACGGACAACGAGATACAAAAGCTCACAATCGATCACCCTTGGCTTAGGAAGAGAATAAGATGATTAGAGAAGTATAGAGAAGTATAGAGTGTCGTTAGGCTTTGTAAAATAATGATTTAGAACTGATTAGAAACTGCTCAACACGCTATTTATACTTCTCTAATCATTTTAATCAAACCGCGGGAATAATACCCGTCAGACCGAATATTCGGTCTAGTATTGAGAATACTCGGTCTATTATGCCATACTCAGTCTAGTATTAAGAATAATCGGCTGAGTATGCCATACTCGGTCTAGTATTAAGAATACTCGGCCAAGTATTCCTAGATATTAGCCTGACCAGAAACACGCGACGCATTACTCGGCCGAGTAACAGGACTTTGAAAAACGTAGTATTATATGAGGAGGAAGGAGGAGTTGTATTCCATGACTTCCGCTTGTTTAATAGAGATTTATTAGAGAAGCAAGCATATCGACTTATGACCACCGACAATTGTCTCATGCCGAGAGTTCTAAAGGGCAAATATTTTGGAGACCATATTTTCTTGGAAGCAGACTTAGGACTAAACCTGAGTTATACGTGGCGTAATATTTGGGAGACTAAAGACATTATCATGGTAGGAGCGAAGAAGCGAATTGGAGATGGATGGAGCACCTCGGTGTGGATGGATCCTTGGATCCCAAATACTCAAACACGGCGAATTATTTCCCTTCGCAATGGTATTGATGAGTCTATGAAAGTCGCCCACCTCATGAGCATTGATAGTACGGGTTGAAACAAAGATATGCTTAGTGAACTCTTCCTACCTTTTGAACAAGAGAGGATCCGGTCTATTAGAATAAGTGTCTCTGCTCCGATTGCTGAATGGTGTTGGGACCCTACGAAAGATGGCCAATATTCTGTTTAATCTGCCTATAATTTGCTTCAGAGACGCGGTGTTAGCAAAGAGCAAACAGAATTTAATCGAGACAAATGGTTGTGGAAGGCTATTTGGAAGACGCCCGTTCTCCCTCGTATTAAAGTCTTTATATGGCAATTGCGCCATGATGCTATTCCATCAAAAGGTAATATTGATAAGCACCTCTGATGCGTGAGTATTACGGAAAGAAGAGGAATGAAGACAACGAATCTGAATAGCACGGACTCCAAGGCTAACATACACGGATTCCTAAGCCGTGTAGGGGTGTTAGCTAGTATTTCCTAAGTCGAGTCTATTTTAGTTTCCTAAATCGAGTATGTTTTATTTTTGAATAAAATTAGGAAAACTTGTTAGTTTCCTAAACCTAGTATTATTAGGAAAGTTGGTATTTCAGTTATTAGTTTATTATCTCCTTGTTAGTTTAGGACACTACAAGAATAACTAAAACAGGCGACCGAAATTTGGCGACTGATACTGGTAGTCGCCAAATTGGCGACTGATTTACAATTTGGCGACTGTCTTTTTTAAAAAGGGAATCTAATTTGGCGACTAATATATCAATTTTGGCGACGGATTATAATGTAGTCGCCAATTTGGCGACTGAATATCAGTCGCCAAATAAAAATTCAGTCGCCAAATTTTTTTATACAAACCAGACCCCCCTCTCTCCTACTTTACTCTTTCGAAACCAAAAAAAAAAAAAAAAAAAAAAAAAATTGCAAAAACGACGACGAACGGCGACGAGACTACACTACCACCACCACTTCCACCGCCATTTCTACCGCCATTTCCACCGCCACTTCCACCCTCTTTAATTAGGTTAGTTTTTTTTTGTTTAATTTCAGTTTAATTAGTTTAATTTGTTAGATTAATTTGTAGTTAGTTTGATTAATTTGTGGTTAGTTTGTTAGATTTATTTGTAGTTAGTATGTTAGATTAATTTTTAGTTAGATTTAGTTTAATTTGTGTTTGAATTAAAAGGGAATGATTAAGAGGTTTGTCTTTAGGTTTATGGTTATGGGGGGAGGGGGTTTCGGCCGTGGGTGGGGTTGGTCGGGGGTGGGCCGTGGTGGGCCGTGGGTGGGTGGGTCGTGGGGTGGCCGTGGGTGGGTCGTGGGTGGTGTATGGTGTTGGGTAGCTAAGTGAAACCGTCTCATTATCATAAGTATTAAGCTAAGTGGAACCGCCTTAATTAATAATATTATTATTATTATTACTAAGTTAAGTGAAATCGTCGTATTATTATTAATATTAAGCTAAGTGAAACCGTCTTTTGGATTAATGGAATTAGCTAAGTGGAACCGTCTTTTGGATTAAGAGAAATTAGCTATTAGCTAAGTGGAACCTTCTTTAGGACTTGATTTTGATAAATTTAGTTTGATAATTCATGTTATTGATGAATTGAGGTTGAATAACCTTGTTTTTTTTTGTTTTTTCTTCTCTTTTCAGGGTTGTCACCGCGCTGCTAGGCACCACCGTACGCGGTAGCTGTTGCTTCTTGTTTTCTTTTCATTTTTGCTTTTACTTGATTAGGTAACCTCCTCTTACCAGTTACCTTTTAAATTTACTAATTTTAGTTCAAATTATGTTACGGACTTTAGGATAGAAGCCTTTACTATGTGGTTGAATTGGGCTATTGATTGACTTAATTAATTTAGTACTTGATTGTGTTGTTGTTTGATTTGATGTTGACTTAGTACCCGTTCAAGAATTACTCATTAGGAGTAATTCTTGAATAGTCCCCATTTTGGGATCGTTTCTTTGTACGTTTCAAGTCATTTAGGTAGTAAACACGTACTTGTGATTTATTAATGAGGAATGAGTTTGGTGGCGATCCCTTTAATGTTCTCCGAATACATGTATATGTGTATTTGGAGAACTGAAGGGAATTGCTGCCGAATTTTTTCCTCATTAATAAATTACAAGTGTGTTTGCTAGTGACTTGAAACGTACATTGACGGGTTTAGGTTGGAGTGATAAGGACCCCATTCGAAGATGGATTACTTATTGACAATATTTATATATTGTTTTCATATGTTTATTGTATAATGTGGAGTATAATGTTTAAATTTTGTATGTAATATTATTGTTATTTTTTCAAAATGTTTAAATTACTTTGGGGTCTTCTTTAGATTAAAATGAAGAGATTGGAACGTTCATGGATGTATGAAGGAAGATTAGACCATTCCAATAAGAAAAGACGTCCTACCGCTAGATTTATAAAGGGTGTTAGCGAGTTTATTGAATTTGCTAAACAACAAGATGAATATGACTTGGTAGACAAAAAACTTAGGTGCCCTTGTGCCAAATGCAAAAACCTGAAATACCAGCTTGACATTGTAGTAGAAGAACATCTCATTATAAACGGGTTTAAGCCAAATTATTACAATTGGATTTCACATGGAGAAGCATATTCTCCAATTCATGAACAAACTCACACCCAACAAATACAAAATGATGAGAACCCATATAGAGAGATGGTTGTTGATGCTATGGATTCCACTATTTTTAATAGTGATGACCATACAACTATTTCCGAAGAACAACCGCCACACCCACAAGCAAAAGCCTTTCTTGACATGTTAAAAGCCTCAGAAAAACCCTTGTATGAAGGAAGCAGAATGACATTGTTACAAGCCGCTTCTAGGCTAATTACCTTGAAATGTGAGTTCAATATGCCATTTGTTGCTGTTGATGGCATTGCCTCGTTCCTTGAGGAATCTTTCCCCGATGATAATATCATGACCCGAAGTTTCTATACTACCAAAAAAGTAGTTAAAGGTCTTCAGTTACCGCATGAAAAGATTGATGCATGTCCTAAAGGATGTATGCTATTTTGGAAAGATGATGCTTTGCTTGACAAATGTAAAGATTGTGGGGCGGATAGATATGAGACAAGTGAAGGAGATACAGTTTTGGTGTTGAAAAAAGGCAACGGTAGTAAGAGGGCCAAAAAGAGTAAGAAACCAATAGCATGTAACCAATTGTTTTACTTTCCTCTCGCACCAAGACTTCAAAGAATCTATGCCACCAAAAACATTGCCGAACAAATGAGATGGCACAAAGAAAACCCACGTGCTCCGGTGAAGATGAGTCATCCTAGTGATGGGGAAGAATGGAAACGATTTGATCGGATGTATCCCGATTTTGCCAAGGAACCCCGCAATGTACGACTTGGCTTGTGTACGGATGGATTTGATCCTTTCGGTAATTTTGGGAGGAAGTATTCTTGTTGGCCCGTTATGGTCACACCATACAACTTACCACCTTGGTTATGTATGAAAAGACCATTTATCTTCTTGTCACTTATTGTTCCCGGACCAAAAAGCCCGAAACGTAATTTGGATGTTTATTTACAACCATTGGTGGAGGAGTTGAAATATTTGTGGGAAGTTGGGGTGGAAACTTATGATGTGTCTAAAAAACAAAATTTTCAACTTAAAGCTTCCCTTTTGTGGACAATAAATGATTTTCCCGCCTATGGTATGCTATCTCTGGTGGACTACACAAGGACAAAAAGCATGTCCTTGTTGCATGGAGGAAAGTAAAGCATTTTGGCTTCCCAATAGCAAGAAAATAAGCTGGTTTGATTGTCATAGATGCTTCTTACGAGAGGGAAATCCACATAGGAAGAACAAGAAAGCTTTCACAAAAGGTAAAGAGGTGCTTGATGCCCCTCCGAAACGAGTGCCTAGGGATGAGATATGGAAGACGGTATGTGATTTACCATCCCCTATTGATGGTACCGAGGAAGAATTTAAAGAATTGAAAAAGCAGAAAAACGGTTGGTTTAAAAGAAGCATTCTTTGGGACCTTCCTTATTGGAAGACAATGTTGATAAGACATAATTTTGATGTAATGCACATAGAAAAGAATTTCTTTGAGCAACTAATTGACATGATCATGGATGTAGAAGGTGAAAAATGTGATAGCATTGCTTCTAGAAAAGATTTGCAGAAATTTTGTCATCGTCCCAAATTACACATTCGCGGCGACGGGTCTAAGCCAACATCCATTTTCACTCTCGACAAAGCTAAGAGAAAAGTATTGTGTGAGTGGTTACAAAATTTGAAGTTTCTGATGGGTATGCATCGATTTTAGTCGATGTGTTGATCTTAAGAAGTCAAAGTTGCAAGGCTTGAAAAGTCATGATTGTCATGTATTCATGGAGCGATTATTACCCGTTGCTTTGAAACACCTCGTGCCGACAAACGTTTGGAATGCAGTTGTTGAGATTAGTCAATTCTTCCGAGATTTATGTGCCTCTTCAATATGTGTTGATGACATGATTCGTCTGGAAGAGCAAATACCACAGATATTGTGTAAGCTTGAAATGATCTTTCCTCCTGCATTTTTTAACTCCATGGAGCATCTACCGGTTCATTTGCCATATGAAGCCAAAGTTGGGGGACCCGTCCAATATAGGTGGATGTATCCATTTGAAAGGTAATTAAGATAATCTAGCTACTTTTAAATTAAAATTAATAATAATAACTAATCTATTTATTATATGTTAACTTTATTATTAATAAAACTCATCATTAACTTTTATAGGTTTCTTAATCATTTGAAGAAAAAAATTGGTAATAAAGCTAGGGTGTAAGGTTCTATATGCAATGCTTATTTAACGGAAGAGATTGCAAACTTTTGTTCTCTTTACTTTGAAAAACATATAGAAACCAAAGCAAAAAACTTGAATGTTGAGAAACCGGATGAAGTAGACGGAAGTTTACCCAAATTTTTTCAAACTCAAGATGATGAAGGGTGTTCATCAAAGGGGCAAACACGATATTTGGATGATAAAGAGTATAATCGTGCCCACCTTTACGTGCTATCTAATTGTGACCTCTTGGAGCCATACGAAACACGGTTTGTTAATGATTTCATTGAGAGGAATCCTAATATAAGTAAGGATGATGTTTGGGACAAACATGAGGACCAATTTCCATCATGGTTTCAGAAACATGTAATTGAGTTGAATATTTAAGATGATTTGATAAGAAGTTTGGCTTTTGGTCCTTCAAAAATGGTAAGAACGTGGAATCGATACTCGGTTAATGGGTTTAATTTTCAAACATTCAACCACGGTAAAGGTAAGGCTAGGTGCAATTGGGGGTTACTATTTCTTCTCTTGATGACAACGAATACTATGGTATAGTTGAAGATATCTTTGAAATTAGTTATAGTGGACGTGACCGAGCTTATAAAACTGTCTTATTCAAGGTTGACTGGAAGGATAATTCTGTGGCTGGAATGAGAGTACATGAACAATATAAGCTTGTAGAAGTGAATCGTACTAGAACATACTCTAAGTATGATCCATTTATACTTGCACATCAGGCTCATCAAGTGTATTTTGCTACTTATCCAAGCACAACAAATGATAGAAATCAAAATGCGTGGTGTGCAATCTTTAAGACAAAGGCACGGTCACAAGTTGATACAACTTTTTTCCAAGAAGAAAACGTTTCAAATGAAACGCTTTTGTCTCCACCCGATGAAATCAACTATGAGCATGAGAATAAAGATGGTGAAGACATGAAAGAGGAAGAATTTTATGATGTGGAAGAGAGACTGCACGGGGAGGATGAGGCGGAGGAGGAGGAGGAGAGAAGGGAAGAAGAGGAGGAGAGGAGGGGGAAGATGAGGTGAGGAGGAGAAGGGAGGAGGAGAAAAGGAGGAAGGACGAGGGGTTTGGAGATGAAGATGATTATGATGATGATGATGACGATGAGGAAGAGGATGAGGATGAGGACGAGGGGTTTGAAGATGAAGATGATTAAATTGGTATAATTTTGTATTCCTCAAGAGTAAATTATTAAAATTTAGAAGTCTGTATAATTTTCATTTATCATTATTTGTGTTAATTTTTATTTGTATTACTGAGATGGTGGAGCGGTCGAGGTAGGAAGCGTGGAGGCGGCTCGGGAGGAGGAGGGACAGATACGCGTCCGGAGCAGGAGGAGGAGTTTGTGCGGAGGATCGATGCGGATGGACGGTGAGGGTGAGGAGACCGACGCTACCGACGAGCCACCACAGGTGCCGATACGGTACACTTTGGATCATAAGATGATTCTTGAGCCGGCGGGATTATGGTAAGTTTTATTCTTTATTAGTCTACTATTTTGTTTTTTTTTTTTTTTTTTTTTTTAAATAATAATTGTTTGTAATTTTACATGTTCAAAATAAATGCAGGTTTATGGACGATTGCGTGGTACGAGGTGTCACGAAAAGCACGAAGACTAATTTCGTGGGTCCAATTCCTACATCGTGGACACAAGCTTCTCCTGCACAAAGAGATGCGTGGTTCAATAACTTTCGGGTATATATTTTCCGTATTTCTTTGTTTTAATAACCAAGGTTATACTTTTATAAATACTAATATGAAATTTTGTCGCTTTTTTTTTGTAGCAAGCATATGCTTGGTCACCGTCTCAAGAACGGAATGTCCGTATCAGGTACGAGGAAGTCGGTACTCGACGATATCAGGACGTGATTTGGAAGGTAGTTAGGCGCCCAAAGGAACCAGACCACATGAAAGGTATTTAATTAACTTGTTTTGTTATTTGTATTAATTAGTATATACTCTCTTATATTATAAATAATATCAGTAACTTATTAGTTATGATTTCATATGTGTAATTGCAGGTGACAAGTATGAAGGCTTAATAAAGCATACCAAAACTCCCGCTTTTCAGAAGAAGTCTAAGCAAGCATCCCTCAACAAAAGAGGAGGAAAGGAAGACGCCGTGAACGAGCCTACTCATTACGCGGGTTCACGATCGTTCTGGAATCGTATGTTGGGGGTAAGTTTGTCTATTATTTCACACTTTTTTTTTGTTTTCAATGCAACATGTTTATTTTATGTTAGATTTTTTGTTGATTTTCTAACATGTATGTTTTTTTTTTCATTCAGAGAGGAAAGAAGAAGTCACAACCGATTGCGACGGTACGAGAACTGTTTCTGGACACGCATTCCAGGGTTGACCACAAAGGGGTTAGAACTTGGACTAAGCCAAAAGACAAGCAATTATATGTAAGTTTCCGTAACACTTAACTTTTGTTAATTTACTCTCTTTTAAAATGTCGTATATAAGGTGGTTACCATATTAACTTACAACCATTTGTTTAATATTGTAGGAAGCATTTGAACAAGAAAAAGCCGCCAATCCAGAAACTCCGGATAATGACATATGGTATAAGTTGGTGGATGGCTTCAAGAAAGGGCACGTGTATGGTACCGGAAGTTCAACACCGGCTTTCTATGAGAAAACGCGTAGGAGATCGACTTCAACAATTCCCAGCAACACGTATCAACCGGGAATTATTAGTCAACTTCAAGGTCAAATAAAGGAGCGTGATGAACGTGATGCCAAACGTGATGAAGAATTGCGCCAAATGAAGGAAAGAATGGCAATGTTTGAGACTTGGTGGCAAGGTTGTAACCCCGGAACTCGACCCAACTACGATCCAAATGATCCGCATGGTCCACATGGGGGGGAGTGGAGCCGGTGTTGGCTTCCAAGTAGGATGATTTTAGCATGTAAGCTTGTAAAACTTGAACTTTAGACTTGAACATTAGAATCGCTTAGCTTGTAAAACTTTCATTTTCAATATATGAAATGAAGATTGAGAAATTGGGAGGTGTTGGGTTGAAATGTATGGTGTTGTGTGTGTTGAAATTTAGGATGTATGGTGTTGTGGAACATCGGTTTGTATGCAGGTTGTAAATATTTGGCTAGCAATGAAAACGAAAAAACCACCAAAACTTACGAGTAGCTTTGGCGACTGATTTGTGATTTGGCGATTGCAAGTCAGTCGCCAAATTGGCGACTGATACAAGGTAGTCGCCAATTTGGCGACTGATTTGTAGTCGCCAAATCCTAAATCAGTCGCCAAATTGCCTCGAAATCGCTACGTCACCCAAAAAGGCGATCGTCTTGGCATTTGGCGATCGTATTCGATCGCCAATTTGGCGACTACCTTGAATAAGTCGCCAAATTGGCGACTACCCCATCCGTCGCCATTTTAATCATTTGGCGACTGATTTTTCAGTCGCCAAATTTGGCGACCGACTTTAGTCGCCAAAGCTAGAAAAGGCGACTAAGGTCCGCGACTGACTTTTGGCGACTGATTTCAGTCGCCAAATTGATTTTGGCGACTGATTTCAGTCGCCAAAATCAGTCGCCTGTTTTAATTCTTTTTGTAGTGGGAACTTAGGAATTAGCTTGTTTTCCAAGCAAGGTTAGGATGTCGAGTTAATATAAATAGGACTTCGTTGTAACCTATTTTTCAGATTATGAGTTTTAATAAAAAAAATGTTCCCTGTGTGAGAACAATTTAGTTCAAGGCTTGCGATTTTTGGCTTTCCCGTCTTCCTTGCGAGGATTGACCTGAGTGTTTCGAGTTCGTCCCTTGCAGGGCGGAGAGCGAGATTCACCATACTATCCCTGTTACCGTACAAATTCACAAAATCTACAGTACAACAAACACAATTCTGCTGCAAAATTACTAATTATATCAATAAACATATCCGAGTTTATCCTATCCTGCATACGAACAGTCCGTCGTACTGTTCAATCTCGTTTGTTCATATAATTTTACATCAAAGTGGTATCAGAGCCAGGTTCTTGATTTCTTTAAATCCAGACGATCCTATGATGGGGCAAAAGATGGAACCCTATGACGATGCAACTTTATTCATCTTGAGACGGTCACGATAAATTGAGTGTCTAAGGATTGGAAGAGAAGATCTGGCACGTTCTACTATGTGCCATAGATTTGGACATTCTTATATTTCTTGCCCTAATGAAGAATACATATCCTTTGAACAATATCGATGCTTTGAACGATTACGAACTCAAGGTAAACTGATGGTACAAAAGGTTATTGGCACACAAAAATTAAAAGAAGAAAAGGTTATTGAATTTTATACTGATGCTCACGAAGAAGAAGCAAAAAAGCATGGAGAGGCGCCACAGAACAGTCCAGACGACTGTCAGATTGTAGAGACATCTTATCTTGTCCAAACGAACAGTCCAAAAGACTGTCAGATTCCGGATGATGAAGCAAATGAGGCAGACGAGATTGTTACAGATATTGTCGAGCCATTAGATGAAGGTGATTCTTTTTTTAATCTTGATTTCCTACCTGTCTTTGATGATTTTGAAGATGTTCGTCAAGAAGGAGAGGAGCAGGTAGAGAACAAGGTGGAAGAGGGCTTCGTTGATGACCTAATTGTGAGTGACCAAGAAGTATTACCGAACCTGTCCAAGACAGAAACAAACGAGGCTAATCAGGTATTCAGTAAGGTAATGCTACATGCTGGTAATTATTCGGGTTTTCAAAACAAAGAAATTTATCAATCACCCCTTGATAGATCAATTGATATGAAACTCTATGGTGGGGCTCATCCGTTATGTTTGTACCTGAATTCGGTTCTTAAGGTGGTTCACGGTGTTAATGCTGTTTCTGGAAAGCATTTTTTCGATTTTAAGGTACTTGTGCATGGAAGGCACAAGCCAAGATGGTTCACAAGGCACGAAAAGGGCAGGCACAAAAAGGGAAGATACAAGATCAGATGGCTCAAGGGGAATCGATTTAAGAACAAAAGAGAGGGGTCTATAAGCTGCATAAGAATCACTGTAGATACCTCATTTCTGCACCTCCCGCAAACCACCCGGTGATGATTGGGCCGCATGTTTGGTACGCGGAACGATTTGTGACAGTTCGTAAGTTTATCATAAAGTGATCGCCCAAACACTTGTGTCTACCTCTTAATTGTCATCTACGTGCCGATACGGTCGTTTTGGCAGTAATTAGAGTACATTTGGAGTTCGGGTCAAAAAACCGTCTTCATTTTCTAAAAACCGAGTCAGAATGTTCTGGAATGTTCCGGATATTTCTATTCCATATTTTGCAATCTTTTAATCTTTGGCAAAGAATTTCCCGTAATATTCACACAAAATATTAAGGAAAACAAGATTAATCCGTTATTCCATAACCAAAACACGGAAATCTTTCTTCCGCGGGAGGAAACCGCTTGAGAAAATACGCAGCAAGTGATGCGCCTCTTCCAAGAGACGCAGTGCCTGCTGCGCCTCTTCCCAAGTCCTTTTCTGCGTATTTTTCGTATCTTTTCATATCTTTTCGAGATTCACTTCCAAAGTTTCTCCGAAAAACCTAATTCCGTGATTAGTATAAATAGAGACCTTCGGTCCCACATATTTCTCATGCGAGTGTCCGCCCTTCTCTTCTCCCTTTGCATTCTAGACCACGTTCTTACTTTTTGGCGCCTACGTGCTTGAACTTTCGACCACGTAAGCTCGGATCTTTCTGAGTACCAGCCTCGTTTTGCATGACTGACCAATTTGACCAACTCCACCATAATCAACTTTAATCAATCTTGTTCGTTTTCCTCTTACGAGGGCACTTTCGTCTACATTCGAGTCGAGCATCACTAAACGTTAACTTAGTTCATCTCGTTTCGTCAAACATGTAAGTCTGAGGGTGTATAATCCCTATTTTATTATTGTTCTTTATTTTTTGTAATCATATTGTAAGGTTTATGTCGAAAGTATTCTTAAAACCGATTTGTAAAACCTTGTTTGAAAACCCTTTTTACGGATTATCAGAGGACAAATGTCGAGAAAGGACGCAGCAACTGCTGCGCCTCTTCGAAGGGACGCAGCACCTGCTGCGCCTCTTCGTGAGGCTGCCGCAGTTCCTGCTTCCTTTCTTCTTCCTTCGTCTTTTGTTAATTTGTTTGCTTTTTTTTGTTTTTAATCGTTCCTTGTTTCTTTGACATGATAATTTAAGCATAATAATCTGACATATCATTAATCGTCATTAGTATTTAATTCATTATTAATATCCCGACCTAAATCCCAAGTAATTCATATTTGCGGGTTTTCGTCATTAAAATCAAATTCGGTTTTTAGAGGTTTGATTCATCAATATTGAGTCTCTGGAATTCGTCATTGATATATTTTTCACCTTTTGTTCATCATCACCATCATTAATTCATCATTAGTAACTTGTTTAATTTAGTTTTTTTATTTATATTTGTTAATTAACCTTATTAATCTTGTAAATATTCGTTCTAATTAGTTTTCATCCGTGTTTACCGTTTTCATGACCCCAATCACATGTAAATAATATGTTAATCATTTTCATCTGAGTCAATTACTCATAATCAAGCATTAAAATCACCAACGAATATTAACGATTTGCAATTCCGGCTTCACAGCCAGAACTGAGCCAAGGAACGGACGCAGCAAATCTAAGGGACGCAACTCTACTGCGCCTGTTCCTGGTTGATTTCTGTCTCTGAACTCCCGTTTTGCCTTGACCTAATTTATTAATTACGTATTTAATTAACTATTACTCGTATTATCACCCTAATTCCTTTTCGTTAATTTATTTATTTATTCTTTCTCAAATTATCCGTTTTAGATGTATTTTCGACATAAATCATTTAATCCCATGTAATTATTGTAATTTTCATTATTGTATTTATTATTCCTTTTGTTGTATCACTTGTATGTTTTCACATGTAATCAATCTTAATTCCAACTTCGACCCAATTGTATGATTAAATTATGTGTTTACCGACTTAGTCTAATTCTTCACATATTAGGATCAAAACAATGGATGTTGCATTGCATGCATATAAATTGACAATATATCGAGTATAGACAATTTCCCTGATCATTAGTAGAGGCCGCTATCGAGGCGGGCGGGATTAGGTGTTCGATCAAAAGAGCTTCCTAATACGTACCCTCATCCCTTACTCCAGATCTCTGTGAACATCCGTGTTCATTGGCATCCACGAGAGTCATTCTAGACATAGAATGCTAAGGGTAACGAATTCTTGGTGTTCATGTCACTAGTTTGTGTCTTGACATGGCACGAGGTATTCGAAAGGTTTTCAATTTTCCACAATAAATTGGTGGCGACTCCACAAATGCAAACGCTTGTTTCCCAAGCACCCCGTGGGCCCGCATCCATAATCACTACTATCATGATTAAGATGGGATGGTTCATATTTGATCCGGAAGGTCGATGGTCCAATAATCGGGTCGGTTCGTTTTTTGAAGAAGAGGAGAATGATGAGTGAGCATTATGGAAAGAAGAGGAACGAAGACAACGAAGCTGAATAACACGGACTCCAAGGCTGAGATACACGGATTCCTAAGCCGTGTAGGGGTGTTAGCTAGTATTTCCTAAGTCGAGTCTATTCTAGTTTCCTAAATCGAGTATGTTTTATTTTTGAATAAAATTAGGAAAACTTGTTAGTTTCCTAAACCTAGTATTGTTAAGAAAGTTGGTATTCCAGTTATTAGTTTATTATCTGCTAGTTAGTTTACGAACTTAGAAAGTAGCTTGTTTTCCAAGCAAGGTTAAGATGTCGAGTTAATATAAATAGGACTTCGTTGTAACTTATTTTTCAGATTATGAGTATTTTAATAAAAGTTTACATATTGTGAGCTGTCAAATTAATCTTGCGAGGTTAGTTTTTATTTCTTCCTTGAGAGGTTGAAGTTATAGTAGATTGAGTTATAACCTTGCGAGGACTAGAGCGAGATCTATAATCCAGTTGTGTGTTGTTTCGAGTTTCTTGCGAGGAACCACCAGCAATTCACTCCATATCCTTTTAATTTCGTTATTTTCATATAATAAAAAACACCAAAATACGACAAATTCCGCTGCAGTTTTTATCACACAAACTCACGTTACATAGCTACGTTTATTCGATCACGTTTTACATTAACCTCTCTCCATATTGTTCGAAATTGTGGATGGGTGGATAGGATATGGGAAAGGGTAGGGCTGGAGAAAGAAATGGACTATAGGGCTGAGCAGGTGAGGGAGTGGGTGGAAGGAGTGATGAGGGAGCTAGGAGAGGAGGAGATGAAGGTGTTCATGGTGACATATTGGACCATTTGGTAGAGGCGGAATGATGTGGTGTTCGAAGGACGGAGCTATAATGAGGCGTTGGTGGTGAAGCAGGTCTCTGATCTCATGTGGGAATTAGGGGAGCTGACAGAGGGAGATAAGCGAGAGGGGATGGTGGTTAGGAGTCCTACTGATGGGAGGGAAAAGAGGAGGAGGGGTCTGGATAGGCAGAGGAATGAGGGTGTTGGGGAGTTCGCTGGAGCCTGGGTGAGACCACCGGAGGGTACCATAAAATTAATACTGATGCTGGTGTACTAGAGGAGTGGGGACTGGATTAGGGACGGTTTGCAGGAGGCTAAGGGAGTGGGTGGTGGCTCTCCAATTCAAGGAAGAGCGAGACCCAAAGATGGCGGAAGCAGAGACTATTCTGTTAGGTATGAAGGAAGTTCGGAGAAAGGGCCTGTCGAAGATCATCATCGAGAGCGATTGTTTGGGAGTTATTCAGGAACTTCGGTCCAAGATGGTGGGAATAGTTGACTTACATCTATTTTATGTGGATATTTTGCGCTTTGCAATGCCTTTATTTTTGTTGCTCTTTCGTTTGCTAGGCGTGAACTAAACGAGGCTGCCCATCAAGTTGCTCATGCTAACTTGTGGGTCCTTAGTAGACAAGTATGGTCGTATGACCTTGCTCAATTCTTTTACTCGTAATATTAATGATATGATTACACCTCTTTGGAGGTTTTTTCCTAAAAAAAAGGGAAATTCTACATGGTGACCCTGAACTTTTTCAGATTCCACATGGTAACCCTGCAAATCAGAAAAGAGAAATGGTAACCCTGTGGTGCACTATTATGTATCACCGTAACCCTTAACTTAAATTCCGTCAATTTGCACCATTAAGTACTGATGTGGCGTGTGATGTGGCTTATGACTTGGCTATTTGGTCTTGATGTGTCTTCCCTCTCTCCTCTCTTTCCTCTCTTCCCATTACCACTGTCACCACCCACTCAGCCATTGCCACCACCCCCATCCTACTGCTGCTCGCCACCGCCGACCCACCAAGACGACGGCATGTCGCCGGCGTTCCAACCCCACACGTTATTAACTCTTCTTCCTCTCTCCTTTAGCTCTCGTTCCCCCATCTTCTCCTTGCTTTCTTCCTCATCCTCCTCTAGTCACTGCCGCCTACTTCCTCCACACACCACGCACCACCTCGTCGTAGACCACCGATGGTAATATTCTCCCCCGCCTTTGTAATCTTATCCGAATCCCCTAATAACAGTAGATCTGGGACCGTGGAGTTATGGGTGGAGATATGGGTGGGGGAGGGAGTGGTTAAGGTGGGGTCAGGGCTGGTGGACCGGCCACCGATGAAAGTGATGTGGGCTTAGAGTTGGTTGGTTTATGCGGCTGAGACAAGGTGCAGCAGCGCATGTGGCGGAAATGGAGCCTTGATGGTGGGTTGTTGGTGCACTGCTTCAATGGCGGTTCAACAATGGTGATGTGAGGGTGATGAATTAAATTGGTGATTGATGAGGTGGTGGTCGTAGTGGTGGTAGTCGTAGTGAGTAGGTGAGGAGGTGGTTCGGGGAGGGGTTGGTGGTGATGGGTGGTGAAAGGAAGGGTTAAGGGTTTTAGTTAAAGGTAGGATTCCATGTCACATGCCACATCAAGACCAAATAGCCACATCACACGCCACATCAGCACTTAACGGTGCAAATTGACGGAATTTAAGTTTAAGGGTTACGGGGATACACAATAATGCACCACAGGGTTACCATTTCTCTTTTCTAATTTGCAGGGTTAGCACGTGGAATCTGAAAAAGTCCAAGGTCACACGTAGAATTTCCCAAAAAAAAAAAAAAAAAAAAAAAAAAAATTACATGTGTAAAAATAGAAGGGACTCTCAAAATAGTTGTAAATGCATTTGTTTGTATATACCATCATGTAATCGTACGCGGCTCAGCCCCCAAATAACAATCCCTCGGCCACCCCCATTACAAAGGCTCGTCTCATCCTCAACTCTCCATCGACACTTCTCTCTTTGCTCAAACGTCTCTCTTCTTCATCTTCAAGTCTCATAAAGAACATACATACAACAACAAAATTATCAAAAATCAAAAACACACATAAATGGCGACATTAATACACCATTTCCCAAAGCTCCAATCCCACTTCCTCCTTCCCTTCAAACCCAAAATCTCAACTTTTCTACACCCTTGTTCAAAATACCGAGTTATTCATTTCCCAATTTCATCTCTTTATTCTTCTCTATCTCCAACACTCCCAAAAATCACCCCACAAGACGATGAACAAGTACAACAAACCCAAGTTGAAATTCCAATTGAAAAGCTGTTTGTACCACCAGAAACTGACATTTCTTTCATCAAAGATGGTGTTGTTTCATCTTCTAGTGCTAGGATACTAAAAGGGTCTAACATTGTGCTTAGTAAGTATGCTAATAATGCCCAAGTCATTAAAGCTGAGTTTATTAAAAGTAGTGTTAATACTGAGGATTGCCCAAATGATGGCTCCCCTGAGTTTGCCCTTGTTGGTCGCTCTAATGTTGGCAAATCTTCTCTGTTGAATTCCATTGTTCGCCGTAAAAAGCTTGCTCTTACCTCCAAAAAGCCTGGTTTATTTCTTCTTTCCATCTTTTTCGATTTCGATTTTGCTTGCTTTATTTCTTTCTTATGTTTTTGATTGTGTTAGGGTTTGTTATGTTCTCGAAAAGCCCGGTTCGTTTATTGCTTAATTCTAGTTACTTGGTATTAGAAATTAATTAGTTGCTTATGTTTGTGCGATTGTATTTAATTTAGGAATGGATTTCTGTCTGCAGACTTTTATTCTTCACAATTTGACATGGGTATGACAATTAAACAGTTAATTTTTAACTTAAAAATGAGAGGATTTTGATAAATAGCCCGAATACGACACTTGTACACATACCTATATCAAGCACTTCTAACCGCGTCGAGTAACATTGGTCGTGTAGGGTGAATTAGAGTTTGGTTTCCTGTAAACGGCAAATCTTAGCTAGGAGAAGAAAGTTTGTTTGCCTTTTGGGTGCGTTCTGCTGAAGTCCCTTGTGAGAGGAAGCAAGTTCTCGAATCACCCTGGCAACTTTTGACTATTTTTGCCAAAATTATAGACCTGACTTATGTAAATACACCCCTTTTAGTTCCTAGGTTACATTGTCATTATATCATCTTCTGTTAAGTTTGATGGATGAAAGTACTTTCGTCCTTGGATTAGTTGGCATAACTGAATTACTATGGGTGAAGTATTTGAACAGAATGGTGCTTTGCTTGACTTAGACTCTATTAAGCAACTATCAGGACTTTCATTATTTCGTTTAGAAGCTGAATTATTTGCAAAATAATGGTCATTTGCAGGAAAGACTCAATGTATCAACCATTTTCGGATCAATGATAGCTGGTACCTGGTTGATTTACCTGGATACGGGTATGAATGCTGTAAATGAGTTTTTGTTTTATAAGATCATACTTTGTTTGTAATGTAGAGATAATGTCAGGCTCCTATGTTGGTTAAACCTGTGAAGCTTTGATTGGAAGCTCGAAATGAGACTCCAAAAGATATATGAAAACATTCATAGGAATGTGTTTCCAATGGCTCCATTTCTCAGCTTTAGCCTTCACGTAATCATCGATACAGCTGGAAATCACAAAATCCACTTTTGTTATGATTTACACGGTCCTGCCTCCCCTTTAAACTAATGAAATTAAGTTTTCTATTATTAGATACTGGCAGATCTCATTATCAAAATTGCCGTTTTGATAATGTCGTCATCATTATGTTATATGCAATGTAAACAGGTATGCTCAAGCTCCTGGGGAAGTGAGAGTAGAATGGGACAAGTTCACCAAGAACTACTTTATGAACCGAACAACGTTGGTTTCGGTATTCCTTCTCATTGATGCAAGTATTCCTGCCAAGAAGAAGGATCTCGAATATGCTAGTTGGCTGGGTAAAAATAAGGTTGGTTTGGAAATTTTAGCTTCACAGTTTATCATGACTTTCTCTTTTCTTTTCTTCCCTTTTTCAATGTCGATCCTCTCTTCTGAGTACTGATATTCATGTTTGTGAACCTCAAGTATTTCCGGTGACTGAGGCTTCTTTGTAGTAGTTGAGCGTGGACGTGAAGTTAAGTTTGAGAAAACTAACACTATCTTCCAACCCTTGTCAGATTCCAATGACATTAGTGTTCACCAAATGTGATAAGAGGAAAAAGAAGAAGAATGGAGGGAAGAGACCAGAAGAAAATGTTGAGGATTTCCAGGAATTGATACGCGAGTATTTTGAAACAGCTCCTCCTTGGGTAATGACGAGTAGCGTCACCAATCAAGGACGAGATGAAATACTATTACACATGGCACAACTGCGCAATTATTGGCTCAAACATTAATGTTTAGAATGTCGACAATGAACCTTTGTGTGCTGGAGTGCGACGAAAACTAAATTATCCCTTGGAGGACCTTTAGGAAGTGATTACTGCCTGGTTTTATGCGTTGTAAAGGATGTTGCTCATTTGTCCGTCATTGCTTACAGATAATTAGAATGTCTTGTACAATGACGGCATAGTTGGTATTACAATAGGAATTTTGGTGCATTTCTTAACCAGAAACATTTGATGAAATTCCGTAATTGTTTTTGAAGGTCATACCAAAGCTGGGACTATCTACCTAGTATAAAAGCTAGGTTCTTTCAAGGCTTTCTATTGGCTGAAAATTTTCAGAAATTTGGCCAATATAGGACCCACCATGTTCTATACACCATTTAATTACCCTCTCTCCTCTCATCTCCTCCACCCAATTCAAATCTGAAAAATTACTCCGAAGAAAACGATTTTGAGTTTATTTTGCACGTTTTTTTTTATAATAAAATCAATGTATTAATACTCCGTATAATCTAAGCTAATCTAATTTGAATTAATATAATCTAATTCTTTTAAATGATCTCAAGAAAGTGATTACAAATATTTAACATCTAAAAATTACTTATGTTTTTTGAAAAAATTGTTTTAAAATCTTCAAAAAAATCCGAAAAATAAATTTAACAATTTATTTCAAAAAATTCTCTTTAAAAATCCTGTAATTTAGTATAGGAAAAATATGCCATTAAACCATAAAAAACTTATATAAAAATAAGATTTAGGAATTTAATTGATAAATATTCTTCAGAAAATATCCAAGTCATTTAAATTTAATAGATTTGATTTCCGTTCTTAGAAATACTCTATTGTTTTGTCAAAAAAATAAAATAAAGAAACTTCAAAAAGGGGAAGATTACATTCAAAATATGGGATTTTTTAAAATTAACGAAAATAAGTTTTAAATAAATGAAAAAAATAATTTAAACATAATATAGGCAACGAAATAAAGTAAAAAGAATATTATTTAAAAACACATACTTACTTATATTGAGTAATTTTATTTTAAAAAACAATACTCATTAGATCTATGATATTCACTAATAATTTTATAATTTATAAAAAAATAAAAAATCAACTTTTAGAAAAATAACCATCAGATCTATGAGAAATTGAATAGAAAAAAATCACAGAAACATGAACAAAAAATGAAACCAACATAGCTGGTAGTGAGAGAGATTGACAATTAGGTAAACATTATCGAGTAAGGAGATGATATATTGTTTAAAGAATGAGGATTATAGAGAGAAATTATAGGGACTATGAATCCACGAGATTTAGAGAGATAAAGTTGAGACAGAAGTGAGAGAATGAGTTTGAGGGAGTGATATAATGACGGTGACGGGTGACGGTGTGTTTGATGAGAGAGAGCGAGGAAGAAAGAGGCGTGTGAAGTATGCTAGGTTAGCATTAATTACTTAAAATATATTTTTGGTTATATATAATTTGTTTAGCTTTTAAGTTTTTGTGGGTTTATCCGTTTATATGTCAAAATCAGCATTTATAGGTAGGTAATACGGACTTACGAAGTACGTAGTAGTGAATAATATGGTGTACGATAGTAGTGAATAATATGGGATATGGTAGTTTTTGTGAAGCTGTTTGCCCGATAAGACGGTTTTATTGTCTAAAAATACAAATTATTTATTAGCATTAAATAAAAAGTTTTCTAATAAAAGTAGACCATTTTACAGTATGATGTCATATTATTCTATAATTTGTATAAAGGGCATATTTGTCATTTGGTGAAAAGTTATTTACCTGATTTTTTTTGTAAGAAAGTTATTTACCTGATATGGAAATAGATAACGAATGAATAATATACTTAAAATAAAAATAGATAACAAATTATCCGACCGGAGGGAATAGTAGTTTTGGACTCATATTTTAGTCGTATGCGCATTTAAAGAATTGAGAATGTCGGCCCAATTACAATTTAGGCACATTCAGATTGTTGGTCTAAATATCTACATTTACATAGTATAAAAGTCAGGTTTTTTAACGACTTCTCATTGCTTTTAATACTAGGTAGACTATATACTTTTAAATCAATTTAATTGACCATGAATTTAAATTTATTTTATAAACATATACTTTATATTTTGCTTTTATCTTTACCACTGACAAAAAAAAAAAAATATTTAACTTGAATATATTCTCATTGTTTTGCGATGTCAATAAACAAAGTCACTCATTTATATGCTCTAATATACAATGATAAATTGATAACGCGTGTTATTAATTATGACGCGTGCATTTTCTGCACGGGTTTAAAACTAGTTCGAAATGTTAAATATGATGATTGGTTTAACATGATGGAACAGTTGAGCTTGGCAACCAATCAATGCTGAAGTTTGGGCTTGAATTCAAATCCACAAACATTAAATACAACCACATTCCCATTCTCACACCACTACTAATTGACTGTTTTTTTGCGTACTAAAAAAAAAAAAAAAATTGACTATTTTTGATAGAACATCATCGGCCGGTTTCTCTGAAAGTATTAGAATGAAACCAAATGTAATCTATTCAAGTTTGTAAGTCAGGGTTGTTAAAACTTATTTTGCTAACACTAGATTTTCATGAACCATCTCAAATCTTAACCGACTAGATTGAGACCAGAGATTGCTAAGTGCCAACTATATACCCTATCAATTAAATATAGTAACATTTTAAATCGAGTATAAAATGCACTTATCATGGGAGATAAATCGAGTATAAATCTCTTGATTTCTACCTCTCTAAGATTTAACTCTAGTAGCTCTCCAATTTAGCATGGGAGAGTTTTCTTGAGTCATACTCCCTCCGATCCACACCAAAGGTAACACTTACCTAAAACGGACGATCCACACCAAAGGTAACATACCTTATTTGGCCCACAACATTACCAAATTATCCTTATACCCATTTCATATTTACACAAAATGTCATTACATACCCCACATAACATCCTATAATCACACCCACAATTACATGGCCCACCTATTTTTCCCCCTTTTACCCTTACTTTTTCCACATTTTCTTAAATACTCCATTTTTCCCCATGTTACCTTTGGTATGGATCGGAGGGAGTAATATCTTAAGAATGATGGTGTAAATCAAGAATTTTAAGAGAAATTTTTCTAGATCTATTATTATTTGATTAATTAGAGCAAAATAATAACAGTAATTATTTGTCTTAATTCCGTTTTGCATTTTTGCAAGTCTCGAATCTTTGGATCTAGGTCTGTTCAAAGGTCCAAGTCGACCGACCTGGTTCAAATCGGAGACCGGAATATAGAAAAGGATTTGGGGATCCCTTTCTCAGTTCTCCCATCTTCCTTCTTTGTCCCAACTCTTAGCTTATTTTTTCATTATCTTCTTCTTTCCTTAAGATAAATGTAGATCTTCATCTTTTAGAGAAATATTTTTCAGTCTTTTCCTTTGATTTATTTTACCTTCTCTAAGACTCGACTTTATTGGTTCTCCATTTTAGCCTAAGAGAGCTAAATTTAGTCATATGTCTTGTTTAAAGAAGTTTTAATTAATCAAGGATTTAAATAGCATTTTGAGGTAAATCTCACTCTTTTGGTTTAAGCATCACTTGGAGAACGAATGTCAGCTTTTACGGATCGGATTTTCTTCACTGTTTTGGACTCATCTGTTTTCCAAGGCTTGTGTTGAATTGAGTAGTATCTTGCTGCTTTTTTCCCAGGTTAATGTACAACTTGCTTTAGCAACATCCTTTTCAGTCTTTTGAGTTTGTGTGATTTTGTGTTTTTTTAAAGGGTTCTATCTTTGATAATCGTAGTCTTTTTGCCCTTTTATCCTTCCAAATAACTGATTTTCTTTATGGTAATTGAAAATCTTTTGATTTTCTTTTACGTTCTCATCCGTATGGATGTTATAGGTTGATTTTAAATTAACCTAGTTTCCTTTCCTTAAAAAAATAAAAATAAAATAAAAAACCCCTCTCAACCAAATCTTTGCTTATTTCCAAGCAAACTAAGCTAGGCACAATACAAAGCAAGCAAGCATGTTATACAAATGGTGAATCATTCTTTCAGTCATGTGTTTTGATCTATCTTTTTCCTTCTTAGTGAACACCTCTCTCAACCAAATCTTTGCTTGTCTCCAAGCAAACTAAGCTAGACACAATACAAAGCAAGCAAGCAAGCATGTTATACAAATGGTGAATCATTCTTTCAGTCATGTGTTTTGATCTATCTTTTTCCTTCTTAGTGAACACTTGGTTGCTCTCTTATTTAGCCAGGGAGAGCTCTATCCAGATTTGTGTCTACTTTGATGAAAGTGTCGATCAAGATGCTCTCTCAGTCACAAGTTCTTCAGCTTTTCTTAGAAGTATTTATGTCCTGTCCAGGCTAATTTTAGTACCATTTTGTAATACCGATTTGCTTTTGGTATGTAATAGTAGCTGTTTGACACTTGACTTCAAGATGTCTTTTTCTTATGCTATGGATTTCGCCTTGCCTCTTGTTTTTGGCAGAGTTTTAATTTGTAGCTATCCTAAAGGTTTTAAGGGGAGGGTTGATGTTATTTATCTCTTTGATAATCTAGTGGTGTATTATTGCTGGCAATTTCTAGCGTTCTCGTTCAGTTTAGATCAATTCATTGATCATCATTTATGTCTTGATGTTTGGGTTAGATTTTGTCTTTATATAATGAGGCGTAAAGAATTTCAGCTCCTTGGTTTTTGAAGCTGGATTGGTTTTTCATTGTGTCAACTAGAACCAATTCTGGGTTTAGAACTAGTAGGTTAGCTCTAACAGATCGTTTTGTGGATTTTGCTAAAACATTCGTTTGGAACATCACTTGCAAATTTGAAATCCATCTAGATGTATCAACCTCTTGTGTTTTGGTAATATTTATAAGCGTCTTTGTGATTACTTTCACTGTGAAATTTTCCACAAGAAATGGTGTTGGACCTTATTACCAACTTGAAAGTTTTTGTAGTAGAGCCCATTTTTTTTTTGTTGTTTCTTTATTTTCCGTTATGGAACATACTGTTTAGCTTATCTTTTCCGTGCGATTTGGGAATTTCACAGAGTGTGCGTTGGATTGAATTTTGTCTCAACAAACTGGTTACGGTTTTATTTTATTTTCCATGAATATTGCCTTTTGGAATGTTAGGGTACCAAAAGAAAAAATTTCTGTGAAGAATTAAATTTTTTTTGCTCTTCAAACGGAATTAAAATATTAGCAATTTGTGACACTAAATCTGTTAATAAACTAGAACCTTTTTTGACAGCGAATTTAGTATTTAATCAATGCGATTTTATTCCTAGTGTCGGTTTATCAGGTGGTATTTGGTTATTTTGGAAACAGTCTATCTCTTTGACCTTTCGATTAATGTCTTTTTTAAGTCGAGAAGATTCATTGCGTGTGAAGTGTGTGACTTAGTGACGAATGTAACTTTTTGTCTTATTTTTGTCTATGCTCCAGCACAAGTTTCTGAAAAATCGGAATTTTGGAATGAATTCCAAAGTTTTGTCCTCAATCTTCATTTGCCTTTCATTTTACTAGGAGATCTTAACGAAATAAAGAGTCCTAGTGAAAAAGAAGGGGGTGCAAAGGTTACCAATGCGCGTTGTGTGAGATTAACTAAGTTTTTAAGTAATATTAAATGTGTAGATCTCCCATTTTCCGGTAATTTTTTTTACTTGGAGAAAAAAGAAAATTGGTCCTGATAATGTTTTTGAAATACTTGATAGAGCCTTAGCCTCTCCTAATTGGATTAGAAGTTATCCAAACATGCAGTTTGTACATCACGCTTTCACTAGCTCCGACCATTGTCCTATTTCCGTGAAGTTTCATGACCAAGTTCATAAGAAAGCCCCTCCTTTTCGTTTTGAACTCATGTGGACTCTCCGAAATGATTTTTGTAAAATGGTCAAAAGTTGTTGGCAATACCAGTTTCATGGATCTTATATGTTCTGTCTTTCCCAAAAATGCAAACTTCTAAAACAAAAGGCTAAGAAATGGAATCAGTCTACTTTTGGAAATATTTTTAGACAACTTTCAATTGCTGAAAAAAAGTTAGAAAATATACAAAATCAACTAGGCTCATCTCATATTTCCGATTTAGAACTCGCGCAATTGAGATGGTTGAAAAAGCGTGATGCACTCCTTGACTACAAACGTGTATATTTACAACAAAAAAACTCGTATAAACAAAGCTAACTTTGGGGATAATAATACCAAGTATTTTCAAAGTCACGCCACGATTAGACGTAGTAGAAATGACATTAAGCAGTTTATAAATAAGAATGGTGCTTGTATTACTGACCAAAATCTTATTAAGAATGAAATATCTGACGAGTTTAAACTTAGATTTACAAAAAATCAGCTTTGTATTTTCGACAAGGATGAGGATTTTAAGTCTATTAGTGTATTAATTACAGACGAAAATAATAGATTTCTTACAAGTAATATTAGTATGGAAGAGGTTAAACAAACTGTGTTTAATTTGGCTGCAGATTAACGTCCAGGTCCCGAGAATTCCTGCAGAGTTCTTTCAAAAATATTGGGTTATTGTAGGAAATTCTGTGACTAAAGCAGTTTTAGCTTTTTTTTCATTCTGGTAAATTACTAAAAAAAATAAATCACACGTTCATAGCATTGATTCCTAAAATTGATAATCCTCAAACAGCAAACCATTTTCGCCCTATTAGTCTTGTTCAACAATTTATAATTATTTCAAAGATATTGGCTACGCGTCTTCATAGTGTCCCGCATAAGATAATACACCCGTTTCAAAGTGCTTTTACACCTAATCGCTTCATTCAAGATAATATACTTTTAGCACACGAGATTTTCAACTCGTTTAAACGTAAAAAAGGCAAAAGAGGTTGGATTGCAATTAAACTTGATATGGAAAAAGCATACGACCGACAAGAATGGAATTTCATTGAGGAAACGTTTAAGCAAATGGGTTTTAATGATAAGTGGATTTCTTGGATTATGGAAAGTATAAAAACTGTTTCTTTTTCAATTTTAGTAAATGGAACGCCGGGAGACGTTTTTAGACCCACTTGAGGTATTCGACAGAGAGACCCACTCTCGCCGTATATATTTATTATGTGTACCGAATTATTAGCAAGGTCTCTACAAAAGAATAGTGATCGTAGTTCTAGTGATATTAGTATTAGAATTGGATCTGGGGTGGAGAAAATCCCTTTTCTCACATTTGCGGATGATACTATCATTTTTGCTAAAGCCTCTAATCAGATTTGTAGAACTATTAAGTCTATTTTAGATAAATTTTCCACGATATCAGGACAATTTGTTAATTTTGACAAATCTACTTTTCAATGTACTAGAAATATTGAGCGATCTCTTCGGTAATCCTTTAGAGGTACTTTCCTTATGAACGAGGAAGCTCACTTGGGTAATTATTTAGGATGCCCTATAATTGATAACAGAGTAACTAAAAATACCTTCGAGAGTATTATTCAATCTTCTTGCACACAATTATCGAAATGGAAAGCGAATTCTTTAACGCAAGCAGGTAGACTAGTTCTGGTCAATGCTAATTTAGCCTCGAAGGGAACTTTTCAAATGAAAAAATTCCTTCTTCCCTCATCAATCCATAATAGATTAGATAAGATTAATAGAGATTTTCTCTGGAATAAGAATCCTTCACAACGCTCCCCTAATTTGATTGGTTGACATAAAGTTTGTTTACCAAAATTGGTTGGTGGACTGGGAATAAAATCTTCTGAAGCAGCTAATAAACTCTTCAAATGAAACTTTTATGTAAAATTCTCGTGGATAAGGAAATGTGGACATGGCCCACCTGCAGGTCCGGTTCGATCTGCGGACATACAGCGGTCTTTTTGAAAGCCACGCTCGGCGGCGTAAAAATGCTTTCGACCGGATCGTTTTAGATCGGTCGGTTTCGTCTCGGTAAGGGTCTCGAAACGATTAGAGATGTTCGGAGTCGCCACCAAGCATTTGTGGGATGCCTGGAACCCGTTCGAATTCCACTTTATACCTCGGTCAAATCGAAGCACAAAGCAGCGTTTGACATAGGTACTAAAGATAAGGAAATCGTCCCTCTTTAGCATCCTATCTCTAGAAATGACTCTCGTACGCCCTGGATAAGGTCGTCCACTATCCAAAGTTTCTGAGTAAGAGGTGAAGGTACGTATTGGGAAGCCCTTTAATCAGACACCCAATCCCGCCCGCGTTTAGCGGCCCCTACTGATCGATCTTGGTTGGTTGAATGCAAAAGTTGATAAAACGGTTTAAATTCATGAATGCGCATCCAATAATTTAAACCTAACATGTGAGAGCTTTCTAAGTAGGTTGATTTAATCCAAGTATCAAGTATAAGATGTCAAGTTGGATTAATGGTTGATTTGCATGCAAAACGGAAATTAAACATCCATTTACCGTATTAGGTTTAGGGTGCATAACATGATCCATTTGTCTTAGTAAGGCATTTTGCAAATATGGTTTGAACAGTCGTCTGATCCGTCCTATATCCGGGTTAATCGGAGTCGGGATCGTCCTAGACTAATGCTGGAGTGGAACAGGCCCTGTACCAGACGGCTACATGAGGCGCGAGCCAGCCGGCGATACAAAGGGCCTCCCTCTAGTTATGAAAATGAGAAATGGAGAGCCTGTTTAGGTGCGGGTTAGCCCACGGTTATGTGCCATGTTCTGACCTTGTAGAAAACGTTATAAAACGTGTTGAAAATGGGTATTTGAACCCGGTTTGATTTGAAAGGGCCGTTTGGACCGCATTTGTTGATTTGAAGAACTAGACTCGAATAATCATCATTATTTGACAATATTCGGTGTCGGGTTCGATTTGACAAACTTGACATGAATAGTTTTGAAAAATGATTATGGACTAATTGTTTTAAGTCCATTTGAATGTAATTAGTCGATACTCGTCATCGTACCCGGGTTAAAATCCGGCATGGTATGTAGAACCAAGGATGATTTTGTGTTGGTGACTAATATGTTTGCTTGGAAATGTAAAGAAATGAAATAAAAGGCTTTAAAATACCTTCTAAATGTCATTAACCAAATATTATCACCGAAACACGGATTTAACCGTCATGGTATGAAGAACCAAGGGTGAAAAATGTTTTATGGTTTAAACATGTGAAATAAAATAACAAAGGTTCGAAAATACTTGAAATGGTGAAAACCGATTACAAATATGAAAAATGGATTAAGGGAAATGACGAGAACAAACACGGTTGATTTCTGGTCTGAATACCCCATTTAGGCGCGGGCCAGTTGGTGACCCAAGGGGCTTCTGCTCAGACCAAAAATCAGTTTTGGCTCGTTTATTCCATGTTTTGGTTCATGTTATGCATGTTTTAGCATGTTAGAGTCATGAAACAAATGAAAACATAATGAAAGAGGATTTTTACACCCTCATACTTACATGTTTGGTTATGGCGAGTGACCGACGTAAGTGTAATAACTCGTTTGATCGGAAAAAACTCGGTTTAAAACCGTTTTGGTAAGTAAAAGAGTGTTTTAAAAGTTTAGTGATGGTGTAGTGGTCGAAGTGGTCGGTCAAGTGGTTTAATGCACGATGACGGTACCAAACAATGTGTAAGGCTCGTGTTTACGATCGGTAGGTCGTAAATACGCGTCGGATTGTGACTTAAGAAGTCGAGTCGAGAATTTTAAGAGAGAAAAGAGGGGGCGGACACTCGCGTAAGTCTCAAATGGGTGGCATTTGAGAGGTATTTATAGGAGAATTAGTGGTTGTGTGAGTTTTGAGCGACGTGGCCACTTGGGCTGCTCAAAGAGGCGCGAGCCACGTCGCGGGTCTTCGAGTTGTGTTGTCGCTTTCACAACAAACGCAATCATGATTTGTTCTATCCTAGGTTTTGTAGTCACATGTTTGATACTTGACCAACATGAATCCGGGAAAACTTAAGGTAGAAGGTTTGAAATGTTTGGTTTTTCGTGTTTGACTCGGTTTGACTCGTTGTTGGAGTCGGGATTTGAATTTTTGAGTCGGTTTTTGGTCCGGTGTCGGTTTTGACTATAGTTAGTGTCATTGCGACCCCGTCGTCGTGCATTAAACACTCCAGGTATTTTTGAAATGTTTTGAGATGTTTTATTTTCGAAATCGTTTTATGTTTTCCGACGTAAAGTTGTACACAAACTGTCGATCAAACGCCGCGATTCCAAAACATGTTGTAGTCCGATAATCATCGGGTGTTTGTTGGAGTCTCAGCAGATACCGGGTATCTCTGAGCCCCCACTTTGACCGAGGCTTGGACAGGGCGAAAGTCAAAGTAGAGCCCCCAGGTCAATCGAAGATTACAACCTGGAGACCCAAGCGACGTCGAGGCGGCTCGAAAGGATTCGGGCCAAGGACCTGCCGTCGGGAAGGGTGACGCCAAGGCGACTCGAGGGTGCGAGCCAAGGACCTGTCGTCGGGAACAGTTTAGAGTCTGTCGACTTCCTGTTCGGGTCATTTAAAGTCCATTAGACTACGTACAAAGGCTCGCCAGCCATAGGAAAGAGTCATACTTGAGGCATCTTCGGATATGTCCTCGCATGTTTGCGGACAAAGGCTCGCCAGCTGTGGTAAGGAAATGTACCTGAGGCATCTTCGGGATGTGTCCTTGAATGCTTGCGGACAAAGGCTCGCCAACCATGATAAGGAAATGTACCCGAGGCATCTTCGGGATGTATCCTTGAAAGTTTGCGGATAAAGGCTCGCCAGCCATTGTGAGGAATTGTACCCGAGGCATCTTCGGGATGTATCCTTGAAAGTTTGCGGACAAAGGCTCGCCAGCCAATGATACGGTCGGTTAATGGACCATGGGAGTAGCAGCGTCGAATGAGCTTGTTTTGAAAGTAGCGAACTCGTGATGTCGCTGGGGAAATAGTGAGTATGGATTCTCACTATCACTGTTTTTGGAATGAGTGGGTTCCGCGAGGAAGCCCCCTGCTGGTATTTGAAAGAATAGTAAATTTGGAATCTTCACTATTAATTGAAGTGACGGTTTATGTGCCGCCGTTGAAATTTGATGGAAATAGTGAATTTGGAATCTTCACTATTAATTGAAGTGACGGTTTATGTGCCGCCGTTGACATTTGATGGAAATAGTGAATTTGGAATCTTCACTATTAATTGAAGTGACGGTTTATGTGCCGCCGTTGACATTTGATGGAAATAGTGAATTTGGAATCTTCACTATTAATTGAAGTGACGGTTTATGTGCCGTTGTTTAAAGCTTTCGAAAATAGTGAATTTGAATTTTCAATATTTGTTTTTTTTAGAAAAATGACGACCTTTAATATCGTCAAATGGAAATTCAAGTTTGTTATGTGGAAATTGGGCTAAAGCCCAAATTTCGCTGAAAAAGCAAGGGACGCCTGATTGAGGCGCGAGCCACCTGGCGAACCAAAGGGGCTTCCCTATTTTCTGTAAAAGACGCGAGGTCAGGCCGCATATCAACCATAACTTCGTCTTCTTCATTTCGACACAAAAACCCGCAAAATCGCCATTTGAAGGACCTTTGCTAGCTTCTACTCGTGCCATCATCAACAATGTCATCTCAAGGTAAGTATTTCCTCTTGAATCCATTCAAATTCGTTGATTTTTAGCTTGATTGAATTTGGGCGAATTTTGCCCTAAAAATCGAATTGGGCATTTTTGTTTGAGCCCATTTCGAGTGAAATTGATGCTTGCATTAGGTTAGGAACCCGTTTAGGAGTATAGGGGTGCTTTTAGTTTGCATTTTGGTTCCCGTTCCCGCTCCCTAGGCTCGAAAAACGTGAGTGAGGCGAGAAACCATCTCATTTCACAATGCCAAGTTTATTTGCTTGGATAGTGGGTCCCATTAGGTTGCATTGTAGTTGGGAAAACCCGTATTTGTCATTTAAGGACCTTCGTTGGATGTTTGTGGGAAAAATTGGATTTTTGCCTTTGCGACGGTCTTACGTCTGACCAAATAAGCGCCTGTTTGGGCTTGAATTGAGTCAGTTTGCCTTGAAATGGAACTTATTGGTATTTTAGGTCACCTTGAGGTGTGATAAAATCACGTTTGCCTTTTTGCGGTCGTTTTTGAATTTTTGACCGGTTTGGGCTCAAATTAGCGCATGAATTGCCTTTTTGAGCCGTAGAAAAATCCCCATTGTGTCGGGAATGTAAAATCCTCATTGTGTCGGGAATGTATTTCGGTTTGTAGGCAGACCTTGTAGGGGTCTTGAAATGCCGTTTTTGTGATTTTGACTCGTCTTTTGCTTGAAAAGAGGGGCGAGTCATTTTTTTTTGTGTTTTTTTGTGAATGGTTTTGTTTGGTTGGTATTTCGGGCGGGATTGCCCTTGTTTTGCATTGCAGGTTGTGTTTTTTTGTTTTTGGATTTATCCATTTCATGCCGTCTTAATGCAGGGTATCGTCTGGGACCTATGGGGTCCGTCATTGAGGCTTTGGAGGAGGAAGTCGATCCTGGAGGGGCTGTAGCGGCCGAGGAGGCTGCCGTATTCGAGGCGGTGGTGGAGGATGCTTCCGTAGAGGAGGAGAGGCGGCTGATATGGCTGGCTTGTCCTTTTCGTTGTGGCTCATAGACAGGGTGGCTGATGAGTGGGGTTCAGTATTGGAATGGTGCATCGCATCATGGTTCTGGGCCTCCTCATCATCCAAAGTCTGCAAGGCACTGTCTTCTTTTTTGTCGTGGAGCAGGAGCGGGGGGCTATCGTCATGGTAATCTCCTCTGCTTCCGTTGTTGCTCCTCTGTTCCCTATGTTGCTCTCTTTCTTTTCCGTTTGAGAGGATAGAGAGTGCTTAGTTCGGTAGGTGGCGGATAGCCCCCAGTTCGTTGTCTTAGGCCAGTGTCTGTATGATAGACGTTTGTTTTAGGCCAGTGTCTGTATGATAGACGTTTGTTTTAGGCCAGTGTCTGTATGATAGCTGTTTGTTGATGTATGCGTAAGGCGGTGTGTATATATGTGTTTTTGGATTGTGGTTTATTTTTTGATTTTTGGCTTTTTGTGTTGTGTTTCGGAGGAGCGCTGTTGGCTGTTGATTCTCCTTTTGCTTTGCACTAGTTCCTGCATCGTTAGTGTAGAAAACAGGCAACATATAGCACATATACATAGACGCAAACACGTAGAAGCATTTGATTGAAAATCAAAAATTAACCAAGATGACTTGAAATTAAAATTTGAAATTTTGAAATGAATTTTGAAAATTTCGTGACAAATCGTCACGTTCGGAATTCAAAAGGAATTGATTTGAAAATTTGAGCAATTAACTCGTGTCGTGAATTAAATTGCATCGAATTTATTGAAATTGACTCGAAAAAATTCAAAATCAAACCGTCAGGAAAGAATTTTAGAAAAGGATTTTTGCGAGTATATTTGCTTTTTGAGGTCAAGACTCGAATTTGTGAGTGCTTGAATTTTTGAGGAAAATTGATGTCGTGTTATCAATCTTCGATTTTGACTTTTGATGGAAAATTGCGAAAAAGTGAAAAATTTTCGGAATTTCGACTGACATGGAAACGATCCATCGCGGATCGGGGCGACGAGCCCTTCCGCCCTTAAAAAAAGAAAGAAAAATCCGTATGTTTAAAGCTGCGTCATGGAAACCGTGTCGGATTTCGTAAAACGCGAAAACAAGGAAATGTGAGTGGGAGGAAACACAAAATGTTCCGGATCATCCCGAAGAGGCGCGAGGTTCTTGGCGGGAGGTTTGAGGTGTCAGGAGAAAACACATGTTGAAAGAGACAAGTCAACAGCGGGAATCCTGGAGATGGTCCAAAGAGGCGCGAGAAGCCTGGCGATGGAAGCCGGTTCTCCCCTTCTTCTGAAAAATGCGCTGATCATTTTGTATAAATAGGGACGTTTGCGCTTCATTGTTTCATCATCCGAAACACAAAATCATCTCTACAAAACCTCTTCTTCTTCCACAAAAATATTTCATGGATGCTTTTGAGGATGCCTTGCGACAATGGTGCAGGGATTTGTCGCCTCCCGAAAAGCATCAACTCGTTTGCATGGGAGTTGGTCAATTGTTCGTGCTTCGCCAAGTCAAGGTGCAACCTTCGTTTCTTGAAGCATGTTCTCGGTTTTGGGATTCGAAACATCATGTTTTCGTTTTCCCGAAAGGTGAGCTTTGTCCTCTTGCCGAAGAAATTGGAGCCATTGGTGGGTGGCCGGGTTGTGTTCCGGTGCTTCCTCCGACTCGGTTGTGCTACAAGGAGAAATTCCGTTCCATGTTGGGCTTATCAACAAGCCAAGTCAACTTTCTTCTTGCTCCACATGGTGTGGACATGTTAGCTCTTATCAACATCTTTTCAGACCGATTAGATGCTAATGTCTCGGAGGTGGCTAGGAGAAGGGCTCTTGATTTTTGCCTTGTCCATGTGTACCTCTTTGTTGATGTCTTGAAGAAGGAGGGGCCAAGATGCCATGGTAGCATGACCCTTATCCATGTGATTGAGCAAATGGAGCATGGTAGAGATCCATCATGGTTGGTGCTTGGAGAGATTATCCAAGCTTTGGACAAGGAAAGCTCTTGTGGAGAAGCTCCCTCTTTCGGATCGCCAAGGATCCTCCAAGTGTGGCTATTGGAGAGGCTAAGGTATGTAGAGTCTCCGGTTGATTCTTTTTCTTACTCCTTCCGTCACCTTACCATGAGGAAGAAGTTGTACCCGGATAGTTTTGCTTCCACCGAGGCCTATTGGGCCGCGAGATTGGCGGAGGAGGGTGGTCCTCATATCCGTTGGGTGGTGCCGTGGTGGCACTTGAAGTCCTTCACGGGGTTGCCCGCTTCGGGTGCGAGTCCTCGTTCTTTGATGGTGGTGGGCTTGAAGGTTGTTTTCTTCATTTATCCCGAAAGGCTCATGAGGCAAATGGGGCGTCAACAAAAGGTGCCCGCTCAAGATACTCTTGTCCAAGAGAATGTTTTCCGGAACTCTGAGCTTGTGGAATTCTTTGAAAGGTGGTGGGCCACTCGGCCGCTTTGGGAGGTACCAAACCCCGTTGCCACGACATGGGTGACTTCCGCTTATGTCAAATGGTCACGTGCTCCGTCCTTGGAAGAGAGATCCAAATTCCGTAAGGACGAGGTTGTCGACTTGAAGTACCGAGAGGTTGGCAAGGCCAACCGCGCCTTCTTTGAGGAGTATGTTGATGGAGCTACTCCCGATGTGATGAGACCACCGAAAAGGAGGAGTTCCGGCCGCAAGAATATGGTGGGCCGTGCATTGGCTCGTCTTGGGTCGAATATGGGGACTTGTGCTAGACCGGAGGCCGTCGCCGTCTTAGATCCGTTGAGGATCCGTTCCGAGGAGGAAGTCCATGCTAGGCGGGCCAACAAGAAGAATAAGGGGAAGATGTACCCCGAGGGAAAAGGCAAGGGTAGAATGGAAGAGTGAAGACCTCCATTACCCACTTTATTATTATGTTGTATTATTGTTGTGAGTTTTTTATTATGTTGTACTAGCTAGTTGTTGTGTGTTTTGTGATAGTCTTATTATGTGAGGTGTGTTAGTTGACACCTTAGCGTCGACAAGTTGTAGACTCGTCGAGCTTTATTTGTTGTTGAAATTGTAATCCCTCCCATTATTAATTAAATAAGAGGATTGCTCGTGTCGAAAATTGTGAACGCTTGTTTCTTCCATCCATTTTGTAAAGGCAATTCAATTTGAATCGTCCTAAACAGTTGCACTTGGGAAAGTGGTATTTTGTGGAAAGAGAGAAAGGCTTATTTTTGTGTTTTTGTGGGAAAGGGAATGGTTTTCCCTTTTCGTTTTTTTTTTGGGATTTTTTGTATGTGGGAATTTTTGTATGGGGATGGTTGTTTTTGATTGTGGGAATGGTTGTATCCTTCTTGTGAAAGAAAGGACTGCCTACGTATTCACCCGAAGAGGTGAAATCAAACCATGATCGTAGTTCGAAATGTTTTGTGAATTTGAATTGAGTTTTGTGGTTGTATCCCTCAGGCATAAGAGGGACTGCCTACGTATTCACCTGAAGAGGCGAAATCAAACCATGCTCGTAGTTCAGGGGATTTTTTTGTTTTAGTGCAAATGAACGTTGCCTTTGACGGATCAAAGGACATTCGAAACGGGCAAGGTGCCGCGGCTTAGACTCGATAAAACATGCAATTTCAAATCAGAACACGTTGAGGAACTTGACTTGAAAAGGGTTGAGGTCGTTGCTAGTTGTAAAACTAGGCTAGGTTGTTGGTTGCTAGGGTTCAAGGGTAGTACTTCTTGAGTTGGTCTAGGTTGGTCGGGTTTGTAAAGTCCTCCCCGTCTAGGTCACTCAGTCTCACTGCGCCCCCCGAAAGTATTTTCTTGACCAGCTATGGCCCGGCCCAGTTGGGTTTGAATTTTCCCCTCGGATCGACGGGTAATGGTGCTCGAACTGACTTGAGGACCAAGTCACCCTCCTGGATGTTTCTGGGTTTAACCTTCTTATTGAATGCTCGTTGTATATGTCGTTGGTATAGCTAGACGTTATGCAAGGCGTTGAGTCGCCGTTCGTCTAGAAGAGTGAGTTGTTCGTACCTTCGACGTGTCCATTCCGCCTCAGGGACTTGACTCTCCAGTAGGATGCGTAGAGAAGGGACCTCTAACTCTACCGGTTGAACCGCCTCCATACCGTATGCTAGGTCAAAGGGTGTGGCGCCTGTCGGTGTTCGAATGGAGGTTCGATATCCCCAGAGTGCGAATGGGAGTTTGCTCGGCCAATCGCGGTAGTTGTCTTGCATTTTCTTGATAATGGTGACAAGAGTTTTGTTCGCTGCCTCCACCGCTCCGTTTGTTTGGGGACGGTAGGGGGATGATCGATGTCGCTTGATTTTGTACTTGTCCAAAGAAAGCTTGAGTTTCCGCCCGGAAGTGAGAGCCTTGATCGCTGATGATTTCGTGGGGTACCCCATATCGGCAGATGATGTTGTTTTGAATGAACTTGGCCACTTGTTTTGCGGTCAAGACTGCATATGACTGTGCTTCCACCCATTTGGTGAAGTAGTCGATGGCGACGACGACGAAGCAATGCCCCTTGGTGCCTATCGGGTTGACTTTCCCGATGATGTCGATGCCCCAGGTTGAGAAAGGCCAGGGTGACGTCATGGTGTATAACAGGGATGGTGGTATGTGTTGTATGTTGGCGAAGATTTGGCAATTGTGGCAATGTTTGACGTAGTTACGGCAATCGGCTTCCATGGTGGTCCAGTAGTAACCTAGCCGCATGATTTTCCGTGTAAGCATCATTGCACTCATGTGAGGGCCACATTCTCCGTCGTGAACCTCTCCCATGACTTTCTTGGCTTTGTGATGGTTAATGCAAAGGAGGAGAATTCCTTGGGGTGTTCTTTTGTAGAGTTGATTTTGGTTTATCACGAATTGTGATGCAAGTAAACGGACGGCTCTTTGTCCTCTTTGATCGGAGTTGGGAGGGAATTCGTTTTTGGTTTTGTAGTTGAGGATGGTTTGGTACCAAGGTTCATCATGGCTTTCCTCGTCGTCGATAATGGCACAAATGTGAGCTGGCTCGCTCCTTCTCTCGACACATAGGGGCATTGATGTCATGTCATCAGGTATGTTGAAGAGCGCGGCAAGTTTTGCCAGGGCATCAGCAAATTGATTTTCCTCTCGTGGCAAGTGGAAGTAGTCGACTTGGTCGAAGAACTCAGCCTCTTGATTGATCTTTGCTCGGTAGGGAGCTAAGCTGTCAGATCGGATTTTCCATGATCCGGACACCTGATTGATGATGAGTGAGGAATCGCCATAGACCCTTAGTTTCTTGATGCCAAGTGTGATGGCTGCTTGTAGGCCGATGAGACATGCTTCATATTCAGCGGCATTGTTGGTGACGGCGAAGTCTAGCTTGGCCGAGATCGGAACATGTTCTCCCTCTTGTGATATTAGAAGGATTCCTACCCTGAAGCCTCTCAGATTAGATGCACCATCAAAGTATAGGTCCCATGCGTCGGAGTCGGCACAAAGGATGTCTTCGTCAGGAAGTGACCATGTGTCGGTCGTTGGATCCTCGTTGACGGGATTTTCTGCCAGGAAGTCAGCGACTGCTCTTCCCTTGATAACCTTGAGGGGTACGAATTTGAGATCAAACTCGGACAGCATGAGTGTCCATCTAGACAGCCTTCCGTTTAGTACGGGTTTTTCGAAGATGTATTTGACCGGGTCCATCTTGGAGTAGATGTGGACCGAGTAGCTGAGCATGTAATGCCACAACTTCTTTGTTGACCATACTAGGGCAGGGCATGTCTTTTCCAGTTGGGTATACATCGTCTCGTATTCAATGAACTTTTTGCTGATGTAGTAGATGGCACGTTCTTCGTTGCCAACTGTTTGTGCTAGCATTGCTCCCATGGCTGTGTTGGTAACAGTCAGGTATAGGGATAGAGGAATCCCCGGTTGAGGTGGCATGAGGACAGGAGGTTTGGATAGGATTTCCTTTATCCTGTCGATGGCCTTCTGACAGTCGTCGTCCCAATCGGTGTGATCGGAGGGTCGAAGCTTCTTGAATATCGGTTCACAAATCATGGTGAGCTTGGCAATGAACCGGCTGATGTATTGGACCTGACCGAGAAATCCCCGAATCTCCTTCTCATTCCTAGGCCAAGGCATTTGTTGAAGGGCTTTGATTTTGGTTGGATCAATCTCAATGCCTCTTTTGCTGACGACATGTCCCAAGAGTTTTCCGGAGGTGACCCCGAATGCACACTTCTGAGGATTTAGTCTCATGTTATATTTCCGCAGACGAGCAAAGAATTTCCGGAGGGCGTGGATGTGGCCGTCCCGTTCTTTTGATTTGATAATCATGTCATCGACATATACCTCTACCTCCTTGTGCATCATATCATGTAGGAGAGTATTAGCGGTTCTTTGATAGGTTGCTCCGGCGTTGATGAGGCCGAAAGGCATGACCGTGTAGCAATATGTACCCCACTGTGTAGTGAACGCAGTTTTGTGCATGTCTTCCTCAGCCATCTTAATCTGGTTGTACCCGACATACCCGTCCATGATGGATAGGAGAGCATGCTCGGCAGTATTATCTACCAGAATGTCAACATGTGGCAAAGGGAAGTCGTCTTTTGGACTTGCCTTGTTCAGATCCCTGAAGTCGACGCAAAGCCTAATTATTCCGTCTTTCTTTGGTACGGGCATAATGTTGGCCACCCAATCAGAGTATTCAGACACTTTGATGAACCCAGCCTTGAACTGTTTGTCCACTTCTTCCTTGATTTTTAGGGCCCACTCAGGACGCATCCGGCATAGCTTCTGTTTCACAGGTTTAGCTCCGGGTTTAATGGGTATTCGGTGCTCTGCAATTTCTCTGTCAATCCTGGGCATGTCTCTGTAAGACTAGGCGAACACGTCCTTGTATTCGTGGAGGAGGTCAATGAACTGTTGTCTTTCCGAGGGGTCCAGGGTTGTCCCTATCCTAAGTTCTTGAGGTGTATTGTTGGTTCCTACGTTAATAGGTTCGGTTTCCTCAATGATGGGGGTTCTGGTTTCCCGTTTGTCAAGTTCTTTGGCTAAGTGAGGTGGGTAGTCACTCAAGTCAAATTTCTCATAGTCATTCAGAATCGCATTGCAGTTAAATTGAGACGAGTCATAAGCAAACTTAGCGTTCATTAATTTGACACGAGCGAAAAGCTCGGAAAGGACAGACATCTCGTGATCAGTCAGAGGCGACACAACAGAGGAAGTGGCCCCTGGAACAGGCTCCAGGTTGTCACCTTTCATGGGAGTAGGGGTGACCTTAGTAGACTTAGCCTCTGAATCAGCCACGACTTTGTGATAAAACAGTGGGAAGGGGACCTTGACTGGGACATCCGGAGTGTTAGGAGCTATGACAGACTCTGACTCCGACTCAGACTCAGACTCAGTTCCTTCTTCACTTCCCTCCTTGAACATAGGGCCTTCTCCAGTTGTTATCTTGAGAATGCGGCCCTGGCGATCGGTCCACTTGACGGTCTTCCTCCAGCCCTGGGTAGCTTTCTCCGGGTCAGTATCGGAGATCAAGGCGGTTGGGTCAAATTGATTGTCCTTCAGGGCGATGTTGATAATGTCCTCATAGTCGAGGTGTTTGATGTTATCTTCCCCAAAGAGGAGTGTGACAGCTTGTCCGTCAAGGCATGGTGACGGTTTGGACTCAGTTGATGCAGCTTCGATGTTGTCGGGGATAAAGTAGCAGTCCTGGAAGACTTCCACTCCCGGGTATCTAGCCCTGGCCACAGAATCATAGATTGGCTCCGGAAAGCCGTGGTAGAGTTCAGACTCTCCCTCGGGGACAAAGTATCCGTTGAAATTCAGGTGGTAGGGACGGAGGATGACTCCGTGCTTCTTGCGTTTTCGGATTAGGAGGTTCATCTCTCGGATATCTTGGTCAGTAGGTTCGTACCCCAGTCCAAAGGGAATGTTGGGGACCTTAGCCTGTTTCAAGGGAGGCAATGGGTCCTTTAGTGGATTGAGCGGCAAACCCGGGAACTAACCCTGACGCATTATAATATGGTTGACCGTGAGGTTGGTGAACGGGTCACACTCAGAGGTTGCAGATTTATTAGTTATGACGTTTACGACTTGGAAACCCCACTGATACGTGCCTAATATATAGTCTTTTTAGCCTATTTCAGCACGTATTTCTTTGCATATTTATACTGTTTTTATGGTATTTTGCCCCGAATTGGCTACTTTGGTGCGTTTTGTCCTTTTTGTAGAAATAAACGCGAAAGTAGTGGAACCGTACTCTTTTTCGTCCTTTTTGCATGCATTTAGAGGAGACGGGATTTTCCTGAGTGAGATACTGTGTTTGGAAGCGTCGTGGCATGCAATACGAGGCATTTAGGCGCGGACTTGAGCTGAACTGAAGTCTAGTTACTCGATCGAGTTGTTTTCCACTCGATCGAGTGGTTTCTACACCCCCAGTTGGTCGATCGAGCTGTTTCATTACTCGATCCTTATGCTGCAGAGGACCAAGTCCTCGATCGAGTAACTATTTGGTCGATCGAGCTGTTTTGGTTGAGAGTTGGTCGATCGAGTGGTTTTAATCCACTCGATCGAGTGGTTTTGATGGGTTTGGGCTTTAATTAGCCCGCGTGATGTTTTATTTCGCTAAAACTTATTTTGTTTGCTATTTAAGCACGCATTACTAGGTTAATTGGGATTATCTTTCATATTATCAAACACTCTACTGTAAACTTGAGAACGTTGCTTTTCCTCTTCACTGTTACTTTATTTCGGGATTGCTTTTACTCGGATTTTGTGTTCTTTACGCCGGATTCGCTTGGATTGTAATTCCTTTCTCCTTCTTAATAATAATTAACCTTTTTGTTGCTTTAATTTCTCGTTTGTGTCATTGTTTCCTTTGCCCTAATTTTCTTATTTACAATTTATTGTTATTTATAATGTTTTCTGCTGGAAATTTAATTGCTGTTAGTTTAATCACCGATATGAGTAGCTAAACTCCCTTCATGTTGGGATTAGGGAATCTGCGGTAGAAATATGATGATGTAGTAAATGAATTAGACGAATTGATTATGAGACCCTGTCACTATAGCAATTTAACTGTAATATCCGACCTAGTTGAGTGCACGCTTCTATGTCACCCTTTAATCTGGCTAAAATTAATCCTGGATCGAAAGATTGGACTAAATAGGCCTGCTATAAACAGTAGACTACCCTAATGAGGACGAAGGTTAAGTTAGTGGTATTTTAGGATAGAAAGTGGACCGAAAGGACCTTTCCACATCCGTCTCACATTAGTTCGTCTGAATCATTTACAGCTGAGTTATTGGACTACCGTAGTGAACCGAATTCCCGACATGTCCCTCTCTTCTTGATAGTTTAATCATTTTTTATTGCCTTTACTGCTCTTTACTTTAATTCTCTTCCTTTCAAACTTCGTAGTTTAGAATCAAATTCAAACAAAACCCCCATTGTTACTTTAGGACTAGAATTAGGCAACTGTTAATTACATTACCTCCCTGTGGATTCGATACTCGACTGCCTCTGCTACATTTTAGTTGAGACCGTTAGGTTTTATCTTTGATAGGGTTGCGATAGCCGTGTCAAATTTTGGCGCCGTTGCCGGGGAGGCAATTGTTCAATTTATTAGTTGTTTTATTTTTAGTCCTTTTTCAGTTTAAGGAACACCCGTTCCTTAGACTATTCTTATATCCTGTTCGTAGTTTCCTCTTATGCGCAGGTCACAGGGCGGTGAATTATTGCCTTATAATCCTGAGCTTGAGAAATCTCTGCGCGAGTTAAGGCGATCACAAAGGGTATTACCGACAGAGAAAGAGCTAAGTACTCTGTCAAGCTTTCACGAGAACGAGCTTTTCGAGGAAGATCCACCTTCATCTCCAGTTTCCAATTCATCAGCTGAAACAGTCACTTCTCCAGATTTTCCAGTTATGGCCGAGGAAGCGAGTATAGCTAGTCATTCTGAACCGACAGCTGCTAATCTTTATAAAGGATTCGAATTACCAGGCGATGCTAGAAAATTTGAGCCAAAGCCCTCTTATAATAATATGGTTGAGAGGAACCAGTTCGGGGGAGCTGCAAATGAAGATGCAGCTAAGCACATGGAGACCTTTATTGACTACTGCTGCTCCATACCCCCACCAGCCGGTGTGACCCAAGATCAGATAAAAGAAACCATGTTCATTTTCTCACTCCGGGATGCTGCAAGGGAGTGGTATAGGGATCTGGACCGGACTGCTCATGGGATAACTGACTGGAATTCGTTGGCTTTGGCGTTTTACAAGAAGTACTTCTCTGCTTCGAAGACTACTTCAATTAGAGCTCAGATCACGAGCTTTAAGCAAGGGCCTGACGAGAACTTTCACGAGGCATGGGTCCGCTTCAAGAAATTGGTGCGAACCATTCCGCATCATGAGTTCGAGAAGTGGAGTCTTTGCAATCAGTTCTATAATGGGCTGTACGACGATCAGAGGGCTATTTTGGATGCTGCAGCTAGTGGCCGGTTTACTGAGAATCTAGGAGAGACTAAGGGGTGGAAGATCATAGATGATTTGGCCATCCATAAAGCTGAATACGGGAACTCGAGAGGAAATCAAAGGAGGAGTGCCGAATCTTCTTCTGTAGCCGCTTTAGAGGCCCTCACGGCCCGATTTGATAAATATGAGCTGGGAGTAGCCTCGAAGGGAGGAATTTACCATGTAAATGCCGTTACAGACGGTCCCTTCAGCTGCAAGAGATGTGGAGGAGAGGGGCATGTTTCAGATAATTGTCCCAATTCCTATGAGTCATGTGCTGCCTTTCAACACTACAGGCGGAACAACTGTTATTACGAGCCAAATGTCCACCCCAATCTGAGGTGGAGTAGTCAGAATGTACTCAATCCTACCGCTCCTCCGCATCAGCAACAGCCGTATATTCCTCCACACAAGAATCAACAAGGCTTTCAGAAGCCCCCTTCTTTCAATCCTCCTAACCAAGGTGCATCATCTTCCAGTGGGGTGAGTGAAATGAGTGAGCTAAAGTCTATGTTGCAGTCCATTTCAAAGCAATTGCAGCTAAATGATCAACAAAATCAACAGAAGGACGCGTCATTTAAGGCACTTGAGACTCAAGTTGCCCAACTTGCTGCAAATCAATCCTCGAAGAAGCAGGGTCATTTACCGACTCAAAATGAGAAGAATCCACATGAGACGGTAAATCTGATAGAATTGAGAAGCGGTCTTTCTTATGAGGGACCGGAAGTGTCAAAATCAGACCCTAGGGAAGCTAATACTGATGGCGAACAGAGTACTGTTAAGAGAAAAGGGCTCACGACAAAGGAATTACTCGATCGACTGAAATATGGTGTTCGATCGAGTGGAACTGAAGATGAAAGCCCTCGATCGAGTGGGTTTTCCACTCGATCGAGTGAACAGGAAGAACATGTTGGTCGATCGAGTGGAAATTGTACTCGATCGACTGAAGCAGAAAGTGGAGTTGGTCGATCGAGTGGAAATTGTGCTCGATCGACTGACATTGCTGAAGAAACTGCTCGATCGAGTGAGCAGATTGGTCGATCGAGTAGTATTGATGACGGGAAGCTTATTCGAGAGCCTTCTAGTGCTCGTTTAAGTGAGATATCACCAGAAAGACCTCGTTCGAGAGGTAAGAAGCGTCCAAAGGATACAGAACTTGCACCGGAAGATACATTGGAAGCGAGAAACAAGGGACTCGAGATACCTATTACGGTTCCCTTCCCGAGGCGGCTGCAAAATACTAAAGTTAATCAACAGTTCGGCAAGTTTGTCGAACTTTTGAAGAGCTTGGAAGTCACCGTGCCGTTCACTGAATTGCCGACTAAGGTACCCTCTTATTTAAAGTTTATAAAAGAAATTTTAGCACGTAAGAGGACTATTAATGACAGTGAGACCGTAGCTTTGACTGAGGTGGGGTCAGCCCTATTTCAAAATAAGTTACCCTCTAAGCAATCAGACCCGGGTAGTTTTTCAATTCCTTGTCATATCGGTATGCATTTGATTGATAACGCGCTATGCGATTTAGGCGCTAGCGTAAGTGTCTTACCTTTGTCTCTGGCTAAGAGACTTGGTTTGACAAAGCTGAGTTGCACCAACATGACTGTCCAGATGGCCGACCGTAGTTTATCACGGCCACTAGGTATAGTAGAAGACGTACCTGTTCAGATCGGGAAGTTCTTTATTCCCGTTGATTTTGTTGTCTTAGACATCCCCGAAGATGCACACACCCCTATAATTTTAGGGAGACCATTTTTGTCCACTGCCCGTGCAGTAATAGACGTCGGGGGGGAAGACTTTGACCTTTCAGGTAGGGGATGAGGAGCTGATTTTTCATCAGTCCAAGTTTCGTAGAGCTCCCATGCAAGCCCAGCCTTGCAATGCTCTCTCTTCTATTGTTCCTATTATTGACACTCCAAATGAAAATTTGGATAATTGTGCAGCTATTGTTAACCCTCCGCCTCAGACTGAGAGCAAAAAGGAGGAAAGTTCGTCTGTTTTCCCTGCTGTAGGTACAGATGAAAGCAAAGGGGAAGCTGTCAAGGGACATGGTGCAGCCATTATCAATCAAACTGGACATGTTGACGCTAAAGCTGGTGATAAAGGAGCAAGGACGAGGAAAGCTGACGCTTACGTGGATGCGATGTAGGGTAATATCCGTATAAGACCCTCTAAATTTAGGATTATAACGTAAAATTTGCATGTGAAATATTGTCATAAACGAAATACAATATAGAAACGACAAAGATAAAGAATCAACCTCGGGTCCTTTGTAGTGCGGCGTAAAGAACAGAAATCAACAGAGATTCCCTCCTAATTGTTGCACCCAAGACTGTCTGAGACTATGCCCTTGTGCTAGAAATGCTTTCTAATTGACTTGCAATATTGAGAAAGCTCTTGTGAGGTTTTACGATGTGAGATCTAGAGATTTCAGAGAAAAATGTTCTGAAAACCCTAATTTTTTGAGAATGAATGATTAGGTCAGAAGGGAGGAGAAACCCTCCCTTTTATTCCCTCTCATTCGGCAAAACCGAAACCCTCAAGGGGAAGTGGGCTTCCACTTCCTCTTGGTTTTAACTCGTGGTCCGGTTCGTTAAATTCTAAATGTATATGACGCGGTTTCATTATAAACTGTCATCGGTTATCGGGTATTAAAGCATCAACTAATAATACGGATTAGTTGAATTATTAATACATGTCCGACAAAGACAATATTGTATAATAATATTCAATATACATTTAATTAAATATAAAACGCTTATATTCAATTTACGAATTAACTGCTTAATCCGCCTTAGCCATTTTCATTTAATCCGTATTAAATAAAATATCTCAACATCACATTTTTGACTAATTACTAGTCAAATAACTCGGACTAACTGGTTAGTCAAATTTGGCATCTACATGACTGTATTTTCATACCGTCACATCTCTCAAACGTATCCTATAGGTGTGACTTTTAGGGACCAGTTGATCACCGCCATCTGTATGACAATAACGTCAAACTTATCTAGCAAGCCAACCGTTATTGATAAACGTGGATCAACTGATAATAATACCAAAAGTATGCCCTTTGATCCTTTTAGAGATTTATAAGTCCTTGCACTAACTGTTAAGGACACCAACCCCAACAAGCTCCCACTTGTCCGTACAAGTGTATGTGCAATGACGTTATCCGCACTAACTGGAGGACACAAGCTCCAACAAACTCCCACTTGTCCGTACAAGTGTATGTGCGATAACCGATTCTCATATTCATTTAAAATTTCTCCCACTCAATGTAAAACAATTTGCAGATCCGGATCCACAAAGGTCGTATTTTACAATCGATCTGTATCAAGAGTGGTTTCCCCGACTAGAGAGTAACTTAACTGATAAAACGAATCCGTATCCGAGCATGGCCATGCATTTCGATTCTGACTCCTCGAGTGGCCCCGAGAAATATCGAGTACCTGATAAAGGCTGAATATTTCCTTCAACTCGACTCCTTCCGATCTAAGCACAAAGATGAAATGACCCGAGAAAAAATCTACTTGGCCCCCTTGTTACGGATGACCGTGAGAAAGAAACCAAAGTCACCCAAAATCTGCCGTAGTCTCAAGAGACAGTCGATAGTCAAAAGAATAGACTCTTAGGATCACCATGGAAGTCCTATCCACGACCGGGCAGCGAATGTTATGAAACATTTAGGACTCCACGTCGATGTCACAATTGTGTCCTACGAAATATCCGTATAAATCGCCTCTGTGATTGGTCAGTCAACCGGTTGACTTATGGCTCGTTGAACCCACCATCAACCAACGTCACAAAATAATTGCCAGAGTTATCAGCTCATGTGGGCAATTAAGGACTGAAAAATATAATGTTTGTTCAGTTCACTTTGTGGTGTTCAAAATTGTCGTACAATTCCACATGAAAAACAAAATATATATATAAATATCAAAACGATGATGTCGTATAGAGTACAAAAGGGAATGAATCTAATCCATAAAAGAGTACTACAACTTAGGAACACGTTTAATTCCCATGGAATTAACGTGCCCTTCATGCTTATCTTGTCGTAATGGTTTAGTGAGAGGATCTGCTATGTTATCATCTGTAGCAATCTTTTCTATCACTACTTCCTTTTGCTCCACCTAATCTCGGATTAGATGAGCTTTCCGTTGTACATGTCTAGACTTGTTGCTAGACTTAGGCTCCTTAGCTTGGAAGATGGCACCACTATTGTCGCAATAGATGGTGATCGGGTCATTCGAACTAGGCACTACAGATAGCCCATGTAAGAATTGACGCATCCATATCGCTTCCTTTGTAGCTTCAGACGCGGCATAGTACTCGGACTCGGTCGTAGAATCTGCTTTATAACGTTTGTTTCGAACTCTTCCACTGATCATAGCAGCGCCATTAAGAGTAAAAACGAATCCAGACTGAGATTTCGAGTCATCACGATCCGTTTGGAAGCTAGCATCTGCGTAACCGGTTGCGCATAGCTTTTGATCGCCTCCATAAGTCAATGCCCAATCTTTAGTCCTCCGTAGGTACTTAAGAATGTTCTTGACAGCCAGCCAATGTGATTCACCTGGATGCTGTTGGAATCGACTTGTCATACTCAATGCATATGCCACGTCGGGACGTGTGCATATCATGGCATACATGATTGATCCTATAGCCGAGGCATAAGGAATCCGTGTCATGCACTCTTTCTCTTCCGGTGTCTCTGGTGCCTGAGACTTGCTCAAATGCACCCCTGGAGCCATAGGAAGAAACCCCTTCTTGGAGTTAGTCATGCTGAATCTCTCTAGGACTTTGTCTATGTAAGACTCTGATCGAGAGATAACATCCGTCGTGATCTATCTCGATAGATACGGATGCCTAGAATTCTTTGTGCCTCTCCCAGATCTTTCATCCGGAAATGGTTTTTCAACCATACTTTCACCGAAGTTAAGAGAGGTATGTCATTCCCAATCAGGAGTATGTCGTCAACATACAATATTAGGAAGACAATCTTGCTCCCACTCGACTTGATATATAGACATGGTTCCTCGACCGATCGAGTGAATCCATTTTCTTTTATCACTTGGTCGAAGCGATGATTCCAACTCCTTGATGCTTGCTTAAGTCCATAAATGGAACGCTTAAGCTTGCACACTTTCTTAGGATGTTCGGATCGATGAAACCTTCGGGTTGTACCATGTACAACTCTTCCTCCAAAAAGCCGTTTAAGAAGGCGGTTTTCACGTCCATTTGCCAAATTTCATAGTCATGAAAAGCGGCAATCGCTAAGATAATCCGAATGGAACGCAGCATGACTACAGGTGCAAAAATCTCATCGTAGTGCAAACCTGGCACTTGGGTGAAACCTTTAGCAACTAGTCGTGCTTTGTAGATATCTTGTTGACCTTCCACAGAATGCTTTATCTTGTAAAGCCATATGCATTGAAGGGGACGAACCTTAGCAGGTAAGTCAACAAGATCCCACACGTTGTTCTCGTACATGGAGTCCATCTCGGATTGCATGGCCTCAAGCCATAACTTTGAGTCAGAACTAGTCATGGCACCTTTATAGGTTGCGGGTTCACTACTCGTTAAGAGTAGAACGTCATCTATGTCATGTTCCTCGACCATACCAATATATCTGTCCGGAGGAATAGAGACTCTACCCGACCTCCTAGGTTCCTCAGGAATGTTAACCGCAGCCGGGATTGAAGGAATAGGTTCCTCCAATAGTTGCTCGGTACTTGGTTCTGGAATCTCCGATAGTTCGAAGGTTCTATCACTCTTTGCATTCTCGAGGAATTCCTTCTCTAAGAATGTCGCACTAGCCGCAACAAAAACACGTTGTTCGGTTGGCGAATAAAAGTAATGACCAAGCGTTCCTTTAGGATAACCTATAAAGTACGTCTTGACCGATCGCGGGCCGAGCTTATCCTCGTGTCTCCACTTGACATAAGCCTCGCAGCCCCAAACCCGTATAAAGGACAAGTTAGGGACCGTTCCCTTCCATAGTTCATATGAAGTCTTGTCAACAGCTTTAGACGGACTTCGGTTAAGTATTAGAGCAAATGTGACAAGAGCATAACCCCACAATGAGTCAGGCAACACGGTGTGACTCATCATGGATCGAACCATATCAAGTAAAGTTCGATTTCTCCGTTCGGACACACCATTCAATTGAGGTGTTCCAGTGGAGTTAACGTAGGGCAATCCCACGCCTTTAAGGTGTTGATCAAACTCGTGAGAAAGATACTCGCCACCACGATCCGAACGCATGTTTTAATCTTTCTACCCAATAGGTTCTGTACCTATTCTCGTATTCCTTGAATTTCTCAAAGGATTCACTTTTGTGCTTCATTAAGTAGACATAGCCATATCTACTTAAATCGTCCGTGAAAGTGATGAAATACCTATAGCCTTCTCGTGCGGTGATTGACATAGGACCACATACATCCGTGTGTATGAGTCCTAATAGGTCGCACAGCTCGCATTCCAACACCTTTGAAGGAAATACGAGTCATCTTACCGATGAGACATGATTCACACGTGCCAAATGATTGAAAATCAAAGGCCGAGATAGCTCCATTCTTGATGAGCTGTTTTACGCGTTTCTCATTAATGTGTCCCATACGGCGGTGCCATAGATACGTTTGATCTTTGTCACCAACCTTTAACCTTTTATTCATTACGTGTAATATTTCGGTGGTCTGATCTAAAACATAAATTCCGTTCATGGAGACCGCCTTGCCGTAAATCATATCGTGTAATGAGAAAATGCAAGTATTATTCTCTATTACAAATGAAAAACCAAGTTTATCAAGTGCGAAACCGAAATAATGTTTTTCGAAAGACTAGGTACATAATAGCAGTCATATAATGACAACTCAAATCCGCTAGGAAGTTGGATCACATATGTCCCCTTTGAGATGGCAGCCACTCTTGCTCCATTCCCGACACGCAGTCCACCTCACCCTTTACGAGGGGTTCGATGTTTCGGAGCCCCTGCACATGATTACACAGATGAGAACCACAACCAGTATCAAGTACCCAAGTTCCGTAACTTGCGTGGTTAATCTCAATCATATGAATAAAAGTAGAAGAAGAAGAAGACATACCAACAGGTTTAACACGACCTGCCTTTAAGTCCTCATGATAAACAGGACATGTACGCCTCCAATGCCCAGTCTTGTGGCAATGATGGCATTCCATGTTTTCATTCTTGCTCTTTGTCGTGCCTGATGAGGTGCTCGACTCACCAGGCCCACTCTTACCTGAACCCGACTTCTTGAACTTCGGTTTACCTACTGCTAGGTTTGCCTGAGCTTTGCCCTTACCTTTCCCTTTGTTTGACACAACGAGAACATCCTGTTTCAAGCTCCCACTGAACTTCATGTCCTTCTCGGTCTGTACGAGAAGGGAGTGCAGTTCATGTGGGGTTTTCTTCAAATCATTCATATAGTAATTCGCTCTAAATTGCGAAAAACCATCGTGGAGTGAATGAAGCATGCGGTCGATAACAATGTTCTCGCTGATGTTACAATTAAAGGTCTCCAGCTTCTCGACATTCTCAATCATGCTGAGAATGTGTGGGCTAACCGGTTGGCCCTTCTGGAGTCTCGCATCAAAGAAGCGAGTGGTATGCTCATAGGTCACGATTCTCGGTGCTTTCGAGAATTCCTTAGTGAGCGTGGTGAAAATCTTGTTTGCACCATGGGCTATGAAGCGTTTCTACAAATTGGGTTCCATTGCAAAAATGAGTACGTTTTTAATCGCACCCGCTTCCATACAGAAATCATTAAACTTGGTGATTTCAGCAGCTCTAGCCGTGGGACCTGGGTTTGCCGGGATGGGCTCTAATAGATATTTGAGCTTCCGTCGCGGCGGCAAGCATTCCGTAATGCCGCCTCCCAGTCCGCGAAGTTTGATCCATCATTCTTCAGTCGAGTAGACTGATTCATCTGATTCATGAAGATCCGAAGCCAGGACTCACGGTCCAATGTGGCACTTGGCATTGGGTTATCAGTAGAACCAGCCATTTGTTATTAGCAGTTTAAAAATTCGTGATCTACACTGAAAAAGAAAGAAAAACAAAACGAAATAAGCAACTCATCGAGGTGATTTAAGTCTATTTTAAAATACATTTTAACATGTAGACTCTCGCACTTGCATAATTGATCTCCCTCAAGAATGATACAAGTGATCCCAAGACTCAATTTCCGTAAATTGATAAGCCAACTGTTTAGCTAATTCTTCCGTAAGAACTCTTGGTCGATAGATTTCCGTAAATCCTATCTATAGTCCACCATGATCACAGGATCGTACGAGTGACCATAGTGTTGAGATAAAATAGGTCAATCGGTTCCAACTTACCCGACGTAGAAGGGGTCATATTATGCCTACCGACGAAGAAGGGACTCATTGGAGTTTGACCTATAAAGACCATTCTCAATTTTGGTTTATACGAGGAAGATCCCATCAACTAAATTGTAATTCATATTAAGTGAACGAATAACTAGCGTCTGCGTGAATGAATTAATATGGGTGATGGCTTAAAAATCGTGTGACATGAGAATGTCAAAGAAAACTAACTCGTGACCTCTATATGTGTCAGTTTTCATGCAATAAATAGGTGGTTTGGTTTTTAGGCGGAATATGATGCATATTATCGTTGCGAAAAATAAATAAAAGAATGCAATACGTAAATAAAATTCCTAGTGTGGCCTATCCTAATAAAATAAAACATAAACAACTTTGGAATCCACCGTTGGACCCGAGAAGCTTGTCTTGATGTTCCATCTTGATCCATGTAGCGGGAGTGAGCATCCGTTCTCCATCTTTGGTCTTCTCAAAAATTACATTTAAAATTACAAAATATAAACCTATTTACATTCTAATTAAAAACTGTAATTACAAGTGAAAAATCCAAAACGGAGATACGAGATCTCAAAATACAACCAAGACCGTGTTCCATCATTACGGTAACACGTTCTACTAAGGCCACACTAAGTTACAACCGTTTGTAAAATAAATAAATACGTAATAAAAGGCATTCACAAGCATTCAAAATAACCAAGACGATAAATAAAATGCATCAACTAAATTAAATTTATTCGTGACATAATTCCGTAATTATGTTAAATTTATCCAAACCACCTTTTAATGATCAAAATTCATGTGATAAAACCGCTTCTATCATTCAATTTTAATCTAATACAATCCGTTACTCTAAATACGCTTTAAAATAACTTAATGGTACGTGTGTGAACCGTTTCACAATCATAGCGAGTGTACAATATCCGTATAAAGTACATATTAAGGCCAAAAGAAAATTTAAAACAAAAGAATAAATTTTCAAAGCTTGCCAGAACAAAAATCCCTCGATCCAGGGACAATAGTGCTCGATCGAGGAACTAGAGGGCTCGATCGATCGAATCGCTAGTCGATCGAGAGGTTGCCAAACAGAAAGTACTCGATCGACAAGATCGAGGTCGATCGAGGGCTTTTATCAGCAAATCTGCTCGATCGAGTACGAGGACTCCTCGATCGAGCAGTGGGGTTTTGAAAATGGTCGATCGAGTACAGCAAGGAATCGATCGAGTAAAAACAAGACAGAAAACCACTCGATCGATTAAAAACATGCTCGATCGAGTACAAAAATTTCTGGAAATGCAAAAACCCTCGTGAAAACAGTTTTGACGAAACAAAGCAATCGCAAAATTGATCAAAACCACATCAAAACAATTTTATAAACTGACAAAACGTGACATATTGTTATAATATCCGTATAAAACAACAATATGCATAAAAACAAATCGAAAACAAGATGAATCAACCGTGTAAACATGTCACGGTAAAAAAAATTTCTGCCGTGTATACTAGGCACGGTTTTCGAGACAAATACAATCGTTTCAAAATCGTTTTATGAAAAATCACAAAGAAAATTTACGTGGCCTCGCTCTGATACCACTTGTAGGGTAATATCCGTATAAGACCCTCTAAATTTAGGATTATAACGTAAAATTTGCATGTGAAATATTGTCATAAACGAAATACAATATAGAAACGACAAAGATAAAGAATCAACCTCGGGTCCTTTGTAGTGCGGCGTAAAGAACAGAAATCAACAGAGATTCCCTCCTAATTGTTGCACCCAAGACCGTCTGAGACTATGCCCTTGTGCTAGAAATGCTTTCTAATTGACTTGCAATATTGAGAAAGCTCTTGTGAGGTTTTACGATGTGAGATCTAGAGATTTCAGAGAAAAATGTTCTGAAAACCCTAATTTTTCGAGAATGAATGATTAGGTCAGAAGGGAGGAGAAACCCTCCCTTTTATTCCCTCTCATTCGGCAAAACCGAAACCCTCAAGGGGAAGTGGGCTTCCACTTCCTCTTGGTTTTAACTCGTGGTCCGGTTCGTTAAATTCTAAATTTATATGACGCGGTTTCATTATAAACTGTCATCGGTTATCGGGTATTAAAGCATCAACTAATAATACGGATTAGTTAAATTATTAATACATGTCCGACAAAGACAATATTGTATAATAATATTCAATATACATTTAATTAAATATAAAACGCTTATATTCAATTTACGAATTAACTGCTTAATCCGCCTTAGCCATTTTCATTTAATCCGTATTAAATAAAATATCTCAACATCACATTTTTGACTAATTACTAGTCAAATAACTCGGACTAACTGGTTAGTCAAATTTGGCATCTACATGACTGTATTTTCATACCGTCACATCTCTCAAACGTATCCTATAAGTGTGACTTTTAGGGACCAGTTGATCACCGCCATCTGTATGACAATAACGTCAAACTTATCTAGCAAGCCAACCGTTATTGATAAACGTGGATCAACTGATAATAATACCAAAAGTATGCCCTTTGATCCTTTTAGAGATTTATAAGTCCTTGCACTAACTGTTAAGGACACCAACCCCAACATGCGAGCTATTCCCCTCCTACCGTTTCAAGTGATTACTCATGCTCATGGAAGTTGAAAAGGACAGTCAATGTTGCTGAGGTGACGTCCTCCAGTCAGAAGCCCACGAACGGGCAACTGAAATTTGATGGGAATTAAACGAGGAAATGCCCCGTGTAACACTTTGTAATAGATAATTTTTGAATTTCTTTTAAATTTGTTTTATTGCGTTTTAATTAGGAGAATTAGTTTTAGACAGTTTTTAGCGTAAACATAAGACTATAGACTGTGCTTATGCGTATTTGGTATTTTGGGAAATTTTTGGATGTGTTTTTATGCAGGTTTTGGGAAGTTTCACGCAATTCAAGGAAGTGAAGACGAAATTAAAAGGCTTACGCAAGAAAAGTCCTCGATCGAGTACTTTTTGTACTCGATCGAGTGAAAATCTGGTCGACCAATCGCTTTTTCCAGTCGATCGAGTAAAGCCAAGAGAGGAACTAGTCGATCGAGTAACATTTTACTCGACCAGGCAGCTGGAGCATCAACAGTGCTCGATCGAGCGGTTTAAAACCACTCGATCGAGTGGAAATGAACAGGACACGGGAGTTTTCCTATCTTAAACTCTTTATTTCCTATTTCTAATTCATTTTATCCTTAATTTCCGTCTAACCCCCCCATTTGCGATTAAATTTCTTCCCCAAATCCCATTATTTCTTGCCCAATCTCCAAATCCGCCACCTACAATCTCTAGTTTGCATACTAATCTTCAAAAGCCCCTTACACTCACCCTTATTTGTGTTCATTTTCGCGGTTTTAAAAGGGTTTTATGGTTTGCGGGTTTTTCGATTAAAATCCGCCATTGTTGCTTGTTTATTTGAGGATTATTTGCATTTGTAGGTCTTTCATCATCAAGTAAGTAATTTCCATATCCTTTTGCATTTTAATTTCAATTATTTTGAATTTTATGAGGTGAAAGTGAATTAGGGTTTCGAAAATCCATGTTTAGTCGAATTTTTCGACCTAATTGTGTTTGTATGCCCTTAATTAGCTTGCTTAATGATCATATCCCAATTCCTCGCTGTTGTTGCATGTTTAATTCGAAATTTGCGCAAGAATTCCGCGATTAGGGCTTCTAAGTCGAATTTTTCGACTGTCAGACGGTCTATATGCTGCCATGATTTGTTTAACCTCAGTTCTTGCTTAATTGCTGCTGCTGTTAACTGTTTTTCCGTCCCCTATCGCCATTACATGCTGTAAATTGTTGGGAATCCTGTACTATGAGTCGAAATTTTTGACTGCTAGGAGTCTTACATGCTGTCATATGCAGTTTTTCGTGCCGTTTTTAGTCTTCATTAGCAGTCATTACATTGTCACTTTATCACCACTCACGTAGTGCCATTTCGAAATTTCTGAGGAATTGTTGGAAATTGTATGCTGTAGGTCGAAATTTTCGACTGATAGGGGAGTGTTTATGGTTTCACATGCTGTTTTTTCTGTTGTCTTAGCCTCTGTTGACCATTGTTTTCCTCTCATACCCCCTCCCCTATGTTTTCAGGATAGAGTCGAGTACCTTACCTTCTGCCAGTACCACCTCTAGTCCATCTTTGAGTGAGTCAGTGGCCCCTGCTGTTGCCACTAGCTCCGCTTTAGTCACCACTGCAGCCCCAGTTTTCCTTGCCTCAGCTGCAGGGATGGTTTTTACTCCAGCTAGTTCAGCTGGAAGCCCAGTTCAGGCTGCCACTTCCACTACGGTCACCACCACAGCTAGCACTGCTGCTTGTTCCTCTTCAGTGGCGACCACAGCAGCCACCACGTGTACACCAGACACCACTTCTACACCTGTGGCGGACTCACCAGCAGCCGCAGCCGCCTTCAGAGCTGCCCTGGTTCCTTACACAGTCCGAGAACGGGTCGCTGCCTTGCGTTCCAGAGACGGAGGCCGCGGTCGTAGACTGGTCAGAGCTACACCAGCTCCAGCCACTTCTACTTCCACCACAGCTAGCACTTCCACAGCTGCTGCTGCTGCTTCTGCTTCTACTTCAGCTGCCGCTCCGCCTACTTCTGAGATAGTTACAGTCCAAGGGGACACTTCCCTCGACTCCCACCCGGACTACCCACAGGTATTATTCGTCAACGCTGTCCATCGTACGAAATTCTTTAATTAGTCAAGTGTGTACATGTGCCTTCCCGATTTTTGGATAAATCGGCATTAGAGAGACTCGGTATTTACGAGTCAGTCTGTACTTTACTACGGGGCACGGGATGCCTGGCCTCATTACCATGAGGGGCCATACCTTCTTAGAGCTGAGTCTCGAGTTTCTCATCTCTTTTACCTTCTCCTCAGGGGCATACGCTACTGACCCCGACTGTTTGTCAGTCTCTTTCCGGTTGTTCAACCGGACTTTCCCGATGCCTCTAGCGGAGTTTGGTAGGTTGCTAGACCTTACCTCCTCGGGTGTGACGTCAGACTCGAGGAAGGTTTACAAACAGGTTTGGCGGTGCTTGGCCCAGACCCGTTTCCAGGAGCGTAAGCTCCACCAGGTCCACCATCCCCCCGTCCGTTGTTTTCTTAGACTGATGGGGAGCTCTATTTTCGGCCGAAAGGAGCCGAACAACACTACCAACACCGAGCTCTCCATCCTGGGCGGTTATCTGAACGTCGACTATGAAGGTCCTTTTACCTTCAACATTGCCTACCTCACCGCCCAGTACCTCCACGACCAGAGGAAGAAGGAGGCGGGAACCATTGCCTGCGGTGGCATAGCCACCATTCTTGCCCGCCGACTTTTCCCCACCTGGCCACGTGACTTGCAGTACCTCGAGGGAGAGAGGTCACTGAGTCTGGCTGCCGTGCTTGCTCAGCATTGGCTGACCCCAGACTACCAGACTTGGAAGATTGACGGCTCCTTGTCTGTTGACTTACCTTGCGACAGTCTCCCCCGTCTTGAGCCCTTACCTACTGTGGTAAAGGGCCACCGTCTGCCTGCCTTACCTCTACTTCACCTTCCACTTCGACCATCTCCTGATGCACCTGCCGCCAAGAAGCGGCGAGTTGAGACTGGAGAGGGGTCCACACCATCAGGGAGTACCCAGCCTTCCACGGCTACTCCCGATCCGACCCCTACTCCCACTGTTACTACCACTCCTACTCCTGCTCCACCTCCCACTGACCAGACACAGACTGAGCCGGTATTCCAGGCTACTTTTAGACCACCCCCTCCCTTTGTAGCGCCCGTGGTCCAGGACCAAGAGGGAGCAGTTTACGGTTTGTTGATTGAGCTTGCAGAGCGTCATGCTCGTATGGAGAGGGACATGGCTCTTGCCTTGCACCCTCTGTACGAGTACCACTTGCGGCGACACAGACCGATCCCGGAGGGTTAGCCACACCCTTCCTTCTTCCAGTACCCGGCTGAGGGGTACTCGTTTTCTGACGAGGAGGAGGACGAGGACTCAAAGGTGGCAGTGGAGAGAGCTCGTGAGGAGGAGCGGAAGAGGAGAGAGGAGGAGAAGGACCCGGAGTACAAGGTGGATGGAGACGACGACGACGACGACGAGTAGCTACCGGTCTACTCACTTCCCCAGTTTTCTGGCTGGTTTGGGGAAGTTCTTATTTTGTATGTATCTCTTACTCTTTTATTTTGTCTCCTTTATTTTATTATTTTTATTTTGTTGGTTGTATATTCCCGTTCCCCCATATTTCTGCTGGTGTATGCTGGAGGACAACGAGGGCGTTGTCCGTTTTGGTTTGGGGAGGGTATTGCATCCTTTTGAGTTTGCATTTGCATATGTTGTTGCATTCACGTTTATTTTTCAGCCTTGCATTGTTTTATTTCATTAAAAAAAAATCCAAAAAAAAAAAAATAGAAAAATTTCAAAAAATTCAAAAAATTTCACGTTTATTTCTGCATATAGGTTGAGTCGGAACGGTAGATTCCCATGATGACAATGCACTATAACTTGTCTTTCTGCTTGAGCCTTGCACTTTCACTGATAGTTATTAGCTTGTCATACGCATAGTCTACGAATTTCAGTTCAAATAGAGCTGATTGTTTAGACTTGACCTATAAATTGGCAAACTACTTCAAAATTCTGAGTTTTAGAGCCATTACTGGTAACATTCATGACTAGTTCATTAGGAATTTTGAGTAGTACTCCTTGCATAGCATGTTCATCTCATTTGCACATTTATGACATTCAATTTCTTGTCAAATGCACATATTCGGGTTTGTGGTTGGTGTCACATGCAGGGAGGGTCTTGCAAATTTCCCTTTCTTATTACTTTACACCCATTTAGCTCCTCATAAGCCAAAATTGCCTTTTGACCCATTAGCTACATCCCAAACTAAGCCTGCCTAGTCAAGCTAGTTAGTATGTTCTTCTGCGGTATATTTTTCCGATGCATTTTGGTCCGTGTTTCTTGTTTTGGAGTTGGTGTAAGTATAGAGGAAGGAGGAAAAGGAAGAAAGAAAAAAAAAGTGTTGAAAAAATGAGAAAAACGTGAAGAAAAAAAAAAAAAAAAAAAAAAAAGGAGAATGTGAAAATGGAGGAAACAGACGTGTTCCTCTTGTCTGAGTTGAGAAGATGTTCGAAGATGTAAAATCGAAAAAGGTTGATTTGGTTCAGTTAGTTATTTCAGACGGTGTTTAAATAGGGAAGTTTGTGACCGTCTGACTCCTCCGTTCTATCCCATATTTTTTGAGGAGATGGTGTTTTGAGTCTAGTGAGTTTTGTGCCGAATGAAGGGCACCCGTACTTAGTCTTTCAGTCAGTTGAGATTCGGATGGTTTCATTGTGGTCCTGTTAGGAACTAGCTTCACGCTTTTACCTCCACTTTTCCATAACATGTTTTGCCTTTTCTCACCTGAACCTCACTATTCCCAAATCATTTGCAAACCCTCGGCTGTGACGGACATTATCGGTTGGAATTTGTGCATTAGTACTCGAATTGTCTTTCATCTTTGTTGCATGCATGCTATGTAGGTCGCAGTTAGGTGAGTGACTATCTTTCCTTCTCTCTTTTACATATAACATTCACCCTTTGCTTCATGAGAGAAGAGTGACCACGAGAGAGTCCAGTTTTGTTGGTCTTGTAAGGTCGATAGGTCAGCTATATTTCTGAACAGCTTATAATTCGTTTGCGTTTTGACTGCTTAGCTTTAACTGTTAGTTTTTGTTGCATTAAATTGGTTCAAGTCGACAAGTTAAGCTAGCTCTGAGTTATCATTTCCGTTCCATTAGTTTAGTTTTGAGTTTACTCGAGGGCGAGTAAAGGTTTGGTTTGGGGAGATTTGATACGTGCCTAATATATAGTCTTTTTAGCCTATTTCAGCACGTATTTCTTTGCATATTTATACTGTTTTTATGGTATTTTGCCCCGAATTGGCTACTTTGGTGCGTTTTGTCCTTTTTGTAGAAATAAACGCGAAAGTAGTGGAACCGTACTCTTTTTCGTCCTTTTTGCATGCATTTAGAGGAGACGGGATTTTCCTGAGTGAGATACTGTGTTTGGAAGCGTCGTGGCACGCAATACGAGGCATTTAGGCGCGGACTTGAGCTGAACAGAAGTCTAGTTACTCGATCGAGTTGTTTTCCACTCGATCGAGTGGTTTCTACACCCCCAGTTGGTCGATCGAGCTGTTTCATTACTCGATCCTTATGCTGCAGAGGACCAAGTCCTCGATCGAGTAACTATTTGGTCGATCGAGCTGTTTTGGTTGAGAGTTGGTCGATCGAGTGGTTTTAATCCACTCGATCGAGTTGTTTTGATGGGTTTGGGCTTTAATTAGCCCGCGTGATGTTTTATTTCGCTAAAACTTATTTTGTTTGCTATTTAAGCACGCATTACTAGGTTAATTAGGATTATCTTTCATATTATCAAACACTCTACTGTAAACTTGAGAACGTTGCTTTTCCTCTTCACTGTTACTTTATTTCGGGATTGCTTTTACTCGGATTTTGTGTTCTTTACGCCGGATTCGCTTGGATTGTAATTCCTTTCTCCTTCTTAATAATAATTAACCTTTTTGTTGCTTTAATTTCTCGTTTGTGTCATTGTTTCCTTTGCCCTAATTTTCTTATTTACAATTTATTGTTATTTATAATGTTTTCTGCTGGGAATTTAATTGCTGTTAGTTTAATCACCGATATGAGTAGCTAAACTCCCTTCATGTTGGGATTAGGGAATCTGCGGTAGAAATATGACGATGTAGTAAATGAATTAGACGAATTGATTATGAGACCCTGTCACTATAACAATTTAACTGTAATATCCGACCTAGTTGAGTGCACGCTTCTATGTCACCCTTTAATCTAGCTAAAATTAATCCTGGATCGAAAGATTGGACTAAATAGGCCTGCTATAAACAGTAGACTACCCTAATGAGGACGAAGGTTAAGTTAGTGGTATTTTAGGATAGAAAGTGGACCGAAAGGACCTTTCCACATCCGTCTCACATTAGTTCGTCTGAATCATTTACAGCTGAGTTATTGGACTACCGTAGTGAACCGAATTCCCGACATGTCCCTCTCTTCTTGATAGTTTAATCATTTTTTATTGCCTTTACTGCTCTTTACTTTAATTCTCTTCCTTTCAAACTTCGTAGTTTAGAATCAAATTCAAACAAAACCCCCCATTGTTACTTTAGGACTAGAATTAGGCAACTGTTAATTACATTACCTCCCTGTGGATTCGATACTCGACTGCCTCTGCTACATTTTAGTTGAGACCGTTAGGTTTTATCTTTGATAGGGTTGCGATAGCCGTGTCACCCACATTTCATTGTCGTCCTCCTCAATGGCTTGGGAGGCTATCCCCCTTCTCATACTTGCCTTGATGGGGGAAGCGGGAATCATGATCGTTTTCCCGTTGAAGGGGACCCTGATCTTCTGGTGGAGCGTTGATGTGACCGCCTTGACGGCGTGAATCCATGGACGTCCCAGGAGCATGTTGAAGGACGCGTCGATGTCGACCACTTGAAAACTGGTTTGTCTTTCTAAGGGTCCGGTTGCGACGGTCAAAGTGACTAGCCCAGCGACCTTGCGACGAGTGCCGTTGTAGGCGCGTACTCCCTGATTTGTTGGGATCAAATCAGATTCCTTGACATCCAGCCTGTGGGCGGTTTTGACAGGGATGACATTCACGGCGGAACCGTCATCCACGAGGACCATTGGTATATTCTTTTGGAGGCATTGTACGGTGATGTATAGGGCCAGGTTATGATTGGCTCCAAATGGAGGGATGTCCTCGTCGGAGAAGACGACCGGGTTGCTCAGGTCAGGGGCGTCCCTCGTCATGTGTGCCACTATTTCTTCTGGGGAAGAGGTGGAGGGCACGGTTAATTTTCCCAAGGCCTGCAGCAAGGCCCGTCGATGCTCAAAAGACATTGCGATCAGCTGCCAAATTGAGATTTCGGCTTTTGCTTTCTGGAGCTGTTTCAGGATTGAGTTCTCGGGGGCCTTTGGCTGAGTGTCTACATTCGGGACGACTTGGTCATTCGTTGTTGGAACGACCATTGGGTTGCTCGGATTTTGATAGGGACGCCCGGACCGGGTGAGATGTCCGATTTTTTTCGCCCGCTTCTCCTTCCCTGGGAGGATATAGACATCCTCAACATCATCCCTCCAAATGCCGTTAATTTCGGAGTCTCGAGGATACCTTGGAGGGGTATTCCTCAGTGGTTAGTTCTTGTGAGGAATATTTTTATGAGGGTGATTTTTATGGGGGTAATTATTTTGAGGGTAGTTATTTTGAAGGCGATTTTCGTGAGGTCTATGCCAGAATGGTCGCGGGAGCAATCCATCCTGGGGTGGGTAGTTTTGAATGCTTGGGGAATTCTCCCTTGGGCGCGGTGTTGGGGGATTGAAGATGAGTCGACGGTAGGCGTCGTCGAGTCGGGTGATTCTCTCAGAGAGGCTGGCTATGGCCTCTTCAACTTGCTGAAACATAGTGAGCATAGTGGCAGCACTGAATACAAACACTCCGTCTGAAGGATCCTTTTCTAAAGCATTCACCTCGTCGTCAATCGGCAAGATGAGGTGAGAGCAGTCTAGGGTTGGCTCATCGTCGGAGATGGTGTGAATTCCCAGAGGATTCGTCTTGTTGTTCGGCTTAGTTGGTGGGGGTATAGACAAATCTCCCTTCTCAATCATGTCTTGAATGAGGTGCTTGAGTTTGAAGCAATATTCGGTTTCATGCCCTTTCCCTCGATGATACTGATAGTAGGCGTTGGGGTTCCAAAATCGGGACTTCTTGGCGTCGGTCGGATCCGGGGTGGGTCCGATCGGTTGTAGTTTCCCTTGGTCCATGAGCCTTTTCAGGGCACTTGCATAAGTCGACCCTATGTTGGTGAACACTCTCTGGGGGCGCTCGGCTTTCTTGGCAGATGGTTCGATGAGGTTGACCTCATCAATCTTGTTTGTCTGACCGTAAGGGCGAGATCCGGTTGAGGTGGATCCCTGGTAACCCCTACCAGTGGTCTTTGCTAAGACACCCTTTCGGAGGTCGTCCTCAATACATGTCCCCAGAATCTGCAGATATTGAAAAGTTTTGATATTCTGATACCTCAATAGGTTGGCATAAATCGGGCGGAGATTGTTGACAAACTTCTCGACCAGAGTTGATTCACTCGGCTTACTGACCAATTGAGTACTCACCCTTCTCCAGCGGGTTAGGAACTCAGTGAACCCTTCCTTGTTGTTTTGGGTTAACACCTCGAGAGTACGGGTGTTGGCCTGGATTTCGACGTTGTCGGCATACTGTTTGGCAAACTCGACCGCGATCTCATCCCAAGTAGTAAGGTTTTTCAGATCCAAGGAGTAGTACCATTGGCGAGGAATCGTCTCCAAAGAGGATGGGAAGATCCGGGTAAAAAGCTCCTGTTTGACCCCCTTAATGGCCATGTAGTCTTTGAAAGCACGAATATGGTTGAGTGGGTCCTCCACTCCCTTGAACTTAGGCACATCAGTCAGGGTGAAGTTGTCAGGTAACTGGTCCCCAACAGGCTCGAACCTTTGGTTGTTTTCAAGATGGATTTTGTTACCCCGGGCTAGGAGCTGTTCTTCCAAGAGTTTCAGCCTCTTCTCAGTTTCAGTCAGAGGCGGGGTATTATGTTCCCCAGTTTCCTTGTTCTCCAGGGCGTCGATACGGGTCTCGACGCGATCTAGGGTGACCTTAAGAGCGGTAAGAAGGCTGGCTAGCTGATCAGTTGTGACATCTCTGTTGTTATCATTGTTGTTATTGGACGAAGTTGAAGACATGGCCATGGCTCTGAGGCAGAAAAACGGCTCACATTACAACTCAATCCGACACGGTTCTAAGACTGAACGCAGACAACACAAAGGACGAGACAAAGATCCGACTCGACAAGACGGGGCGACCGTGTGTGGTCCCTCGGTGCTGACTCGATTTATGACGTGACGATGTTTGACCGAACCTTTGACACGAGTCTAACATGACGGCGTGACGCCATTGGACGGGTCTCGTGGTGAGACGACTCATAAGTAAAGACCCATAAGTACGTTTGCTTTGACTCGATAGACACGAGGCGGAATTGGAATGGTGGACTGAAGTTTTCGAAAATAGAAATTTTCAAAAAGATTCATTTGTCGCTTTAATGGGCGGCTTCCGAAGATAGAAATCTCTGCAAGTCGATCAGTTGAAAGGGGTGTCTTAAGTTTATTTGCAAAAGATGGTTTGAGTTTGAGTCGGCTCGGAAAACAGTGCATTGTTTCCCAAGACGGTTTTGAAATTCAAAATTGTATGTTTTGAAAATCGAGTTTGAAATGTTTGAAGAGGTCTCGGGGACGGTGCATGGTCCTCGGGATCCCGAAAGTGTCTCGAGAAAAGAGTGTGTGCTTTTCTCGGGTTTAGAAAGAAAGCCATTGTCGGCGCGAAATGGGTTAAAATCTGTGTCTAGACACGGCGATTATAACGGCGTAAAAAGGTGATTTGAAATGGTTATACAAAACCGGGTTTGAAAATCGTCATTATGACGGCCTAAAAAGGCGTGTTGAAATGGTTATACAAAACCGGGTTTGAAAATCGTCATTACGACGGCCTAGAAAGGCGTGTTGAAATGGTTATACAAAATCGGGTTTGAAAATCGTCATTACGATGGCCTAGAAAGGCGTGTTAAAATGGTTATACAAAACCGGGTTTGAAAATCGTCATTACGACGGCCTAGAAAGGCGTGCATCGGTCGGCGAAAGACCGAGGTTTGAAATGGCCATTATAACGGCGCGAAAAGGGTGTTTTTGAAAGTTTGAAAATGACACGGAAGGAATTATGATCAAGTAGCACATAAGCACTCACAGTTCATTATATTATGCATTATGCTGATACGGGTTTTGGCTTAAAAGGGTGGGTTACACACCAAGCAATCAAACCCCGATTTGCGAGAGGGATACCAATCCAAACAAATTGTGTAAGGAGGGTGCCCTAGCCTCGTGCTCGAAAGTGATGAAAGCTCTTTGACGAAACGGAAATGTGTGACGTCAACGGTATGCTTGACTCAATCGGGATTCGAAACGCGGGGATGAGAAAACTCACGCCGACGAAACGAGCCAACTGGTCGAAAAGGGTTAGGTTGTGGGCCCGGACAACGAACCCGACCGTGACCGTAATATCAATTAATGCATTCCAACCAAGACCTCGTTCGAGTCTCACCATCTAGGGATCACAAAGACGTAAGTGTCATAGCAATCCCCAGCGGAGTCGCCAATCTGTGGACATGGCCCACCTGCAGGTCCGGTTCGATCTGCGGACATACATCGGTCTTTTTGAAAGCCACGCTCGGCGGCGTAAAAATGCTTTCGACCGGATCGTTTTAGATCGGTCGGTTTCGTCTCGGTAAGGGTCTCGAAACGATTAGAGATGTTCGGAGTCGCCACCAAGCATTTGTGGGATGCCTGGAACCCGTTCGAATTCCACTGTATACCTCGGTCAAATCGAAGCACAAAGCAGCGTTTGACATAGGTACTAAAGATAAGGAAATCGTCCCTCTTTAGCATCCTATCTCTAGAATGACTCTCGTACGCCCTGGATAAGGTCGTCCACTATCCAAAGTTTCTGAGTAAGAGGTGAAGGTACGTATTGGGAAGCCCTTTAATCAGACACCCAATCCCGCCCGCGTTTAGCGGCCTCTACTGATCGATCTTGGTTGGTTGAATGCAAAAGTTGATAAAACGGTTTAAATGCATGAATGCGCATCCAATAATTTAAACCTAACATGTGAGAGCTTTCTAAGTCGGTTGATTTAATCCAAGTATCAAGTATAAGATGTCGAGTTGGATTAATGGTTGATTTGCATGCAAGACGGAAATTAAACATCCATTTACCGTATTAGGTTTAGGGTGCATAACATGATCCATTTGTCTTAGTAAGGCATTTTGCAAATATGGTTTGAACAGTCGTCTGATCCGTCCTATATCTGGGTTAATCGGAGTCGGGATCATCCTAGACTAATGCTGGAGGGGAACAGGCCCTGTACCAGACGGCTACATGAGGCGCGAGCCAGCCGGCGATACAAAGGGCCTCCCTCTAGTTATGAAAATGAGAAATGGAGAGCCTGTTTAGGTGCGGGTTAGCCCACGGTTTATGTGCCATGTTCTGACCTTTTAGAAAACGTTATAAAACGTGTTGAAAATGGGTATTTGAACCCGGTTTGATTTTAAAGGGCCGTTTGGACCGTATTTGTTGATTTGAAGAACTAGACTCGAATAATCATCATTATTTGACAATATTCGGTGTCGGGTTCGATTTGACAAACTTGACATGAATAGTTTTGAAAAATGATTATGGACTAATTGTTTTAAGTCCATTTGAATGTAATTAGTCGATACTCGTCATCGTACCCGGGTTAAAATCCGGCATGGTATGTAGAACCAAGGATGATTTTGTGTTGGTGACTAATATGTTTGCTTGGAAATGTAAAGAAATGAAATAAAAGGCTTTAAAATACCTTCTAAATGTCATTAACCAAATATTATCACCGAAACACGGATTTAACCGTCATGGTATGAAGAACCAAGGGTGAAAAATGTTTTATGGTTTAAACATGTGAAATAAAATAACAAAGGTTCGAAAATACTTGAAATGGTGAAAACCGATTACAAATATGAAAAATGGATTAAGGGAAATGACGAGAACAAACACGGTTGATTTCTGGTCTGAATACCCCATTTAGGCGCGGGCCAGTTGGTGACCCAAGGGGCTTCTGCCTCAGACCAAAAATCAGTTTTCGCTCGTTTATTCCATGTTTTGGTTCATGTTATGCATGTTTTAGCATGTTAGAGTCATGAAACAAATGAAAACATAATGAAAGAGGATTTTTACACCCTCATACTTACATGTTTGGTTATGGCGAGTGACCGACGTAAGTGTAATAACTCGTTTGATCGGAAAAAACTCGGTTTAAAACCGTTTTGGTAAGTAAAAGAGTGTTTTAAAAGTTTAGTGATGGTGTAGTGGTCGAAGTGGTCGGTCAAGTGGTTTAATGCACGATGACGGTACCAAAAAATGTGTAAGGCTCATGTTTACGATCGGTAGGTCGTAAATACGCGTCGGATTGTGACTTAAGAAGTCGAGTCGAGAATTTTAAGGGAGAAAAGAGGGGGCGGACACTCGCGTAAGTCTCAAATGGGTGGCATTTGAGGGGTATTTATAGGAGAATTAGTGGTTGTGTGAGTTTTGAGCGACGTGGCCACTTGGGCTGCTCAAAGAGGCGCGAGCCATGTCGCGGGTCTTCGAGTTGTGTTGTCGCTTTCACAACAAACGCAATCATGATTTGTTCTATCCTAGGTTTTGTAGTCACAAGTTTGGTACTTGATCAACATGAATCCGGGAAAACTTAAGGTAGAAGGTTTGAAATGTTTGGTTTTTGGTGTTTGACTCGGTTTGACTCGTTGTTGGAGTCGGGATTTGAATTTTTGAGTCGGTTTTTGGTCCGGTGTCGGTTTTGACTCTAGTTAGTGTCATTGCGACCCCGTCGTCGTGAATTAAACACTCCAGGTATTTTTGAAATGTTTTGAGATGTTTTATTTTCGAAATCGTTTTAAGTTTTCCGACGTAAAGTTGTACACAAACTGTCGATCAAACGCCGCGATTCCAAAACATGTTGTAGTCCGATAATCATCGGGTGTTTGTTGGAGTCTCAGCAGATACCGGGTATCTACAGAAAAGTATATAAGTCAAAGTGATAACTAAAAAATACTTGAGAAATTGTTCACTCTTTGATCATAAGCCTAATTCAGTCTCTTATTGGCAATGACACAAACTTATGAGCCTTTGGACTCTATTTAGAAAAGGACTGAGATGGCAGGAAGGTAATGGTAGCAACACTAAGTTTTGGTCCGATAATTGGGTTTTTTAACACCCACTTACGAGCACTATGGTTGATGATGCGAGTAACCATGATCTTAATCTTTTGGTTAAAGATTTCATAATCTCTGACAAACAATGGGATGTTTGTAAATTATCTAATTTAGTGAATAACGATATTGTGAATCAGATTACTAACATTCCACTGCCACATAATAATATTCCTGATACCCTTATTTGGGGGCTGTCTGTGGATGGAAATTCTACTAAAACAGCAACTTGGTTAGCGCAAGGTTTGTTCGATCAACCTCTTGACAAATGTGAATTTTAATGGATTTGGAAATTGAATTTTTTTCTTTGGAAATCGTGTGTTGACGACCTTCCAACGAAAGTTAAGCTACTAAAAAGTCATATTAATGTTCCACCTTATTGTGTTTTATGCAACTATTCTATTTAAAACAAAGATCATTTCTTTTACAAATGTCCCTTGATTGGGTCTGTAATTCAAGACATGAACATTATTAGTTTTAACATTTTTTTTTGTAAAATTATGATAATATTGCAAGTCAAATAAAGTTTTATAATGAAACTTAATTATCTCAAAGACTGAAATCCAAAAGCTGATTTCATTAAAATTATTTTTATTTGGTGGAATGCATGGTTTTACAGAAATGACATTATCTTTAATATTATTCATATCGATATCATCAAACTTATTACTTTATCTAATAATAACATTAAGACCTGGAATGAGACTAAACATAAGTATCTCAACAATCCCACGAAAGATGAGTCAGCTAGAAACACTTTTAGTAAGGAAGAAATTTAGTGGGAGAAACCTAGAAACGGTTTCCAAAGCTAAATTTTGACGGATCGAGAATAGATGGCAATAAAGCTCCTTTAGGATATTCTATAAGAGATCATAATGGTAATGTCATTTTGTTAGGAGCAAAAAAGTGTGGATCTAATGTAATACTACGGTTTTCTGGTCTCAGCTTACTCGGTCGAGTAGGCCATACTCGGTCGAGTAAGTTGTCGAGTGCTTTTAAACAGGCTACTATTTTGGGTGCACTCGGCCGAGTTGTGAGATACTCGGCCGAGTACCCAAGGTACTCGACCGAGTACCCGATCTGACGGGATTAATTTCCGCGGTTTTGATTAAGGTGATAAGAGGTTATAAATTACTTGTTTCCAGTTAATAAATTATTTTTACAAAAACCTAAACTACGTTTACCGCTTCTCTAATCATCTTAATCACTCCCAAGTCTAGTTTGATCGATCGTGAGTCTACATCTCTTTTTCCGTACCGGTTTCGTTGGTAAGTCTCTAGTGCTTTCTTAATCAGTTTGTGGTTGTCTTTTTGAGTTTGCCCTAATTTGGGTTAGGATGAGGGTAAAGGTTGATTAGTAATGGTTTATGATATAGTATTATTTGATTATTCTTTGCTAGGTGACGAGTTCGTAAAAGAGCAATTCTAGCCTTGTTGTTGATGTTGTTGATTTACGGAGCTGGCGAATAAGGTAGGGTTTCCTTACTCAGTTGATTGTGTAATTGATTTGAGATTGATTGTGATTGATTGTATAACATGTTTTATTGGATTGAGATCGTTTGAGATTATATTGTTGACTGGTACTGTTGTTTTGGGACTATTTTGGGGAGATGATTCCAACCCCATGTTCGCCTCTTGTGGTTCCCGTCACAAGGGGGATGTGTACATTAATGATCTGGGTTCGCTCCTTGCGATGAGGGAGGCTTAGGTGGGCAAGGCTACGGTCCACCACTGGCGATGAGGGTTACCTGTTGCGATGGGTAACCTGGTAGGGCTACACACTTCGGTGTGTAGTTGATTACTGATTACTATTGGAGTTTGGGGGATGGTTACCACAGTTTGGATTGGCTTGTGTATTGTTTTGTATTTGTAATTTCTTATCTTGGTTATGCAGTTGACTGACCCCGTTTATTGTTTTCAAAACTGTGGTGATCCATTCGAAGATGGTGAGCAGTTGATTTAGCAGGTAATGGTTGTGGATGTAGCTCACGGGTCTTGGATGTGGTCAAGTCATCACCGTTCATTTAGCTAGTTTTCGCTGTCACTTAAACCTTAGTTCTCTTGGTTGTTTTGGAGTTGTAACAGTTTTGGTTTAGCCTTGAGTTGTATCTATTTTTAACCTATTTTGATATCTTTTAATAAATGTTCTATGATGTTCTATTTGATATACTTTACCTTGGGTAACCGAGATGGTAGCATCTTGATATGCTAAGGTGATCTTGGTAAGGTACCTTAATGTATGGGGTGTTACAAAGTGGTATAAGAGCGACGATTTTGGAACCTAAAACCAATGAACAAAATGAACATAGGGTGTCTAACTAAAATGAACCCGGGTAGGAGTTGTTTAGAGCTACCGCAAAGGCTTGGGAGACGTCCTAAGGCCGCAATTTGGCTCTTATAACTTTGAGCCGTTCACTACGGGGTGTCAAGGGAGTCGTTTCATGTGTTGTGTATGTTTCTCATAAGAGTGTTGGATGGAATGGATGTTATGTCAATTGGATGAACATGGAGAAATAGATGAATCGATGTGTTATAGATGATATGAGGCATGCTTGGATGTTATTACTTGGCCTTTTTGACAGATTAGTAACATGTATAGGAATGTTAGTATATTTATATGTTGTTTAAGTAAAGGGGTATATCGTTTTTGGTATGATTCGGCAGAGTGTGACAGGTGCCCGACCGAGTAACCTAGCACTCGACCGAGTGAGGGTATTTTTGCATTTGGTAGTAGCTATTGGAATATGACCACTCGGCCGAGTAGAGGCAGTACTCGACCAAGTGGGGCGTACTCGACCGAGTAAAGGAGGAACTCGATCGAGTATGCTTTATGTGCATCTTTGATCAGCTACTCGAGCTGGAGTACTCGGTCGAGTAGTCAATATACTCGACCGAGTAGCTCTTACTCGACCGAGTGCTTCCAGGTACTCAACCGAGTACCTCTTTGGCGGATGTGATATTTGTTTGAGTCGTAAAGTCGTAGACTATGTGGTTACGTTTGTCTTTGGATCTTAAAGCATTATTTATATATGCGTTAGTCCTGATACGTAAGTTATCGGATCCTATGACGTGGAGAGTACCACCTTATGATGAGTGTGAGTTTGGTGTATGGGGAAGGACATGTGGTTATACGCGGTTGTGGTGGATATTGGAAAGAGGAAGTGAAATTGATGAGCTTACTGAGGCAAGGAGCACATTTTGTGAGGTATGATGGGTGTTATAGTCGTGAGCTTGAGAAATGTAGTGATAAGTGTATATGGTTGAGGGGTAATGTACGTCTGAGGAATGTGAGAATGAAAAGTTGAAATGAGGGAGGTGAATTGTGGTAATTTGGGATATGTAAGGGTCTAATTGAGGGAGATGGGTATGACTATGTTGGTGGTGGATATGTGTACTAGGAAAGCCGTGATAAAAGAATGGAAAGGAATGGTGTTTAGTGAGCCTAGGTCGATGGATGCCGCAATGTGGATTTGTATGTAGTGGGCGTGTTTGGGAATTTGGATTACTAGGAAGTGAGCCTAGTGTATAATTCTTTGGGAAGTAGCGGGTTGAGGTGAATCTTGATTTCTGGAGATGTTAAAGCAAGACGTAATCAATTATGGAGAAACCATTGAGTGGGTGGACCTATTGGTGGTGAATATGAGGGAGTAGCATGATGAGAGAGATTGTTGATAAGAAATGAATGAGAATTTATTGATATAGATTAATGGAATTTGATGTTTGGGAAGTAATGAGAAGGTAACAGAATGATAAAAGGGTTAGGTAGTAGGTGTAATGAGTTATGTGGATTATGGCTGTGTCAAGTGCAATGGGAGAAGAAGGATGAGAGTAAGTCGAGTGAAAGTTCGTAAAAGTTATGGGGCACGAGAGTAAGGAATCAGGGAGACGTATGATACTATCATGAGGGTGTGAGTTAAGGGTTATATAGGAATTTCAGGACAACATATTAGTCATGAGTTTTGAGGAATTAGGGGAGTAAGAAGTTGGTGGGGTATTTGCATGGTATGAGACTTTGGTGGTGAGCTAGGTGACGATACAATCGAGGACAGTATGGGAATGAATGCTGAGGTAATTTTGTTGACGGATTTGATGTTTGTTATTTGGGAGGGTAACCGAAGATAGAAAATGAACTGTTATATTTAGAGGCGATTATGAGAGAATAGCGATACGGAAGATGGTGGTGTCATGGTGTTGTCACTAGTGGTTAAGGATGATGGTGGTTAAGGATGATGTTAATTAGGCAAGATAGCCGTTCTAAAGAGGTTGATTTTGTGGAGGCTGGATTGGTATGTATAGGTGCGAGGGAGTATAAGGTGTGGATATAAGAGACGTTTGCTGGTAGTTGAGTATTAATGATATGGTTACAACGGTCAGGAAATGGTAATTAGGTTGATGGGAGAAGGTGTTATAAAGGGCTTATAAGTTTAACCTGATGTTAGCGATATACCTTACTAAATGGTAACTTACATACGTGATAAGGATTGACTAGTTAGATTTTATTATGGGTCTATGATGCGTGTAAGTAATTGTGTGAGGTTATGACCTCATGAGTAGTGGTATGGTACGATATTTATAAAGTTGTTATCTGGTTATTCCGTGTAACATGTTGCGTGGTTTGGTGAGTCGTGAGATGATCGTTGGGTCGGGACATTGCTTATTAGTAATGTGGTTGTTGTGTTCCAGGTTGCGATCCGGGCACGGTACTCCGTGTTGCGATGCAGGTAATTTCACGCTGGGGTGCAGTTGTTGGTGGCGGTGTTGCGATGCCGTCATCGGTTGTGGTGGAGTAGGCGAGATACTTGTGAGACGAACTTCTGTAAGTATATGTCAGCCTAGTATGGGCATATAAATTGTTATTCTTTTTACTGCTGTCTCCTGTGATTTTCGGCTTGTGGGTGAAAGTAGAGTATAGTACGGAAAAGAGTTGCGCATGTGGTTACTGTTATCATAGAACAGTGATATTTTGTTGATGGGACATAGTTGTGGGATGTTGTGGTAATACTTTCGATCTTGTTTTAGATGAGGTGTAATACTCCGTATTTATATGTCTTGGGGTACTCTATCGAGTAGCCCTTACTCTGTCGAGTAAGGGCAAGTTGCGAAATAAAATAGTTTCTGACCTGTTGGGTACTCGATCGAGTAACTAGGGTACTCGATCGAGTAAGGGGGTACTCGATCGAGTAGCCTTGGGTACTCGATCGAGTAGCCGGTTTACGGGGAGTTTTTCTCGGGTTTTGTTAATTATGCGATTAAGATATATAACCTTCCGTCATTGTTTCTAAATCACTTTTGCAAAACCTAATTTACTGTTTAAGAGAGAAGGCAAGTATGTTATTAATCCTAATCGCATTGTTGACAAATCCCGGAGCTTGAGAGGTCGGATTCCATCGTTCTTTATACCTTTGTGATCCTTGCGTCGAGGGTAAGATCTGCATACCAATTTTATAGTATTTTGTCAAGTTTCGTTAAACCCTAATTTTGGGATTGGGGGTTTTTATGATTTGTTAAGGTTAGATTGTGATTATGTGATTATGTGATAGGAGAAGGATTTGTAAAGGAGAGGTTTTGAGACAAATTTGCTAGATCGTCGATGATTGTGTTGCTTTCCGGGTAGGATTTCCTACTCGCATTAGTCCCATAATGGGATGATTGTTGATGTGTGTGATTGATTGTTTGATATAGTAATTGTATTGTGACGGCTGTGATTGTGATTGTACATTGTTGATAGATTCAGACGGTTGTTGATGTTGTGATTGCGATTGGTTGTCTATGGTTCTCGAGATGCGTTCTCGGCTGAGTGGAGTCACTTGCGGGAGTGGCTTCACGCCTTAGTTTCGCCCTTCGTGGAACCCGCCACGGAAGGGGATGTGCACATTAATGGACAGGGTTATCGCTCGGTATGATGAGCGGGGCTTAGGTGGGAACGGCCATGCGGTCCCCCATCGGGAGGTGGTCGGGTCCAAAGGGGACGGTCGATTGAGATGATGGGAATTGGTTGGTGGTGTGTGTGTGTGTGACAGTTCAGTTTTCTGTTTATCTTATTGTTGTTGTCTATATTAATTGTGTGATTAGTACTGACCCCGTTTAAATGTTTTAAAAAACTGTGGTGATCCATTCGGGGGTGGTGAGCAGTTGCTTGGCAGGTATATCTTGGATACGCGTGGGATCTAGCTGGGGATGGAGTCATCACATATCAGAGTCTTCTGTCTTCCGCTGTGTTTGTTAGGACAGTTCCTTTCAGTTGGTTTATAGTTTGAGAACGGTTGTATTTTGCTTTCAGTTGGTTGTGTTATGTAATCGCTAAAACTTGTTTAATAAAGTATGTTTCTTCATTGTCTTATGATTATCATGCCTCGGGTAACCGAGATGGTAGCATCCTTATACCTGAGTGGTCCTGGTAAGGCACTTGGAGTATGGGGGTGTTACATGAGGCATTGTTGACATAGTTGTAGCAAGTAATTGGGGGGAGCATGTGTATACTGAGCTGGAAGCTGCAGGTGGTTCATAATCTTTATTGAGGCAGTAAGGCCCTGTTCTTTTGGACTTAAAGTTGCTGAACTTAACTTAATTTTTCTGAACTTAACTTAATTTTGCTGAACTTAACTTATTTTTGCTGAACTTTTCTGAACTTAATTTTTCTGAACTTAATTTTGCTGAACTTTTCTGAACTTAATTTTACTGAACTTAATTTTGCTGAATTTTGCTGAATTTTGCTGAACTTTACTTATAATAGCTTAACTTTTCTAAATTACAATAATCTTACTTAAATTAACTTAATTTAATTTCACTTAATACTACTACTACTACTACTATTACTAATAATAATAATAACAACAACAACAATAACAACAACAACAACAACAACAACAACAACAACAACAATAACAACAACAACAACAACAACAACAACAACAACAACAACAACAACAACAACAACAACAATAATAATAATAATAATTCCCTTCAAAAAAAATAATAATAATAATATTTAATAATAATAATAATAATAATAATAATAATAATAATAATAATAAAGAAATATAACTAAAAACACAAATAAAGATTATAAAATACTTTATTTATATAAGTTAATATTTTCGTACACATTACCTAATACATAAAAATAAAAAGTAAATCACATTACTTTTTTTTTCTTTCTAATCATCTAGTTCCATATTATCATCTTCCTCGTCACTTTCTTCATCTTCATTTGAGCTCACCCCGTCAAATCCATTGCCTCGCCAAATGTTTTTGACTATGTTATTTCGCACCTTGTACATAGCTTTTTTCCGCTTCATATCAAACATGCCTAAATCTTTTGTCCCTAGAACGTTCTCATATTGTATAACAGGTATCCCATGAGTGTGCATCCGTATAAAATTATGAAGTGTGAAATTAGAAACAATAATGGACATTTGATACTTAGGTGACATTTGAGGCATAACTTTTAACACCTTCCACCTTTTTTTCAATTGACCAAATGCCATTTCAACTTTCATTCTCAATGACGAATGTCGGTAATTAAAATGCTCTAACATACCTTCGGGGGATAGGTAAGAATTCGGCTTTAAATAAATGTTTTTGTTTTTGAAAAAATTATACTCCGTATAGAATAATAATTAATCTCGGATTGTTTATACAACCGATTTGAACGAAAATTGTATCTATTTTTTAAAACTCGTCAATATTATGAAACTTATTATTCTGCTGAACTTTTCTGAACTTAATTTTGCTGAACTTTTCTGAACTTAATTTTGCTGAACTTAAGTTTGCTGAACTTTTCTGAACTTAACTTAATTTTGCTGAACTTAACTTATAGAGAGTGACTTTAAGTCCAAAAGAACAGGGCCTAAGTATGGAGTGTTGGGAATTAGTATCATATTAAGTTATGGACGAGTTTGGCGGTAGAAAAAGGGAAATTTGAGGACCTAGTGAGTGTGTAACAATTTATGGATCGTAAGTGATGTTGTGGGGATAGGTGCGTGAATAGGGAAGAATGTGGTTGTGTGGTAATGTGGAAGAGTTGAAGTAGTGGTCATGCTGAGGATTTTGTGGTATATGTTAGGTGGCGTGTGGAGTGATTAAAGGTATGGGGCTGTTAGAGAAAGAAAGCCTTAGATATGGGAATGGTTGTCGGTGTTGAGGCTATTTTCAGTGATCGGTGGCATGAGATGGTTGTTTTGGCAGGATTTTTATTGATCTAGAGCGTCCTGCCAAGGGTTTATGTGTAGGGTGATCTAACTCGAATAACTCGCCTGATTGGTATAATTAAATGTAAAACTAACTAATAAATAATGACACAAGGATTTATACGTGGAAAAACCCTGGGAATAAGGGAAAAACCACGGGCACCAAGCCGGAGTGATTGTTACTATGATTTTAGGTAGCCCGACAGTATCGTTATATCGGGCGTGATGAAGAATATATAGCTTAAGAATACAAAGAATATGAGTAAAAGTGATGGTCTTTCAGATGATCCTTCTTGTCTTCTCCTCCTTTCTATTTATAGGTGGTTGTTTCCAATTGTTTTTGTGCCGTTTAGGTTTTCCTGGTAAATAGGGAATGTGCCCTATTTACCCGGAGATGGTTGCCTCTTTCTTAGCCGTTGTTTTGACTGCTTCCTTTATCATAGCTTTCTGGAATTGGTCTTCCTTTTTTGTAGGGAGCATATATTAACTGCCTTATTTGTCGCCTGCAGTGTCCTGGTGCTTCTCCTTTTTAGGTCGCCGGTTATCTTTCGCTTTGTCTTTTACCAACTCCCCGCTTGGTGCCTATCCGTGTTGAAGTAATGCCGATTTTAGATCTCTAAAGCCTGGAAGTTGTCTTTGGGTACGTTGCCTGGCCTATATCAGTCGAGCAGATAATTTAGGGCCCAACAATTGCCCCTTATCTCGCTTATTCCTTTATTGGGTCCGCCAGGAATGAGGAGATAAAAATTTGGGCCGTGCAAGTGATTTGTGCGGGGACTTCTATCGGATTCGAAATTGGTGTCCGGTTCAACTTCTTGTAACGGTTATTTGTCATTAATAGGGTAGGTTCACAAAACCCTAGGAGAGTCATGATTAGTCTCTACCACTTGCTTTTCTAGCCGTTTAGGATTTGCGGTTATAAATAGCCTTCCTTTGCCGTGATTGTTTCCATATCTCAATCTCTAAATTTCTTCTTTCTCTTTCTAAAAAATTCTCTCTTTGAAAAATTCATCTTCCTTAAAAAATAATATATGGCTGGTGGCAGGAGAAGGACAGCAGCTTCAAAAGCTCCTGCTGAGGTTGAAAAAGTTCCTGTTGAAGTTGAAATGGTTTCTGCTTAGGTTGAGGGGGTCCCTGATGTCATCCCTGAGGATGATGTGGTGGAGATTATTCCTCCTCCAGAGATTCTGTCTATGTCTTATAAGGGGGTTGAGTATTCTCCTAATAAGGCTTTGGCAGTCTCTTTCCATGAGGCTAATCAACTGAAACCTGCTTTTGAGCATTATATAAAGGGCAGGGGTCTCATTCCTCATGGGGCTGAGGTTTGGATTCCTGAGAATGGTCCTATCTGGGCTAATTGGAGTAGCCCGGGTTGGTTCTGTATTTTTGAGTGGGCTTTCAGGGGTGGTGGTCAACTTCCCCTTTCTCCTTTTATGACTGAGGTGATTAGGGCTATTAGGGTTCCTCCGTTTCAACTCTTGCCAATGGTTTGGAAGATTGTCCATTCTATTGAGCATTTATGTTCTAAGCATAAGTTGGTTATTACTCTAGATGATTTTAAGAATGTCTATCACCTGAAGAGTCATTCTACTGGGAGGTTCAATTTTCGAGTCAGGTCAAAGATGGCTCACCTGATCACCAATTTTGATTCAGGGGATGATAAAGGCTGGGCTCAGACTTATATGTTTATCAAGGCTGATTCAATTGCCCCTGACCTGGACTATCTCAATTACCCAGCTGTTGAAGGAGGTAATCTTTCTTTCCTGCATAATTTTTGGTTTGGTAATAGTATTTTTTGGAGAGTTCACTTACTTTGCCCGTGCTTTCTTTTAGTAAATGATTGGGTGAATGATCCTGATGCTGAGGGGTCGGCTGACCGGATAGCAGCGTTTATGGCGTTGCCTGAAGAGGAGAGGGCTTGGCCTGCCTGTCTGGGGCAAGCTTCTATGCCTCGTTTTAAGAAGGCTAAGTTGAGCACGTATAAGCCTGTGAAGAGCACTAAGGTTCCAGGGGCATCCTCGTCAGGGAGTAAGTTCTTTTGCTTGTCTTGTCATTCTGTTTCCTGTATTGGATTCATGCTTATATTGCTGATTTTAGATGCTCGTCGTGCAGCCACCAGGGCTTCTGCCAGAATTGCTAGCTTTGGTCTGTCTCTGGTGAAGGCAGGGGTTTCTCAAATTACAGGGGAGAAGTCAAAGAGCAGTGAGGCAACGGGGAGTGATAGTGCTGTTCAAATTCAGGAATCTGTGAAGGGGGCTCAGTTGGTGTCGCCTGAAAAGATTGTGGATGAAAGTGATCGTCCTGAGAAGAGGAAGAGAGTGGATGAGTCTTTGGGAGGAGTTCATGAGGTCAGGGGAGTCAGGGCTCGTATGGATGAGGTCCAGTTTGCTAAGGATCAAATTCAGGCTCAGGCTTTTGTGGTTGATGATCCTTATTTCAAGTACCAGGCAGAGGAAGCTTCGCTCGTGCTTTGGCGCTATGTATCGTTCCGGGATTATGCTTTGCCAACCTGGTTACCATGCTTCAGGAGGTATATATTTTTTGTCTTTGTTTGTTGTGGGTTTTTGTGTGTGTTTTTTTTTTGTGGCTTAGATGGGCATTTTCTTTTGTTTTAGAATGTTAATGATGTCTTTGAGGAGTGCCCGTCAACCGAATCAGTCCATGGTCTAAAAAATGCCTTGGATTGGGAGGTACAAATCTTGAAGAAAGATGCTTTGACAAGTTTAAAGCTGATTTGGAGGTGTCCAAGGCCGAGAATCATTCGTTGAAGGAGGATAATGAGGCGGGGAAGGCTCGGTTGTTGGTGGAGTCTCGCTAAGTTGAAATCGCTCAGGATGCCTTGAAAGCTCTTCGGCTAAGTTTGATATTGCCCAGGAAGAATTGAAGGTGAAAAACAGGCTATGCAGAGCGTTAAAGGTAAATGAAGAATTGGTCAGTAGAGAGGGATGAGGTTCGGGCCGTATAAAGATGCTTTGCACCGTATTTCTTTGGCAAGGGTCGTGTGGATGCTATGAAAGAGCCTGCGCCAAGTCGCCTTTTGGAATCCCGATCGGAATTGGCCGATCTCAATACCACTTATCCTGAGCTTTGTAAGTTGCATGCTGACGAGGAGGTGGACTCTCCTCCATCTAAAGGGAAAAATAGTGATGTTGAAGGGGATGGAGATGAAGAAGAGGAGGCTGCTGAGGGGATTGGCTCTGCTACCGTGTCCAAGGTGGGCTAGTTTGATTTTTTCTGTTTGTGGGATTTTGTGTTGTTTTGGCCTATTCAGGGGGGGATGTTCCCTGAAAAATAATTTAGGATTTGTTTTGTTTTTGTTGGCTTTGCCTGGATAAACGGTGTGTTCTTCCTGCCTGGGAGGGGTGTATTCCTGGGTAGGTTTAAATATATATATCCTTTCCTTTCTTGATTTTCTTGCTGTTTTTGACTGGAATTTGTACCTGTTCATTCATGTGATATTTTTTGTTAGAGTAATGCCTGTCAGGAGGGCTTATGGCCCTCATTCCTGTGTTTATAGGAAATGGTGGCTTTATCTGCCTGTCAGGAGGGCTTTTAAGAATGAGGGTGGTTGCTTGGTCGGGAGGGCTTATGGCCCTCACTGTCGAGGGGGCTTTCTTTGACAAGTACTATGGTCTATTCCACCTTTGTACTTGTCTTTTTATGTACTGAGCTCAGTTTAATTTTTGGGTCAGGCAGGCAGGTGCCAAATTAGAGCATTTTTAGAAATGCTTTTCAGGTTGGGTGGAGTGGCCCTCAATCCTGAACATTTGTTTAAGCCTAAAGTATAATATATAATAAGTGAAAAGAAGGCGTAAAACAAGTTTTCAGGATTTGAAATAAAGTTTTTAGGTGAAATTAAGAATAACAGGCAAGTAACTTAGCACATAGCAGGTATGAAATAGTTTTAAGTGGGAACTTAGCACATAGCAGGTATGAAACTTAGCACATGTATATAGGGTGGGTAGTTTTACCTGCTTCTCAGATATGAAATAGTTTTAAGTGGGAAATGTTCCAAGATCCTGGGGATCATTTCTCCTTCCAAAGTTTGTAGCCCGTAAGCTCCCCGTCCCACTATTGAATCAATTAAGTACGGGCCTTCCCATGTAGGGGCTAGTTTGCTGCGTTCTTTTCTCTCGGTGTTGGGGAAAACTTTCCTTAATACCAGGTCTCCTTCTTTGAATACTCGATGTTGACATTTTTGTTGTAACTTCCGGCTCTTTGTCTGTTGGTAGGCGGCTATCCCGATTTTGGCCGCATCTCTCGCTTCTTCTATTAAGAGTAGGTTATCTTGTAATAGGGGCTGTTCTCTTCTATTGTGTTCAGCCGCTTCCGGTAGTTGGCACATGAATTTCTGCTGGTATTATCGCTTTGCAGCCATAGACCAGGGAATATGGTGTTTGGCCTGTGGTCGTTTTGGGTGTGGTCCCGTCGGCCCATAGGACTAGGGGGAGCTCTTCCGCCCATCTTCCTTTTCTTCTTTTCACTTTTTCTTCAGCAACCGATTACTACTTTGTTGCTTGATTCTGCTTGGCCGTTGGCTTTAGGGTAGCCTGGTGTAGATGTGACTAAATTGATATTCCATTGTGCACGAAATTAGCTTTTTTTTCCCACAAATTGTGTCCCATTATCACGACTATTTCTCAAGGTATTCCATATCTACATATGATATTCCTTTTGATAAATGATATGACATCTTTTTCTTTGACTTGCCTGTAAGAGTCTCGCCTCTATCCATTTGGAAAAGTAGTCATCATTGCTAGCATGAAGACTTTTTGTCCAGGCGCCGAGGTAGCTTCCTACTATGTCCATGCCCCATTTCATGAATGGCCAGGGGGCCGAGATGGAATGTAGTAGTTCTGATGGTTGATGGATATAAGGGGAATGGATTTGACAAAGCTTCACATTTTGAGTCGTATGCTATGCGAGTCACTCTCGGGTTGGCCAAGTAGCCTGTCCCGAGAATTTTGCTTGCCAGCTCCTTCCACCTTTATGATTTCCGCAGATCCATTATGTATGTCTTCTATGACCTGGTCAAGCTTCATTTGGTTCCAGGCAACGTAAGTAAGGTCCAGTCTGAGACTTTTTAAACAAGGTGTTATTTATAATGGTATAAGTGGATGCTTTGATTTTCCGGGCCCTTGCTTCGTTTTTATTTGTAGGGAGTATCCCCTCGTAGGAACCAATCATAGTAAGGTTTAGTCCAGAATTTGTATCTTCCCGGGATAGGGCAAATTTGTTCAGGCCTTTCTATGGTTGGTTCCAGCAGGTGGACGATGGGTATTTTGTCAAACACAGCAGGGCTGAAATTTGATCCCAGGCTGGCTAGGGCATCCGCCTGGGTATTTAAGTCCCTTGGTATTTGGTCAATGTCAAAGGTTCTGAATTTTTTGCAAAGGTTTTTGACATATTCCAAATAGAGTATCATCTTTGAATCTTTTGCAGCATATATTCCTTTAACTTGATTGGAAATTAAGAGAGAGTCAGTTTTTACCTTGAGGTTTGCTACACCGAGTTCTATACATACCTTTAATCCAAAGAATCGGGGCTTCATATTCACCTCATTATTCGTGGCTTTGAACTCACAATTAATAGCCCGTGCAATCGGTCTCCCCGTGGTGATTTTAGGACTAATCCTAGGCCAGTGCCTTTCATATTTGTTGCCCCATCTACATGGAGAGTCCATTCCTGGTCTGTTTTTTGGGTGTCAAGAAGATTGACCTCTTTTATGAGGTCTGGTTCTAGGGTAGGACTGAATTCAGCCACGAAGTCTGCTAGTGCCTATGATTTAATTGCCGTCCTGGGTTCAAAGGTTATATCATAGGTGCTGATTTGTACTGACCATTTTGCCATTCTGCCTGACAACTCAGGCTTTCTCAGGACAGATTTGATAGGCAAGTTGGTTCTTACAATGATTGGGTGACTTTCAAAATAAGGTCGAAGTTTAGTGCAGGACATTACTAAAGCAAGTACATATTTTTCAAGTAGGCCATACCTGGTTTCTGCATCTAGGAGACTTTTACTTACATAGTAGACTGGATGCTGTGTTGGCCATCAATTTCTTTGGTCGAGACTCCACTTACTGCTTTTTCGTGACGATAGGTAGACCGTCAGGGGTTCTCCTTTGTCTGGTTTGGCAAGTAGCGGAGGTGTAGTCGGGTATGTTTTGAGCTCCTGGAAGGCCGACTCGTGTTCGTGCAACCATTTGAATGCTTTGTTCTTCCCGAGTAGGTCATAGAATGCCTTGCATCTTACCGATGATCCGGAAATGAATCTATTCAGGGTTGCAACTCGTCTGTCGCTTTTGAATATCTTTTACCGACTTGGGGATTCCAGTTCTAGTATGGCTCTTATTTGTTCTGGGCTAGCTTCTATTCCTCTTTTGGTCACCATGTACCCCAGGAATTTTCCTGAGGATACCCCAAAATGGCATTTGGATGGGTTGAGTTTCATATTGAAATCTTCTAGGATCTTAAAGGTCGTTTTTCCAAGTCCCCGACATGATCTTGACTTTCTTTGATTTAACTACCATGTCATCAATATAGACTTCCATGGTGTCCCCTATTTGGTCTTTAAACATTGTATTGACCAGGCGTTGGTATGTTGCCCCCGCATTTTTCGGGCCAAAGGGCATTCTTTGTGTAGCAAGATATGCCCCTTTCCGTGATAAATGCAAAGATGTTCCCGATCGATGGGTGCATCTTGATTTGGTTGAATCCACTTGAGGCATCCATGAATGTCAGGAGTTCATGTCCTGCTGTAGCATCCACCATTGCGTCTATGTGTGGGAGTGGAAATGGGTCTTTTGGACAGGCTTTATTGAGGTCTGTGTAATCTACACAAACTCTCCACTTGCCATTCTTCTTTTGAACCACCACTACGTTGGCTAGCCAGCTAGGGTACATGACTTCTCTTATCATCCTCATGTCCAATAGTTTGTCTACTTCTTCATTAATGATAGCATGTCTTTCAAATGGCAAACTTTCTTCTTTTTCTTGACAGGCTTATAAGACTTATCAACATTTAGTTTATGTGTAATAATATTGGCATCTATTCCGGTCATATCAAAATGTGACCAGGCAAAACATGAAGATTTACCTCTAAGAAAATTTACTAATTCGGCCTGATATGATCGGGGACATCGATCCTACCAAGACGTGCCTGTCGGGGTACTCGGGTCTAAAATTACTTGATCGGTTTCCATTTTGGTTTCGCCACATGAGTTGTCCCGACAGGTACTTTGTAATTGCTAGGCGAGGGACTTACCCGCCTTGGAAGGCTTCATGACTCGGATAACATTCCCCGGGCAGATTTTTGTTCACCTTTAATGGTTGCTACTTCCCATTCCGTTGGTATTTTGATGCATTGGTGATAGGTGGAGGGTATGGCTCTTACGTTCTGGATCCATGGTCTTCCCAATATGGCATTATAGGATGACAGGCACCAGACTCCAAATCTTTCATATGAAGATACTCCTTCCACATATGTGGGCAGGTGTATTTCTCCCAGTGTGTTTCTTGTTTCTCCACTGAATCCTACTAGGACATTAGACTTCTTTATGATTTGGCTTTCATCAATCTTCATTGCTTTAAGGACATCAAGCATGATCGGGTTTATCAACCGCCTCCATCTATCGAGATTCTCATGACACGTGCAGTCCCTATTTGCATGGTGATTACCAGGTCATCATGGTGGAGGTCCGGAATGCCCCGCATATCGGTGTCGTCAAAAGTAATTTGAGGTAAATTGATAGGTTTAAAAGGAGATTTCATTTTTGACTCCCTGGCAATTTTCTTAGCAGCTGAGCTGGTCAGGCCACAAATTTCTGATCCTCCATTGATGAATTTGACTTCATAAATGGGTGGTGCAGGGGGTAGGTCACGTTATTGCCTTTCTGTGTTTCTTCTTGTTCCATCGTCTTCCCTGTTCTTTGTTTGCATCAAGTCTTTCAGGTATCCTTTCTTTAGCAGGTAAGCCACTTGTCTCCGTAATCCCAGGCATTCCTCTGTTGTGTGACCTATGTCCATGTGAAATTCGCACCACCTGGTGGTGTCCTTCCTTGAGTTGGGGTTGTCTGACTTCTTTGGCCACTTGACAATGTCTCCCATATGGTCAAGTCTTTTGATTAATCCTGCAATGTCAACAGAGAAGTTATATTCCTGGACAGGAGGATAAGTATAGGAGTTACCTCGTTGTTCATGTGTATAGTTGACTTCGATCCACGGGTCTTGTGTAGGGAGATGGCCTGGAACTCGCTTCCTTTGTGGTTAAAGCTTTTTCTTTGGTTTTGTCATATCCTGAGTTGTTGTCGCATTATCGCCTTGTAGCCTTTGTCTTCTTCCAGCCTGATATAGCCTATGGCTAATGCTTGGACATCTTCAAAGGTATGACAGGGCTTCATGGTCATTTCATCGTAGAAGTCACTGTCCAGGGGTAGCCCTTGCCTGAAAGCTTCAACGGCTGTTCCAACATCACATCTGGGGATTGACACTTTTTCTTTGTTGAATCTTGTCATGTAGGATCTGATGGATTCTCCAGGCTTTTGTTTAACCCTGTACAGGTCGCTGGATCTCTTTTCTAGTTCCCCTTGCCGCAAACGATGATTGAAAGAATTGACCAGGTCGGCAAAGGACTTGATGCTTCCATTTCGCAGTTTATGTACCATTGCAAGGCAGTCCGTTCGAGTTGTTCCAAATCCCTTGCACATGCGGACTTGACGTAGTTCATCGGGAATTGATGCTTTGCCAAAGATCCTTTGCTTGTAATAGGCAACATGGTTTTGTGGATCCGTGGTTCCATCATAGATTCTCATTGAGGGAATCACAAATTTCTTTAAGCGTGTCTATTTTTGCTATTTCATCCACAAAGGGTGAATCAGCATAGCTCTCTGGATTTGCTTCTTCAATTGGGGTAGGGACTCCTGGGATCTTTTCAAATCTCTCGTGAAGTTTTTGGATTTCCTGGAGCATAGCCATCATAATGGCTGTGTTAGTCTGATCTTGGAGTTCTTGATTTTGGAGTTCTCCTGAGTCCGTTTCTTCTCCTGCTTTGGATTTTGATGGAGTTGGAGTACCAATATTGGAGAAGTCAATGTTCCTTATGATGGAGGAGAATGGTGTGCCAGGCTGGACTTTCAACTTTGATCCTGAAGCTTTTTCTCCCAACTGTATCTTTAGGCTGGATTCTGATTCTTTCAATTTTGCCACTTCTGCTTCAGCCTGGATCATTTTTTGTTTCAGTTGTTCCATCTCCAACAATCGTTGTTTGGCAAAGCCTAATTGTTGCTCAATGCTATCTCCTGCCATTTTTTCTTAGTTTTTTGTGGTATTTGATAGTGGGCTTTTGATTATTTTTGAGTTAGATGCCCCACGGTGGGCGCCAATTGTTTTGGCAGGATTTTTATTGATCTAGAGCGTCCTGCCAGGGGTTTATGTGTAGGGTGATCTAACTCGAATAACTCGCCTGATTGGTATAATTAAATGTAAAACTAACTAATAAATAATGACACAAGGATTTATACGTGGAAAAACCCTGGGAATAAGGGAAAAAACCACGGGCACCAAGCCAGGAGTGATTGTTACTATGATTTTAGGTAGCCTGACAGAGTATCGTTATATCAGGCGTGACAGGCGAATATATAGCTTAAGAATACAAAGAATATGAGTAAAAGTGATGGTCTTTCAGATGATCCTTCTTGTCTTCTCCTCCTTTCTATTTATAGGTGGTTGTTTCCAATTATTTTTGTGCCGTTTAGGTTTTCCTGGTAAATAGGGAATGTGCCCTATTTACCCGGAGATGGTTGCCTCTTTCTTAGCCGTTGTTTTGACTGCTTCCTTTATCATAGCTTTCTGGAATTGGTCTTCCTTTTTTGTAGGGAGCATATATTAACTGCCTTATTTGTCGCCTGCAGTGGCCTGGTGCTTCTCCTTTTTAGGTCGCCGGTTATCTTTCGCTTGTCTTTTACCAACTCCTGCTTGGTGCCTATCCGTGTTGAAGTAATGCCTGATTTTAGATCTCTAAAGCCTGGAAGTTGTCTTTGGCTGTTGCCTGGCCTATATCAGGTCAGGCAGGATAATTTAGGGCCCAACAATGGTGATAATGGGAAGAAATAGCTAAGGATTTAGTACTAGTTGGGTTACGAGGACGTAATGTTTAGCTTAAGAGGGGTAGGATGCGACATAGAAAGTTTGATGGTTAAGCATGTTGCAGTGTATTTGGAAGTTTTGAGTCTTGGTATAGAATAAGGATGGACTTGTGGTTAATATTATTAAAGGTAAAGGTTATGATTGTAGTAGTATGTATTTTATATTTATGGTTATGAACTAAGGTTGTAGGAAAGTATTGTTGTGATATTGTTGACGGTTTTGGTAGGTGACGTTTATGAGTGTGAGTAAACTTTGAGGACGAAGTTCATTCTAAGGGTCGTAGAATGTAACATATCGCTTGGTGGATTGTGTTGCTATTGGAACTGCAAGTGACCGGTATGGAAGTAAGATAAAGTTGGTGGCACTGGCGTTGTTGTATTTGATAGTATTATGAAGTTAGTTAGGCTATTCTATGGTTGATGTTATGTTATGACCTACGTTGTTGAGTTAGGCGTTGTTGGGTGAGTTAGTGTCAAGGTTGGAGGATTAGAGTTTAGTGGTGTTGGTTGGTGGAGTGGTGTGTGTGCATGATATGTAGGTATGGTGTGAACTTCGGGGACGAAGTTCGTTTTAAGTAGGGAAGACTGTAATACTACGGTTTTCTGGTCTCAGCTTACTCGGTTGAGTAGGCCATACTCGGTCGAGTAAGTTGTCGAGTGCTTTTAAACAAGCTACTGTTTTGGGTGCACTCAACCGAGTTGTGAGATACTCGACCGAGTAGGTCGTACTCGGCTGAGTACCCCAGGTACTCGACCGAGTACTCAGTCTGACGGGATTAATTTCCGCGGTTTTGATTAAGGTGATTAGAGGTTATAAATTACGTGTTACCAATTACTAAATCATTTTTACAAAAACCTAAGCTACATTTACCACTTCTCTAATCATCTTAATCACTCCCAAGTCTAGTTTGGTCGATCGTGAGTCTACATCTCTTTTTCCGTACTGGTTTCGTTGATAAGTCTCTAGTGATTTCTTAATCAGTTTGTGGTTGTCTTTGGAGTTTGCCCTAATTTGGGTTAGGATGGGGGTAAAGGTTGATTAGTAATGGTTTATGATATACTATTGTTTGATTATTCTTTGCTAGGTGACGCGTTCGTAGAAGAGCAATTCTAGCCTCGTTGTTCTTGTTAATGATTTACGGAACTTGCGAATAAGGTAGGGTTTCCCTACTCATTTGATTGTGTAATTGATTTAAGATTGATTGGGATTGATTGTGTAATTGATTTAAGATTTATTGTATAACATGTTTCATTAGATTGAGATTGGTTGAGATTATATTGTTGATTGATATTGTTGTTTTGGGACCATTTTCGGGAGATGGTTCCAACTCCATGTTCGCCTCTTATGGCTCCCGTCACAAGGGGGATGTGCAAATTAATGATATGGGTTTGCTCATTACGATGAGCGGGGTTTAGGTGGGCAAGGCTGCGGTCCCCCACTGATGGTGAGGGTTACCTGTTGCGATAGGTAACCTGGCAGGGCTACACACTTTGGTATGTAGTCGGTCACTGGTTACTATTAGAGTTTGGAGGATGGTTACCACAGTTTGGATTGGCTTGTGTATTGGTTTGTGTTTGTAATTTCTTATCTTGGTTATGCAGTTGACTGACCCCGTTTACTGTTTTCAAAACTATGGTGATCCATTCGGAGATGGTGAGCAGTTGGTATAGCAGGTAATGGCTGTGGATGTAGCTCACAGGTCTTGGATGGGGGTCGAGTCATCACTGTTCATTTAGCTAGCATTTGCTGTCACTTAAACCGTAGTTCTTTTGGTTGTTTTGGAGTTGTTATAGTTTTTGTTTAACTTTGAGTTGTATCTTATTTTAAACAATTTTGATATCATTTAATAAATGTTCTATGATGGTCTATTTGATATACTTTACCTTGGGCAACCGAGATGGTAGCATCTTAATATACTAAGGTGACCTTGGCAAGGCACCTTGGTGTATGAGGGTGTTACATCCAATAGTATTCTTGTTGTAGAAGCTTTTTCTTTAAAAGAAGCCATTTTAGTAGCTAAATACTTAGGAATCGCAAAGTTAATTGTGGAGGGTGATTATTTATGTGTTATTAACTCTATTCGTAGTACTTTGCAAATTCCTTGGGAAATTTCTTGTATTATCAAAGATTTGAAATTAGACCTTCATTTTTTCGATGAAGTGATAATTAAACATTGCTTTCGTGAAGCCAACAAGGTTGCTGACTTCATGGCTTCTATTGGATATTCATGTCCAACTCTTTCGAGGTGGTTTGAAAGTCGGTGGCTTCAACTTACCTCTCTCATTCGAAAGGATGAGATAGGTTGGTCCTATCGCAGAGGATCAACCTAGTTTTCTTACCTTTTCAAAAACAAAAAAAAAAATTTATAAAAATAGTGAGGCGAATAGCATAGAACAACTCTAACAATGCATAAGCAAATCCCATAGCAATCCACATCGTATAACCAAGTATTGACATAATGTAGACACCTTAGTTTCCACCTCCCGCAACCCACCCGATAATGATGATCGGACGACATGTTTAGCTTGTGGCATTATTTTCCAACCTTTTTCTGGAGAATTTTAAGTGATTATTTTTGCAAATTTTACAAAGAACTTTTCGTGCTTTAACTTTTATTTTGTAAAAGGATTTTAGAAAAACTCTCACAATTTTAGTTTAATCTTAATCTAGTTTGATGCTATTTTATCTCGTCTCTAAAGCATTTGAACCTGTTTCTAATCCATTCTACTCAAGAGAACATTTGAAGTAACTTGGCTAGTAGAAGCTCTTTCAACATCAAGAGAAAGAGTATACATACTAGTTTCCAAAGCTAGCACAATCAAAGTTGGTTGTGAGAAATAATTCATATATAATCCGAGTTGGTACTAAGAATTATTAATAAGAAGAGGTGGATGTAGGCCTTTGGGTGTCGAACCATGACGGGCTGAAAGTCGTATGCCTATCAAATATAAATTTATAATCTCTTACTTACTAAACTACTAAAACAGTAATATAGCGAAGGTAAGGGTCGAACCCACAAGGAAGGACTAAGTCAATTAAAGTGTCCAAAAGTATAGAGTAAAGTAACCGGTTTAAGGGAGAGTTTTGTCAGTTTTTTTTGCTAAACGGTAAGCTTTCCACTAGAAACAAGCATTACATGAGCGTTTTTAGGTAGAGACATGTTGTACTAAGAAGTGCATATATTACAATTGCACCCTAGACAACCATGCTCTATCCTTACAAGAGATATTACAAGGTTTATAAACCATAAAACGACATCTAATAGCCTTCTGGATTTCTGAAATAACACCAGCAGGCCTCAACAGCACCGATTCAAACGAGCCCGGTTCCTTTGCATCCAAATGAAATACCAACATGCCATCAATGTTGCAGTACAAATTTCCTTCCTACATCTGCTCCATCTTGTTCTAGATATTCTGAGTAAGCTATTAGGCTGTGCAATCTCAGAGCAAAGCCATTTCCCAACTCCCTGCATGATCTGTGTGCTGTACACACAGTTCTGGAATAAATGCTCATGGTCTTCATCCTGCAACTGACAGATGCAACACAGTTTATCTACAGTAACTTGAAACTGGAACAGTCTTGTTTTGATCATCAGAGCATTATGAACCACCAACCATGATATGAATGCATGTTTAGGAGTCCCTAGACTGCTCCAGACTGGTTTACACCACCACACCTCTTTATGCTTATTCCTAAGCCAGTTGTTACAACTCTTAACTGAGTAACCAGCAGGCCTTATACTCCAACTATTATCAACAAACCCATCCTGAATAAGATCCTTAATTTTGCAAATTTTCCTCCAATACCAGCTGGTATCTGAAGGAGGTCTATAAGAAAGCCAAGGTGAACTTTTTAAATAGACATGATGCACCCACTGTACCCAAAGTTTATCCTGCTTAACCACAATTCACCATACCAACTTCCCTATTAAAGCAGCATTCCAATTCAAACTCTGTTTAAGGCCTAATCCTCCTTCTTTTTTAGGTACACAAACTTTTGCCCAGGCTACCCTAGGAGCTGTAGAATATTCAGTACTCCCTTCCTAAAGAAAAGTCCTGCAAATTGCATCAACTCTGTCCAGTACTCCTTTAGGCAACACAAACATAGCTGCCCAGTAGGTATGCAATGTGGAAAGAATAGAATTAACAAGAACAAGCCGGCCAACATATGCGAGTTTTTTTGCTCCCAGAGTCCTTATCCTTTCAACTACCTTGTCTATGAGCACATCACAATTATTTTTCTTCAATCTTCCTGCTATGATAGGCACACCAAGATATTTAAAAGGTAACTTGCCCTCCATAAAGCCTGAAACACTTAGTATTTCTTCCTTAAGTCTGCTGTCAACCCCATTAAAATAAGCATTGGATTTTTGGGCATTCATTTTTAACCCAGATGCAGCTGAAAAGGAAGAATATAACCTCAACAAAACCATGATAGAAGCAGCATAACCTTTACAAAAAAAAAGTAAGTCATCCGCAAACATTAAATGAATAAGTTTGAGCTGTTTGCACAAAGGGTGATAGCTGAACTTCATTTTTTCCGTGGCACAAAGAATGATCCTACTTAAATACTCCATACAAAGAGTAAATAAGAGAGGAGATATGGGATCCCCTTGCCCGAGTCCTCTTTTACCAAGGAAAAACCCAAAGGTTTCACCATTCCCTGCAAGAGAAAAAGAGGCACTCCTTATACATTCTAATATTAAATTGCTGAATTGTAGAGGAAAATGAAAGGCATCCAAGATCTCTTCAACAAACTGCCAGCTAACTGAATCATATTCTTTCAAAATATCAATCTTGAACATACACCTTGGTGTGCAAGCTTGTCTATTGTAGAACCTGACAAGATCCTGACACACCAAGATATTTTCAATTATACTTCTGCCTTTTATGAAACCCCCTTGATTCAAACTAATAAGATCAGGCAAAACTTCAGCCAACCTAGTGCATAAAATCTTGGAAATACACTTATACAGAACATTGCAACAAGCAATGGGTCTGTACTGTGTAACATGAGTAGGCATGGTGCACTTAGGAATGAGAGTCAAAATAGTATTGTTCACATGTTTAAGCACTTTGCTTGTCTTAAAGAAATCCAGTATAGCCTCACATACTTCATCACCTATAATACTCCATGAGTCTTTATAAAATGCACTTGAAAACCCTTCCGGACCAGGTGATTTATGCTTAGGGGTTGAGAAGATTGCTACTTTTATTTCCATCTTAGTGTCAGGCTTCAGCAAAAGATCCCAGTGCTCAGTAGTGCAGACTTTACCTCTCCTGACAATGAGTGGATTTACATGATCTGTTTTAACCTCAGTCCCTAACAGATGCTTATAATAATTCAGGAAAGCATCCTGAATGCTCTCTAGATCATCACACTCATCCCCATCCATATTCTTGATGTACAGGACCCGATTCTTCATGAATTTAGATTTAATCACTCCATGAAAATACTTGGAATTGCAGTCCCCATCTTTTAATCATACTGCCTTAGCCTTTTGACTCAGAAACTGAGTACAAGCTACAAGCAATTCTTTATACTCAGTGACAGCAGCTTGCTCCTTCTCCATCCAAATAACACTCCCAGGATTCTCTGCAATTTTTTGTTAAATATATTCAAGGTTCCTCTGAGCAATCCCTGTACTATTTTCAATATCAGAAAAGTGTTCTCTGTTGTATCTCCTGAAGTGGTGTTTGAGGTTCCTGATTTTATTGACCAACTTATACATCTTAGTACCCTGAATGTTGTGTTCCCACCATTCAACCATATGAGGAATATAATGATCTGCCTTCCCCCACATGTTAAAATATTTGAATGGTTTCCTTAGGCTCATAACCCGCCCCTTACTCTTAAGAAGGCAAGGAGTATGATTAAAAATCCCTTCAGGCAAGAAATGAGCATAAACATCAGGCATACACTTACTCCACTCCTCATTAATAAGAGCCATGTCCAATCTACTACATCTCGCTCCTAGTCTCTATATCTTGTTTATTATTCCATGTAAAGAAAGAACCCCTAGCTGGGGTATCTGTCAAACCACATCTACTCACACAAGACTGGAAATCATCAATATCTTGATCACAAGTAACACCACCTAGCTTCTCTACATAAGATAGGACACAGTTGAAATCCCCACACACCAACCATGGCTCCTGAATAGTTGCAGCAAATAGAGCTAGCTGATCCCATAAACCCTTCCTTCCATTAAGATCATTGAAGGCATACACCATGGAAACACAGAAGGTATTACTTGTAGCAATTTCAGTAACTCTCATATTAATACACTGAGGGGAGTAATAATAGACATCAATATTGAAGATAGTAGGGTTCTACAATACCCAAACGCTCCCCCCCTTATGGCAACTATTATTAGTAGTTAAGCTCCAACCATCCATAAGAATTCCTTTTAAACAATTTTGAGACAAGGCTTTCACCTTTGTCTCAAGGAGTCCAAACAAACCTACCCTATTCTGATGCATGAACCATTTAACTTGTCTTTGCTTGGTAGGATTTTTAAGACCCCTAACATTCCAGAAGCCAATGTTATACATTCCCCATCACAAGGTGAGGAACATTACCACTTATCCCAATCCCTTCCTTGGGTGTAGAAGAATTATTTAAGGCTTCCATGAATGTAACTTGGCAAAATTTTTGTACAATATAAGCTCCATCAGTAACCTCTTGCCTAGCCATTCTCATGAGAGGCCTAGCACGAGTATAACCCATAGAATACTTGCCTGACCTATGCCATACAAATGGGGTTTGTAACTGTATTTCAACAGGGGGAGTAGGTTGCTCTTCATTAGCTATTTTTTCCTTACCCTTACTCTGCTGAATAACAGGCTTATCCACATGTTTGGGTCTCCAAATTTGAGTGACTGGCTTCTTCTTAGTAGGTTGAACTGTCAAAGTAGGGGTTTTCTTTGTTTTTCTACACTCCTTAACAGTATGTCCCACACCTTGCCATCCACTACAAACTAAGGGTTTCCACTCAAATTCAACCTCAATTTCAACAATACTGCCATGCTCATCTAAAAACTGAACCGTATCTGGGATAGACTCACCAAAAGCAACTTCTATCATAACCCGGGCATAACCAGGACGAGTCTTATCTTCAGTATTAGGGTCACACTTAATGAACTTACCAAGCATCCCAGACATACGAGCAATCCCTTTACCCCAAAACTTCAATGGTAATTTATGCAATTTAACCCAAACTGGAACAGTTTTCACATCATGTTTAACCAACTCAACATAAGGACTCCATGGCTTAACTATGAGAGGTTTATTATCAAATAAGAAGTGTCCTGTTTAAGCACAGCCTCTCTAGCACCTCTATTCTTAAAACGAAAAAGAAAAACACCATTTGGTAGAAAGGATATTTTATCTACCTGATGGTTTGCCCACAGTCGCCTAATGAAACCGTCCACAATCTCCCATGATGGATTCGCCCCAAGGATGAAACAATAAACCGAGTTCTTCCAGAAATCCATCTCAACTTTTATCTCCGCTTCAGTGAATTGCAGCATCTGAACTGGCTCCTCCTGGGTTACATTCTGTTTATTGGCTTCAGCAACAGGGTTTCCTCCATATCAGCATCCTCCGCCTCTTCTTCATCAACGTCCTCAACCAAAGTTTCTAAATTTAGAGGAGGGATGCCCACTATCGTCCCCATATGCTTCTCCTTACGAGAGTCTTGACTCGAAGGACCAACATTACGTGATAAAACAGGGAATTCATCAGAGGTGGTAGCAGAAAGAAGATCAAATTTATTGTTATTTTGTTGATTTTGTTGATTTTTTTTGTGATTTTTGTGAATTATTTGTTTGTAACGATGAAGATCCTTTAACGGCTGTCATGATTTTTGTGTTTTCTCAGAAAACTAGGTTTTCCTTACACTTTCTCTCTCTATCTCTACCATTTCCTCTCATATGAAAGCTAGTTTTATGGGTTTTGTCAGTTTAATTAATCTAATAAAGTAAGACAAAGCAAATAATGAAATAGATGAATTCAAATGGTTTAAATGGTCTTAGACCCAAGCATATATCCACACTTAATAACAATTGATCATTGTAAGATGGTTTCAATTACTAATCTTGATTACTCTATCGTGAATGTAAAATTCCAATTCTCCTTAAAAATAGTCAATTAAAACGAATCCCGTTCTTAATCAACCCTAACTATTAAACAACCCTAACAATCAAGTTCAACATTTAATTCAACAACAGCAATATAATTTAGAGAATTCGATAGAGAATAAATAGCGCATACAATCCAGTTGCATTTTAGATATTTATGTGAATCGCTTCTATGTACTAATATCAACGTATCCCGTTCAATACTAATTCTTTGATGTTACTAGTGTAAAGTTAATCAATAAATCCTATTCAATCAACAATACTAATAATAGAATGAAGAAATTGACTACTAGTTTCACACCTAGCAATTATCAATCAACGTTCATATAATTAAGAGCTAAGCAATTAACAATAATCAAGAAGATAAATTAAAACATTCAAACTCATAACCGGATTTAGAGTGCTTCAATCGCTTGAATCCAAGATGAAAGATTAGTTACGCATAGTCTTGATGAAAATAACAATAGGGTTTTTGTCTAAAAGTTGCGCAAGTCTTTTCTAAAACTCAAAATACTAAGTTATATAGTAATTAGGTAAAATAACTAGATTAGGAAATAAAGTACTAATAATAATGATAACCTTCGGAACAAACCGAGTAAAGTAAAAAAAACAAACGAGTCTTCAACGCTGCTGAATTACGCGACCAAAGCACAAACAGGTGTCAAATATAGGTCGCGCTAGTGTCTCACTTCGGTCGCGTGTCAGTCGCGCCTCAGTCGAATTTCAGTCGCGAATTTCGTTGCAGCCAAGCTCGTCTTCTCTTTCGTATGTGCGCATGAATAGTGCGATATATGCTCGTACACGCCTCCCAAGGTATGTTAATAGGTCTTTGAGCCACCTATCCTCACGCTTAGATTCCGTCTTTGACATACAAAACCGACCCACAAGATCTTCTTTATCGTTTTCATGATTCATCTTCAATTTTGGGATCCAAGTTCCGCCATTGTTACTTCTACTCGGCACCGATTTCTCAAATCCAATTACAAACTCTTTCAAATAGCTAAAGAACAAGTATAATAGGTAGTTACATGATATAACTCACAAAGTACCGCTTTTGACACTTGAACTTCACCAATTCGGCCCTCTTAATATATACTAAAACCGTCTCATCAACTTCCCCACACTTAGATCTTTGCTCGTCCTCGAGTAAACTCAAAGGACCCAATAAAATCAAACCAATACCGATCCACAGAAGTATGGAAAAATCAACAAGACTTACAATGAAACTTATAAAGGCGGGTCTCCAATATTGTAAAGGGGAATCAATTTTTTTTTCATTTTGCCTAGATCTCTCATTTTGCCTAGAGCGCCTGCCCTTGCGGGTTTTCATTCTAGCTTTTCATTTTTGTTTTTCAATCTCACTTCTACTCTCAGTGGCACGCAAGTCGATTCTTCATTTTACCCGGAGCGCCCTTTCGGGTTTTCACTCCGTCCTCGGCCACATCCCAATCTTGCCTAGGTGTTAGAAATCTATATCTCATTATACTCAACATATTCATATATGTTAGTATTAATTTGGTCATAAAATTAATTTAGATCTTATGCATGCAAACATGAATAAGGATAAAGAAGAAATCGTTTTCCTTACATTGAGATTTCGGATATATGGGCACAAATGAGTTCTCCTACTCACTTGTTCTTGAGCTTCCTAATATTGGATGAACAAGGATTCAAGCTTAGAATCCCTCCCAAGGAATTATACCCAAGATAACCTCTTAAAAATTAATATTCTTTATACTAGAACAATATTAATTTAACTAAAAATTGACCCAAAACTATTGTTTTGTCCTCTTGAAATTTCGGTCAAGAGCGGAGGAATATTGGAGTAATTTTTCTCTCTAAAATTCTTTTGTTTTTGGATGTGCAAAAAGAATGAATGATACACTAGTATGCATGTAGTGTATATTTGGAAAATATAGAGCAAAATACCCTTGGCCTTGCACTAGGAAAACCGGTTAGGCGGGGTGGTAATAGCCAATGCATGATCAAGATGCTCTTCACAAAAACAACTAGGTTTGCATGGCTATCCAATAGGTTAATGATTATGCTTTCCACTTAAAATTATCAACATAATATTTAGCCTAATACACTCTTCATTTCGGTCCATTTAAGATAAAATGGGTTCCATTTTATCTTTGTCAATTTATCAGTTTGTCACATGTCACAAGTCATGTAAAATTGTCATGCATTTTTAACATATTAAAAATCAACGTATTAATAAAAATACGTCATGTACAAAATCGACTTAGTAATTCACAATTACTTGTACCAAAACGGTTTACCAATTATAAATCACAACATCTTGTATTTATAATAAATTATTCATTGAGTTTTAATTGTTCCGTAAACAATAATTTCATCTAAGTAATAAAACAATTCGATCACTTAGACCGTATCTTATTTAATCAAATTACAATGAGACACGTAAATATTACTTCCAAAATCGTCCGTCAATTTTAAGTAATTTAATTAACCCGTATCGTCATACGATCAATTAAATAATCAATTAAGAGTGTTACCCTTTAGGTATGACCTAAGGGGATCAACTGATCACCACCGTCGCACGACATTAATGTCAAACTCTAGTCAGCCAATCATTACCGATATGTGTGGACCAGTTGACTGTAAAAATACTTCCCACATGTATTCTTAAAATGAGACTTAAACATGTGATCATCATGATCGACAGTTGTGATCGCATTATTGTCGGAGGACACATATTCCAACAATCTCCCACTTGTTCTCGACAAGTGTGCGTCACCAATTCTCTTGTCCTATTACTATCTCCCATTCAATGCAAGGTGTCTTTCAGGTCGTACTTGCAAGTGATCATATCGAGAGTGATTTCCTCGATCTGGAGAATAACTGATTGACCGGATTTATCTACCATAGATATCTTCCGAGCGTGGCCACGCATTTCCAGTTCATTACTCCTTGAGTGGCCCTGAGATATTGTTATAACCCTGACAAGGGGTGGACAATTCCTATCGCACTTATTCCCTTCGACTAGCCACAACCATCATAACCCGAAATATGCCCATTTGTCCCCATTAACGAAGGTCGTAGTAACACAAATCAAAGCTAATCTGAAACTGTGCCATCTTGGGCGAACAGTCTTTAGTCAAAAGAATCGACTCATTAGAATACTATAGTAGCTCTCGCCACGACCAGGCTATATAAATTTGCCAGAACTCTATATGCGGTCATAAGGCCCGACAAAGTGTTCATAACAGTCTGCCTATGTGATCGACTAGTCATCACATATGACTCCATGGCACTTGAACTTGTCATCAATCGCATCACACTCTAGTCACTTCGAGACGTCACCTCATGTAAGTAACTATGGGCGAATACAATGCTAACCGTGTTCACTTTAACGGGGTTCAATTGTCTCTACAACCCGTTTGGATGTAACAAAGTATAAGGTGAGTTAATAATAACTCAAACGACGAATGTGTTGGGAAATGTGTCCTCAACAATAGTGCGGTCACATGATTTAAATATCATTATTAAATCTCATATAAAGAATACGTAAGGGATGATTCAATTATATAGTCGACTGATCAACATTAATCGGTAACGATTGGCTTGCTAGAGTTTGACGTTATCACGTGGGGGACGGTGGTGGTCAGTTGATCCCTTAAGGTCACACCTAAAGGATGATGCCCTTATCTATAAAGTTGATTAATTGTATGACAATGCAAGTTGATCAATTCCTTAAAATTGAACAATTCGATTTGTGAGAGAGAATAAATATCTTATTGTAATGGGATTAAATAAGATTTATTTTAGTAATAAAATGCTTTGTTACTAAAATTATTTATTGTTTGAGAAACAATAGAGATAGGAATGAATGGTTAATTATAATTTCAAGATATTGTGAATTATAATTACTTGACCCATTTTATTTATGTGATCAAGTATCACTAGTCAAATTATTGGATGTAATTTAATTAATTCATAAAATGATATTTATGTGATAAATATGCATTAAAATTAATTAATAACATGTAACATACTACATGTGACATATTGTGTGACAAATGACAAATTGACAAAAATAAAATGGTAGTCCATTTTATAGAAGTGGACTAAATATTGTGGGTGGTAGGCTTTAGTGGGTGATTATTTTATGTGATAAGAATAATTTAATAAAACCTACTCTACCTATTCTTACACACCTATAATATTGAGAAGAGCAAAAGGAAAAGTAATGATGCCATTTTGGACTACCAAAACCGTGACACTCCCTTTGAGTGGAGGGGTTGTTGGTTATTATTTTCACTCTTACACATTCATATGATGATAATTCATTCACATGCTTTTTCTCTCTTCTCCTTCATTTTTCTCTAAAACTTGAGAAACTTTGATCCAAATTGTTCAAAGAAATTACTAAAATTATTAATGTAATATATGAGTGTTAGTAATCAATTTTAAGGTAAACTACTAAACTAATATCTAGCTAATATTATTTAGTGGGGATAAGGGATAGTCTTGGGTGCAATCAAGAGGAGAATCTCTACTTTGGGATTTTGAATGTTCATCCAATATTGGAAAGCTCAAGAACTAACAAGGAGGAGATCTTGTTAGTGCCCATTTGACCGAAATTTAATTGGTGAGAAATTGATTTTCTTATCTTATCTATTTTAGTTTGCATGCATAAGATTTGCAATTAATTTTATGACTAAATTAATTAGAACATATATGAATATGTTAAATAATGAGATCTAGATTTCTCACAGAATGTCGACATCACATTCGGGTAGTCAATACCATGTTACAACCTTGTGATGTATATCGTAAGTGTGTAAACACTAGTCGATTGCAATAGAAGTTTAACATACCATGTGTCCATGTGTTCATACTTCTTGTATTGCATTTTCCTTTATATTCATGTTATCTCTCATAGCATGAACCTTACCAAGTACACATATAGGTTCCCAACCAAGGTTTGGGTTCTTTATCTTGAAAGAACTTTCTTGTTGTTTATCACATAACCATCGAATTTGTGGTGGATGATATAACTTGCACTGGTCAAGTGTTCTACCAACTCGCAATGCACTAGGTATACGTTTTGTAGGGTCTTGCAACAATTGTCAAGATGATTAGCCTAGCACTTCTCATAAGTCCTAGCATATTAGAAAATATTAGTTTTGAGTAACTTCTTACTTTAACTAAGTATCTTTCCAAACTTCTTATTTCTCCTTTTAGCTTGAATAGCTTAGGATTTTCATAAATCCTTACGTGTGTTCGAACTTTAATATGTGCAACCTCTTGTCACATAACAGAGTGTTCTGTCTAACACTGGAATAGCTCATTAGTTCTCCTCGAGAATTCATGACGATTCTTCTATGGCTTGCCAATGATTCATCATGCTCTTATGCATATGATTCATTATTGGACATGTGCATGATTATTCTAATGGCGGAAACATTAGTAATTTATAATCATGTGATCAACCATTCTTAGGTTCAATGAATGACCATGACTGCTAATGGCAATTCCATTTTCATTGGCATGAATAACCTACGTTTCTCGTTGATTCGATGTGTATATCTCAATACCTATCCAACATCTCATGATGTGATTGGATTCATCATAGTCCATTTTCATCCAGAATTAAAAACTCAAACATATCTTTGTGAAAGATAGTATTAGCTCGTCATTCTCAATGAGTAATGAGTTATCAATTCTACAAGATGATTGCTCCCATTAAATTCCATGTCTGCATATGATAATTTCAAACTCCCACTCAATTCCACATGTTTCACAATTGACTACTCAATCGAAACATTTCAAGAATTGAAATACATTTTGCTTTGCCAAGTTATTAAGATTAAAACATATATGTTATTCCCAGCATATCCTTTCAAAATACCTATTTTGAAATGGTTTCAGTCTTAAACTTATGGAAAGAGATTTTAATCTCTAACTCATTCATTTTAATAATGATGCGTAGCAATGTCATTATTTAAATGCGAATTTCATTTAATACACATCCTTCTCAAAACCTTTTCCGGAAGGAGGTTTAACCATTTCATTTTCATAATGAGGTTAAGTAATGACACTAGCGTGGTTAACAATTAACTTAGCTTTTGTAGATATCGGCATATCTTTCTTTGCAACTTTTAGTCATAAATCTCATTTACTTTCAAAGATGCAACTTTGTTTCATTTAGGCTCTTAAGTAAATATCAATATTGAAAATCTTGGTCAAATGTTGTTCATAAACTAGCCAAATCTCTTGATAAGTCTTTTCATTAGTCATTTTCTTTCAAAACTTTCTTTTGCTCTCCTCGTGTAGTTATCTTGAGAACATATTCTTTTGATTATTTCACTTGGTCTCTTTTGTCATGTAGATTTCATCTATTCGAGACCATAGATCTCATCTATTCGTGTACACTATCTATATAGATATACAAATCATTCTTTCTTTCATAGATCTCATTTACTCAAGTATACAAATTTGCTTTGTGTTCTTTGTGTCTTCATTTTTCTCCCACTCTATCTTTAGAATAAATACATTAGAGATTTAAAGATAGCTTATGAGACACAAATAATGATTTTGAAGTATAAGGAGGACTATCTCATAGATTGACTAATTGTTTTAGATTTGATAAGTGTACTTGGTGATTGACATTCCTTTAAGAGAGTTCATCAACTCAACATCACTTTATAATTGATCATACACAAGCCTTAAGCTTGTGGACATATAACGAATCCCATCATTATAGTTGTCTATTAGATCACTTTAAGTGGATGATTATATGTTTCTATGTGCAAGCATATAAAGACGAATTTTTAGAACAAAGAAAATACGATAAAAGGGGTGACTTGGGTTGCAAACCAAGCCACCATAATCCAAAATACAACAATTGTTTAGAAAGGATCAACCATTTCCATGTCGAACACGGAAATCAAAATAGTTCTAAAAATCCATAACATTAAAATAAAGACAATAATAAAAGCCAAGCTTTATCGGTAGCTACTCCTAGTTCCTTCATGATATCTCAAGCTTGCTTTTCCTTTCCCTTGTCCTTGCTTGGTGGAGGCCCTATTTACAATAAAAAGGGGATACATTATCACAACTTTGTATCAAAATACCATAGTTGAATTAGAAACATAAAAGAAAGGATAGTCATTTACCTACTGGAGTGATCTTTCCAGCTTTGATGTCACCAAGATACTTGGAACGATTCCTTTTCCAATGTCCAACACCATTACAATAATGGCATTTATCAAGAGGACCCTTCTTGGTCTTGGAAGTGCTAGCTTCAAAAGTCTTAGCCTTGGTGAAAGTGGGAGCTTGCTTCTTACCCTTCTTCCCATTCTTTTTGAATTTCCCCTTGCTCTTGGTGCTTATGTTAAGCACATCCTTAGGTGGGTTAACATTTAACCCCATGTCTCTTTCGGCTTGCACAAGTAACTTGTGCAACTCTTCAAGAGACACGTCCTTGTCTTGCATGTTAAAATTCACCCGGAATTGAACATATGCCTTGACTTTGGATAAGGAGTGTAGAATCCTATCTACAATGAGTTCTTTGGGGATTTATACTTTTTGAATCTTCAATGTCTCGACTAGCTCCAATAATTTGAGCACGTGAGGGCTAACCTTTTGGCCCTCCTTGAAATCGAGATCAAAGAATGCCGAGGCCGCCTCATATTGGACGATCCTCGGAGTTTGTGAAAACATTGTCACAAGCTTGGAATAGATTTCATTAGCGGTGCCCATTTTAAAGGCTCTCCTTTGGAGATCCGCCTCCATCGCAAAAATCAACACATTTTTGATTGCGGCGGACTCCTTGTGGTAAGCCTCATATGCTTCCCTAGTAGCGGCACTCGACCTAGCATTAGGTTCGGTTGGAGAGGCCTCGGTGAGGTAACGAAGCTTGTCGTCACCTTGGGCGGCTAATTTGAGTTGGGCATCCCAATCGGAGAAATTTGACCCATTATTTTCAAGTTTACAACGATCCATGAAGGATCGGAGCCATGAAGCATTAGTAAGAGGTGTGGCGTTGGTGTTTGGAGCGGCCATTTGTTATGAGAAATAAAAGCGGTCTACAAAACGAAAAATAGAAGGAATAAAACATATGTCGTTTTCAAAATAATAATAACACTCGTAAAATTTTAATTTAAACAAGTTTTATTGCATTTATCTAGTGACCTCTACCCAACTTGATAAATGATTCCAAGATCCAAATTCATATTAACTTGGGCACGGGGTAGCCGATTCATCCCTTATCAATATAACTCGGTGGATTAACTCTTTAATTGATTCTACTTTTAGAACTCTTGGTCGATAAATTACACTAATATTTATCTATAGCCCGGAACACATGCAACTACGGTCACGAATACTTCCGTTGAGGTCAATCCAAATTTCAAATAAATGTGTCCATGATCCAAATTCACATTAACTTGGGCACGGGGTAGCCTATTCATCCCTCATCAACATGAATTCGGTGGATAGACATTTATCACCCACTTCCCCTACGTAACAAGGTTTGTACCCCGGGGTGGCCGAGTGCACTCCCTCGCGAAATAGGTTTTCATGGTTTCTACTTTTTGGTAAGGTTATGTCTCAATTGTTTATTTTTAGCGAGAGGTCATGTCAATCTATTATCTATCACGTTTTAAGTGAACTAAAGCGGTGAACTTACGATAATTGTAATTGACACGGTCGATAAACTCGATAAAATGATAATGCATGTTTTAGTTATGGCGATTTAGCGATGCATGCAACATATAAATAAAATGCAAAGCATAAAATAAAAAAATCCTAGTATGGCCTTCCAAAAATAGTAAATCTAATTTAACTATTACAAATTCGGAAACCAACTCGTTTGGTCCCTTGAACTTCGGTCTTGGTACGCATTTCGAGGTAACACCGTCTTTAATGGATCGCCTTCTCGAGTGGCACCGTCTTCAAGGATCTCCGGAATAAATAAATTACATAACAAATTACATAATTTCCTATTATACATTTGTAATAAAAATAAAAATAAATCTATTAAATTACAAAACGGTGATAGGAGATCACAATAAATTACAACCGAATCGATATTTCCATACATTTCGGGTAATATCAATTAAAACTAAGGCCATACTAAGTAAAATTACATAATTCAGAAATTACATAAAAATAAAATATGACAATCATAAATAAAATGCAGCATTATAATATGTATGAACATGCCCAATGTTATGCTAAATCGCCTTTAAGGAGCCAATATCGTATATTAATCGGTTTTTACGGATTTGCGTGATTTAACCTTTTAAAATCACAATAATTACATAAAATCATATTTATGTACTAGTTAATTACCCTAACCATCTCAGGACTCAAAATTAGTCTCCACTAACATATTGATAATAATTAACTTATATTTCTTAATATTGTTCATAAAAGGACTTAAAATTACAATATAATGCCATAAACTTCAAATAAATCATACAAATTTCAAATAAATACAAAATTTGAAATTTTAAACTCATGAACATTCTGGAAAAATACCATGACACTCATAATGTTCAAAAACTTAGGTTAAAAATTTCGAAATTTATCGGGAAAAACAATGTTGCGGTTTATCTGATTTATCAATTATTACCATAAAAATATGACAAAAATTATATTTATCAACTTTTCAATTTTAGATCTGAAAAAGGAAATAAAATGCAACATGTGACGTTTTTCCTTAGTCATGAAATATGTTTTAGAAATGATTCACTAATTAAAGTAACTATTTATGCTATTTTTCATCAAAAATTCATAAATCATGCAAAAAAGACTTCATTATAGCCTATTATTTTACACACATCTTGTAAAATTGCATGTGACAACATACTAAATTTCTATGACCAGATTCGAAATATAACTCATATTAACCTATTTTTCCATTTAAATTCGATTTTATCTTGAAAAATCCATATTTCGAGCATAAGAACTCATAAAATTATGAAAAATTACAGGTCATCAAAAGATAATATATGTAAAAAAGTATCCAATAACCACCAGAAAAATCAAAGTTTAGCTAATTTTAGTCCAAAAATGACATTTTTATCATAAAATCACATTTTAATGACATTATTATACAAAATGAACAATAAAAATCCATAAATTAACAAAAATATCCTAAATACATTTTAGGACCAGAAACTTTAACATGCATAATAAATTTCGTGATATATCATAATAAACACAAATTTATAAGTTTTGTTTGTTAATCGTATAACTCGGAAAAACAATAACCGATTTGCATGCAAACAACCTAAGGCTCATGATACCGCTTGTTAGAAATCTATATCTAATTATACTCAACATATTCATATATATTACTATTAATTTAGTCATAAAATTAATTTAGATCTTATGCATGCAAACATGAATAAGGATAAAGAAGAAATCGTTTTCCTTACATTGAGATTTCGGATATATGGGCACAAATGAGTTCTCCTACTCACTTGTTCTTGAGCTTCCTAATATTGGATGAACAAGGATTCAAGCTTAGAATCCCTCCCAAGGAATTATACTTAAGATAACCTCTTAAAAATTAATATTATTTATACTAGAACAATATTAATTTAACTAAAAATTGACCCAAAACTATTGTTTTGTCCCTTGAAATTTCGGTCAAGAGGGGAGGAATATTGGAGTAATTTTTCTCTCTAAAATTCTTTTATTTTTGGATGTGCAAAAAGAATGAATGATACACTAGTATGCATGTAGTGTATATTAGGAAAATATAGAGCAAAAGACACTTGACCTTGCACTAGGAAAACCGGGTAGGGGAGGAGGGGGTGGTAATAGCCAATGCATGATCAAGATGCTCTTCACAAAAACAACTAGGTTTGCACGGCTATCCATTAGGTTAATGATTATGCTTTCCACTTAAAATAATCAACACAATATTTAGCCTAATACACCCTTCATTTCGGTCCATTTAAGATAAAAATCTTTGTCAATTTATCAATTTGTCACATGTCACAAGTCATGTAAAATTGTCATGCATTTTTAACATATTAAAAATCAACGTATTAATAAAAATACGTCATGTACAAAATCGACTTAGTAATTCACAATTACTTGTACCAAAACGGTTTACCAATTATAAATCACAACATCTTGTATTTATAATAAATTATTTATTCAGTTTTAATTGTTTCCGTAAACAATAATTTCATCTAAATAATAAAACAATTCGATCACTTAGACCGTATCTTATTTAATCAAATTACAATGAGACACGTAAATATTACTTCCAAAATCGTCCGTCAATTTTAAGTAATTTAATTAACCCGTATCATCATACGATCAATTAAATAATCAATTAAGAGTGTTACCCTTTAGGTATGACCTAAGGGGATCAACTGATCACCACCGTCGCACGACAGTAATGTCAAACTCTAGTCAGCCAATCATTACCGATATGTGTGGACCAGTTGACTGTAAAAATACTTCCCACATGTATTCTTAAAATTAGACTTAAACATGTGATCATCATGATCGACAGTTGTGATCGCATTATTGTCGGAGGACACATATTCCAACACTAGGCGCCCTTTAAGGTTTTCACCTAACCGGGATACTTTTTCTTTTCTTTTCTTTTTCACTTTTTTTTCATTTTTTTTGATAATAGAAATAAATCACTCCACACAAGTACAAATCAATTATAATCGGAACGATTCTCCTCTCCACACTTGAATTAAACATTGTCCTCAATGTTGCGTAGGACACAATAAAATGAGAAGGAGAAATACCTCATGAAAAATAGCATCAGACGACTTCAGAAGTAGAACCATCCTGCAATCCTCAAACCACATTAACATGTCAACCACTCACCACACCTCCTCCCCACACTTGGCCATTAGCATCCACTATAAAGCACAAGAACAACATGACCAACAAAACAAGAGTAATCAAAGAACATTAACGCCCCTTATTACTCCAATCCTAAAAAGTGACCAAGTGAAGTTAACATAATACAAGCTCAAATGGTTTGTCTTAGTCTCCTCTACTCCAACATCTCACCAAAGACCAACAAATCGCAATAAGGAGGTGCCCACAACATCACACCGCGATTTCTCCTCACCTTAACCACTAACTTACCCAGCCACCCTTCTATAACACCCTTCTTATGACGCCACTCCATAAAATAAGCAATGAATTCTTGAGGTGTTGTTCGATTTATTTATTTTTTTCTCTTTTTTTTTCTTTTTTCTTTTTTTTTTTTTTTTTCAAAAACAGTGATCTACGGGTTGCCTCCCGGGAGCGCTTTTGTTTAACGTCGTTGGCTCGACATATCGCAGAATGGTAAACCACCCAACTTAAGCTTAGATAGAGAAAACTCACCTTACTTTGTAATTAGGCGGGCGCTTGATTTGATGTGAATGACTTGTGTGCCTTTACCGGAGCCCTTCCGGCGGATTAACTTGTCGAACCAAGCCTTCGACTTCCCTTTAGATGCCTCCACATCTTCATGTCGATCCCATAAGATGACATATTTCCGCTCCTCCTTAAGAGGAGATTCCTGCAAAACATTAGATACCTTGCTCATAAAAGGATGCTCCCGGCACTTAGATAACACATGATTAGTAGAAGTGTCTATAACACACAATGAGTGAATTGTAGGAGAACGAGGAGATGGTTTATTGATTTCAAATTTAACAACCGTCCCATCAAATTCCATGGTGAGAGAACCTTTAGGAACATCAATCTTAGTTCCTGCAGTCCTCAAGAATGGTCTCCCCAATAAGACTGGTATATCACCTGCCTCATTTTTCATGTCCAAAACATAAAAGTCAGCCGGAAAGACTAACTTACCAACCCCTACCATGACGTTCTCCACAATCCCCATAGGGTAGACACTAGACCTGTCAGCCAACTAAACTACTACACTAGTGTCTTTCAAAGGTCCAAGTTCTAGAGTCTCATAAATAGTATACGGGATGACATTAATAGATGTCCCTAAATCTAACATGGCCCTCTCAAACATAAGGTCTCCTATGGTACAAGGGATTGCAAACATACCCGGGTCACCACATTTAGGAGGTAAGTTCTTTTGAAATAGAGCACACACATATTCACTAATCTTACCCTTAGGACCTTTACCCTTGACTTTCTTCATCCCTTTCAATTTGTTATTCCTTTTAATAGTGCATAATTCTTTTAAAAATTTAGCATATTTAGGAACACTCTTTAAAAGATTAAGAAGAGGGATGTTTACCTCGCACTTTTGGAACAGCTCATAAATGTCTTTGTCATGCTTAAAGTGATGGGTTCTCCTCAGTGCATCGGGAAAAGGTACATCCGGTTCCACCACCGGTATAGAAGAAAAAATCGGCTCCTTCTCCTTGACAATAGAAGCTTTTTCACCTTCCTCAATCACTATCTCTTCCTCTTCTTCATGAATTGGAGGAGTTTTGATGTGCTTCTTCTTTTTCTCCACCTCCTCCAATTGTCTTCCATTCCTCAAAGGCACAGCACTCACATTCTCCCTTGGCGGCACCGCGTCTCTAGCCTCTAATCTATTAATAGCAGTAGCCATTTGTCCCATCTGATTCTCCAAGTTTTGAATGCTAGCTTTGTTTTTTTGTTAGTTTTGAACCACTGTTGCTTGAAGAGTAGCTTTACTAGTAACCAAGGCCCGGATCATATCCTCAGTGGACATTTGACCGCTAGAAGGGGTGCTTGTGTAGGAGCCACATGTTGAAATGGTGGTCGAGGTATAAATTGGACTTTAGGTTGACCGGATTGGCCACCTTGTCCAAATTGCTGAGTGTTTTGAGAATTTCTCCACCGAAAATTTGGATGAGCCTTCCACCCTTCATTGTAAGTGTTAGAGTAAGGATCCCACTTCTTTTGATGTAGCTCTCCTGTACTCCATTCATCTTTTCTTGGGAACCTTCTTGCATAAGTGGATAATGCTCACTAGGATGTCCTCTGGTGGAACAAATTCCACATGCCATCTCCATCTTCTGTCCCATCATCATCTCCTTGAAAAGAGTTGTCAAGGTGTCAACTTTTTCTTCAAGATGGGAAGAAGATGAAGAACCCACTGAATTTACTCCCCGCTTTGTATATTTTCTAGCAAAATCCCGTGAGCTCTCAGCTAACTCACCAATGATCACCCAAGCCTCATCCGGGCTTTTATTTATAATACCTCCTCCACATGGCGCATGCACAGTAAGAGCATCTTCTACACTCTAACCACCACAGAAATACATAACAAGGTCTTCAGAAGTATACCCATGATAAGGGCAAGTAGCACATAATTTCTTAAACCTCTCCCAATATTCATACATTGTCTCCCCATCCTTTTGTTCTGCATTACTGATCTCTTTCTTCAACTGAGATGCTCGGGATGGAGGAAAATACTTTTCTAGAAAGGCTTTCTTCATTTTTACCCATGTATCAATGCTTCCCGATGGTAAATAATAGAGTCAATCCCTCGCAGCATCTTTTAGGGAAAATGGGAAAGCTCTCAGTTTCAACTGCTCATCGGTCACAGTAACCGGTTTCATACTAGAGCAGACAATATGGAAATCCGACAAGTGTTTATTTGGATCTTCATTTCTTAGACCATGGACAGATGGCAAATGATGAATTAGCCCTGACTTTAGCTCAAAAGTTGCTTTCTCAGCTAACACGGGAAAAGTGATACACAACGGTTGTTGTGTAAGATCAGGAGCAGTAAATGCTTTAATCGTATTATTTGCCATGGTGAAAGAATTATCAGTGGCTTCAGATATTTCAGAATTATCCAACTCAGATTGCAAATCCTCAGACTCGTAACCTTCAGAAGCAGCTATGATTGCACCTTTCTTGTTCTTTCTCAACCTGAAAAGAGTATGCTCAATCTCTAAATCGATTGTCTCGAGATTCAAGTTAGAAGAACGAGTATTATGCATAAAATAAACTAAGCAAGAATAAAGACTCTACACTAATACACAAAAATTAAACTATTGCCTTCTCCGACAACGACGCCAAATTTGATGGGCTGAAAGTCGTATGCCTATCAAATGTAAATTTATAATCTCTTACTTACTAAACTACTAAAACAGTAATATAGCAAAAGTAAGGGTCAAACCCACAAGGAAGGACTAAGTCAATTAAAGTGTCCAAAAGTATAGACTAAAGTAACCAGTTTAAGGGAGAGTTTTGTTGGTTTAATTAATCTAATAAAGTAAGACTAAGCAAATAATGAAATAGATGAATTCAAATGGTTTAAATGGTCTTAGACCCAAGCATATATCCACACTCAATAACTACTGATCATTGTAAGACAGTTTCAATTACTAATCTTGATTACTCTATCGTGAATGTAAAATTCCAATTCCCTAAGAATAGTCAATTAAAATGAACCTCGTTCTTAGTCAACCCTAACTATTAAACAACCCTAACAATCCAGTACAAGGTTTAATTCAACAGCAACAATATAATTTAGAGAATTCGATAGAGAATAAATAGCGCATACAATCCAGTTGCATTTTAGATATTTATGTGAATCGTTTCTAAGTACTAATATCAACGTATCCCGTTCAATACTCATTCTTATATGTTACTAGTGTAAAGTTAATCAATAAATCCTATTCAATCAACAATACTAACAATAGAATGAAGAAATTCAGTACTAGTTGCGCACCTAGCAATTATCAATCAACATTCATATAATTAAGAGCTAAGCAATAATTCACAATAATCAAGAAGATAAATTAAAACATTCAAACTCACAACCGGATTTAGAGTGCTTCAATCGCTTGAATCCAAGATGAAAGATTAGTTACACACAGTCTTGATGAAAATAACAATAGGGTTTTTGTCTAAAAGTTGCGCAAGTCTTTTCTAAAACTCAAATACTAAGTTATATAGTAATTAGGTAAAATAACTAGATCAGGAAATAAAGTACTAATAATAATGATAACCTTCGGAACAAACCGAGTAAAGTAAAGAAACAAACGAGTCTTCAACGCTGCTGAATTACGCGACCAAAGCACAAACAGGTGTCAAATGTAGGTCGCGCTAGTGTCTCGCTTCGGTCGCGTGTCAGTCGCGCCTCAGTCGAATGTCAGTCGCGTATACAAATTAAATCTCATTACAGGAATATAATAGGGATACTTATATTTATGTAATCCATGTCAGTTGATTAACGGTTGGCTGACTAGAGTTTGACGTTATTGTCATATGACGATGGTGATCAACTGATCCCTTTCGGTCACACCTAAAGGAACGAGGCCCAATAAATATCTAATTAATTGTATGTGATACAGTTTAATTAGTCCCTTGATAAATTGACTAAAAAGTTAGTCGATTGATTTAGAGAGATCGAGTTACGAACTCGGGCCGACTGAAGTTATTATTTAATTATGCGATAATTGAATAATGAATTAATGGAGACGGATTTTATTAATTAATAGTTAATTAATAAAATTGTACTAACTGACTAATGCGATTAGTGTTGGTACATATTATATGTACATGTACGTATAATGAGTGTTGTAAGACAGAAACCATTGGGATACGTTTTTTATCATATAAGATGATAAAAATGAATGATTTATATATATTTGTGAGACAAATTATAAAATCAAAATGGACCCATGTTGGACTATGTGTGCCGTGTAAATGGAAGAAAAAGAAGACATTGGACACAATAATTATCCTCAAGCATGCCTCTTATTCTTTTGTTCTTCCCAATTACTTTTTCTCTTTTCTATGAGACTAATTATTACTAGCATGCTAATTATTAATTGCACTCTTCTCCTCGCCCACTCGTAAGGCCAACCGCCCCCCCCCAACCCCATATACATGAGTAATTGTAACTCATTTTATTTTTTACACAACTTTTGTGTGTGGACTTTTTATCTCTCAAAATCTCTCTAAAATATTATTAGAAACCATTACTAATAGTTAGTAACTAAATCTAATATTTATATATTACTAAAAAGGTGTTAGTAATATTATTAAGGGTTGTATTTATAGTATCTAGTTAATACTACTTATACAAATTTGTGGCAAGTTCTTGGGTGTAATCTAAAGGACGTCTTCTACATTGGAGATTTGGATTTCTTGGAGGATCATCCCATTATTGTAAGCTCAAGAACAACAAAGATAGGAGATCGATCTTGTTGTGCCCATTTTACTTATAACCAATGTAAGAAAATTCGATTTCTTTAAACTTTTTATTAAAATGCTTTTATATTTTATGCATATTACATAGATCTTAAATATAAACTAAATTAATGAATTTAATCTAATTAGAGAAGTCTAATTATGGTCTATGGATTTTCATTACACATATCCTTGATGAAAATAACAATAAGGTTTTTGTCTAAAAGTTGTGCAAGTCTTTTCTAAAACTCAAATACTAAGTTATATAGTAATTAGGTAAAATAACTAGATTAGAAAATAAAGTACTAATAACAATAATAATAACCTTCGGAACAAACCGAGTAAAGGAAAGAAACAAACGAGTCTTCAACGCTGCTGAATTGCGCGACCAAAGCACAAACAGGTGTCAAATGTAGGTCGTGCTAGTGTCGCGCTTTGCTCGCGCCTCGGTCGCGTGTTAGTCGCGCCTCAGTCGAATGTCAGTCGCGAATTTCGTTGCTGCCAAGCTCGTCTTCTCTTTCGTATGCGCGCATGAATAGTGCGACATATGCTTGTACACGCCTTCCAAGGTATGTTCATAGGTCTTTGAGCCCACCTATCCTCACGCTTAGATTCCGTCTTTGACATACAAAACCGACCCACAAGATCTTCTTTATCGTTTTCAAGCTTCATCTTCAATTTGGGATCCAAGTTCTGCCATTGTTACTTCAACTCGGCACCGATTTCTCAAATCCAATTACAAACTCTTTCAAATAACTAAAGAACAAGTGTAATCGTTAGTTACATGATATAACTCACAAAGTACCGCTTTTGACCCTTGAACTTCACAAATTCGACCCTCTTAATACATACTAAAACCGTCTCATCAAACCGTATTTAATATCGTTGTGTTGATTTTTAAGTTTTATTTTGTTCATTTACTTTATTAGTTATCGTTTTTAATTTTGTTCTTTGCTTTTAATCTCACAATCCACAAATATTCTTAAGTGAGTTAATTGGTTTAATTAATTTGTGTTATTATCTCTTATTTTCAATATCACTCTATATTATTACTTAATTAATATGTCAATAATATTGGGATTTCCGTGTTCGACACCGTGTCGGACACCGACACTCGTCGGACACTCGTCTAAACGTGTTCGACGTCTATAAAGTCGTGTCTAACTTTCTTCATTTATCTGGGCACGTGTCCGACGCGTGTCTATGGTATTTGGGCACGTGTCCGAAGCGTGTCCTTGGTATTTGGACATCATTTTGGGTTAATGATGTTATTTATACGAGAAATACGCTGTCAAAAGAGATTGATTAGAAGATAGGTTTGGGAAAAAAATTTAAATGAGTTATAATCAATGCCAAATTTTACCATCACTTATTTAAATTTAATAATAAATACTTTTACAAAAAGAAAATCGAACGTTTATAACTATAAAATATATATTTTATTATATTTAAATAACGTGTCCTGTGTCCTAAGATTCATGGGATGCCGTGTCACGTGTCACGTCTCTTGAGTATTTAGGGGTCATAGTCTCTTCAATTATCATATAAATATTGTCACTACGTTTAACAATCGTTCAATCAGATCCTTCACACTCCCTCCGTCCCGGTCATTTGTTGTCATATTCTATTTTGGGGTGTGTCAGTCAATTGTTGTTCTTTCTATTTATGGAATATATTTGATGAGGAATTTGATTTTTCACACTCAATTTGGTCCACTTGCCACTTAATATTTGACCCCCTCCTCTTTTCTTAGTCTTTGTGCCAAAATCAAAGGTAAATAATTAACCGGGACGAAGGGAGTATATATGTCGTTCCAATATTAGATATATTAATCAATAATGTTTTTTCTTACTAAAATTCTTATTAAACTAGATAATAATTATTACTTCTTCCGGTCCTTAGAGCAACTTCAATGGTACAATTTTTGGACCTGCTTGCAATTTACATAAATTACCTAGCTACACCATAACCATTGGGGAAGAAAAAGTAATGTATGCTTGAAAGCTAATGTAGCTTACACAAGTTACATGCTTAAAATTGAATGCTTTGAATAATATAGTGTAAAAATTGAATAAAATTAAAGTTAGAATAGTAATTTAACTTATGTGACCCATACAAGCTATATGGTATTGTAGTTTACCACTAAACGACGTTGTAGCCGGAAAGCAAGGTTGTTTAAAAAATGAGACGGAAATCCAAGCTACAAGAGATTGTAGCTATCCATTGGAGTTGCTCTTAAAAATTGTGCCATATAATTAAATACCTTCATACAAAATAATATAGATGTGATGTATATGGTCGTATCTCACGACAAGCGATCCTTAAGTGTCGAGAAATCACATGTATTAATTTATTGAGCCTAACACATCGTGGAATTAGAATAACATAGCATGCCCTTCATTCAGATTATATTTCGTTTGAACGACCTATCATTGACATACATTATTTGTATCTAGTTGGCCGGTTACTTTCATGATTTCATCTATAATTTGTAGAATCGTAACATTCTTCTTCAGGTGATCTATATACTTGACACTAGTTTAGGACCCGTGCAAAGGTGCACGGGTGTTGAAAGAATATACACGGAATATTAACAATATATTCAGTGACATATTCTTGAGCATATTATTATCATGTAAATATTTTAGTTACCTTAGAATGTAATATACGTTTCTTGCTAGGTTTATTAGTCTTGTACTATATATATCAAAGGTTGTAATTGTTCTAGGTATTCAATAATAATTGACGGCTCAATAGCCTTTCTCAAACTCACAGTTTATCATGGTATCATCGGAGCAGGTTTGATCCTCGCATCCGTCACTCAAAAATCCCATAGATTCATCTCAATAAAACAAAAAAAAAAAAAAAAAAAAACAATCAATTTCTTTTTGGGCTATCATGACTAAAATTGGAGATAACGGTAAAGGAAAAGGAGGCGAGGCTGGTGAAAAAATGACGATACCACCATCATCTCCGCTGTTTCTCCATCCCTCCGATAGTCCTAGTTTGTCTTTAACACAAACTAAGTTTAATGGTGAAAATTATTCCTTATGGGCTGCTGCAGTCTGTAATGGCCTTGATGCGAAGAATAAGTTAGGTTTCATCGATGGATCCGTCACAAAACCTGATGATGACGACTCCTATGAAGCCATAGCCTGGCGCCAATGCACGGCTATGATCAAGGCCTGGTTCCGGACTGTCATTGACGAAAAGTTGCATCCCAGTATTGAATTTTCGGGTACAGTATCTGAAATTTGGAGAGAATTAAAAGAGCGATACTCCGCAGGTAACGCTCCTCGTGTTCATCAGCTTAAGCACGATCTCAATGAATGCAAACAGGGTACACGGTCAGTTGTGGAATATTATACGGAGTTGAAAACGATTTGGGACGAGTTAGCCAATTACACCAAGGTCCCCACGTGCACCTGTGGGGCGAGCACGGCTTTGCTAAAGGAGCGAGAGGAAGAGAAGGTACACCAATTTATCATGGGTCTCAACACTGTGTTGTATGGCCACGTCCGTTCCAATCTCCTTATGGAAGATAACCTCACCTCCTTAAGCCGTGCCTATGCTCTCGTTCTACGTGAAGAAAGACACAAGGCAGTAACCCGCATCCAAGAAGAAAAGACGGAAGTTGCCATGGCTGTCAAGACTGGTGCTGGTCGTGGTAAAGGGTCATCTCTGCCAATTGATGAAGACGATGTGGAGATACCACCACGGTGCACCTACTGCAAAAAGTGGTTTCATACCGAAGATATTTGCTACGAGAAACATGGGTACTCTTCGCGAGGTCGAGGAAGGGGCCGACGTGGAGGTCGTGGAGCAGGTCGTGGTGGCAAAGGAAACGGCAACCAGACACAAACAGTGAATGCTACTTCCACCAGTGAAGGGGAATCATCCACCAAAGATTTCACAACTGAGGAAATCACACAGTTGAGGACACTCTTTGCAGCCAAATCTGACGGTAGTCAGAAATTAACAGGTACGCCGCGTGTTCAATTGAGTGAGTGGATGCTTGATAGCGGTGCCTCACACCACATGACCGGGAATCGTGAATTGCTTGTGAATATATGGAAAGGCGAGGCATCAAATGTTGGGTTACCAGATGGGTCCAAAATCATGGCGCGAGAACACGGGAGTATTGTGTTAAACAAAAATTTTACGCTGCAAGATGTCTTATATGTTCCTTCATTAACCTGTCACCTTATTTCTATACAACAGCTTATCCGCGAAAACAATTGTATTGTGATTTTTAACTCCGATTGTTGCATAATACAGGACCCAACTACGAAGACGGAGATTGGACGGGGTGAGCAGCGGGACGGAGTTTACTACTGGACACGAGTGGATGAAGTGGCGGCAAGAACCAAGGTGGATGACGGACGGGTATGGCATCAAAGATTAGGCCATCCATCTAGCAATATTTTACCTTATTTGAATACTTTGCTGCAGAACAATTTAGTTTTCAAGTCGGATTTTATTTGCGACCCTTGTTGTCGTGCCAAACAAACCCGTTCCAGTTTTAAGCCTAATAATAAGCGTTGTGTTAATTTATTTGAATTACTACATTGTGATATTTGGGGACCGTACCATGCTAGCAATTTATCTGGGGCACACTATTTCTTAACTATAGTAGACGACCATAGTAGGAGTGTCTGGGTTCATCTTATGAAGGACAAAGGGGAAGTGGCCGAATTATTCAAAATTTTCTGTAAAATGGTGCTAACTCAATTTGGAAAACAAGTAAAAATTGTACAAAGCGATAATGGCACCGAATTCCTTTCGGGACCATTAAAAACCTTTTATAATGAAAATGGAATGCTTTTCCAAACTAGCACTGTTGACACACCCCAACAAAATGGAAGGGTAGAGCGTAAACACCGTCACATCTTAGAAAAGGCGAGAGCCCTTCGTTTTCAAGCAGGTTTACCTATTTCCTTTTGGGGCGAATGCATATTAACCGCGGCCTATTTAATTAATCGAACCCCTACTCGGATTCTAAATGGTCGAACACCCTATGAGCTAGTATATGGACATCCACCCAATCTCGACAACTTACGTATTTTTGGTTGTCTCACTTATGCCCACAATAAAGAGAGACCAAAGGACAAGTTTAAAGAGTTTATATAGATTCTATATATAAAACTTTTCGTAAATTTTTCGATTTACAACATTGTTTTGCTTTCTTATTTGAGGTAATTGATTTCCCATATGTTACATGGAAATTATATATTTGACAATCACAATTACAAATACAATACTTCTATAACAGTATAATCTACACATTTAAATTATAATGTTAATTTTTTTTTTCAAAATAACATTAGTATTAAGGGAGTATTAATTGTAAAAACATAGTTACACTTTTATTGTATATCATGCTTGCACGCTGTCGCATCTCATATATTTTATTAGAGCATGCATATGCCAACATGTTTACACCTTGTTAAAATTTCAAATATCGACAAATTTTATCATATAGGATAAGTTTTGAAATGTTTGCATAAAAATTAAAATTGAAATGAGGACAAAATAAAAAGTAGAATTACGAATTAAGTCAAAACAATATCAATACTTGAAAACTTGGCATAAAAGGAAAGAATGTTTATGAGTTACACATTATGATATCTCTATAAATTATTTTCTATTTGATATACTAATCAGTATATGTAAATGACCATACTAAAACCTCTTTGAGCTTTTCAAATTATTTTACGACCCGTTAATCACGAAACATATTTGGTCTCTATGTCCCATAACATTACTTGTGTCTCGTATCTTTTGATGCACACATCCAAAAGTCATAAACTAAGTTGAATTTATTTTTTAATTTCAAGGTATTCAATATTTGACTGGTAGAAATTGGTACTAATTAAATCAATTTGAAAATCAATTTGAGGTTCATTTTTGTTAACATGGTGGGCTCATTTCATAGTCAATATTTGTCGTGTATGAGTTATTAGATCTAAATTTGATGATCATTATGGGCCATTTGATTAGTGGGCTAATGGATTTTGGTAAAATTGTGTTTAGTATGAGGTGAGTATTTAGGCGGAAAATTAAAAAAAAGATAATTATGGTTTGTGTTTTATTATTTATAAGAAATAAGAAATTGGTCACTTTTATCAATGTAAGTAGAATATAGAGTGGTAAAAGTGACCAATTTATAAGAAATAGTGAATATTTTGTGTAAAAATGATTTTTTTAAGTAGTCACTGTTAATAACAAAATAGTGGTAACTTTTAATATCAAATGCTAAATTTTTATCATAAAATGGTCACTTTTATTTTTTCCCATCATATTAGAGTATCATATCATAGTATAATTTGTGATTGAGAATTAGGCCCTTGACACTCTAAAGTGTAGACCCCTTATTCATGTTCGCTAATGTTAAATATACATCCAATCAAAACTCTATATTGCATACCCTTTAATCCTTTATTAATGTGTAAACAATGACAACCTACTCATAATCAAATTTCTTTCGTATAAATTGTATTAACAAATAAAAAAATTTGAGGGAGATCGGAGATAGTCTATAAATAAGTTATTTTGATACAACATTGTACTCATTTATTCGTTTTCATGACCATTATATAATTATATTATTTATCATGACTTAAAACGACTCTTTAACTTTGTACATATTCTTATAATAAGTGTACTCAATTTATTTTTAACCATGTTTTCACCTGTTTTATTGCCCATGGTACTATTTTTTACTATAATTATTAAATAAGCTCATAATAAAAACGTAAAAAGAATGACTTTGAGACTAACGATTATCTAAATTGCATGATTAAACAATATTGTCTAATCGAGTAAAAATATGATGCTTGAAAATTTTAAATTCATGCCAAACAATTGTATATACTATATAGGATATGATTTTTTTTTAAAAACCACAAAATTCTAAAACTAATTATGATATTATGGAGACCTTAAAATATAGAGAAGTTAGTAAAAACAGCAATAAAATATGGTGGTATAAATCTTATATTAACAACATAAAAGAAATTTTATATATTAGGCTATTTAGTTAGTGGTTAGTGGACCTATTTTTAAGGAATCCTAAAATCTATGTTAAATGTGGAAGTGAAGTTTTGGAGGGAAAAGAATAATAAGCTCATAATAAAAACGTAAAAAGAATGACTTTGAGACTAACGATTATCTAAATTGCATGATTAAACAATATTGTCTAATCGAGTAAAAATATGATGCTTGAAAATTTTAAATTCATGCCAAACAATTGTATATACTATATAGGATATGATTTTTTTTTAAAAACCACAAAATTCTAAAACTAATTATGATATTATGGAGACCTTAAAATATAGAGAAATTAGTAAAAACAGCAATAAAATATGGTGGTATAAATCTTATATTAACAACATAAAAGAAATTTTATATATTAGGCTATTTAGTTAGTGGTTAGTGGACCTATTTTTAAGGAATCCTAAAATCTATGTTAAATGTGGAAGTGAAGTTTTGGAGGGAAAAAAAAATATGTTATGGTTGTTGTTTTATTATTTTATATAGATATATAGATATATAGATAGATATATAGATTCATCTTTAGAGTCGGGTAGGTACTGCTTAAGGAAACTTTCTTTTCAGTTGCCAAAAAAAAAAAAACCTTTGTTAACCCTCCTTCACAAAATTAATTGCCACACCCAAATAGAGGAGAGACGGACCACATTTTATCTCACATTTATATGGTGATTGATCAAAGAGTGTGCATTTCCTTGTTTTTCTCGACACTTTATAATCTAGATCAACGAAAATGTTAATTTTTAGACAAAATTGTTGTAGAGTGTATAAAAGGGTTTGATAAAATATGTGCACGTTATTTGATAATGGCGTGTGAAGCTCCAATTGAGATGAACTTAGATGGATCGATTATTCTGGTGCACAATGGAATTCATATGTCCAAGTTCTTCTTTGAGATATTATTTGTAAAATGGATGAGTTATTTCCATGTTATTTAAAAAATATCCTTTGCTAGCTAGGTTGTTGTTTGACCAAATATATTCAACAAATTTACAATAAAACAAGAAATGTACTCCAATAATGATATGATGAATTTTAATAAATCGTTAGTTGAAGAAAAGATGCTTACTAGTATGGGTTATGAGTTTAACCAAATAGGTTTGGTGCAGTGGTTACTCACTTTATCCCTTAACTATGAGGCCAGGGGTTCGATCCCTGCCCATGGGAATGGAGCAAACTCTTTGGCCAGCCGTTTACCTCTTTGTGAGAGCACCCGCGGCGAGGGGATCATACACTGTTGTCGACGGTGGACACCCCGATTTACACCAGAAAAGTATGGGTTATAAGTCTCATTTGCTGTTTTATACAAATTGCATCGATCTATATATTCACCATAATTATACCTCTCTTAAGGACATACTCCCTCCGTCCCGGTCAATAGTTATCTATTTCCATTTTAGAGTGTATCATTGAATGGTTATATATTTCCATTTTTGGTAACCTTTTGTGGGCCATTTTCCATATGCATAGGGATGACAACAGAATCCAGGTCCTGCCCAGATCCTACGGACTGGATATGAATCGTCATACTTGAGATACAATGGATAAGGATATGGATATGGATCGTATGGTCGAGATCCAGATCCTACCCTTGGACCCATTTTTTATTTCATTTTCTTAAACAATAAGTTAACTTAAACAAATAGTAAAACTATATGCTTTGTCTTTAAATGTTTTTTCATAAATCAAAACATGATTTTTTTCTAATTAACGTTTTTCGGTTAAAAAAAGATACTTTTTTAGTGTTATTGTAATTTCAGAAGACTTTTTTTTATGTTTTAGAATTTAGCTTTATTATTTGTATCTAATAGAGAAAAATAGTATCTTACGTCTCAGTAAAATCCAAAAATTAATATTTTCATATTTTAAGAGGGAGTTTTTTTTATTATCAAAAGGATATGGATATATTCTGATCCAGTCCAAATCCTGCGGATCCGGATATGAATATGGAAATTTCAGATCCTGAAAATATGGGCCGGATCTGGATCTTATAGGATCCTATCCAGATCCTATCCATTGTCATCCCTACATGTGCATGTGGGGTTAAGTGATTTGTGTGGTCCAAACACCCATACTTGTTTCCTTAATCTCTGTGTCAAAAGCAATAGATAACTATGGAGTATTGATCGAGACGGAGGGAGGGAGCATTATCAATGAGTCAAGATTCTCTCCATTTCCTAGAGGTCTTTACCTATCAACGGTTTAGATTGTATTCTGTCAACATCAAACGGTTTACAATTTATGCATAAATATAAAGGGTTAATAGAGTATAGAAGAGACAATATTATTAAATGGGTTTAATTTGTGAGAGGATATTGAGAGAAAAGTAACGGAGTGAATCCTTGTTGATTATCAATGGTTGGTCATTCCCTTGGGTTGTGTCGCATTGCCAAAAAGATGTTAAGCTTTAATTTGTCTTGGAATCATGAATCAGGATATACTCCCTCCTATTCACTATTTTCTTCCCTATTTCCTAAAATGGATTATTCAGGTTTTCTTCTCCTTTCTTATTTTGTACTCCCTCCGACCCAGACGAAAGGTAACATGGTGAAAAATGGGTTATTTAAGAAAAGAGGTAAAAAGGAGGGGCAAAGATGGAAAGATTGGTGAGTGGGCCACATGGGTAGTGGGTATTATTAAATGAGTTTAGGTGTGTTAAATAAGGAGTTAGTAGGTGGGCCACATGATGGTATTTGTGTAAATATGAGGAGGGTATAAGGATTATATTGTCCAAAAACATGCCATTTATAGTATGTTACCTTTGGTATGGTTCGTCCATTTTAGGTAACTGTTACCTTTGGTCTGGGTCGGAGGGAGTAAAATTTTACTCTTATTTTATTCATCCCTCTCTCCTATCACCAAACCCCACTCAACTCTTTTACTCCTATTTTATTACTTTCCTTAATGTTTTGGCCCCACAATTACTTATTTAACTCCTAATTATTCATCCCTCTTTCCTATCACCAAACCCCACCTAACACTTTTACTCTTTTTTATTACATTCCTTAAATTTTGTGCCCACAAACAAGGGGAAGAAAATAGAGACTAGGAGGGAGTATATACTAGACGAGACGACAGTACGTGTTAGCCTATAACACCTTCCTGTAACAAGATCTCTGAATTTTCCAAGTAAGGTCAATTGCTAGGTTATGACCTTGTTTGGTCATATACTAATGACATAATTAAGTAAGCATAATTGATGACCTTTGATGGTTAATTTATGACCTTTTACATTAAAAAGTCAATTTCTGACCATTGTAGAACAAAATTGACCACCTTGGCGACCTTCTAGGTGTACAATTTCTATTGGTTGAACAATAAAAAAACAATAAAAAAAAAGTATATAATAATTAAGCAAAGCATAATTGGGAATGTTGTGTAGTGGAAAATGATTGGGTTGATGACCTAGGTCGCGATCTTCTGCTTGGGAGGGTGAAAGTAGGTGAAGATAAATAAATTGGGATTAAAAATAAAACCGGATCGCGACCTAATTAACGCGACATCTGCTTGGGGATGGTCTTAATAGCACTTTTTCCCAACAGCTCAGGTCCTTAGCAGCAACAACATTAATTAATAGATCTCCTGGTTTCAGAATGTGAGAGCTGGGAGTACTAGTCTATATAGAACCCTGCTTCACATTACTTTACACTTTACATCATTCGGATCAGGTACATTATGTGCGGATCATATTTGGCCAGGGCAACATCAACTCCGTCAAGCTAAGTTTCGTGTCGGGTTAATACGAGTTTTGGGTCAGTGATAGATAAATTACTAGGGGTCGTTAAATATTAGAATTAACTATCAAATTAACAATTTATATACCTAACTAGACTCTACTAACTACTAACAATAATGGTAGTAAAATGGCAAGCTATGGTTGAAGAGTCTATCACACCCGAAATACTCGAGAGAGGAGGAGGGGGGAGGGGGGGGGGGGGGGGGGTAAATTGAGTATTTAAAAATTATGCCTACTTTTTATTTTATATCAAGGTAATTAATTACTTAAAGTTTATTGATGAAACTTTAACTAATTAACTAAATGATTATGAACGTAATGAAATGACTGAAATGAAAATTGCAAGGAGACACGATATTTGAAGTGGTTCAGCTTCACACGTCGAAGCCTACGTCCACTATTCTCGATTAATAATTTTAGTACCTTACTCCGGATTACAAAATTATCAACCCAACTCGTATAGTTAACTCTAACTATAACTCGATTTGAATATCACTAGATATTCGATTTTGGCTATCTTAAGTTACTAAGAAAGCATGCACTTGATTGTTTTTCTAAGTGTTCACACAACTAAGCGAGTAAGAAACAATATGAAGTACTATTATCTTATGACGTAACCTTAAGAAAGATAAGCAATTTAAAGAGCACGACTTTTCGCAATATTTTCAAAAACAAAACAATAAGACAATTAAGAATTAAACTCAAATATGTTTTGCAAGGATTGTTGTATTTCGAAAAGCTTACTTAAACAAGGAATGATCAACTGTATTTATAGTAGAAGAGAGAACTAGGTTTTGCACGAAACCCTAGGATGCTGTGAGATAGGCGGCAAGACTTACAAGAGATAATTCCTTATCTCTTTCCTAATTTAATCCAAGATATTATAGTTTAGGTAAATAAGATAAAAGTGAATCTTATTTGTTTTCTAAAACTATATCTTTAAGATGTTTAGAAAAGTAAACAAATCAAATCATATATTATTAAGATAGGAAAATATCTTATATAAATATAAGCTATATTTGATTAGATAGTTTACTTATGCACAACAACTCACACGCCCCAACGGTTTACAGCTCACGGCCAAAACCCTAGGCCCGTGCTCATCTTGGATAAATATCTCTCTTCTTGGATTAGGGTTAGGTTAAATAGACTAGCAAACCCTAGGTAGCATGACGACCCATAAGTCGTTTTACTAACCAATAGAGATATGTAAGTTATCCATTATAACAACCCATAGATTAACTCTACTATAGATACACATGATTTCGAAATATGTTTAAAGAAATTTATCCTTTGAAAAATGATTTTAAAACTATTAAAATCGTGCTATTAAAATGCTACCTAAAGTTATAGTAGAAACAGATATAACTTTAAGTTTGGTAAGTAAAGTTATAGGTGAAATAGCTATAACTTTACCTTCCCAATATTTCTTTCTTAAGATACCATAATCAGATGAAGACCTATACTAGCTAATCTTCCTGGAGATCTTCAGTGATAGGATCTTCTCTTTATCTTGACCAAAAGCTCTTCATCTTGAGCTTTGTTAAAGACTTGATCTAGCCTTTTGCTTGAGTGATCATCGTACGTGAAACTTGTTACAGTTACTACGACGCTTTAAGAATATTCAATGTTATAGCTCAAGCTGTTATAACATTACATGAATGATGCTTCACAAATCTTCAATGTTATAGCTAAGAATGCTATAACATTACTTGCTAAACTTGTAAACCTAAGTCAATCTAACAAAGACTAAACAAACGATTACGAGCAAGAGTATATATAAAACAAGGCACACACTTGTCATTATCAAAACTTAATCATATGTCTATATGGTCCAACAATGGTCGAACCCAAGGGAAGGACCTTTAACTAAGACTCGAATTGTAAACTATTGACCAACAATTACTAACTAAGACTTCTCTTTACTAATTAAGATTCTAATGATAATTTAGACTCAACAATTTATACTAATCACAAACAATGGATATTAACAATGTTCAACTTATAGGAAACACAAATGGAGAAGACATTTGGTTGGAAACAAACATGAAAATGAGTAAAATTGGAGACCTTTCTATTGAGACAATTCAACAAACAACTAGTATGCAAGATTCAATATAAAGGAGAAACTTGGTGTAATATGGTTCAACATCTACTTCCTAAGCACAAAGACTCTCTCTTTTCTTCCCTCAACAATTACTCAACAACTTTTGTAAGATGGTGATTACTTGCTCCTAAGCTAGAGTAGTTAATCCTACTTATATGGTCACCCAATTGAAAACCACAACAAAGCTTACACACAAGAGAATTAAGATCAATTCCAAACAAAAAAAGTCAAGATTAATCCTTTAGAAGGCTTAATCCAACTAACCCAAGGATCAACATGCAAATTCCACTCACAAAGATACAAACTTTAAACCAAATTCACAAAGATGCAAGTTTTCTACTAGGATTGCAATAGTAAGATGATTAACATGCAAGGTTAGCTACTCCTAACATAATAACATCCAACATAAACATGAATATCAAGGAATATGCAATAATTATTGAGGAAAGATTAAGAGATTCTTACAAAGCTTAAGGAATTGTAGTGTCTACCAAATTACACCAAGCAATGAGAAGATTAGCTCCTCATAATTGTCTTACAACCCAAGAAATGAAGAATTCTTAACATAAATTAAAAGAGGATTTGTTCTAATTATTACAAGATTAAAAATAACAACCAAGATTAGATGATGTTTTTAGAAGAGTCTAGGAGAGTTCTTAGATCTCAAAATTCTAGATATATATAGGGAGGCACGAGAATCTAGGTTAAGACCCTCAAAAAAGCCCAAAACATGGAACTAGAGTTGCGATATTCAGAGCAGAGCCCAGGGTGCGCGTATTTGCGCAGGCTGCGCACAATTGCGCAGGTGGCGTTTCAGACTGCCAGCAGCATCTTTCGAAGGCCATATCTCCCTCGTTTCTTGGACAAACGAGGCGTGTGACTTACCGTTAGAAAGCTAAGATCACACGCTTTCACCTCTAATTGGCGTTGCGTCGATACGAGCTCTAGAACTCGTGATATATCCATTTGAAGTTGACCCTTGTGAAACCGAGTTTTCAATTCTTCATTTTGGCTCTTGTTTGTCTATGCCAAGGCATCAAATCTTCCATTAGCTTACTTTTCTTGACTTTGAACTTATTCCCTTTGCTTACCTTTTGCTCTCCTTCTTCACCTAGGTTGACCGTGGCTCGGGTTTGACTTGTGAGTCGGCTTGTACAAAATGATCCATTCATCTCCACTTACCAATATGAAGTACTTGAATTACCTTGAGATGTAAATACCAACAACAAGTTCAAATGATCCAAATTACAACCAAAGTGGATTCACCAGAAAATACAACGATTAACACTCAAAACCGGCTTTGTGACAAGTTTATTCAAATAAAATTACCTAATTAGGCCGACACTATTTGACTCTATCAAATACCCCCACACTTAGACTTTTGCTAGTCCCGAGCAAAACACAAGACAAACAATTGGGCAAGTCTACAAGTGAGCAAGGGTGTAAATGATCTATCTTCCCTTACCTCTTCATTCTTATATCTCCCTTTTGAACAACCACCAATTAAAGAGAAAATCTAGACTCAAAGTTGACACAAACTCTTCTCTCACTCACCCTCCTTATACCATCCCTTACACAACACACGATACAACTCCAACTCCGACTCATCACGCAACTCCACCCTTCTTATATCACCAAAGAAGTAGTAATGGTCACTCTTGCCTTATCCCAAGGCAATAGCAAAGTGACCCATTAAAATCCTCCTATCAATCATAACTAATCACTACTTATAACATGCCCTTATCACTCCATACAAATACAATCCATGGTTACTAAGTTGGACAACACCACAACATTCACAACCTAGCAACCCAAGAAGAAACCACCAATTTGGGATATATTTTTGTGACTCAAAAAGAAATTAAGTCCTAAAGCTAGCCTCCTTCCATGACCCTCCTTATCACTCCCTTCTTATCACTCCATCTTTTTGGTGTTTTATTTTTCAATTTTTTCGATTTTTTTGTTGAAAATCTCTCATTTTGCCTAAGGTGTCCTTTTGGGTTTTCACCGCTTTTCCTTTCCTCTCATGGCGGCTCGCACTCGTTTCTTCATTTTGTCCGAAATGCCCTTTTGGGTTTTCATTCTGTCCTCGGCCACCTTTTCCAATCTTGCCTAGGTGCCCACCCTTGTGGGTTTTCACCTAGCCGGAATTTTCAATTTTTTTTTCCATCAAAAAAACATGAAATAAAGCTTACATATGTTACAACCAATCTCCTCCCCCACACTTAGTTTCCACATTGTCCTCAATGTGGAAGAGAGTACTACAAATGCAAAGGGAAATAAAGAAATGTAAAAGGAGTACGGGTTGCCTCCCGTAAAACGCTTTTGGTTTTCGTCGTTTGCTCGACGACTTTTCAAGATCATTCTTTTTCAAGAGTCAATAGCGGAACAACTTAGAGCCTTAAGTAACTTGTCATACACACTAGCCCACAAACAAGAGGCATGATCATAGCATGAATCACCCACATAGCAAGTACAAGCAAGGACCGAGTGTGCAGAAGACACATATTTCAACTTTTCATGCCTAAGGAACGGTTTCTTGTCACGATAAGGTTCTTTGAATGATGGGATGGACTTGGTGAAAACCATGTAATAATGAGGCGACTCGTGAGCTTCTTTGGGGAGTAAGTTGGATGACACTTCAAATCAAATTTGAGGAGGTTCTTCCTTAAGGGGGTACACCTCTACAAACTCATTTTCCATTTCTTGACCCCCACACTTACAAGTTTCATAGGCTTTGGTGGTCCACAAATCACGTCTTCTAGAACCTCCAACTTTTCTTTTTCTATCCCAACTACCTCAAAATTCATTGCTCCTTGGTCATTCTTCTCAAACACCTCACTCGCCGATTCTTTAAAGGCCAATTCCGGGCAAGAGTTACTACGAACCAAAGAGTTGTTTCCAAGGTGTGAGGCATTAACTTCGGTACAAGGAATGTGAATAGGAATGTTAGAAGTCTTTATCTCATTACTTTAACATATTCATATATGTGATGAATTAATTTAGTTATAAAATTAAACATTGATCTTATGCATGCAAACACAAGTAAATGTAGAGAAGAAATCATTATTCTTACATTGATATTTCGGATCAAAGGGCACAAGTAAGATCTCCTTCTTACTTGTTCTTGAGCACTCCTAAAATGGAAGAACAAAGGATTCAAGTATAGAATCCCTCCCAAGGAATAATACCCAAGGTAACCACTAAATAAAATTAATATTATTGATACTACAACAATATTAATTTGAATAAAAATGACCCAAAATATTTATTTGGTCTCTTAAGTTTCGGTTAAGAGAAGGGAGAAAGAGGAAGAATTTTTATCTCTCTAAAATCTAATTTTAGATGTGTGAATGAATGAATAATGCACTAAACTTTCAAGTAGTGTATTAGGCAAATTATAGAGAAAACCCATGGCCTTTCTCTATTTACAAAACCGGGTAGGGGGGGGGGAGTTTTTATGGCCAATGCATGAGCAAGGTGTTCTTCACAAGAGGCACTAGGTTTGCATGGCTAGGTTTAGGGAAAAATGATTATGTTTTCCACCTAATTAATCAACCTAATATTTTCCTAATACTCCCACTAATTCGGTCCACTTAAGATAAAATGGACTCCATTTTATCTTTGTCAATTTGGCACAAGTCACATGTCATGTAAAATTGTTATGCATTTTTAACATATTAAAAATCAACGCATTAATAAAAATACGTCATATACAAAATCGACTTAGTAATTCATAATTACTTGAACCAAAATAATTTACCAATTATAAATCACAACATCTTGTATTTATAATAAATTATTCATTCAAATGCAATTGTTTCCTTAAACAATAATTTCATCTAAGTAATAAAACAATTCGATCACTTAGACCGTATCTTATTTAATCAAATTATAATGAGATACGTAAATATTACTTCCAAAATCGTCCGTCAGTTTTAAGTAATTTAATTAACCCGTATCTTCATACGATCAATTAAATAATCAATTAAGAGAGTTACCCTTTAGGTATGACCTAAGGGGATCAACTGATCACCACCGTCGCACGACAGTAATGTCAAACTCTAGTCAGCCAATCATTACCGATATGTGTGGACCAGTTGACAATAAAATATTATTTCTCAATTGTATTCTTTAAAATGAGACTTAAACATGTGATCATCATGATCGATAGTTGTGATCGCATTATTGTCGGAGGACACATATTCCGACAATCTCCCACTTGTCCTCGACAAGTGTGCGTCACCAATTCTCTTGTCCTATTACTATCTCCCACTCAATGCAAGGTTTCTTTCAGGTCGTACTTACAAGTGATCATATATATCGAGAGTGGTTTCCTCGATCTGGAGAATAACTGATTGACCGGAATCATCTACCATAGATACCTTCCGAGCGTGGCCACGCATTTCCAGTTCATTACTCCTCGAGTGGCCCTGAGATATTGTTATAACCCTGACTAGGGGTGGACAATGCCTATCGCACTCATTCCCTTCGACTAGCCACAGCCATCATAACCCAAAATATGCCCATTTGACCCCATTTACGAAGGTCGTAGTAACACAAATCAAAGTTAATCTGAAACTGTGCCACCTTAGGCGAACAGTCTTTAGTCAAAAGAATCGACTCATTAGAAAACTATAGTAGCTCTCGCCACGACCAGGCTATATAAATTTGCCAGAACTCTATAAGCGGTCATAAGGCCCGACAAAGTGTTCCTAACAGTCTGCCTATGTGATCGACTAGTCATTCTCACATGACTCTATGGTACTTGAACTTGCCATCAATCGCATCACACTCTAGTCACTTCGAGACGTCGCCTCATATAAGTGACTATGGGCGAATACCATGTTAATCCGGGTTCACTTTAACGGGATTCAATATTGTCTCTACAACCCGTTTGGATGTAACAAAGTATAAAAGGAGTTTTCCGATTTAAAAACTCGAACGATAAATGTGATTATCATATGAGTAGTCAATACTTGATTACTACTTCATATTCTATAATCCAGTTTGATCTTGAATGTAGTTGTTCATCTCAACTCAATTGAAATGACATGACTCATCATGTTAAGCCTATGAGAAGGCTTTGGTTAGTAGGTTTTTATCAACTTCTTGTACCTTACTCAACCTTATTACATACTCGTTTTCCTTTGTAATGTATACATTTGCATTACAAAACTTTCTGAGTACGTGTCTAGATCCAATCAAGACATAGGCCCTCTAACCTTAGAATAGCTCTCATTGTTCTTTATTGCCTAGAACGATTCTATAAAATCTATTTCTTAAATAACATAGCCACAATGGTATCTTAACCATCCTAATGTGTTTTGATTATGGTTTTGTCGGAAACCATGCGCAATCTCAATTGTCAATTGTCACTTGTGTAACACTCTTACACAAAATTGCATCAATAACACTTTGCTTAACATCATTAATGCTTCTGCAAGAACTTAAGGGTAATCTTTATGGCTTACATGATAACTATTACTTAAATTCGATTTGAAACAATTCACCATACTCAAAGTATATGAAGTGTTATACATCATTTCCTATTTAATTTATTCGGCAGCGGAAGCAAATGGAATCAATCAAATATGTTCAACTTGATTGAACTAGTCATGAATCTTATCAACATAAGACTTCTTATTTGACGCTAATATCATGTGGATTTATCTCCATAAATCTGGATATTAAAGATTTATTATATAAATCTCCATGTCTTAAATCATTCCCAATGATTAATATGTCATCCATATATTAGACTAATTAAAATTTCCGTAACTCCCACTAAACTCCATGTATAAACATAATTTCTCGACTTATCGAGAAAAGTTTTATAACATGATCAAAACTTTGATTCCAACTCATTGATGTCCTAATTAAGACCCTCTCTTAAGTTTCACATTATCTTAGGATTACAAGAATCTACAAAACTCAAGACATGTATTGAATACATTCCTTCTAATTGAAGAAGTGGGTTTTAGATTCACTTGCTATATGTATATCATCATAATGAAATACAATCCCTAAGAAGATCCTAATAGACTTAAGCATTTCAACCAGTGCAAAACCCTTTGCCACCAATCAAGCTTTGAAATTTCTCTTTATTAGTGCAAAACCCTTTGTCACTAATCAAGCCTTTTATTTCGGATTTTCATGGCTCTAAGCCTTGTATTGAGTTGTGACTTAAACACTCTCATGTAAGTCATATGTTCATTACTTTCCAGAAGTAATGAACTTGAATCAAATAATTTCATTGTAAGTTGTAAGCTCTTTACTTTCTAAAAGTAACACTAATTCATCGTCTTCAACAAGTGACGACTTTAACCTCGTAGGTTTTGAAGAAACAACGTCTTACACAAAACGTCTCATGTAGCCAAGAACGACCAGTTTCTTGTGACATAACATTCTTTGTGGCTCTTTGAATAATTTCTCCCACTCTGTCTTCTAGAAATAAACTTGTATTTTAGAAAGACAGCTTCACGAGCCACAAACCCGTTGTACTCGTGATTATAATAAGGAAACATGAGCATTTGTTTCTTTTGAAAACTTACAACCATGGTACCCTACCATTTCATATCTCATATGATTCATTTTAGATTAAGTGGAAATATAATTTAGACAAAATGATAAAATCCCCAAAAGGATCAAGTAACTCAAAGTAACTTGATCGAAGTCCAAACCATATCGAATAGCGTTTGATTTCTTATCCAACCACACATTATCCCATAATGTGTGTTAAGAGAGATTAACTTGTGATACTATATCACATTTCATTTGGCTTATATCAAAGTCTTCACTTTGATAATCCCATCACGACTAAATCGTGATTTTTTGAACTCGTTGAACTTCTTCAAAGATTTCTCTATTTACCTTATTAAATGAACACATTAGTGTCAACCTAAATCGTTGGTAAAAGAAAATGATCAACCTATTTTGGATCAATGATTTACAACCTCGATCTCCTTTTCAACCAAAAGACACGAGACATCTTGCTTTGAATACAAGATACGCATATACCATAAGATCTAATGGTTTCAAGAGTACTCAATAACTCTTTGCGTTCATCATTCCAGAATCTAAGGTTTAATCTTGGGTTACCAATTTGAGTCTTGCATCATCTTCATGATATATCATTCTAGTTGGGTTTAGAATATAATCACCTTGATAATGGGCTAGCCATACATCAAATTATGGTGTATAGGGTCACAAAAGTGAAACCTCTTTTTTATCTTAACAAGTTTATATTCTTATTTAGAGTTTATTCACTTAATAGTCACAATTAAGTACAACTTTAAACCCAAAAACTAGATTGAGTACACAACGACTCTATCTCTCAACATCATTGTTGCTAGTCGTCATATTCTAATCATCCTATGTATCAAATACAATGATGAAAACCACCATCGGTTTCTCTCAAAGAATCTTTACTTAGAGAAGTAAAGTTGAATCTTTTGAAGACTACTCTTCAATTCAATCGTTTTAGTGTTAAAACTTTCATTGAAGTGGTTGCGTTATTTTGGTCAATTACGATTTCTAACAAATCTAATTACCAAAACAATTTATTGTTTCAAGGTACTTAATTCAATTAAGTATATGAAAAACAATCCATTGTAAGTAGATGTGTTAGTCCAGAATCAAAAGCCTGTTTGATAAGGAATAACTTTAATCTATACATTCCAATGGATAACACGAGGTTTTAGAAGAAAAATTCACATTTGTCTATAGTTACGATGTTTTAATGGAGATTTGAAAAAAAAAAAAACGAAATGATATCGTATATGAATTGTGGTAAAGAAATAGAACAAAATGATAACGGAATAGTGGAAAACTTAACATTTATCGTTTTTATTAATACTTGTAAATAACAAGTAAAGCATTTACATAGTGACCTCTACCCAACTATGATAAATGATTCCAAGATCCAAATTCGTATTAACTTGGGGCACGGTGTGCCGAAATACCCTTTATTAATATAACTCGGTGGATTAACTCTTTAATCGATTCTACTTTTAGAACTCTTGGTCGATAAAATTACATTAATATTTATCTTTAGCCCGAAAGACATCCGGAAATCGTCGTGAATACTTTCGTTGAGTTCAATCAAATTTCGAATAAATGTGTCCATGATCCAAACTCATATCAACTTAGGGCACGGTGTGCCTAAATACCCTTCATTAACATAAATTCGGTGGATAGACATTTATCACCTACTTCCCCTACGTAACAAGATTTGTACCCCGGTGTGGCCGAGTGCACTCCCTCACGAAATAAGTTTTCATGGTTTCTACTTTTTGGTAAGGCTAAGTCTCAATTGTTTATTTTAGCGAGAGGTCATGTCAATTTATTAGCTATCACGTTTTAAGTGAACTAAAGCGGTGAACTACGATAATTGTAATTGACACGGTCGATAAACTCGATTAAAATGATAATGCATGTTTTAGTTATGGCGATTTAGCGATGCATGCAACATATAAATAAAATGCAAAGCATAAATAAAATCCTAGTATGGCCTTCCTAAAATAGAAAATCTAATTAACTATTACATATTCGGAAACCAACTCCTTTGGTCCCTTGAACTTCGGTTTTTGGCACGCATCTCGAGGTAACACCGTCTTTAATGGATCGCCTTCTTGACTGGCATCGTCTTTAATGGAACTCCGGAATAAATAAATTACATAACAAATTACATAATTTCCTATTATACATTTGTAATTAAAATAAAATAAATCTATTAAATTACAAAACGGTGATACGAGATCACAATAAATTACAACCGAATCGATATTCCCATACATTTCGGGTAATACCAATTAAAAACTAAGGCCATACTAAGTAAAAATTACATAATTCAAAAATTACATAAAATTAAATTATGACAATCATAAATAAAATGCAGCATTAGAATATGTATGAACATGCCCAATTTTATGCTAAATCGCCTTTAAGGAGCCAATATCCTATATTAAACTTTTTACGGATTTGCGTGATTCAACCTTTTAAAATCACAATAAATTACATAAAATCATATTTATGCACAAGTTAATTACCCTAACCAACTTAGGATTCAAAATTAGTCTTCACTAACATATTGACAATAATTAACTTATATTTCTTAAAATTGTTCATTAATGGACTCAAAATTACAATAAAATGCTATAAACTTCAAATACATCACAAAAATTTCAAATAAATTTGAAATTTGAAATTTAAACTCATGAACATTCTGGAAAAATACCAATGTCCAAAAACTTAGGTTAAAAATTTCGAAATTTATCGGGAAAAAAAATGTTGCGGTTTATCTGATTTATCAATTATTACCATAAAAATATGAGAAATATTATATTTATCAACTTTTCAATTTTAGATCTGAAAAAGGAAATAAAATGCAACATGTGACGTTTTTCCTTAGTCATGAAGTATGTTTTAGCAATTATTCACTAATTAAAGTCACTATTTATGCTATTTTTCATCAAAAATTCATAAATCATGCAAAAAAGACTTCATTATAGCCTATTATTTTACACACATCTTGTAAATTTGCATGTGACAACATACTAAGTTTCTATGACTAGATTCGAAATATTTCTCATATTAACCTATTTTTCATTTAAATTCGATTTTTATCATGAAAAATCCATATTTCGAGCATAAAAACTCCAAAAATTCTGAAAATTTACAGATAATCTAAAACTAATATATGTGAAAACATATCCAAAAACCACTAGAAAATTCGAAGTTTAGCTAATTTTAGTCCGAAAATGACATTTTTATCATAAAATCACATTTTTAATGCCATTATTATATAAAATGAACAATAAAATCCATAAATTAACCAAAATATCCTAAATACATTTTAGGATTAGAAACTTTAACATGCATAATTGATTTCGTGATATATCATAATAAGCACAAATTTATTAGTTTTATATGTTAATCGTATAACTCGGAAAAACTATAACCGATTTGCATGCAAATTGATGTATCACTTTTATATATACTTTTATAGCTCCCTTTATGCCATTTTACATACCGTTTCGTGCCTATTATATCATTTATATGCCCTATTTCAATGAATTGTCGATACTGCCGCTATTTTGTGTTTTGATGCAGAAATGACTCGTTATGAGTATGATCAGGCTAAGATTAGCATGACGGAGACGGCATAGTAGAATACACGAAGCATGGCACGAGAAACGAGGAAGCACGAAGGTTAGAAGTGAAAGAAGTGAAGAAATAGCCTGTGAAGCAAGTTCCTCGATCGAGTCATCACTGGCTCGATCGAGCAGCTGTCCTCGATCGAGTCACCTCTGGCTCGATCGAGGAACCTCTCTAGCAGACTTATTTCCAGATTTTCCTAAAACGATTATCTTTTGTTATAAATTAGAAACTCGTGTTTTATTCTTAGACTACGTTTTATTTTACTTTGATACTGCTGGATATTTTCTTAGAACCCTAATTTCTTCCTTGTGACGGTACTAATCTTTCCTCATTAATTAATCGTTCATCGTTTTATGTTCATTGATTATTGTTTCATGCTTTTTAATCATGTTTTCATTATTAATCATTGTTGTTGTTATTGTCATCATGAGTAGCTAATTCCCTCATCTAGGATGAAGGGGATCTAGGTTAATTAAAAGGGAAAATTGATTAATTGCTATTGATATCGCTTAAGTTGTTGTTTGATTATTGTACTTCTTCTAGTTAACTAACTTGAGGCCTGAGTTATTAATTAGTGTAGCGAATTGATCCTATCGCCGATCGGGTTAGAATTAATATAGGTTGCGATAATCAAATAGATTGTATCTATTTATAGCGACCGCATTTTATAATCGATCTAAAGGGTATAATTGAGTCGACCGATCTTATGACCTTAAACAGCTTGATAGATTTAGAAATTGATTAATAATCCCCAAATAATTGACCTAGTGAACCGGAAATCCTAGACCTTTAATATTATCGTTTAAAACCTTCATTTAATTACTTGCAATTAGTTTATTAGATCAAAACCAAACAAAACCCCCAGAAATTGGTTACCTTTAGACAACTTAAATAATTACAGACTTAGCTTTTACCGCCTCCCTGTGGATTCGATACCTGTCTTACTGCTAGCTATTCTTGTTAGTCCTGAGATAGATTTACTTTGGTTTGGTGATACGACTTTAGCCACATCAAATTTGGCGCCGTTGCCGGGGAGGCAACAATTGTTTAGTCTGTTTGTGTTTATTTTGTCTTTTTGTCTCAGGGAACCCAGTTCCTTGGGACCGTTCTCACACTTTTCTTGTTAGTTCCGTTTATGCCAAGGTCTAACAGGTCCGAGATTATTCCTTTTGATCCTGGACCAGAAAAGACTTTTCGCTACAGACGGAAATTTAATCAAGAAGTGGGTCAAGTAGAAGACTTGAGTATACTTGACGTCGAAACGGCGAGCTCAACAGAGACAGCCGATCGGTCCTACGAAGAGGAAGAGGACGAAATTCCTATTCCTGAAATTCCAGTTACAACTGATATTCCCGAAACTCCCATCATGCCTACTCTAGCCAGTCACTCTGAGCCGACCTTGGCTTCTATCCCACAAGGATTAAGCTGCCCACTACTACCAATGGAACCTTTGAGATTCGGCCATCTTATATCAATTTGGTGGAACGAAATATGTTTGGAGGGACAGCTGCTGAGGATCCTGCGACGCATATGGAGAAATTTGTCACTTACTGCTGTTCTATTCCATTAACAGCCGGAGTGACACAAGATCAGGTTAAGCAGGTGCTCTTTCCTTTCTCCCTGAAAGATGGAGCTGCTGAGTGGTTAAGAGATATGGATATGGATACTGAAGGAGTTACAGACTGGAATTTCTTGGCTCTTGCTTTCTACAAGAGATACTTCCCACCTCAAAAGACTAATGCTTTAAGGAATCAAATCACTAGTTTCAAGCAAGGAGCTACTGAAGATTTGAATGAAGCTTGGACTCGCTTCAAGCGTTTAGTTCGATCAGTTCCCCATCATGGTTTCCCAAAGTGGTTCCTTTGCAACCAGTTTTATAACGGGTTGTTTGACGATCATCGTGCCCTTTTGGATTCTTCTGCTAATGGGAGGTTTCAAGATAACACCAATGATGGTGACGCGTGGAAGTTAATTGATCAGATTGCTACACATACCGCCAGGTATGGAAATCCTAGGGGAAGCACGCGAGGTACCGGTGTTGATAGTGCCCTGGCGGCACAGCTGGAGACTATTTCTGCCCAGATTGCTGAGATAAAGACTACCCAATCATTGGGTAGTAAGGAGAGAGTTCATGCCATGAGTCAGCAAGTAGAGGAGACTTGTGCTAGATGTGGTTTAGACGGTCATGGTGCAGCTGATTGCATGAGTACATTGGAGCAGGTTAATGCCTTTCAGACCTACAGACAGGGTGCACAAGGTACACCCTTCTCCAATTTTTACAATGAAAGAACGAAGGAACGCCCATTCCTTCAATGGTCCAGTCAGAATGTACAAAACCCGCAGCAGCCACAAAAGAATGTTTATATCCCTCCCAACAATCGCGGTAATCAACCGCCAGGGGGATATCAGAGGCAAAATCAAGGAGGCCAGCAGTTCAACAATCAATATCAACAGCCTCCTCAGCAAACTCCTCAACAAGCTCCAAACAATGAGATGGCAGAGTTGCACAATCTTTTGCAACAAACTTTGTCAATGCAGCAGAAGCAGACGGCTCAAATTTCTGAGCTGATTGCCCATAACAAGATGCTAGATAATCAAGTGGCTCAGATGGCACTTCAAAACCCATCAAAACAGGCTGTAGGTCTTCCTCCTCAAGGTAAACAGGCTCACGAGCAAGCTAATGTTATTCAGCTGAGGAGCGGTACTTCTTATACGAATCCCGACCTGCAAAGCCTCGAGAATGAAGTGCCCATTACTGTTGATGAAGTCCTTTATATGCATCCCAAAGGATTGGGTAATTTGGAGCTTAGTGATGATGAAAAAGAACCTGATGAAGTTGAAAAACGAGCTGACGATAAAAGTAAAAAAGACGAAGGAGCTGAACCTGCAAAGGTTCCTCGATCGAGTCACAGGCGACTCGATCAAGGATCCATCCAGTTCGATCGAGTCACCCCTGGCTCGATCGAGAAACCAAAATCGACAGCTGACGGTGTTTCAAAATTTGTTTCTAAGGTCAAGCAAGCCGAGCCCATAACCATTGCACTATCTTTTCCTCATCGACAACAAAAATCCAAGCTGGATAAGCAGTTCGGTAAGTTTATGGAGGTCGTGAAGAATCTACAGGTAAGTGTCCCTTTTACTGAATTAATTACTCAAGTGCCGGCTTATGCAAAATTCATGAAAGAGATTTTGACAAGGAAGAGATCCTTTGACGCGGTGGAAACTATTGCTTACACTCAGAAGTCCAGTGCCATGTTGCCAATTAATACACCACCCAAATTGAAGGATCCAAGAAGTTTTTCTATCCCTTGTCATATTGGTCATCTTTCTATTAGTAAAGCTCTTTGCGATTTAGGAGTTAGTGTCAGCGTTATGCCTTATTCTGTCTGTAAGAAATTAAATATGGGTCCGTTGACAGTTACTAATATGACACTGCAGATGGCCGATAGATCAGTTAAGCACCCACTGGGGGTGTTGGAGGATGTTCCCGTTCGTATTGGGAAGTTTTACATCCCCGTTGATTTTGTTGTCATGGACATGGCTGAAGACAACCAAATCCCTATAATCTTAAGGGCACCGTTCTTACATATCATGCGGGGCGATTATAGATGTTAGGCAAGGGAGATTGACCTTAGCTGTGGGGGATGATACGATTATATTTAACTTGGAAAAAGCATTGAAAAACCCCATGATAGAAGAGACTTGTCATAGTATAGATGTTGTTGATTTTACTATTGATGAGTGCCTTCCTATGTGTTTGGACAGGGATCCTCTGGAGATTGCCCTGGTTTCAGATCCAATGCAGGAGGTGGTAAGAAAAGAGGTACAGAAATTACTTGATGCCAGTATAATTTTCTCTATATCTGATTCTAAATGGGCCAGTCCTGTCCAAGTTGTACCTAAGAAGGGAGGTACTAGAGTAGTGAAAAATGATAAGAATGAATTGATTGCTACTAGACTTGTTACAGGATGGAGGATGTGCATTGACTATAAGAAGTTGAACACGACCACTAAAAAGGACCATTTCCCACTTCCTTACATTGACCAAATATTAGAGAGATTAGCGTGTCATAGTTATTTTTGTTACCTAGATGGCTACTCCGGTTTCTTTCAGATACCCATACATCCTGACGATCAGGAAAAGACCACTTTCACATGTCCATATGGTGTATTTGCTTATAGGAGGATGCCCTTTGGTTTATGTAACGCTCCTGCTACCTTTCAACGTTGTATGATGGCCATATTTTCTTATTACATAGAGTCTATTATGGAAGTCTTTATGGATGATTTCAGTGTATATGGTACTGATTTTGATATTTGTTTGAGAAACTTGACTAAGGTTTTGCAGCGCTGTGAGGAGAGCAACCTTGTTCTCAACTAGGAGAAGTGCCACTTCATGGTTACTGAAGGGGTGGTACTCGGTCCCTTGGTGTCAGGTAAGGGTATTCAAGTGGACAAAGCTAAGGTTGAGGTAATTGAGCAACTCCCGTACCCGGTTAATGTTAAAAGTGTGCGTAGTTTTCTTGGTCATGCAGAGTTCTATCGCCGCTTTATTAAGGATTTTTCTAAAATTGCTCAACCTCTAACCCGGCTACTTCATAAAGATACACCTTTTGTGTTTACTGATGAATGTGTTAAGTCCTTAGACAGGATTAAACAAGCTCTTATCTTAGCTCCTATTATCCGATCTCCGGATTGGAGCCTTCCTTTTGAGATTATGTGTGATGCCAGTGACTATGCAGTTGGAGCTGTTCTAGGGCAGCAAAAGGACAAGGTGTTACATGCCATTTACTATGCAAGCAAGACTCTCGATGATGCACAAATCAACTATGCTACTACAAAGAAGGAGCTTCTTGCAGTTGTCTATTCTTTAGACAAATTTAGAGCTTATCTTGTTGGTTCTAAAGTTATTGTTCATACTGACCATGCAGCTTTGAAATATCTTTTAACCAAACAAGAGGCTAAACCTAGGCTTATTAGATGGATTTTATTGTTACAAGAATTTGATTTAGAAATCCGTGATAAGTCTGGTGCTGAAAATGTTGTTGCAGATCATTTATCTAGGCTGAGATTTGCAGGAAGAGAGATCTTGCCCATTGATGACTCTTTTCCAGATGACCAACTGTTAGCTGTAGCTGCAAATACTCCATGGTTTGCAGATTATGCCAATTATTTGGTAGGAGGTATGCTTCCTCCTGATCTTTCTTATCAGCAGAAGAAGAGGTTTTTGCATGACGTGAAGCGATATTTCTGGGACGACCCATATCTGTTCCGGGAGTGCGCAGACGGTATCTACGACGATGATGTATTCCGTAGGGTGAGGTACGTGACATCCTTTCTCATTGTCACTCTTCTTCTTATGGAGGTCATCATGGTCCTTCTAGGACATTTTCTAAGGTAATGCAATCGGGTTTTTATTGGCCTACTATCTTGAAAGATGCTACTACTTTTGTCCGTTCTTGTGATGCATGTCAAAGGACGGGCAATATCTCGCAAAGGCATGAGATGCCTCAAACTGGAATCTTCGAAGTAGAGATTTTTGATGTTTGGGGCATTGATTACCAAGGGCCATTCCCTACTTCTCATGGGAATCAGTATATTTTAGTAGCTGTAGATTATGTTTCTGAATGGGTGGAGGCAATTGCCACCCCCACTTGTGATGCTAAATCTGTTGTTAAGCTATTTCAGAAGATTATCTTTCCACGGTTTGGAGTGCCTCGCGCAGTGATCAGTGATGGAGGCAAGAATTTCAATGAGCGTCATCTTAATTCTCTCATGAAGAAATATGGCGTTACACACCGCAGAGGATTGGCATATCATCCTCAAACTAGTGGACAAGTAGAGATTTCCAACAGAGAGCTGAAAAAAATCTTGGAAAAGGTAGTAAGCAAGAACAGAAAGGATTGGAGTCGGAAGCTCGATGACACTTTGTGGGCTTACCGTACTGCATTTAAGACCCCGATTAGAGCATCACCGTACCGTCTAGTCTATGGCAAATCTTGCCATTTACCTGTGGAGCTCGAGCATAAGGCTATGTGGGCCATAAAGGAGTTGAATATGGATCCCTCACTGGCGGGTGAGAAACGACTGGTGCAGTTGAATGAGCTTGATGAGTTTCGACTGCATGCCTATGATAGTGCTCGAGTGTATAAGGAGCGAACGAAGAAGTGGCATGACAAGCATATTTTGCCAAGGGAATTTCATGTTGGTGAGAAAGGTGTCTTATTTAACTCTCGTTTGCGTTGTTTCCAGGTAAGTTGAAGAGTAGATGGTCTGGACCGTTCACTGTAGCTGATGTGAACAAGTTTGGGTCAGTTACACTGCAAACTGACAAAGGGGAAATCTTCAAAGTGAATGGGCAACGATTGAAGATCTACCATGAAGGAGCGTATGTCGGGGTGATAGAGGCTTTGGACCTCTATGCCATTGATTTTTCTCACTGATGAAGAATTACGGTCGTGCGGGACCGCAAAAACCAGCGCTACCGAGAGGCAGCTCGGATTTTGTAAATTATTAGTTTGTAATTAGGATTTCAAATTTAAGTTTTTGTTATTGCTTTTATGTTTCCTTGAACTTTGAGAGATGAGGAGAGGGTACTTGATATGCTTTCAAGTATCTTTTGCAGGAATTTTGACGGGATTTGAAGCTATGAGTAACAAATGACGAAAAAAGACGCCAGCATCAACTTCCTCGATCGAGCCACATGCGACTCGATCGAGGAACCTATCAGCTCGATCGAGCCAGGAGCGACTCCATCGAGGCACCAGTGCAGATTTTGAAAAAGTTTAAAACGAAAGTTGGCTAGTCAGGAATTTGGTTCCTCGATTGAGCCAGGCGCGACTCGATCGAGGATCCAAAATAAACCCGGTTCCGCGATATTTTTTAAGCCGGTTTTATGATTTATTGTTATTACTTCTTTCAATCCCCTTCTTATTCTCGTCACTTTTTGCTGCATTCTTCCTCCTCTATTGCTCTTTTTCTCTACATTCATCATCAATCATCATCAATTCTCACTTACAACTTGTGTTTAATTGCTTATTACTTGTTTGCATCACTCTCTTGTGCTTATTTTCGCGATTCATTGCTATTTTTGCTCAGGTATGTCCCGAAATTTGCCTAATTTGTCTCGAAAATTCTGAAATTCCTTGCTTATAACTTGAGTTTATTATATTAAATCTTCCATTGCTAGTATACAATTGCTATTTCCTTGCTTTCTAGCCCTTTAATTGTTGAAATTCATGCTTAATTTGCTAATTTGGGAATTAGGGTTCTTCAAAATCCGGGTAGAAATTATGCATTAAATTGGTTAGAAATTGTGTTCTTATGCTTGGATTATTCATTATTTGATACATACTCATGTTCCCCTAACTTTTTGGATGCATTAATTGTGATTTTGAGTCTTAAAACTTGATTTTTTTGACCCATTTATGCCAAAAACGGGATTGTTTTTATGCTATGGTTGAATATGATCGTTTACTTGTCTTTTATGTAGACAATGTCGACTTCTAGGCAAGGAAATAAGAGGACTCGAGAAAGGAGAGCCCCGGTTCAGCAACCCGAGGTGATTCCCGAAGAAGTTGTGTCTTCGGAGGATGACTTGTCTCCTTTGGACGATTACCCATTCATCGAATTCCGTGACAAAGCACAAAAGGACAGGTTCGAGTATCTGTTAACTAAATCTATGAGTGCCACTCGATGCGTGGATAGGAAAATTTTGCGAACATTGAAGATAGATGACATTATGTTTGGCATGTTCAATGAGATAGGGTTACAGGGTCTTTTCACACTCCATGAATTATCTTACCCTGCTTTAACTCTCGAGTTTCTGAGCTCATTTACTTACTTTCCCAGTGATCATTTTATCAAGTTTCGATTGCTTAATGTTGAACGGTCCTTAACCTTTGACCGTCTGTCAGAAATTCTGGGAATAGATAAGCATACAGACGGAGATTTGTACGGTGTTGGTGGGCTGTCCGCTATTCGATATTTTCCATTGTTTACCGGTTATGCGGATGCGAATGTCAGTGCTATGGCTTTGTTAGACGTCCAAAACGTTTGTCTTCGTTTATTCTTGAGGTATTTGAGCTATTTGTTGTATGGCCGGCCCGACAAGAGCAAGACCTCCACTATTGAGGTCTTAATCCTTGCTAGTTACTTGAATCCTTATCGGGAGAAGACATTCCAATTCTCTCCCCCTGCTCTTGTGTGTTCGGCTTTTGACAGAATGATTGGGAGGTATGGGAACCTTGATTGTGGTGCTCTTGTCACCAAGATAGCTAGGGCTGTTTGTGATTTTGAGGGTGATGACCCCTACGAGCCCATGGATGACCATGAGCCACTTGTTGATGATGACCACCTCCGTTATGAAATTTCTTATATTGATATCAAGAATGGGAAGGACCATTACTGGAGGGTCCGGGGCGAGTCTTACATGCTTCTATCTTGTGACCGTTTACCTGCTGTAGACCCCCTTCAGGAGAGTACGGCTGTGGAGCGACCCCCACCCGTTACTTATCTGATTCCTGAGGACCTTCTAGTCACTTTTCCTGGGTCTAGTACTACTACCACCACCGGCGGAAGCCGGCGCCGTCGTCCACCCACTACCCATCTGCCTGGCTCATTTCAGCCTGCTCCTCCTCCACCTCCTTCAGCCTATCCTGCTTCAGGCTACCACTTTGATCCGGTTATTACACGAGAGGTGAGAATGCATGAGGGCATCAACACTGCTTTGACAGAGAGACGGATGTGGGAACAGATGGAGGCCATGTCTCTTGCTTTAGGGGGACAGTATAAGTGTGTGACACCTAGCTATTACACCACTCTTGGTGATGATAGCCGCGTTTTCCATCTATATGGAGTCACTCCTACGGAGTTTGGACAGTTTAGCACTGCCTATGGTGCTTTGGGCCGTCCCTTTTACACTCCAGTCCGCCCCCCTCAGCCTACTTCTACTTTTGCGGAGGACGCAGGTGTTCGTTGCTCCCAGAGAGGACCGTTTGGTCAGTTTAGTGCTTCTACTTCTGCTGCTGCAGTTCCAGGAGGAGGTGGTCGTGGTAGAGGCCGTGTTAGGAGAGCCACCCGTGGTCGAGGTCGTAGTCCCGTTCCTGATCCTGAGCTGATGTCCCTTTATGCCGAGATTGATGATTATGATGATGATGATGGAGCTCAGTAGTGACAGCTGGTCACTACATCCCTCTCTTTCCAGCTGGTTTGGGGGAGGCTACTGCATTACAGCTGGTATTATCTTTCTTGTTTTGTTTTCTTGCATTTCCTTTTTCCCTCTTCCCTTTGTTAGTGGTGTCCTATAGGTTGCTGGATTTCTGTGTGATTGCTATGCTGTAGGCGTCACAATGAGGACACTGTGACATTTAGGTTTGGGGGAGTGTGTTTATTTCTGTTGCGTGCTTTTATTTATGTTGTGTGTGAAAAACTTTAAAAAAATCAAAAAAATTGAAAATTATAAAATCCAAAAACATGTTTTTATTTATTTTGAGTCGAGTCTTGGTGAATTGTATAGCAATGATGATAATTTGCTTTGTCTTTGCATTTGAGTCTCATCTAGTTGTCCATGTACATTGTTTTAACCCGTTAGCTATGATGAACAAAGCTCTTTACTCAAGTCTTGACCGTCACAATATGCCTTATGCCGAGTAGACTTGACTTTATTTTGTTGGTAAATTACTTAAATTTCTGAGGTCTTTAGAGCTTCCTAGGCCGGGAACATTAATAAACCGGTCTCATTTTTATTTAGGCCGATGAGTGTGGTCTCCTTGTGGAATATGTAATATCAAACTGCATAAGTGTGACATTAGTTTCTTAGCTTTTGCGCGTTCATATGATTAAGTACATGAGGAAAGGCGGTTCTTTTTGTTCAAATATGCCGTACATTACCCAGTTTTTGTTAGCCCGTTTGAACCATGTAGCCATTTTATATCCTATTTCTTAGCTACATTCCAGAATTTGCCTACCTTTTTCGGGACAGTCGCAGTTTCTTGAGTCCTTATTGTTATAGCTACTTTGGTTGGGTTGGGACTTTTATTGTCATGTGGGTAGTAGCTATCTTTTTGTAGCAATTGTGTGACCTCTTATGTTGAAAAAAAGAAGTATTATGAAGTAAAGAAGAAAAAAAATAAGAAAAAAAAAAACAAGAAAAAGAAAAAAAAAAGTTTCGAAAAAAAAGAATTCAGAAAAAGAAAAAAAAAAGAAGAAAAAAAGAAAAAAAAAGAAAATTGCTTGCTTCATTAAGTTTTGTTAGGAGGTCGTGTGTGGTAATTACTGGAGTCTAATGCACATTTGGAGAGCCTTTTCATTTCTCTCATATGTTGTCAAAGTTGAGATTATTTCTCCAGTTGGATGTTTGTTTTTATTTATTAGATTTGGTTATTGGTCTAGTGCTGCGACTACCGTCTGAGCCTCACATACCCATACGTGCTTTTGCACAAGCCACTTCTATACCCATGCCACCTTACCACCATTCTGTCCTTGATACATGTACTTGGTCTGTTTCGTGAATGCGTACTAGTTGGAGAATCTCTTATCACATTAGATTGCATGCATATTTCATAAGTTGAGTGAGAGTCTTATTTCTTTCTATCTTACATATATCTCACCCCTTATGAGTGCATGAGTGAAACCGCGAGAATCCAACAAAATTGTCTTGCAAGGTTGAAAAGTATTTGGCTGAGTCTCGGTATCATGTCACATCTTGAGTAAGAGCTGCGTTAGTCTATTACCCGTGCTTTTGAATTTGTTTTATTAGCACAACTTTGGTCATTACTTTGTTATAGATGTGGACAGCTGGGATTTGTATGTGCCTAGACATTTGCTCTGAGTTATTCATTCACCATATGTTTGCTGTTCTTTGTTTGGCCTGGCTGCTTTGCTTGAGGACAAGCAAAGGTTTGGTTTGGGGGAGTTTGATGTATCACTTTTATATATACTTTTATAGCTCCCTTTATACCATTTTACATACCGTTTCGTGCCTATTATATCATTTATATGCCCTATTTCAATGAATTGTTGATACTGCCGCTATTTTGTGTTTTGATGTAGGAATGACTCGTCATGAGTATGATCAGGCTAAGATTAGCATGGCGGAGACGGCATAGTAGAATACACGAAGCACGGCACGAGAAACGAGGAAGCACGAAGGCTAGAAGTGAAAGAAGAGAAGAAATAGCCTGTGAAGCAAGTTCCTCGATCGAGTCATCACTGGCTCGATCGAGCAAATTGTCCCCTCGATCGAGTCACCTCTCGCTCGATCGAGGAACCTCTCTGGCAGACTTATTTCCGGATTTTCCTAAAACGATTATCTTTTGTTATAAATTAGAAACTCGTGTTTTATTCTTAGACTACGTTTTATTTTACTTTGATACTGCTGGATATTTCCTTAGAACCCTAATTTCTTCCTTGTGACGGTACTAATCTTTCCTCATTAATTAATCGTTCATCGTTTTATGTTCATTGATTATTGTTTCATGCTTTTTAATCATGTTTTCATTCTTAATCATTGTTGTTGTTATTGTCATCATGAGTAGCTAATTCCCTCATCTAGGATGAAGGGGATCTAGGTTAATTAAAAGGGAAAATTGATTAATTTCTATTGATATCGCTTAAGTTGTTGTTTGATTATTGTACTTCTTCTAGTTAATTAACTTGAGGCCTCAGTTATTAATTAGTGTAGCGAATTGATCCTATCGCCGATCGGGTTAGAATTAATATAGGCTGCGATAATCAAATAGATTGTATCTAATTATAGCGACCGCATGTTAGAATCGATCTAAAGGGCATAATTGAGTCGACCGATCTTATGACCTTAAACAGCTTGATAGATTTAGCAATTGATTAATAATCCCCAAATAATTGACCTTGTGAACCGGAAATCCTAGACCTTTAATATTATCGTTTAAAACCTTCATTTAATTACTTGTAATTAGTTTATTAGATCAAAACCAAACAAAACCCCCAGAAATTGGTTACCTTTAGACAACTTAAATAATTACAGACTTAGCTTTTACCGCCTCCCTGTGGATTCGATACCTGTCTTACTGTTAGCTATTCTTGTTAGTCCTGAGATAGATTTACTTTGGTTTGGTGATACGACTTTAGCCACATCACAAACAACCTAAGGCTCATGATACCGCTTGTTAGAAATCTTTATCTCATTACTTTAACATATTCATATATGTGATGAATTAATTTAGTCATAAAATTAAACATTGATCTTATGCATGCAAACACAAGTAAATGTAGAGAAGAAATCATTATTCTTACATTTATATTTCGGATCAAAGGGCACAAGTAAGATCTCCTTCTTACTTGTTCTTGAGCACTCCTAAAATGGAAGAACAAAGGATTCAAGTATAGAATCCCTCCCAAGGAATAATACCCAAGGTAACCTCTAAATAAAATTAATATTATTGATACTAGAACAATATTAATTTGAATAAAAATGACCCAAAATATTTATTTGGTCTCTTAAGTTTCGGTTAAGAGAAGGGAGAAAGAGGAAGAATTTTTATCTCTCTAAAAATCTAATTTTAGATGTGTGAATGAATGAATAATGCACTAAACTTTCAAGTAGTGTATTAGGCAAATTATAGAGAAAACCCATGGCCTTTCTCTATTTACAAAACCGGGTAGGGGGGGAGTTTTTATGGCCAATGCATGAGCAAGGTGTTCTTCACAAGAGGCACTAGGTTTGCATGGCTAGGTTTAGGGAAAAATGATTATGTTTTCCACTTAATTAATCAACATAATATTTTCCTAATACTCCCACTAATTCGGTCCACTTAAGATAAAATGGACTCCATTTTTTCTTTGTCAATTTGTCACATGTCACATGTCATGTAAAATTGTTATGCATTTTTAACATATTAAAAATCAACGCATTAATAAAAATACGTCATATACAAAATCGACTTAGTAATTCATAATTACTTGAACCAAAATAATTTACCAATTATAAATCACAACATCTTGTATTTATAATATATTATTCATTCAAATGCAATTGTTTCCTTAAACAATAATTTCATCTAAGTAATAAAACAATTCGATCACTTAGACCGTATCTTATTTAATCAAATTATAATGAGATACGTAAATATTACTTCCAAAATCGTCCGTCAATTTTTAGTAATTTAATTAACCCGTATCGTCATACGATCAATTAAATAATCAATTAAGAGTGTTACCCTTTAGGTATGACCTAAGGGGATCAACTGATCACCACCGTCGCACGACAGTAATGTCAAACTCTAGTCAGCCAATCATTACCGATATGTGTGGACCAGTTGACAGTAAAATATTACTTCCCAATTGTATTCTTTAAAATGAGACTTAAACATGTGATCATCATGATCGACAGTTGTGATCGCATTATTGTCGGAGGACACATATTCCAACAAGGGATGTCAATGGATGACAAGGCCAAAGAAGGTTTCAAGTCACACATATCACCTTCCTCATCAAATAAATCATCAAAATAAGAGTTGTCAAAGGCGCAAACAACCTCTTCCTCGACCTTACTTCCCTCATGTTCATCTTTTTCAACAATTTGACCCAATGACTCCTTATCAAGGCCACTAAGGACCGAGGATTGATCCTCACCCACATGACTATTACTCGAGGAACCATCATCATTAGTGCACAAAGTGTCGGTAGATAATATAGAAGTGTGGTGAAAACATAAGCATCCTTCTCATCATCCCAAAAACAATACTCTTTATAAGAGTAGCTCGTATAAAGTTTAAGGGGAGGAGGGTCTTCAACCTCACAATCATTCTCTTTATCAAAGAAACCATCATCAAAACACTCATTGTCTAAAGTGTGAAGAACCTCTTCATCCATATCATTTCCATCAATATCACCACGAATTTGGTTCATTTATTGAAGATGTGCATTTCCAATGTGTTGGGCTCTATTTCTCTATCAAAATTTTGATTCATTTCCTTTTGACCCTTGATAAGAACTTGAAGCAATTCTTGGATTTCTATTGAAGAGTTTTTCAACTCCCGTTCTCTAGTGTCATGGGCAAGATATTGAAAAAGTTCCCATTGATCCTCATAATTCCCTTCACGGAATTTTCCATTACTCAAGCAATGCACATGAAACTTACACTCCTCATTTAAACCATAATAGACCAAATGGACAAGCTCCCATAATTTATAAGAATAATTCCATTGCAAGACATATTGCGCAACTAACCTGGGTCTATCCTCCGCCGCTCTCACATTCTCCCCCTTCCTCGGCTCGGGCATAACCTGAAGGATCGTGTCGTCAATGAGGTATGTCTGCCGCTGCCGATGTACATCATCATCCTCCTCCTCATCGGAGTCAACAACTACCACCACTGGGTCTAACGGCTCTGTCGGCGGGAGGTGCTCAGGGACCGGTAACCTCATCCAGCTCATACCCCACACCCTCCAAGCTAGGCTACCATCCGGCAAGGATCTCAACCATTTTAGGTCGAGGTAGTAATCTCTGTCCATGGTAGGCACTAGAGTGGCTAGAGGAACGTAATCAGAAGAAGCCTCAAAGGAGGTCAGCTTTTCAGCCAACCGAGTGGCAAAAGCACCACAACTCAAGTACCGGGTGGTAGAAGAAGCCATCAAAGCAAGGCTGGCACAGACCATGGCAGGAGCATTAAAGACCACCTTCTCGGTCCGCTCCGGGTTAAGATAAGCCATCAAAAGCAATAACTCGTGAGAGTTTAACTTACTCATGTCAGGCCTCTCATAAAGAAGATTCGATATGGAACGAAGAAAGATCCTCAAGGTAACATGCTGCACATCATTAATTAACATGTTGCTGGCTGTGGGAGCTGACTTCCCAGTAAGGCAAGGCATAAGGCGGCAAACCCCGCACTCAGCTGGAATGTCGCGGATGGATCCCTTGGGAGGCTTAGCCAACCCAAGGTGAGAAGCAAAGAGGTCCATGGTTAACACGAAACTCGTGTTCATAAGACGGAATTGGACAGACTGTTCATTCGGCTCGTATTTAAACGAGCTCATGAACTCCAAAGTCAAAAAGGCATAGGAATGCTTGATGTGACCATCATTTGCGCACATTTAGTCCCCTAATTGAGCCTATTTTGCATGCTATTATAACATTCTATGGCCATTTTATCCGTCAAAACCTTCCTAATTGCTTTTCTATCGCATTCTATATGTTTTGTAGGAAAGAAGATAATAAGGCGGAAATTCCCGTCTTTCGTGTGTATTCGGAAGCTATTTGACGATATTTGATGGACTAGTATGAGGAGGAAGCGAGAACTAAAGACCAATCCCACAAGAATAAAATGGAAGTGAAGGAAAGGGAAGAATAGAAGAGAAAACGAGAATAACACTCCAACCCGTGCGGATTCTCTAGAATCCGACCGTCCCCAGCACAAGAATCTGTGCGTCTTCCTTCAAAGACGCCCGGACAGCAGCCACCACAATCCGCCCGTTTTCACCCAAATCCGCCCGTCTTCCCCTGCTACAATCCGCCCGTCCCGACACCAATCCGCCCGGATTCCCTCACAGCACAATTTCGTCTTCTTCAAGCTCCAAAGAAAGAAGCCCTTCCTTCGAGAAATACCGGCTTCTCCCTGCCCAAATCTAAAAAGTGTAATTACTAGTTTAGCCCTTAGTTAAACCTAATGCATCCACCTAATTTCTACTATAAATAACCCATTTGTAAATAATCAAGGGGGATCCCTTTATGAATGTTTTAGAGTAGAAAATCCTTCTTTAGATTAGATTAGGAGTAGATTAGCATAGATTGCTCTTTAATCTCTCCACAAATTACACATTAATCTTTCCATAATTATTGTTCAAGTTTATTATTCAAGTTTATTTTTGGGTAATTGAAGAGTATTGGGTTTATTGGGAGATTGACAACCTTCCATCAATCATCAAGTTCTTCTATTATTCTTTGCTTTATTGTTTGGATCATCTTAAGTTGGTATAATTCCTTTACTCTTTAATCTTTATTGTTTATTTCTTCATTCTATTATCATGTTTATACTTGTTGTGATGATTGACACCATTAATGACATGTTTCCCATGGTAATGAGTGAGTAGTTTCTTTAGCTAGGATTAATGGATAATTAGGGAAAACCAACATGGGATTGATTCATGCTTAATCTAATATGTTTTCATAATCAAATTGCTTGCTTGTTGTGATGTCAACTTTATGCACATGTTATGTTTGATGAAATGATAAGCCTATGAATCCTTGCATTTTTACCATCTCTTATCTACTCAACTTGACTTGTAAGATATAAACCAACTCGAGTCTTGTTAGACCGTGCATAGAAGTTGAATAGGAGGAAAGTAAGTCGACTTGTAGGTGTTGTACAATCTAATCGATTCGGCTCCGGGACCCAACTCTTCCTATGAACCGTAAGACATAAACCAACTCGGTTTCTCCATAACATTAATTGCTTGCTTAATTTTGTAAACATGTTTGTATGATCAACACCATGAATCCCCTATGACCCCATGATATCCTTGTAACACCCCCATACTCCAAGTGCCTTACCAGGACCACTTAAGGCATGGAAACGCTACCATCTCGGTTACCCGAGGCAATGATATTCATAAGACAATAAAGAAACATATTTAAAAGTAAATAGTTTAAGTGATTACATGATCAAAACCAAAACTAATAAACTGAAATACAACATTCTCAAACGGTCTACTGCTAACACTATCAAAGCTATAAGACACCGTCTGACATAGCGGAAGACTTCTACTGCCACGTGACGATTCATCCCAGCTATCCCATACGCGTCATATCATACCTGCTCAATAACTGCTCACCACCCCCGAATGGATCACCACAGTTTTTAAAACATTTAAACGGGGTCAGTACTAATCACACAATTCAATATATATCAACGATAAGATAAACAAACAGCTTAACCGTCACACACACACACACAACCACACCAATCCCAACAATCTCAATCACCGGCTGTCCACTGGACCAGCCCTGCCAGTGGGGGACCGCAACCGTTCCCACCTAAGCCCCGCTCATCATACCGAGCGATAACCCTGTCCATTAATGTGCACATCCCCTTCCGTGGCGGGTTCCACGAAGGGCGAAACTAGGGCGTGAAGCCACTCCCGCAAGTGACTCCACTCGGTAGAACGCATCTCGAGAACCAGAGACAACAATCACAATCACAACCGTCACAACACAATTACGATATTAATCAATAATCACAATCAACCACCGTCACAACACAATTACGATATTAAACAATCAATCTCAACACATCAACAATCATCCCATTATGGGACTAATACTGAGTAGGAAATCCTACCCGAAAGCAACACAATCATCGACGATCTAGCAAATTGTCTCAAAACCTCTCCTTTACAAATCCTTCTCCTATCACATAATCACATAATCACAATCTAACCTTAACAAATCATAAAAACCCCCAATCCCAAAATTAGGGTTTAACGAAACTTGACGAACTACTATAAAATTGGTATGCAGATCTTACCCTCGACGCAAGGATCACAAAGGTATGAAGAACGATGGAATCCGACCTCTCAAGCTCCGGGATTTGTCAACAACACGGATGAATGCGAAGAACGTAACTTGAATCTCCCTTTTAATGTTATTAGGTTTGTAAAGGTGTATTATGAAAGTGACGGAAAGATTTATATATTAATCCGTGTTATTAACAAAACCCGTCGAATTATCACCCCGTAAACCGGCTACTCGATCGAGTACCCAAGGCTACTCGATCGAGTACCCCCTTACTCGATCGAGTACCCTAGTTACTCGATCGAGTACCCAACAGGTCAGAAACTATTTTATTTCGCAAAACTCCCTTACTCGACAGAGTAAGGCCTACTCGATAGAGTACCCCAAGACTCATAAATACGGAGTATTACAGTCTTCCCTCCTTAAAAAGAACTACGTCCCCGAAGTTCAACCCATACATAAAAACAACCATACTAGCTCGACCAAGACACAACAACATAACTAAGAACTCAAGAACTCGACCAAACATACAACATGAACTTTTAACACGCACTCCACCAACTATGTTTACTTCCCTAACATGACTCACGATATCGTATCCACCACATATATATCTCTCACGACACCCACTCCATACATAACCAACTACCATCCTCTAACGCTGCTAGCTCCATAATATCATCCACTATCAAATCCAAAATCAAGACACTCATAGACCTCAAACGGAATGTTACATTCTACCACCCTTAAAAGGAACTTCGTCCTCGAAGTTTACTCGCACTCATAATCTCATCATCCAACTGTCAACACTATCGAAGTATTCTCGCATTCCTAACATCAAACTACTACAAGCACGTCCGTGACCTTTTAACACTATCAACCACAACATATACAAATCCATATCTTATGCTACACCAACACTCTACTTCCAAATATACTACCATATGAACAATCATCAAAATCTCTTTTATCGCATCCTACTCCTCTTAAGATAAATGTTACGTCCTCGTAACCTACTAATACTATATCCTTAGTTATATCTTCTCATTATTCTCATCATCATCACATGTCATAGATAACCACCTATACTCTAAACACTCGTCATGCATATATCCAAGGCTCTCTTACTTAAACAATTCTCGTACTTCAATTCACTCGTCACACCACCTAACCTATACCTCAAAATCTTTATCTTAACCCAAAATTTCAACTTTTCCACATTACCGCAACATGACATACCTCTCTATATAAACTATATGAAACTCCCATCATCAAAAGCATAACTCACGATCCACACTTGTTACGTGCACTCATTCCAGATCCTCAAGTTCTTTCCTTCATTACCGCAAAACTCATACATAACTTAATATGACACTAATTCTCTCAACACCCTACACTCACTGTCCCAACAAAATATTATGAACCACCTGCATATATCAGATCATTACCACACATGTTCTACGAATCACTTGCCATTATCATATCCACTAAAGCCTTATTTAGAACAAGATCAAAATTATCAGAACAACCTCTCACAACCGTGTCCCATCAATAGAACATCATTATACCATGACAACAACGAAAACATATTCAACTCTATTTCATATCATACTCTACCTCATTCTCAACTTAACCTGGTAAAGAAAACATCAATAAGCAAGACATTTGTCTACATGTTCAACCAAAACTCACAAAGAACAACAGCAAACAAAACAACAATCTATGTATAACTGGTATGCACTTTCGAAAACTCGTATCATAATCATCCCGCCTACTCCACCACAACCGGTGACGGCATCACAACACCGCCACCAACAGCCACACCGTAGTGCGAAAATACCCGCATCACAACACTATGTACCGTGCCCGGATCACCACCCGAGGCACCACAACCACACCGATAGACATCACAACTGCATACGATTCCCATAAACACTGACTGAGCATAACTTCTCAGACAAGAAAAACTTACTCAAATCTACTTTATTAAATCACCACGCAACATTTTATATGGATAAACAGATAAGCATCTCATTAACATCATCTCTACCATTTCACGGAATACACATGTGTTATTAATACACATAAAATTATAACTAGCCATGTCAAATTAATCAAATTATTACCTTTTCGGATATCATTCAATTAAATTACCGTGTCCAACATATATATTACAGAACATTCATAAAACAACTTTATAATTATCACACCATACCACTTCTTATGAGGTCAGAACCTCACACAAACATTTACACATATCATAGACCCGTAATCACAACCAACTAGTCAATCCTGACCACGTAAGTTACCACTCGATAAAGGTTACCTGTCGCCCGAGTTTAACTCATATGCCCCTCATAACATATTCCCCCATTCGCACAACTATCACTTCCTGCCAAATATAACCATACCTTTACTATTCAACTAATAGCATCCGCCTCATCTAACCACATCTTATACCCTCTCACAATCATACACCACAATCAGGTCCCTACCAAATCAACCTCTTTAGAATTGCTACCTTTGTAATATACCATCACCCTTAACCACTAGTGACAACACCACAATACCACCATTGCTCGTATATCAAACCTCTTACACTCATATCAAAATAACACGGTTTTTCTCCTATCTTTGGTTATCATTCCAAATAACGAACATCAAACCCATCCACAAAATTACCTCAACATTATTCCCAATACTATCTTATTTGTGTTGTCATTCAACTCTCCACCAAATACCTCGTATCGTGCCAATACTCCACCAACTTCTTGCTCCCTTAATTCCTCGAAACTCATTATCAATCATGTTGTCCTGAAACTCCTATATAACCTTTAGCTAACATCCCCGTGACGCTATCACACATTTCAATGATTCCTTACCTTTATATCACATAACTCCGGTGAATATTTTCCTCAGCTTACTTTTATTCTTCTTTTCTCTTTACACTCAAAAATACCAATTAATAGTTCAACTCCTTATTCCTTCTAGCTAACTCTTTAGAAACCCAGTTACCCCTTCGTTGCTCCAAAACTCAAATTCCATTATTTTCTACCGACATCATCTCACTCTTTCTTACCATGGATCTTCTCTTATTATGCTATCACTCACACTTGCCACTAATCTATCCATAAAATCCACGTTCACTGTTTAAACGATTGCATCTCCCTTTTTACATCTCTAGAAATCAAAATTCTCTTTTTATACCGTTAATTGCCCAAGGAAATCACACATTAGTTTCGTCTCTCGGTGACACAAATTTCCAAACTCAGTCACTATCTGCAAATCCACGTCGCGACATATCCCATTAAGTTCACTATATACCACTCGTCTCAATTCCTCTAAAACGACCTTTCATTACATATATTCTTACTCAACACTATTTCTAACCATCTCCCTCCATAATCCGTTATACATCTCAAGTTGCTACTATCCACATCCTTTCTTTCAATACTTTCATTCTCACGTTCCTTAAACTTGCATCATCCCTTGCCCACATTCACTTACATTTTCATTACTCAACATACAAACATGTCACTCATCTCGTCTCACAAAACATGCTCTACGCCTCAATTAAGTCTTACCAATCCCAACACATATAAATCATGTCCTCCCCACCGAACTCATACTCATCATAGGTGACACTCTTTACACCACAAAATTGGGTAACTTACGCGTCAAGACCAACATACATGTAAAACAATGCATAAAGAAGCAAAATAACGCCTTTGAATTAAACATAATATGCAACGAAGTCAAAAGATAAGCATATGACCCAAAATAGGGGTCACTAGATCGAGTACAGGCCACTCGATCGAGTAAGGGACTTACTCGATCGAGTAGGTGAAGATCAGAAGCACGTAAAACAAATTACCAGGGACACTCGATCGAGTAACTGACGTACTCGATCGAGTTACCCCTACTCGATCGAGTACCAAGGCTACTCGATCGAGTACCTACGCATTTCTCAAAGACTTTGTCCAGTTTTCGTAAAACAGCCATAACTCACTCATTTCTTGGTCGCTTTGGGCGTGTGACCTATCGTTAGAATCGTAAAAGAACAAGCTATCACCTCCAATTGGAATCACATTAAAATCATTTACGCATCTCAAGTTATAACAGTTTAAAGACAACTTTGTGTAATCGACGACATAACTATTCGATTTTCTCTTTCAAACAACTTAAACATCAACAAAGCGAATAAAAGCGACTCAATACTTGTAAAACCACTATCCCTAACCACATGTTACGACCTACAAAAAGCCAAACAATAACATTTATCATGCACATAATTCATTTAACTTGCCAATCATGGCTTCCCACATGCTTTTATTCTATCACTTTTCGTAAACAAAATCACAAATACATGACATCAAGTCCCCTATTCACATGTTACTAGCATAATAACATTATAAAATAACTTTCATTATATAACATGCTTAATCATAAATCATATTATCATAGAACGATTATTCATCTTTTTCCACTAATTCATCCATCATGCCACATATTTATCCACCACATTCGTTCAACATATTCACCCAACACATGTTCAATTCACACTCCCAACCTTCTGTACTTTTACTCAACACGACAACAACATGTATACTTACACATCGCTTTATATATATATATATAGACAAAACACTTTTCCTTACATAATTATAACATGCCAAATTACATGTATCAATCATTATACTTTCATGCTTTACAATCAACCAACATACAATTCACGTCATCATCATCAATTCTTGCAACATACTACTACATAGATACACACAGCACACAATATGCACATAACGATCCCGACACATATCCCATGGTGACCGGTTCAAAATTGTAGGGCGAGTTCGCGACTTTAGGACGTCTCCCAAGTCTTTGCATTAGCTCCTACAACCTTTACCCCGGGTTCATTTTAATTGATTCCCTATATTCATTGGATTTATTGGTTACAGGTTTCAGGATCGTCGCTCTGATACCATTTGTAACACCCCCATACTCCAAGTGCCTTACCAGGACCACTTAAGGCATGGAAACGCTACCATCTCGGTTACCCGAGGCAATGATATTCATAAGACAATAAAGAAACATATTTAAAAGTAAATAGTTTAAGTGATTACATGATCAAAACCAAAACTAATAAACTGAAATACAACATTCTCAAACGGTCTACTGCAAACACTATCAAAGCTATAAGACACCGTCGACACAAATGAAGACTTCTCTTTGCCACGTGACGACTCATCCCGGCTATCCCATACGCGTCATATCATACCCGCTCAATAATCGCTCACCACCCCGAATGGATCACCACGTTTTAAAACATTTAAACGGGGTCGATTAATCACACAACTCAATATATATCAACAATAAGATAAACAGACAACTTAACCGTCACACACACACACAACCACACCAATCCCAACAATCTCAATCACCGACGTCCACCGGACCACCGCGATGGGGGACCGCAGCCGTTCCCACCTAAGCCCCGCTCATCATACCGAGCGATAACCCCGTCCATTAATGTGCACATCCCCTTCCGTGGCGGGTTCCACGAAGGGCGAAACTAGGGCGTGAAGCCACTCCCGCAAGTGACTCCACTCAGCCGAGAACGCATCTCGAGAACCAGAGACAACAATCACAATCACAACCGTCACAACACAATTACGATATTAATCAATAATCACAATCAACCACCGTCGCAACACAATTACGATATTAAACAATCAATCTCAACACATCAACAATCATCCCATTATGGGACTAATACGAGTAGGAAATCCTACCGAAAGCAACACAATCATCGACGATCTAGCAAAATTGTCTCAAAACCTCTCCTTTACAAATCCTTCTCCTATCACATAATCACATAATCACAATCTAACCTTAACAAATAATAAAAACCCCCAATCCCAAAATTAGGGTTTAACGAAACTTGACGAACTACTATAAAATTGGTATGCAGATCTTACCCTCGACGCAAGGATCACAAAGGTATGAAGAACGATGGAATCCGACCTCTCAAGCTCCGGGATTTGTCAACAACACGGATGAATGCGAAGAACGTAACTTGAATCTCCCTTTTAATGTTATTAGGTTTGTAAAGGTGTATTATGAAAGTGACGGAAAGATTTATATATTAATCCGTGTTATTAACAAAACCCGTCGAATTATCACCCCGTAAACCGGCTACTCGATCGAGTACCCAAGGCTACTCGATCGAGTACCCCCTTACTCGATCGAGTACCCTAGTTACTCGATCGAGTACCCAACAGGTCAGAAACTATTTTATTTCGCAAAACTCCCTTACTCGACAGAGTAAGGCCTACTCGATAGAGTACCCCAAGACTCATAAATACGGAGTATTACAATCCTAGTACTTTTAATCATTTGTTTACATCTTTCCTTTTATTGCTTGTTTTACTTTATTGCTTTTATTAGCCTAGGACACAACTACAAACCCAAACAAATTGTGACACTAGCATAAATTGAGATAGATAGACTTAGAACCCAAAGCACACCGTCCCATGGATCGACCTCGACTTACCGCTAACTAGTAGTTTGTTGAGTATTATAAATGTGTTTGATTGGATGAGTGACGACATCAACCGGATCAAAATGGCGCCGTTGCCGGGGATGGTGCTATGTGATTAAGTTCTTACTTGTTTGTCTATTTTGATTTTGCTTTCACCTTGAGAAACTTTTTCCTCAAGGATTGTTGTTACCATTTTCGCGTAGTTTCCGTGCTTGTAGTTGTTTCTTTGTCTTAGCTATGATGGCTCAAGACTTGACTTATGGAGTATATGTTGGATCTTTTGAATATGATTACGGGTATGGGGAGTTTGAGGAGCAAGTCAACACAAACCTACCTTACTACTCATACAATGAAAATCCTAACTACTACCTCAACTTTCCCCACCAAAATCACCACATCCAATACCCACAACAACCAACCACCCAAAACTCACTTTACAACCAAATCCAAATGCCACAATACAACCACTTTCACACCTACCCACAACAAGAAGATGAACCCATTCAAAATATGATTCTCCAAATGATGGGAGATCAACAAAACTTCTTCAAACAAATGCTAGAGGAGAGCCAAAAGAGGGACACTGTTCTTCAAGGCATTGTTACCCAAGGTGAGGAGTTGGAAATTCAAATTGCCCAAATAGAAGAAACCCAACTAACTACTCCTTACCATCCCTTAGACATTGAGCATGAATGCGAATTTGAAGTAGTAACTTTTGATATGGAAAATGAGAAATGGGAAGAGCCAATCTCCTTGAGCTCTTGTGACTATGAAAGTGTTGTGTTTGATGAAGAAGATATGAGGTTGAGTAAGCCAAATACTCTTAACCTTTGTGAGTATGAGGGTGTGTCTTTTGAAGTGAATGTTGAGACATTGGAGAAAGAGTTAAATGAAGCCCCCATCTATGATTTGTATGAAGATAGCAACAATGATGATGAGCCTAATGGATGGACTCGTAATATCACCTTGCTTGAGGAGCCTATCCTTGAGACATTTGAGATACCCTATCATGAAGAAGAACGTCCTTCCTTTACTCCTCATGAAGACCACTTGATACCTATCATGGAGCCAATGATCATTGAAGAGGATATGGTGGACCTTCTTCAAAAAGCCAAAGTATCATACAAGAGCTACTTGGTGAAAAAGCTCAAAGAGAAAATCGCTCGTGAAGCCACTTGTGAAGATTTGGCACCCACAATCTCAACTCCTAAGGTATCTGATCATCAATGCCATGAAAATTCTCCTTCCACCTTGGAAGGATTGAAAAATCAAAATGCTATCATCATCACCAAGATTGAAGAAGAAGTTGGTAAGTGGAAGTCTACGGATGAAAATGAACCACACTTCATGCCTAGTGTTGACAAGAATCATGGGCTTGTTTATATGAAGCATCGGGAAAGCTTTAACGCTAAGGACAAAGCAAGAAAAAGAACATTCTACAAACTTCCTTGGCCAAACTTCATATTCAAATTGAGCAACCCATACTTGTGCTTATTTGGAGCTTGTTCACAAGCTTTTGATCTCTTATTAAGAGCCTTGAGCTCTATGGACAAGAATCTCTACAATTTGAACTAGTTTGGTGGAGTCCTACCTCAAACCACCACTTGTAAGATATTTCTTGGACCTTTTACTTTGTATAATATTGTACATTATTGCATTTGCATTTAATTTCTTGCATGAGAGTGGTGAGAGAGAGAGAGTCATCTTACATTTTTAATGAGCAAATTTCAGAAAAAGATAAGGAGGAAGAGAAAATCGGTGAAAGGGTATGTTGTTGCAAGGAAAAGAAAAGCAAAAGAAGAAAAGGGAGCTGAAGACGCCCGGATTTAGAGGAAAACGCCCGTCCAGGACCCATGTCAAAGGAATGGTTGGCACTGTAGCAGAAGACGGCCGGATTCAAGCAAAAACGCCCGGCCTGGGACAATACGTCCGTATTCTTCGCGGGACGCCCGTCTCGTATGTCACCTAAGAACGAGATTTTACGCTGTAGCAGAAGACGGGCGGATTTAGTCCAAGACGCTCGTCCCGACCAAGACGCTCGTCCCAGTCCCAAGACGCCAGTCTTTTTCCTCCTCTCAGCCGAGAAAAATCGCTGTGTTAGAATCCGCCCGGATTCAAGCGAAGACGCCGGTCTTCCATTCTCACAATCCGCCCGTCCCGAAGGAAATCCGCTCGGATTGTCCTGTTTTTTCGGATAAACCGGATATGACCCACCCTTATCCGCTCGGATTCCCCCTTTCTTCTATATAATCACCTCATTTCTCCCTCATTTCCTCACCTTATCAAACCCTAAAACACTCATCTCAATCCCAAAAATCATCCTTCCATCCTTAAAAACACTTCCCCACGTCAAAAATGGCACCATTGATGAACCTCAAAGGCAAGGCTAAGAAGTTGGTTGAATCCACCGGAAAGAAGCGCAAGGGGTCATCCTCTTCAATGCCACGGGAGGTAGTGCTACCAAGGAGCTCCCAACCCCTAATGAGGGGAGGAATTGAACAACTCGACTACTTCCAAGAGGTGCTATTTGAATCCGATGACCACCGCATGAACTTTGTCAAATTACTAGGTAAGAACTACGAACCCACTCAATTCATAGATAATAGGGTGTTGGAAATCCTTCAGATAAGGTACCCTACCGAGATGTTCTTTAATGGTCTTGGCATTGGGAAACTTTTCCATGCCCATGAGGAGACGTACCTTAGTCTCACCCTTGAATTCTTGAGTAGCCTTCGCATTGTGACGAATACCCACACCAATGTGGATATGGAGTTTAGGTTGTGCAACCTAGACCATCATCTTTCACTTGAGGAATTCGCCTACGTTTTCGGTCTTGTAGTGCCCACCAACTATACCGAAAAACCCGATAATTTTGGTGTGGACCTTCTTTGGAAGGCTATCTCCGGGAGAGATTTTATCCATCCAAAGCAATGCTATACCTTCGCCATCCAACATCCGGTGATTCGATTCACCGAGCGCTTTGTGGCCGGTACCATCAATGGGAGGTACGAACAAGATAGGTGTACTCTCATCGACTTAACTTTTCTTGAGTCCTATTTGAATGTTCGAGCGGTGAGGCGTTATACCTTGAATACGCCACTTGAGATACTTACTAGGTTCAATGATTTTGCTCAAGGAACTACTCAACTCAAGACCTTCGTGATGGGAGGTCTAATTACTATTTTGGCCCACCACCTTTGTCCCGGGTTCAATGCCCGAGGGACCTATACTCCTCTTGAGGGGAGGACTTTGATTGATGAGCACACCATCTTCAACAGTCACCGATGGTGTAACTACACTCGAGACGGGAGTGTAGAGTGGCACACCAAAGGATGCACTTCAATGATCCTTGAAGGTTGGAAGATACCGGGCGTTGACCCAAGATTGAGCCCATACTCGCCTCCACCAAGCTACCTCCTTGATATCCAAATTCTTAACAATCCCCCTAAAAGGGAAGAGCCGCACCGCCAAATACCTCGTGGAGCGCCGGGAAGGCCTATTCGCCCACCTTCCTATGTACCTATCCCACCATACCCTACCCCATATACCGAATTTGAGCCGGCAATCCCCAATGCCCCGGGTATTAATGATTTGATGGCACTCATGAATAGAGTGGACCTCGGGGTGCATAACGGGAGGGTCGACAACTACTTGGCCCTTTATCCCCAATACTATAACATGGCTCAACAAGGGTATATTGACCCCAATGGTCCTAAGCCCTCTTGGGCACAACCGGAGCTCTTGTTTCCTAATCAAGGGAATCAAGCTTGGCATCGCGACGGCGGAGGGCATTCTAGCCAAGGTGGAGGGTACTCGGGTCAAGGGGGAGAATTTGACCAAGGAGGGTATTGGGGTCAATCAAGAGGGTATGACCAAGCCGGGAGCTCTCATCATTATGGCTATGATCAAGATGAAGATGACGAGTGAAAGAGGCCTACCTCACCACCTCCACTTGTATGATACCCATCTCTCTCTCTCTCTCTCTCTCTTTTGTATATACATTGCATTTAGTGTAGTTTTCGCATGCATTTGTATTATATTTCATATTGCATTTGCATTAGTTAGTCCATATAGTATAGTTTGCATTGTAATATAATTCATGTAGTTAGTTGCATATAGATTAGAATTCATGCATAGTTACTAATGGCCAAACCTATTCATTTCTATACTAGAAATAGTGTTTAAATCGGTTTGGGGAGGTTTGATCATAAGTGACTTAAGCATTTAGCATACATCATATAGTATAGTTTAGATTTCATTCATTTGTTATATATGCCATATAGAATTGCATTTAGTTAGAGCATGCATTCATTCATATCATATCATTGCATTTGTACTTTATTTCCATAAAATCAAAAATCCAAAAACATGTTTTTCTTTTTATTCCTACTCCTACATGTACATTGAGGACAATGTCCAAAATAAAGTGGGGGATGGGAATTTATAGTCCAAAAATGATAAAAATTGAAAATTTTCAAAAAATCCCAAAAATATGTTCTTTAATTTCATAAAAAAATTGAACCATAAAAATTCGAAAAATTTAAAAAAAACCAAAAACATGTTCATTTCCTTTGTAGTGTAGTCTTGTATATATATATTGTGTTTGTTCTATCCTTGTTCACATTGATCGACTACGCCACATCCGAGACATGAGGATATTGAAGACCGTATGGTATGTGTAGATACCTCATTTCTGCACCTCCCGCAAACCACCCGGTGATGATTGGGCCGCATGTTTGATACGCGGAACGATTTGTGACAATTCGTAAGATTATCGTCAAGTGATTTCTCAAATATTAATGTCTACCTCTTAGTTGTCATCTACGTCCCGATACTGTCGTTTTGACAGTAATTAGAGTACATTCGGAGTCCGGGCCTAAAACCGTCTCCATTTTCTGATAACCGTTAAAACCCGCGTCAGAATGTTCTGGAATGTTCCGGATATTTCTATTCCATAATTCATAAATTTTATCTTTTGGCAAATAATTTCCCGTAATATTCACATAAGATATTAAGGAAAACCGGATTATTTCCGTCCTACCATAACTCAAACACGGAAATCTTTCTTCAGCAGGAGGAAACCACTTGGGAACAGACGCAGTCTTTGCGCGCTCTTCCAAGAGACGCAGTGGCTGTTGCGCCTCTTCCCAGGCCCTTTTCTGCATGTTTTTCGTATCTTTTTCACATCTTTCCGAGATTCACTTCCAAAGAGTCTCCGAAACCCTAATTCCTTCACGTGATTAGTATAAATAGGAGCCTTCGCTCCTCATATTTCTCACGCGAGTGTCCGCCCTTCTCTTCTCCCTTTGCATTCTAGACTTTGTTCTTACTTTTTGGCGTCTACGTGCTTAAACTTTCGACCACGTAAGCTCGGATCTTTCTGAGTACCAGCCTTCTCGTTGCATGACCGACCAATTTGACCAACTACACATCAATCAACTTAATTAATTAATCGTTTTCCTCTTACGAGGGCACTTTCTTTGCATTCGCGTCGAGCATCACTAATCGATATCTTAGTCCTTCTCGTTTCGTCAACATGTAAATCTGAGGGTGTAAATCTCTCCTTTTATTTATTGTACTTTATTTATTGTAATCATCAATTGTAAGGTTTACGTCGAAAATTCCATTAAAACCGATTTCTAAAACCATGTTTAAAACCTCTTTTTTACGGATTTCCAGTAGATAACCGTCGAGAAAGGACGCAGCAACTGCTGCGCCTCTTCGAAGGAGCGCAGTTCCTGCTGCGCCTCTTCGTGAGGCTGCCGCAGTTCCTGCTTCCTTTCTTTTTCGTTCGTCCACTGTTATTCGTCAAAATCCTTTTGATTGTTTCGTTTTGTTTGTTTATTCTTCGTCATCATAGCATATAATTCACATGTATATTATAATCATCATCGTTAATATGTTTTAATCATCATAAATCCGACTTAAATCCCAAATAATCCAATATTTGCGGGTTTTTGTCATTAAATTTAATTCCGGGTTGTAGAGATTCAATTCATCCATATTGGGTTTCTGGAATTCGTCTTTGATATAGTTTTCATCTGTTTATTCACATGTTCATCGCATATTCACCATCAATCCATCATATCTAACCTAATTAATTGAATTAATTTGTTTGACTCATTAATATTTTTCACTTCTGTCATTATTCCATCATGTATTAATTCGTTTGCATCCGTCTCATTCATGTTTTACTGTTTTCACGGCCCAATCACATGTAAATTAACATATTAATCACTTTCATCCGAGTAAATATACTAATCCATCATTAAGTTTACCAATTGACATTAACGGTTTGCAATTATGGCTTCACAGCCAGAACTGAGCCAAGGAACAGACGCAGCGTCTGCTGCGCCTATTCCAAAAGACGCAGCTCTGTTGCGCCTGTTCCTGGCTGAGTTCTGTCCCTGAACTCCGTTTTTCTGCCTTGACATAGTTTAATTAGCATACGTATAATTGACTATTATTCGTAATATCACGGTAATTCCTGTTCGTTAGTTTATTCTTTATTCTTTTTATCAAATTATCCGTTTTAAAGGTATTTTCGACATAAATCGCCTATTCCAATGTAATTAATGTAATTTTCGTTATTGTAATTTATAATTATTGTATTTCTTTTATTGCTTGTATGTCTTCACATGTAATTGAACTTAAATCCCACTTCGACCCAATTGTATGCTAATTACGTGTTTCACCGACTTAGTTAATTCTTCACATGCTAGGATTAATCTAATGGATGTTGCATTGCATGCATATAGCCGACGATATATCAAGTACGAATAACTTCCCTAATCATTAGTAGAGGCCGCTATCGAGGCGGGCGGGATTAGGTGTTCGATCAAAAGAGCTTCCTAATACGTACCCTCACCCCTTACTCCAGATCTCCGTGAACACCCGTGTTCATTGGCATCCACGAGAGTCATTCTAGACATAGAATGCTAAGGGTAACGATTGCTTAGTGTTCATGTCTCTACTTTGTGTCTTGACATGACGCGAGGTACTCGAACGGTTCCAATTTCCCATAAAAATTGGTGGCGACTCCATACAAAAATGCAAACGCTTGTTTCCCAAGCGCCCCCGTGGCCCCCGCTGTCCACAGTTTGGCGACTCAGCTGGGGATAATACACTTACGTGTAGCCAAAAGGGTGAAACTTGAACATGGTTAGGGAATAGTTTGTACAAGACAATTGTCGGTTTTCATAACTCGGTCTTCCTAGACCGTTTTATTCGGCCTTCCTAGGCCCAACCCAACCCATTCGACCAATCGTCCCGTCTAAACGGTCCTAATCCTTATTTGGGCCTAAGGATGGATAGCGATTGACGTCATCCATACCATGATGCTTACTCTTGTTTGTATCAAGGGCCTTCACTACTTGAGGAAATGGACTAGGAATCGGCCTTACTCTTGTTTGGCACGAGCCTCTCCACAGACTTCGGGTTTGATGGTTCGGTATGGCAACCCACCCTTTAAACCAAAACCCTTTTAAATTCACTCAGCATCCCGTTATAATGCTTGTATAAATATGTATACCTTACATGATCACCATTTCTAAACAAAACCATGACGATTTTTCAAAAATCAAAACCCATTTTCAAGCAAAATTTCGAAATAGGGCTCTTAATTAGCACAAAATCCGGTCAAAACTCCGTCCGTTTGTCGTGTCAAAATTCGGGCCACAAGCCCATTTCAAAACCTCACTTCGAGTCCACTCCTACAACTACACTATAGTTGACTAGGACACACATTTTCAAAGACCTTGTCTTTCTTCAAAACTCACTCAACACAAGTGGCACACACCCACTTCACGAGTCAAAACTTTTCCTCTTTTAGCAAGTGTGTTAGAATGGTCGATCGTGTTTTGATTCGTCGCCGATATCTTATGCAGTTTCCAAGATGCCCGGATCAAGTGATGAAGCAAACTTCAACCAACTTCAGAATAGTAAGGATCGAATCCTAGCCGCGCTAGCCCAAATGCAATCTACTCAAGAACAAACCTATGACCGCCTTGAGCTCATCGAAGGCCGTATCTTTGTCGTGGAGGGAAGGTTGCCTCCTCATGAAAGTGAAGTACTACGTGACTCTGACAACGAATCTAGGGATGAGAATCCTCTCATGGGGATGACTGTAGCGGAGAAAAGACTCCAATACCTAGAGGAGCAATTGATGTACCTTAAGGGTGATGACATTTATAGGGAGAACAATCGCAAGTATGAGGCCGTCAATTCTCAATTACCAACCAACTTTAGTATGACGGATATCCCTAAGTTCAAGGGACACGAGAACCCTTTGAACCACATCCGTGCCTTCAAGGATTACATGTCTATCAAAGGCATCAAACCCGAGATGTTCTTAAGGATCTTTCCTTCATCTCTTGATACCATCCCAAGGCAATGGTTCTACTCTTTAGATCACATGAAGGTCGCTACTTGGGAAGATGCCGCAATCGAGTTCTCCAAGCAATATGCGGATAATGCCGAGATCCAAGTCAACATGCGTACTCTAGAGGTTCTTACGCAAAATGACAAAGAAGGATTCACCGACTTCCTAAGTAGGTGGAGGAAGACTAGCACTCAACTAGTGGAATGCGCGGACGATGCTACTCTTGTGGAGAAGTTTGTGGATAATCTCAAGCCCATCTATGCCAATCATTTGAGATACCAAAACATCAAGACTTTCAAAGACTTGACCGTACTAGGGACAAGGATTGAAGACGACATCCGTAAAGGACTCTTATCCAAAACGGTAGGTCGAGGATACCAAGGGTCCACAAGTCGTTCATACGGCTCTACTAGTAAGACCGATGAAGTTAACCTTCTCGAGCCATCCAAGAAAACTACCCCACCAAGGAAATTTACAAACCTTGGGGACACTTACTCCAATGCTCTAAAGAGGTTAATGAAGCAAGGTAAACTCCAACCCATTAGACCTACTCCCGAACCCGAGAGGAAGTCCAAGTTTTGGGACGAGAATTCGTACTGTGAATACCATAAGGGCAAGGGGCACGACACAGAAAAATGCTACAAGTTGAAAAACGTGCTTCAAGACATGATTGAAGATGGTCGACTCCCAATACCACCGGGAGGTAAGCCCAACAACACTCAGAATCCTCTTGGAGTTCTAGTAATCACAAGTGATGAATCTACCTTAGATTACTCACATCTCATTTCTCCCATCGAAAATGAAATTCATGCAATCGAAAATGAAGGTCTCTACTCTACCATCTCCTCTACCATTTCCGACTTCATCACATGGGCGAGGAGTGTAGATAGACAAGTTTGGGAACTAGAAAACATGGTAGCAACCTTACGCAATCCCAACGCGATACCCGAAGAACGTGTACCATTGATCTTCTCTCAAAATGCCACTATGCAAGAAATAATCACCATGGTTGATAAACTAGTCGATCAAATCATACGACTAGAGGGTGATATCATGAGAATGAGAGAACTAGCTGCAATCAATGGGGTTTGGGCCGATGATGATGAGGACGAATATCTCATTGAAAACTCCCTAGTCAAAGAAATAGTCCAAAAAGGTGAAGACCAAGATGTGGGCCACCTAACTCGTTCGGGTCGTCCATATCAAAGCACTACTCAAAATGGTCCAACCAACGTCATCACACCAAATGACAACGAAGATGACCCCACTGATCATTTGCTCAAGCAATTACAGAAAACAAAGGCTGATCTTTCAGTCTGGCAACTAGTAGCAAGCTCATTCCCACATCGCCAAGCTTTACTGCAAGCTTTGGCCAAGCTAAATGTAGCTCATAACTCCACTCCTGAAGATGTAGTCAACTTGGTCTTCCAAGAATCACCTAAGCTAAGTAATCCTATTACTTTCTCAGACGAAGATTTGCCACCTTTTGGCGCTAGTCACAACCTTGCTCTATACATCACTGTCATTTGCCTAAAGAAAAATGTGCCAATGACCTTGGTGGATGATGGCTCCGCGGTCAACGTCATACCCCTTATCGCTTCAAAATTGCTTTCTCGGTTTTATGCGTGGTATTTGTTTGTCTTTTCAGGTACTTATTAGTAGCACTGCTAGCTACTGAAACCTCCTAGCTCGCACAAGTTTGGGGAGGTTTCCTTTTTTTCTGCGATTAAAGTCTTGTGAGTTCCCGTGTTTTACTTCCTGTCTTATTTACTTAATTTTCTAGCAAATTCCCGTTTTCCATTTTCTTCATTACATGATTTTGCACAATGGGGACATTGTGTGATTTGGTTTGGGGAAGGGTTTTGCGTCGCATATCATTTGCTTGCATTCACGTTTACATTTTGTTTTGCATTGTTTATTTCATTTCTTATATATACAGAAAATCCAAAAAAATTGATAAAATTTCAAAAAATTGCACGTTTATTTTAGCATTTAGGTCGAGTCGGAACGGTAGTATTTCAATGATGACATTGCATTTTCAGCTGTTTATGCCTAAGCCTTGTAATTGACATGTTATTAGTAGAATCATATATGCATATCTACGAGTTTTCGTTACATTTTTTGCTGAGCTTGAGACTTGACTTAGATTTTTGGCAAACTACATTATATTATGAGATTTAGAGCTTATAACTGGTGTCATTCATGACCAGTTTATCTAGGATTGTGAGTAGTACTCCTTATGAGACATGTTACATAAATGTGCATAAATATGAACTTAATCTGCTTAATACCTGTATGTATTCGGTTTGTGGTTTTTTGACACATGTGGTAGAGGTTTCCCTTTTCTCATTTTACCCATAAGCTTCACTGCCAAAAACAGCCTTTTTGTCCCATTGCTACATCCTACAATTAGCCTGCCCTTGTCAAGCTAGTAGTTTATGGTCTTGGGATTGTTACTTAGTTTTTGGTGGCATATGCTCTTATTGAGATTTAGTTGGATAAAAAGTATGAAGGAGGGAAAAAGTTGAAAGGAAACAAAGAAAAAGAAAAAAAAAGAGTTCTGTACTGTTCAAAGCGGTCGATCGACTGCCAAATCTGGTCGATCGACCGGGGTCCGGAGAAAAAGGAAAAAAATCAATTCGCATAATTCAAGCCTTTATCTTATGGCGATTTTTGCTCCCATGTTGCATTAGTATCTTATGGGGAGTTGGTTGATTATTATTATTTCGGAGATTGTGAGATTTGTGCTTGCTAATAGCACCATTTCGATTGATTATGAGCAAGAAGTTGGATGTTGTTATATGGTTTTGTTTAGGTACTAGCTTGATCACCTGTACCCCCACATTCCCATAAATGTTTTGCCTCTTTTTACCCATACCTCACATATCCCTTATATACCGCGGAATGTGTCATGGTCATTTGTTGGTTGGAATGCATATGTACGGTCATAGAGATTACTTTCATATTATATTGCAGGCATGTTCTTATAGGTCGTAGTGAGGTGAGCGTCATTACAATATGAATTCTTTCTATCCTCTTCTATATTCACCTGTGCTTATGTGTGATATGAGCGACCCGTGAGAGTCCAATTTGATAAGTCTCTATGGTTGACAGTTCAGCAGTTTTTAACGACTTCATAATTCGTTTGCATGATTCACCTGGCTAATTGATTGTTGGTTAGTGCATTAAAATGGTTTAGGCTTCACAGTTTGCAATTCGCTCTGAGATTGAACTCGTTCCATTAGGTCATTAGATCGAGTCTAGTTCTTGCTTGGGGACAAGCAAGGGTTTGGTTTGGGGAAGTTTGATGCGTGTCATTTATATGATGTTTTACACCCTATTTTACACGCATTTCAGAGCTCATTCATGTAGTTTATGCTACATTTCTCCCTATTTCCGTCTACTTCCGTATTTTTGTACATTATTGCAGAAATGTGAAGAATTCAGCGAAAATCAAGCTAAATCCGTCCCCGAGTACCTTGCATTGCATTTGACGTGAGGTATTCACTTAAGGAACGAGCTTGGTGCGCATTTCAAGGCCCAAAAGACAAATCCACGAGAAGTTAAAAGCGGATTACCAGCTAAAGCAGTCGATCGACTGGTCCCCTTAGTCGATCGACCAAACCACGACTACAGAAGCCACTGTACACTGAAGAGCAGTCGATCGACCGGTTACCTCAGTCGATCGACCAAGCCGCTACTTAGACGTTAAGATATAGAACGAGTTTTCCAAAGCCCAAAGCTATATTAGGTTTAGGAATAAAGTTACGTGAGTTTGCTATATAACGTAACCTAGTTGACAGATACAATCATCAAGTTTTTATCTAGCTTTTTTCAAGTTTTACATTCAGTTTTAGTTTATCAAATAATTAGGGTTCGGAATATTGGTTTGCATCGGTGATCGGTCCGTTTCGTGTTCACAATTAAAGGTGTGGTCGTTGGGTCACGTCCGAATCAAAACACAATTTATACTTCACAAACAACTCTACAATTAGTAAAGAGGCAAGTAAAGGTCGGATCCCAAGGGACGGGTATTGAAATGAGATTTCTATTGAAACTAGCGGTGTCTTAGGGGTGTCACAATTTGGGTTGATGTAGAAGGTCACTAAGTAAAATAGCAATGAAAATAAACAAGCAAGATGAATTAAAAGGGTTGTAAACAATTGATAAAAAGCACTAGGGTGTCATGGGATCATAGGGGAATCATGGGAATTGATCATACAAACATGTTCTCAAATTATAAGCAAGCAATTATTGTTGTGATGGATTGAGTTGGGTTATATCTTACAATCCTAGAAAAGTTTGGGTCCCGGAGCCGAATCGATTAGATTGTACAACACCTACAAGTCGACTTAATCTTCCCTACTCAACAACATGCATGGTCTAATGAGACTCGAGTTGGTTTATTTCTTACAAGTCTCATTGAAAAGATAGGTGATGGGTAAAAAATGCAAGGATTCATAGGCTCGCATTTCATCAAACATAACATTTGCATGAGTTGAGGGAGATGGGATGACATATGCGGAAATAAAAGAAGGAAAGAAAGCATACTAATTAAAGTGTAGAAGCCTCCCCCAAGCTAGCTTGAAAAGGGGACAATCTAATCCATGTACCAAAGTACATGCGAAAGACAAGCTACTACAATACTAAACATACTAAATGTCTTAACTATCACAATCAAGTTGAAATTGCAATTGTCCAAAAACTGTAAATTGTCTCAAAAACATAATTAAACACGGGTTGCCTCCCGAGAAGCGGAAATTTAAAGTCTTGCTAGAATCTTGTTCTCCTAAAATGTCACGGCCATCTTCGTCTTTAAAAATCAAGTCAAAGCCCTTGGAAGTCTATCATATACCTGCGCATGAGCAATACAAAGCAAATGTAAGCAATTGATAAGATTAAAGCATGAAATATCAAGGGTAAGGAATGATATATCTTATCAAGATGCGAATGAGAGACTTCAAAGAGAACCACCGTACTACTCCACTCGTCAGCAAGAGATGGAGCTACAAGCTTAAGACCATGAAATAAACCGTTAGTACTCAAAATATCATTATCAATGGTCTCAAATTGGGAACTCTCCTGGGTTAATTCGGGATGCCTTTCGGATAGAACCATTCTACCAATTCTTGATGAGGTGTTGGGCGCTACTGTGGCCGAAATGTGGGATGAAGGGACGGGTTGGAAATGGGATGTTTTCTCAAATTTCTTGTCGCGAGAAGATCTACTAAAGATAGCAGCCTATTATCTATCTCTTGAGACAGATATGGAGGACTCGCTCTACTGGAACGCCGCATCCAGTGGGAAGTTCTCCGTCAAGTCGGCATTAGCTCTTATCAAAACAGCGGATATTACACCTGAAGCGGAACCAATGGCGTGGCATGTTATTTGGAAGCTACCAGTACAACAAAGAATCTGAATGTTTATATGGCTCGCCGCTCATCGTCGTCTTATGACAAATTATAATAGGGTGCGACATGGAATACATGATGACCCGACATGCCCAAGATGCCTTGAAGAAGACGAGTCGGCTGATCATCTCTTGCGTAACTGCCCTTATTCAAGAGAACTTTGGACTTTACTTGGTGAATGCGCTATATCTCCGTCGTTTTATACTCTACCTTTCGCGAGTTAGATTTCCAAAAATGCCAGTAATGCGATCCCACTGGCTTCTCATAATTGGTCGATGAAATTTGTGATAACTTGTTGGTGGATTTGGCGATGGCGAAACAACGTCGTGTTTGGAAGGGAAATGGATAATCCGACTGACCCTATCTCTTTTCTTCGACACCAGTTTGAGGTAACACGCAAGGCTTTCGACCCCTTTTCTCTCCTTGTACCTATTCTCGTGACGGTTCATGAAGAGTGGTTTATCCACTGGAACTCGCCACCTCATGGGTGGTTATTGCTAAATACGGACGGTTTATCCTGCAGGATGTGGAGGTATCATTCGTGACGAGACAGGTAATTTCATAGATGCGTGCAAATTATCATGCGGGGTTTGTAGCTCGATGAGGGCAGAAATGCAAGCCCTTGTGATAGGACTTGAATGAGCTCGGGTTCTAGTCATAACGAAACTTTTGGTGCATACGGATAACTCATCTTGTGTGATTTTTGTTCAAAAAGAACAACTATTAAGCAACGGTCTACGCCCATTTGTTCAACGTTGCATTGATCTCATCAAGTTAGACGGATGGACGGTAAAAATTTATCATGTATTCCGTGAAGCAAATAGAGCAGCTGATTGGCTCGCTAATAAAGGGATCAGTGCCACTACTAATGTCACATATCTCAAGCAACCTCCTGACGGTCTTCGTACGATTCTCCGTGAAGACATTATCGGCGTAGCTATTCCTCGTTTAGTTAGTATCTAATTTCGTACTGTATCGGGGCTTTTGCCCCTCTTTTGCACCAAAAGAAAAATGGTCTCAAATTGGTGGCATGAAAACTCAAGGAGGTGGGACTCATAAAAAATTGCGCGGGGGCGGGACGGGGGGGGGGGGGGGGTTGGGGTGGGGGTGTTCATCGCACTTAAGCTCTATGTGTGCATCACTAAGTCCTCCATCAACCTTAAATGGCTCAACTACATCCTCCGTGAAATGATTTTCAACGGTGTCTAAAATCTCAGACAAAATCTCATCCTTTTCACCATAATTGGGCTCAAGACCACCCATGGCAAGTGTGTCATCTACTACTAGATCATTATCTTTAACAAGAGTCTCTAAATGGTCAATTGAAATGTCACTAGGGGGACTTTTAAAAGAAAAAGTCGGACCATCATCATCATCCAATAATTCAAAATCATTAGGGGTAATAGACTCACATTGAGAAGGCGGAAGAGCATAAGTATTGATCAATCGCTCACTTTCTTCACGTATTTCTTTGAGCATTTGTTGGCTACGAGCCATAGTCGCATAGTATTCCTCTTCGAAACCCGGCGACAAAGTCCATTGGCGAGCTACCTCCCGACAATCAGAGGCCATGAAATTCAAGAAACGGCAAAGTTCCGACCCGCTCTTGTAGTACACACTCCCACAACTCATGTGAAGGGCCATTTCACGGGTCTCAAAGTCCATGCCCTCAAGCACGACATGAACCATGTATATATCATCAATAACTTGTCCGAAGGATATGAGACAATTACAAAAGTCATAAAATCGGTTAAGAAAGTCATGAAAAGGCTCATTCTCGTGTTGTGGGACGAATCTATTCATCATTACGGAAATCCAAAGTGAAGCTTCATTACCTACAAAATAGGCACTAAAACTACAAAGAAACCGTGAGAACGGTCCCAAGGAACAAGTATTCCCCGGGACAAAAGAAAACAAGATAAAAATCAACAACTAATAGCAAACAAAACCTTGCTCCCCGACAACGGCGCCAAAATTAATAGGCTATCGCACACCTAGCAAAGATAAATACCCTAGTAACAAATGAATGTAGTAGTAGGGTCGAACACAAGGAGACGGAAGTTGCTAAACAAGTTGTCATGGAGCAAATTTTATCAAGGTTGATTAACGATTGGGTGTTTGTTTTGATTGGTAAAACTTGTGATAAAATAATGTAGAAAACAATAATAATAAAAGAGTCTAGGGGAGTCGGGTCACACATGCAAATATTTATATGCTCATGTCAAACTAGGAATTCATAATAACGATTATTGTTTAGGTTTAAAGACAACCACCTCTCGGCCTTATTGTCAACCATAGAACAGATTATAACGAGCTCTCGCTATTACTAGATCGGTCTACTAAAACATGCTTAGTGTAATTCAATTTCGTGCCTCTTGACTTATAAAAATGAATTAACAAATTTAATCTAAGATAGTGATCAATTATCAAAGGCTAGCAAACAATACAAGCATGTGATAGAAACTATTAATCGATATATCCTAATTCAACAATTACAAATATTAGGCATGACTTCCCTAGTCCCTAGACAAAATGAACTACTCACTCATATTGAAAACTAAAATAATAACATATGATATAATAAACATGATGATGATAATTGAATGAAATAAGTACTAGAAATAGAATTACCTTAACAATAGAAATGGAACATGGAAATGAAGAACAAGGTAGTAAATGGAAATAACTTGAAATATTGTAGATACCTCATTTCTGCACCACCCACAAGCCACCCGGTGATGATTGGGCCGCATGTTTGGTACACGGAACGATTTATAATAGTTTGTAAGTTTATCGTCAGGTGATAGCTCAAATACTTGTGTCTACCCCTCGATCGTCATCTACGCACCGATACGGTCGTTTTGACAGTAATTAGAGTTCATTTGGAGTCCGGGTCAAAAATCGTCTTCATTTTCTAATAAGCCGTTTAAAATGCCGAGTCGGAATGTTCTGGAATATTCCGGATATTTCCATTCCATAATTTTTGTCTTTTCATCTTTTGGCAAAATATATCCCGAAATCGTATTTTGAACAATAAAGAAGTTGAGATCTACCGCAATTCCATAACAGAAACGCGGAAAATCTTTCTTCCGCAGGAGGAAACCTCTGGGGAAAGGACGCAGCACCTGCTGCGCCTCTTGCAAAGGTCACAGTGGCTGCTGCGCCTCTTCCCCAGCTCTTTTCTGCGTATTTTCAGATCTTTTCGAGATTTGTTTCCAAAGTTTCGCTCATACCATAATTCCTCCGTGTGATTAGTATAAATAGGGACCTTCGTTCCTCATATTTCTCACGCGAGTGTCCGCCCTTCTCTTCTCCCTTTGCATTCTAAGACCGCGCTCTAAGCTTATTGACGTCTACGTGCTTGATCAATCGACCACGTAAGCTCGGATCCTTCTGAGTACCAGTCTCGTTGCATGACCGACCAATTTGACCAACTCCACTCATTAATCAAATCAATTTAATTTAAATCCTCTTACGAGGGCACTTTCATCATACATTCGAGTCGAGCAATCACTAAATGTTAACTTAGTTAATCTTGTTTCGTCAAACATATAAGTCTGAGGGTGTAAATCCCATATTTTATTATTGTATAAATTAATGTAAGGTTTACGTCGAAAATATGCTTAAAACCGATTTATAAAACCCTTTATCAATCCTATTTTCATGGATTAACAGAAGACAGACGTCGAGAAGAAACGCAGCAACTATTGCGCCTCTTCGAAGAGTCGCAGCATCTGCTGCACCTCTTCCTGAGGCTGCCGCAGTTTCTGCCTTTCTTCTTCTTCCTTTGTTCTTTGTTAATTCGTCTCTTTTGTTCCGTCTTTTCTTATTTTTTTCTCATGTTTCGTTCATAATTAAATTTAATACATAATTCATAATAATTTGTCATCTTTAAATCCGACTTAAATCCCCATAACCAATATTTGCGGGTTTTCGTCATTAAAATCAAACCCGGATTTTAGAGATTCGATTTGTTCATATCAAGTCTCCGGAATTCGTCTTTTGGATATTTCCATCTGTTTTTCATTATCTTTCTTAAATAAACCTAATAAGTTTCTTTTAATTGGTATTAATTTGCATTAATGATTTATGATTAATCACAATTAGTTTTAATTCATTCTTTATCGTTTTTATCACCAATTCACATGTAAATAATCTGTTAAATCACTTATACTTGAGTCGAATGTAAATAATCGATCATCAAATCACCAACGAACATTAACAATATGCAGTTCCGGCTTCACAGCCAGAACTCACCTCAGGAACAGACGCAGTGACCACTGCGCCACTTCTAAGGGACGCAGCATTGTTGCGCCTGTTCCAAGGTGATTTCTGTCTCTGAACTTCCGTTTTTGCTTTGACCTAGTTTGTTAGTTTACGTATTAATCGACTATTATTCGTAATATCACCACTAATCTGGCCGTATTATCTTAATTTATTTTCTTTTTTTTCCTCAAATTATCTGTTTTAAATATATTTTTGACGTATATCGTTGAACCATTGTAATTTTATTTATTGTATCTTTATTATCGTTTGTTTGCTCTCACATGTAATCAATCTAAATCCCTACTTCGACCTAATGTATGCTAAATTACATGTTCACCGACTTAGTTAATTCTCACATGCTAGGATCAAAACATTGCTTGTTGCATTACATGCATATAATCGACAACATATCGAGTATAGATAACTTTCCTAATCATTAGTAGAGGCCGCTATCGAGGCGGGCGGGATTAGGTGTTCGATCAAAAGAGCTTCCTAATACGTACCCTCACCCCTTACTCCAGATCTCTGTGAACACCCGTGTTCATTGGCATCCACGAGAGTCATTCTAGACATAGAATGCTAAGGGTAACGAGTTCTTAGTGTCTATGTCACTACTTTGTGTCTTGACATGGCACGAGGTATTCGAACGGTTCAAATTTTCCATAAAAATTGGTGGCGCTTCCACAAATGCTAACGCTTGTTTTTCCAAGCGCCCCCGTAGGCCCCCCGTGTTCACAGTTTGGCGACTCTGCTGGGGAGTAATACAATTACGTGTTGCCAAGGGTGAAACTTGAACAAGGTTAGGGAATAGTTTATATGAGACAGTTGTCGGTTTTCATTACTCGATTTTCTTAGATCGTTTTATTCGGCCTTCCTAGGCCCAACCCAACCCGTTCGACCAATCGTCCCGTCTGGATGGTCCAAATTCTTATCTGGGCCTAAGTATGGATAGCGATTGACGTCAACTATACCATGATGCTTACTCATGTTTGCATCAAGGGCCTTCACTACTCGAGGGAATGGACTAGGAACCCGCCTTACTCATGTTTGGCACGGACCTCTCCACAGACCCGTGCTTGATTGCTCGGTATGGTAACCCACCCTTTTAAGCCAAAACCCTTTAAATGCACTCAACATACCGTTATAATGCCTGTTTTAATGCTTGTATCATATGTGACCACTATTTTCTAAACAAAACCATGACGAATTTTGTAAAATCAAAAAACACTTTTCAAGCTGTAAATATTTTCGAAAAATGGCCCAAATTAGCGCAAAATGAGTCGAAACCCTGTCCAAATATCGAGTTAAAATTCGGGCCTCAAAGCCCATTTCAAAACCTCACTTCGAGTCAACACTCCTTCAACTACACTACAGTTGATTAGGACAAACATTTCAAAACTTTGTCATTTTCTAACCTCACTTGAGACAAGTGGCACACTCCCACTTCACAAGTCGAGTCTTTCCTTTGAGTAAGTGTGCTAGAGTGGTCGATCGTGTTTTGACTCGTCGTCGATCTCTTATCCAGTTTCCAAGATGCCTGAAACTAGTACCACAAACGCCAGCGGTCAACCCCCAAAATGGTAATGCTCAAATCCTAGCCCCTCCTGCAGAAGATGAAGTTCCTAGTGAATTTGTGCACGATAACCTTCCACCCTATGTTAGACAACCAGAAATCAATCGTTCAGTAGGTCTTACTGAAGCTGAAAAGCGACTACAATACTTGGAGGAGCAACTAATGTACCTCAAAGGAGATGATATTTATAGGGAAAACAATCGTAAGTATGAGGCCGTGAGCGCCAAATTGCCAACCAACTTCAACATGAGTGATATCCCAAAGTTCAAGGGACATGAAAACCCTTTAAACTACATTCGCGCTTTCAAAGACTACATGTCTATCAAAGGCATCGAACCTGAGATATTCTTAAGGATCTTTCCTTCATCTCTCGACACCATTCCTAAGTAATAGTTCTATTCTCTAGAGCACAAGAAGATTGCCACCTGGGATAACGCCGCAATCGAGTTTGCTAAGCAATATGCGGATAATGCTGAAATCCAAGTCAATATGCGCACTCTGGAGGTTCTTACCCAAAATGAGAAAGAAGGCTTCACCGACTTCCTAAGTAGGTGGAGGAAGACTAGCACACAACTTGTCGAGCATCTAGATGAAGCTACCCTTGTGGAAAAGTTTGTGGATAACTTAAGACCCATTTATGGAAATCACTTGAGGTACAAAAACATTAAGACCTTCAAGGATTTAACTGTGCTAGGGACAAGAATTGAAGATGACATCCGTAAAGGACTCTTGTCCAAAACAGTGGGTCGTGGATATCAAGGCTCAACGAGTCGTTCTTACGGCTTTACTAGTAAGACTGATGAGGTTAATCTTCTCGAATCATCAAAGAAGAATAATCCCCAAAGGAAGTTCACAAACATTGGTGACACGTACTCCAATGATTTGAAAAGGTTGATGAAACAGGGTAAGCTCCAACCCATAGGGCCTACACCTGACCCTGAAAAGAAGTCCAAGTTCTGGGACGAAAATTCATACTGCGAATATCATAGAGGTGAGGGACACGATACAGAAAAATGTTACAAGCTAAAACATGTCCTGCAAGATATGATCGAAGACGGTCGCCTGCCCATACCTCCTGGAGGTAAGCCTAACAATACTCAGAATCCTCTTGGAGTTCTTATGATTACAAATGAAGAATCTACTTTAGATTGTTCACACCTTATCTCTCCAATCAAACGGGAAGTTAATGGAATATGGGCAGACAACGATGAAGATGTGTACCTCCAGGATCTTCCCTTGATCAAAAGTGCCGAAAGTCTTACAGATGAAATCATCGCCACGATGCTTCGGGACGGTCACCCTACCGCGCCAATCACTGAAACCAATTCAAATCAGCAAAAAGGATGGAGAAAGTCGATCAAATGGACAAAAAATCAAGGAAGACTCTTCAAACTCACCGCTGGAGAAGGAGAGATATTCAAAGGAGAACCCGAAGATAACAAATTCGAGTCAGAGTCGGTGATGCCCGTCGTTGTGTGCACCAAAAATAATATTTATAATACCTATTAAAACTAATAGAAGCTAGTGGTAACTGGGTCGAACCATAGGGAGGCGATGCAATTATTAGTTGTCTAATCCAAGTCCAAGGTAACAAATGTGGGGGTTTGATTTGATTTTTGTTCTATAGCTAAAGGCAGTAAAAGTAAAGTAAACTAAATAAACGGATGAAAACAAATATTAAAAGGGTGCTAAGATGGTCGGTTCACTATAGTTTTGGCGGCAGTATACTAGGTAGGTCTAAAACAAACACGTGAGACGGGAAAATAAGAAGTCCTCTCGGTCCATTCTTAACATGTAACATCTTTCGATCTCGCTACAGGTCCCTAATATCACTAATACTAACTTTCGTTCTGAAAAGTGACTAAAAAGGCTAAATTAACTCATCTTTCGATCTCATTAATCTAGTCGTCTTAATTAGGCAGGCTATTTCCCTTCCCTATCTTTCGAACTTTATTGGGTCGGTCAATTCCTAGGCATTCAACTGGTCGCGTGCACTCGATTCGTCAAACATGGAAGTTAAATTAATTAAAACGAAACTAATACTCACGTGGCCAGTCGACCGACCAGGGTGTGCGGTCGATCGACCGTGGCGCGATCTAGGTCTACTGTTCTAATGCCGCCTACTCCTACAGATTTCCTACATCCTAGCACAAGGGATTTAGCTACTCATACTGGAAATAACGACAACAATAAACTTAACAATTAAAACATTCGAGTTCATGCTTAAATTAATTAAACGAACAATTAACATAAAACAATAATTTGGCTTCGGGGGATCCAACCTAGCAATTCTATACTTCGAATGAAAGCAAACAAACTGAATATTAAAACAGATGAATACCGTGTAGAGGATTTGCAGAAGAAAGATCAAAACCGAATGCGAAACGAAACTTTATTAATGGAAATAACCTAAACTAATGTATGTGTGGAACTTAATGATAAAACTGAATTAAAGCTTGATTATTATTCTGAAAACTTTTGGTTACGTTATATAGAATACAACGTAGTTCTTATTTCCCAAAACCTAACTACTATGGGCTTCCTAATTCTCGATCTCTTAATTCACGTCAGAATTAGCGGCTTGGTCGATCGACCTTGAAAGGTAGTCGATCGACTGCTCTTCGCTGAACAGTAGCTACTGGAACTCGTAGTCTGGTCGATCGACCATGGAGGGCAGTCGATCGACTGGAGTAGCTGGTACTTGGCTTATAATTCTTCATAAAATTATCTTTCAGGCCTCGAAATGCGCACCAAGTTCGTTCCTAGAGTAAATACTTCACGTCAAATGCAATGCAAGGTACTCAGGGACGGATTTAGCTCAATTTCTACTCGTTTCCGCATAAATCTACAATATTACATAAACATACGAAAGTAGACGAAATGGGGCAAATAGTAGCTTAAACTTACATAAATGAGCTCTGAAATGCGTGTAAAATGAGGTGTAAAACATCATATAAATGACACGCATCAAACTTCCCCAAACCAAACCCTTGCTTGTCCCCAAGCAATAAAACTAGACTCGATCCTAAAACCTAATTGGAACGAGTTCAATCTCAGAGCGAAATGCAAACCGAATAGCCTAAACCAATTTAATGCAACAACTAACAATCAATTAGTAATGTGAATCATGCAAACGAGTTATGAAGTCGTTAAAAATTGCTGAACTGTCAACTGTAGAGACTTATCAAATCGGACTCTCACGGGTCGCTCAAATCACACATAAGCACAGGTGAATATATGTAAAAGATAGAAAGAATTCATTTTGTAGTGACGCTCACCTAACTACGACCTATAAGAACATGCCTGCAATCTAATATGAAAATAATCTCTACAACCGTACATATGCATTCCAACCAAACAAATGACCATGACACATGCCGAGGTAAATATGGATATGTGAGGTAATGGGTAAGAAGAGGCTAAACATTTATGGGAATGTGGAGGTATAGGTGATCAAGCTAGTACCTAAACAAAACCATATGACAACATCCAACTTCTTGCTCAAAATTTCAACAAATAACCCGGTGTTAATAGCAAGCACAAAACTCACAATCTCCATAATAATAAACCAACCAACTCCCCATAAGATACAAATGCAACATGGGAGCAAAAATCGCCATTTAATAAGGACTTTGAATTATGCGATTGATTTTTCTCTCTCGGTTTCAGTCGATCGACCAAATTGGGCAGTCGATCGACTGTCCTTTACAGTACACATGCGTTTCTCTTTTCTTTTTCGAATCATTTTTTTCTTCTTTTTTTTTCAATTCTATTTTTTTCCTTCTTTCTTTCCTTCCTTTTTCATCTTCCCAATCATCATCTCAAAATGAGCATAGGCAACCAAAAACGTAGTAACAATCCCAAGAACATAAACTACTAGCTTGACAAGGGCAGGCTAACTGTAGAATGTAGTTAACGGGACAAAAAGGCTATTTTTGGCAGTGTGGAGCTTATGGGCAAAATGAATGAAGGAAACCTCTTCCACATGTGTCAACGAACCACAAACCGAATGCATACAGGTATTAAGCAGATTAAGTTCATATTTATGCAAATTGATGTAACATGTCTTATAAGGAGTAACTACTCACAATCCTAGATAAACTGGTCATGAATGTCACCAGTTATAGGCTCTAAATCTCAGAATATATAAGTAGTTTGCCAAAAATCTAAGTGAAGTCTCAAGTTCAGCAAGATATTTAACGAAAACTCGTAAACTATGCATATATGATTCTACTAATAACATGTCAATTAGCAAGGCTTAAACATATACAAGTGCAAATGCAATGTCATCATTGAAATACTACCGTTCCGACTCGACCTATATGCTAAAATAAACGTGCAATTTTTTTTTTTTAAAATTTTTTGAAATTTTTAAGTTTTTTTTTTTTTTTGTTGATTTTCTGTATATATATATAGGAAATAAACAACAATGCAAGACAAAAATGTAAACGTGAATGCAAGCAAATGAAATGCAACGCAAAACCCTTCCCCAAACCAAATCGCACAATGTCCCCATTGTGCAAAATCATGTAATGAAATAAAGGGAAAACGGGAATTTGCGATAATTAACTACATAAGACACGAAGTAAGAATTCGGAAACTCACAAGACTTTAAGCGCATCAAAAGGAAACCTCCCCAAACCAGCGTGAGGTAGGAGGTTTCAGTAGCCAGCAGTGCTACCAATAAGTACCTGAAAAGACAAACAATACCACGCATAAAACGAGAAAACAATTTATTGAAACGCAAAATTATGTGTAAAATAAAGAAACGGAAGAAAACAGAAGTGAGTCGGAGAATAAAGTGGAGAAAAGACTCCCTCAACTCCGCAAAGCGACCAAACACAGCAGGGGAATGATCGAAAATAGGTACAACAGCGAATCATGGTCGATCGACCACATCACCCAGTCGATCGACCATGGTGAACAGGAACAGAAGCTCCTGGAACTGTAGCGCTCAGTCGATCGACCATAGAAGGTAGTCGATCGACTGGAAAACCTGCTGTAACTTTCTGATTTCTTCGAATTAGCTCAATAAATTGAGCTATCAAAGTCTATAAACCTGCAAATACACACAATAACGCGCCCAAAATTGCACAAAACCCAAAGTAACTGTCTAAAGTGTATAAAATCCTAAGCAAACTTACGAAAATACGAAGTCTCGCGCACACAAAACAATAAATAAAAAGTCCAAAAGCAATAAAATGAATGGTTTATAAAGCAATTGATCAACTAATAGTTGATCAAGAACGGCCACGGAATGGCCCACTTGCTCGGCTTCTGGCTACAAGAAGTAGCCTCTACAGTGCTCATCTCCTCAGCTGCACTTTTTCAACTCCAACATCCGCTAAACTCAATGGATCAACAGCTTCAACATTTTCCCAAGCAATGACCTCTTCTGGCTCATCAAAGTCCAAGTCGGACTCCGTCACTTTGACTGGCTCCTCATCTGTCCCATAGCTAAGACATCCTAGACTGCCACTTTGAACGATTGGCTCCCTCACAGCTGGAGCAACATGCGGCTCTTCCTTCCCCAAACCAGCTCCTGCAATATCCAAAACAGAAGAATTTTCCTCCAATTTGCTCCCAATTTGGGGCGGAGGTGTTATAGCAGAAACAGGCATAGAGGCAGGCATATCAGAAAGCACAAAATAGGATTTCTTTTCAGAAACCGTATTACAAGTGACTGGCCACATAGGGTCTTTCTTCTTAGCTGTCTGGGCAAAGACAATTGAGTGCTTCCCTACTTTGAAGGTCAATGTCCCTGAGCCAACGTCTATAACTGCACCAGCAGTGTGAAGGAATGGTCTACCCAATATGATAGGAATGTGAGCATCCTCGGGCATATCTAGTACAACGAAGTCAACAGGGAAAAAGAACTTTCCTATTTGCACAGGAATGTCCTCTAAGACTCCTATAGGCTGGACCGCAGAACGATCAGCCATCTGTACTATCATGTTGGTAACTACAAACCTAATCAGTTTCAACTTCCTAGCAAGACTCAAGGGCATTACAGTAATACTGGCTCCTAGGTCACACAAGTCCTTCTCAATAGAAAAGGTGCCAATACTACATGAAACTTAAAAGCTACCTGGGTCTTCTAGCTTATGAGGTGCAGTGTGGGTCAAATAAGAGCATGACTCCTCAGTTAGTGCGACAGAATGCACCGTTTCAAGTGACTTCTTCTTAGACAAAAGTTGCTTCATAAATTTCATGTAAGCAGGCACTTGATTAACTAACTCAAGAAAAGGAACTTGTACGTTTAAGCTACGAATAACATTTTCAAATTTATTAAACCATACTTGTTCCTTCATCAGCACCAATCTCTCCGAATAGGGGGCTGAAAGAAGTAACTTATCCCTCTCCTCTAGGTCTCTCATGCCGGCATCGGTGGACTTAGGCCGAAAATCCACTACCTTTTCTTTGTTGTAGCTTGACCCTTCTTCAGACTGTCTCAAAAATGAGCCATTAATCGTCGTCAGGTCATATTTCGGAACCGGGACTGACCCATCAGCATCTGGGTCTTGCCTCAATATTTTCGGAGTCGTCGTACCCCGAAACAAGTGGTCCCTCAAGTTATTTGGCATTGGAGGATGAAAAGACTCACCATCAGCAGCGTTGTCAGTCGATCGACCAGGTTGGTCAGTCGATCGACCGACTTCTACAGGACCAGAAGCTACTGTATGTCGCGGACTGGTCGATCGACTGGGTATATCAGTCGATCGACTGATATACCTGGTAATCGTCTTTTTCTTGCCACTGTTCGTCACTGCCTTCTTTTTGCTCGATTCCGCCTCATCTTTTTCAGTGACATTTTCGACCATGGAGGGCCCATCAAGGGTAGACCCACTCCTCAAGGTAATTGCATTTAAGGTCTCCTTTTGATCAGTTTGCGTCGGTAAATGTCCCGGAGCTCGAGTTGTGTTCTTGCTTGCCAATTGAGCAATTTGGCATTCCAACATTTTCATCCCGGCCTCTCTAGCTTGAGACTCTTTCAGCAACAAGTTCTTCAACTCGGCAAATTCGGAACCTTAGGACTGCTGCTGCTGCTGAGGGACATACGGAGGCTTTTGATATGGCTGTTATTGCTTATGAGGGGCACATAATTCTGATGCTGCTGCTGCTGTGGAGGTGGAGTTGGATTTAGGACATTTTGGCTACTCCACCTCAAGTTCGGATGGGTATTCGGCTCAAAATAAGTTTTGTCTGCCTATAATGTTGAAAGGCAGCACAAGACTCATAGGGATTAGGACAGTTGTCTGAAACATGTCCTTCTCCTCCACATCTTTTGCAGACGAAAGGACCGTCCGAAACAACATTCACATGATAGATCCCTCCTTTTGAAGCTCCTCCCAACTCGTACTTATCAAATCTCGCCGTGAGAGCCTATAATGCAGCTACAGAAGGGGATTCAGCACTTCTCCTTTGATTTCCCCTGGAATTTCCATATTCAGCTTTGTGGGTGGCCAAATCATCAATAATTTTCCACCCCTTAGTCTCTCCCACATTCTCCTGGAATCTGCCACTAGCTGCCGCATCCAGGATCGCCCTCTGATCGTCATAAAGCCCATTATAAAATTGATTACATAGGCTCCACTTCTCAAACCCATAGTGCGGAATAGTTCGCACCAACTTCTTGAAACGGACCCACGCCTCATGAAAATTCTCATCAGGACCCTGTTTAAAGCTCGTGATCTGAGCTCTAATGGCATTCGTCTTCGAGGCAGAGAAATACTTCTTTTAGAATGCTAGGGCCAAAGAATTCCAGTCAGTGATCCCATTAGCAGCTCGATCCAGGTCTCTGTACCACTCCCTTGCAGCATCACGAAGAGAGAATATGAACATAGTCTCCTTCACCTAATCTTGGGTCACACCGGTTGGTGGGGGTATGGAACAGCAATAATCAATGAATGTCTCCATATGCTTGGCTGCATCTTCATTTGCAGCTCCCCCCAATTGGTTTCTCTCAACCAAGTTGATATAGGACGGCTTTGGCTCGAATTTTCTATCCATCCCTGGTAATGCGAATCCCTTATAGAGATTCTCAGCTGTCGGCTCAGAGTGACTGGCTATACTCGCTTCCTCAGCCATGTCTGGAGATGTGACAGTCTCAGCTGATGAAGTAGAAACAGGAGATGAAGGTGGATCCTGCTCAAATAATGCGTTCTCTTAGTAACTAGATAGAGTACTCAGCTCTTCCTCTATCGGCAATACTCTAGATGATCGTCTCAACTCACGCAAAGTCTTCTCAATCTCAGGATTGAATGGTAGTAATTCACCACCCTGTGACCTGCGCATAAGAAGAAACTACAAGTAGAATATGAGAATAGTTTAAGGAACAGATGTCCCTTAAACTAAGAGAAAGACTAAAAATAAAAACAACTAAAAATTTTAAACAATTGCCTCCCCGGCAACGGCGCCAAAATTTGATGCCCGTCGTTGTGTGCACCAAAAATAATATTTATAATACCTATTAAAACTAACAGAAGCTAGTGGTAACAGGGTCGAACCACAGGGAGGCGATGCAATTATTAGTTGTCTAATCCAAGTCCAAGGTAACAAATGTGGGGGTTTGATTTGATTTTTGTTCTATAGCTAAAGGCAGTAAAAGTAAATTAAACTAAATAAACGGATGAAAACAAATATTAAAAGGGTGCTAAGATGGTCGGTTCACTATAGTTTTGGCGGCAGTATACTAGGTAGGTCTAAAACAAACACGTGAGAAGATAAAATAAGAAGTCCTCTCGGTCCATTTTTAACATGTAACATCTTTCGATCTCGCTACAGGTCCCTAATATCACTAATACTAACTTTCGTTCTGAAAAGTGACTAAAAAGGCTAAATTAACTCATCTTTCGATCTCATTAATCTAGTCGTCTTAATTAGGCAGGCTATTTCCCTTCCCTATCTTTCGATCTTTATTGGGTCGGTCAATTCCTAGGCATTCAACTGGTCGCGTGCACTCGATTCGTCAAACATGGAAGTTAAATTAATTAAAACGAAACTAATACTCACGTGGCCAGTCGATCGACCAGGGTGTGCGGTCGATCGACCGTGGCGCGATCTAGGTCTACTGTTCTAATACCGCCTACTCCTACAGATTCCCTAAATCCTAGCACAAGGGATTTAGCTACTCATACTGGAAATAACGACAACAATAAACTTAACAATTAAAACATTCGAGTTCGTGCTTAAATTAATTAAACGAACAATTAACATAAAACAATAATTTGGCTTCGGGCGATCTAACCTAGCAATTCAATACTTCGAATGAAAGCAAACAAACTGAATATTAAAACAGATGAATACCGTGTAGAGGATTTGCAGAAGAAAGATCAAAACCGAATGCGAAACGAAACTTTATTAACGGAAATAACCTAAACTAATGTATGTGTGAAACTTAATGATAAAACTGAATTAAAGCTTGATTATTATTCTGAAAACCTAGGTTACGTTATATAGAATACAACGTAGTTCTTATTTCCCAAAACCTAACTACTATGGGCTTCCTAATTCTCGATCTCTTAATTCACGTTAGAATTAGCGGCTTGGTCGATCGACCATGAAAGGTAGTCGATCGACTGCTCTTCGCTGAACAGTAGCTACTGGAACTCGTAGTCTGGTCGATCGACCATGGAGGGCAGTCGATCGACTGGAGTAGCTGGTACTTGGCTTGTAATTCTTCATAAAATTATCTTTCAGGCCTCGAAATGCGCACCAAGTTCATTCCTTGAGTAAATACTTCACGTCAAATGCAATGCAAGGTACTCGGGGACAGATTTAGCTCAATTTGTACTCGTTTCCGCATAAATCTGCAATATTACATAAAAATACGAAAGTAGACGAAATGGGGCAAATAGTAGCTTAAACTTACATAAATGAGCTCTGAAATGCGTGTAAAATGAGGTGTAAAACATCATATAAATGACACGCATCAGTCGGAGTCGGAGTCGGAATTAGAGTCAGAGTCTAGAGAAGTCCCTAGACAGTCTCCTCCTGTCGTCACTCCCAATCCCCTTGTTTCTCCTAGCATGGCTTCAAGTAGTAACAGTAGCTTGGGAAATGTCCCAACAGCTGTCCCTTTACCGCCACTGACTACTGAACTGATGGCTTCTTTGTTTCAACTCTTTTCAAAATTTAATATGAATAAATCAGATTCTGCTTACTGTTTGTGTTATTGTGAATGCAATTCTATTTACAATGATAATGAGGATGATCCAGACCTATACTCAATCGAACTACCTCCCTACATAGCTAAAGAAATATTACAAGAGGGGGAAGGGGCGCCAGTTATAGAGAAAATTGAACCCATCAACGTAGGAACCGAACTAGAACCCCAAGAACTTAGGATAGGGAAAACATTAAGCCCAACCGAAAGGGTTAATTTCATAGACCTTCTACACGAGTTCAAAGACGTTTTTGCTGGGTCCTACAAGGACATGCCAGGGATCGACAAGGATATTGCAGAACACAGAATCCCAATGAAACCAGGTTTCAAACCTATAAAGCAGAAACTTCGTCGGATGAGGACAGAATGGGCTCTTAAAATCAAAGAAGAAGTCGATAAACAATTCAAAGTCGGGTTCATCAAAGTTTCCGAGTATTCAGACTGGGTGGCCAACATAGTACCCGTACCCAAAAAGGATGGGCGAATCCGAGTTTGTGTTGATTTCAAGGACTTAAACAAAGCAAGTCCCAAGGACGACTTTCCCCTACCACACATCGGCATATTGGTAGACAACACAGCAGATCACGCGTTGTTGTCCTTCATGGACGGATATGCAGGATATAACCAGATCAAGATGGCCATAGAAGACATGCATAAAACTGCCTTTACTCAATGGGGCACCTATTTCTATACTGTTATGCCATTCGGGTTAATCAATGCTGGAGCTACATATCAACGTACTGCGACCACACTGCTACATGACATGATGCATAAAGTAGAAGTATACGTGGATGATATGATTGTCAAGTCCAAAGATAGGAAGGGGCACATTGATAACCTTCGCAAATTCTTCTTACGACTACAAAACTACAACATGAGGCTCAATCCTCATAAATGCGCATTCGGGGTGACATCGGGCAAACTTCTGGGATATGTCGTCAGTCAACGGGAAATAGAAATCGATCCTTCCAAAATCAAAGCTCTAATCTAAATGCCATAACCTCAGACAGAAAAGGAAGTTTGGGGATTTTTAGGCAAGGTGCAATATATATGTCGATTCATATCGAAACTTACCAAGATCTGTGAACCCATTTTCAAGAAGCTCAAGAAAACAGATCATACCATATGGGATGATGACTGTCAAAAGGCGTTTGACAAAATTAAGCAGATACTAGCCAAACCACCAGTGCTCATGCCTCCTCAACGAGATCAACCTCTTGGTTTATATCTCACAGTGACCGAAATAGCCATGGGGGCTATGCTAGCACTGTTGGAGCTTGTGTCCTCCACAAATTAGTGTGATAACATTAATAAATCTCTTATAGGTTCACAAGGGTATACTTTGTATTTTATCAGTTGATTAACGATTACCAAATAACGGTTGGCTTGCTAGAAAGTTTGACGTTATTATCATACTGATGGCGGTGATCAACTGGTCCCTAAAAGTCACACCTAATGTGGTTATGAAAATATAATCACATTGATGCCTTATATGACTAAACAGTTAGTCACTGTGTTGATGAGACGATTATTTAATGCTGATTAAATAATATAAGTTTGAGACAATTAATCAATTAAATAAATTGAATATAATAAGTTATATTTAATTAATGTATATAATGTTAGCTTGGACGAATTAATATGTTAATTCGTAATTAAATGTAATCGGTTATATTTAATCAACAAATGATAATTATACGATATTATCATAATAAATTATTATTGACCCGTATTAATTTATGCGGTATAATATAAATGACAATTTATATTTAATACATTTTATACATTTAGCATACTACCAAAATAAGAAGATTTAATCTCCTTATTTTGGGTAAGTAGAGAAAACCGAAAAAAGAGAAATAACTCTCTTATTTCGGTCATATGGGCCGAGATTAGGAGAGAATAAATCTCCTTCATTCACTCTTATTTCGGTTACATAAGAGGAGTGTAGAGATCATAATTCTAACCTAATTTTCTAACCTAGCCTCCTCTCATCAGAAAAACACAAAATAACCTAAAAGTTTTACAGAAAATTTGAGGGATCGATTCTAGCAAGAAGCAAGGGCATATCTCATATCGTCAAGGGTGCAACTGATAGGAGAATATCATTGCGATATTGTTCATAGGCCGAATTAGCTAGGACCGAAGGTTATTTCTAATTCTCTACCTTTTGTTTATGTAATTCATTTTATGACTAGCATTCATCATTATATATTCGTTATAATCCTTAATTAAAGGGATGCATACAGATAAATCCCACAAGTGGTATCAGAGCCAAGGCCACGAATTTTATTTTGATGATTTTCATAAAATTGGATGCAAACAATTTTAGGGTTTCGAAAAAAAAAAACAAAAAACAAAAGGTGCGGCTGGAATTTTTTTTTTGGCCGAGAAGTTTTTTTTCATCCGTTTTTTTTCTTTTGTTTGATGATTTATTTCCATTTTATTTTTCATATTGTTGTTTTAATCAGTTAAAATAATCATATGATAAATTTGTAGATGTTAGGTTTAATGAGGATTAAATCATAATGTAAATGGAAATCGTCTAGTTGTTGATGATAAATTGTTTTTTGCTATATTGTTTCTTGTCTAGTTGTATATGCCAATCTTGTTAATAGCAACTTTAAAACAATTGTTCTTTTTCTTCAATGTTTGCGGCTGTTTTTCCCAAAAGAAAAAAAATTTGATTTTTTTTTGTTTTAGGGTTTATTCAGCCGAGAAAAAAAAAATTTTTTTGGTGTTTTTTGCTGGAAAACCGTGAGCCAAGAAAAAAGGGGATTCTGTTTTTGTTTTCGAGCTAAAACCGTGAGCAACAAGAAAAAAAAAACTGTTTTATTTTTTTTGCTAATATGCCGAGACTATTATAAAAAAAAAGTTTTTCTATTTTTTTTTTATTTGGTTTTAGCTGTAAAACCGAGAAGAGTTTTTTTTATTGGGTTGTTTCGTTTTTTACCGAGATAAATTTAAAAAGGAAAATTTTTGTTTGTTTTGGCCAGTATTAATTATACATTACATTTACAATGTATGATTAATTGTTGTGAAACGGTTCACAAATTTTAAGATACCTAATTATTTTAAAGCAGTTTAAAATATTGATGGATTAAATTCATATTACAAGTTTAATATGAATTAAAATTAAATTAATAGTGAGTAATTGAGGAATTGTCACTTAATTTGATCAATTTAAATAGGTGGTTTGGATAAAATTAATATACATAATTAAAGAATTATGTCTTGCATGTTTAATTTATTTTAGTTGATGCATTTTATTTAGTTGAATGAATCGTTGAATGGTTTTATTTACGTATTTTTGCAATCAGTTGTAATTTGTAATACCTAGTGTGGCCTTAGTCAAATTATGTTTTTGTAATGATGGGAACAAATATTTTTTAATGTAATTTGAGATCTCGTATCTCCGTTTTGGTTTTCTTTATTTATTACGGTTTTGAAATTAGAATGTAAATAGGTTTATTATGTAATTTTTAAATTGTAATTTTTGAGAAGATTAAAGATGGAGATTTGAGCTCACTCCCGCTACATGGATCAAGATGGAACATCAAGACAAGCTTCTCGGGTCCTTGGATGGATTCCAAAGTTGTATTTATGTTCATTTTGATAGGAGAGGCCACACTAGGACTTTATTTTGTTTTACGTTTTACCGTTCTTATTGCTTTTCATTCACATGCTAGTTAATGCATCATATTCCGCCTAAAACCAAACCACCTACTAAAATGATTGAAAATTGACACATATAGGTTGTATGTTAGTTTTCATAGACATACAGATGTCACATGTTTTTAAGCCATCACCTTAGTTTATTCATTCACGCATGCTAGATATTAGTTCACTTAAATGAATTAAAATAAAGTTGATGGGATCTTCCTCTAAAACGGAAATTGAGACTAGTCTTTATAAGGGCAAACAACTATGAATCCCTTCTTCGTCGGTAGGCATAATATGACCCCTTCTACGTTGGGTAAGTAGTTTGTGTTGACTTAGTTTATCTCAACATTATAGTCCGAAGAGTTTCTCGTGATTATGATGGACTAAAGATAGAATTTACAGAAATTTATCGACCAAGAATTATAACGAGAGAATTAGCCAAAAGGTTGGCTTATCAATTTCTGAGATAATTGAGTCTTGGGATCATTTATATAATTCTTGAGGAAGGTCAATTGTATAAATGCATGAGTCTTCGCGTTATAACAAATGTTACATTAGACTTAAATTAAAATCGATGCACATGCTTATTATTTATTCTTCTTTTCGCATGTGTAGAACACGTTTATTTTATCTTTTACAACAAATGGCTTGAAATAACGAAATCCCAATGCCAAGTGCCACACTTGGACGCGAGTCCTGGCTGAAAGTTTTTATGGACAACATGAATCGGTACGCGATCAAGAATGATGGGTCCAACTTTGCGGACTTGGAGGCGGACTACGGAATGTCTTTGCCATTGCTGACGGTAAGCTCAAGTACTTAACTGAGCCAATACCGGTAAACCCAGGCCCCAATACGGGAGTTAACGAGTCACTTGCTTATAGTGATTTCGTTATGGAAGCGGGTGCGATAAAGAACGTACTCATCTTTGCAATGGAAACCAATTTGCAGAGACGCTTCATTGCCCAAGGTGCGAACAAGATTTTCACCACGCTCACTAACGAGTTCTCTAAAGCACCGAGGATCGTTACTTATGAGCATACATGTCGCTTCTTTGATGCGAAACTCCAAAAGGGCCAACCGGTTAGCCCACACATTCTTAACATGATTGAGAATGTCGAGAAATTGGAGGCACTTGATTGCAAAATCAGTGAGAGCATTATCATTGACCGAATGCTTCATTCTCTTCACGATGGTTTTGCCCTTTTCGGGGCGAACTACAACATGAATGACTTGAAAAAGAGTCCTCATGAGCTACACTCCCTTCTCGTACAGACCGAGAAGGATATGAAATTGAGTGGGAGCATGAAGTAGGATGTTCTCACGATTTCTAACAAGGGTAAAGGTAAGGGCAAAGCTCCAGGCGACCTAACTGTAGGTAAGCCAAAATTCAAGAAGCCAGGAAACGGTAAGAGTGGGCCTGGTGAGACTAGTGGCTCACAGGGCAAGGCAAAGAGCAAGGGAGGTGACATTGAGTGCCACCATTGTCACAAGACTGGACATTGGAGGAGGAACTGTCCCGTGTACCGTGAGGACATTAAAGCAGGCCGCGTCGTTCCTGTTGGTATGTCATCTTATATTCATATGATTGAAATTAACCATGCAAGTTTCGGAACTTGGGTACTTGATACTGGTTGTGGTTCTCATCTGTGTAATCATTTGCAGGGCCTAAGAAACATCACACCTCTCGTAAAGGGTGATGTGGACCTGCGAGTCGGGAATGGAGCTAGAGTTGCTGCTGTCTCGAAGGGAACATATGTTATCCAACTCCCTAGTGGTTTTGAGTTATTTTTAAATAATCACATTACTATGTACCCAGTTTGTCTAAGAACATTATTTCAGTTTCCGTACTTGATAAAGACGGATTTTCATTTTTAATAAATGATAATAGCTGTATTTTCTCTTTCAATGAAATGATTTATGGCAAAGCGGTTTCCATGAATGGAATTTACATCTTAGATCAAACCACAGAAGTATTACACGTGAATAATAAGAAATTAAAGGTTGGTGACAAAGATCAAACCTATCTATGGCATTGTCGAATGGGACACATAAATGAGAAACGCGTAAAGAAACTTGTCGATAATGGGACCATTCCCGCATTCAAATTTTCTACATATGGCACGTGTGAATCATGTCTCATTGGCAAAATGACTCGAATTTCCTTCAAAGGTGTTGGAATGCGCGCTAGTGACCTATTAGGACTCATACATACTGATGTTTGTGGACCTATGTCAATTACCGCTAGAGATGGCTATAGATATTTTATCACTTTCACGGACGATTTGAGTAGATACGGATATGTCTACTTAATGAAGCATAAAAGTGAGTCCTTTGAGAAATTCAAGGAATACCAGAACAGGGTTGAAAACCAACTGGGTAGAAAGGTTAAAGCACTCCGTTCAGATCGGGGTGGCGAATATCTTTCAAATGAGTTTGATCAACACCTTAAAGACTGTGGAATCGTTTTGCAGTTAACTCCACCTGGAACACCTCAATTAAATGGTGTGTCCGAACAGAGAAATCGAACCTTACTTGATATGGTTCAATCCATGATGAGTCACACGGTAGTGCCTGATTCATTATGGGGTTTTGCTCTTTTGTCAGCTGCTTTTATACTTAACTGAAGTCCGACTAAAGTTGTCGACAAGACTACATATGAAATGTGGAAGGGAACAGTCCCTAACTTGTCCTTTATTCGGGTTTGGGGCTGCGAGGCTTATGTCAAGTGGAGACACGAGGATAAGCTCGGCCCGCGATCGGTCAAGACATACTTTATAGGTTATCCAAAAGGATCATTTGGTCATTACTTCTATTCGCCTACCGAACATCGAGTTTTTGTTGCGACTAGTGCGACGTTCTTAGATAAAGAATTTCTCGAGAACAAGACAAGTAATAGAACCTTCGAGCTGTCGGAGATTCCAGAACCAACAACCGAGGAACAGATGGAGGAAGTTGTTCCTCCAACTGATGATACGGTTAATATTCCTGAGGAACCTAGGAGGTCGGGTTGAGTCTCTCATCCTCCGGACAGATACATTGCTATGGTCGAGGAGAATGACGTTTTGCTCCTAGAGAGTAATGAACCCGCTACCTATAAAGGTTATATGGCCTGTTCCGACTCAAAGCTATGGCTCGAAGCCATGAAATCCGAGATGGACTCCATGTATGAGAATGACGTATGGGATCTTGTTGATTTACCTAATAAGGTAAAACCTCTACAGTGCAAATGGCTTTACAAAATAAAGCGTTCTGTAGACGCGTAACCAGATACCTATAAGGCACGACTAGTGGTAAAAGGTTTCACTCAAGTGCACAGATTGCATTATGATGAGATTTTTGCACCTGTAGTCATGCTACGTTCTATTCGGATAATCTTAGCGATTGCCGCATTTCATGACTATGAAATTTGGCAAATGGATGTGAAAACCGCCTTCTTAAACGGTTATTTGGAGGAAGAGTTGTACATGGTGCAACCCGAAGGTTTCATAGATCCTGAACATCCTAAGAAAGTATGAAAGCTTAAGCGTTCAATTTATGGACTTAAACAAGCTTCTCGGAGTTAGAATCATCGTTTCGACCAGGTGATAAAAGAGTATGGTTTCACTCGATCGGTCGAAGAACCATGCTTATATATCAATTCGAGTGGGAGCAAGATTGTATTCTTGATATTGTATGTCGATGACATACTCTTGATTGAGAATGACATTCCTCTCCTATCTTCGGTTAAAGAATGGTTGAAGAACCATTTCCAGATGAAAGATCTGGGTGAGGCACAATGCATTTTGGGAATCCGTATCTACCGAGATAGATCACGATGGACGTTATCACTTAGTCAGGAGTCTTATTTGGATAAGATTCTTGAGAAGTTCAGCATGACCAACTCCAAGAAGGGGAACCTTCTAATGACGTCTGGGATGCAGTTGAGCAAGTCTCAGTCACCCACGACGCCTGAAGGAATTGAGCGCATGATTCATGTTCCTTATGCATCTGCAATAGGATCAATCATGTATGCCATGATATGAACACGTCCAGACGTGGCATATGCATTGAGTATGACGAGTCGGTACCAAAAGAATCCAGGTGAAACACACTGGATAGCTGTTAAAAATATCCCCAAGTACCTACGGAGGACTAAGGATAGGGTATTGACTTATGGAGGCGATACTAAGCTATGCGAAATCGGTTACGCAGATGCTATCTTCCAAACGGATCGAGATGATTCAAAATCTCAGTCCGGATTCGTCTTCACTCTTAATGGTGCTGCGGTCAGCTGGAAGAGTTCCAAACAGAGTGTTGTAGCAGATTCTACTACTGAATCCGAGTAATATGCCACTTCGGAAGCAGCTAAGGAAGCGATATGGATGCGTCAATTCTTACAAGGACTTACGATAGTTCCTAGTTCGAATGACCCGATCACCATCTATTGTGACAATAGAGGTGCCATCTTCCAGCCTAAGGAGCCAAAGTCTAGCAACAAATCTAGACATGTACATCGGAAAGCTCACCTGATCCGTGATTACGTGGAGCAAGAAGAGATAGTGATTGACAAGATAGCTTCGGATGATAACATCGCGGACCCTCTCACTAAACCGTTGAATTTTGATAAGCATGAAGGGCACGTTATTTCCATGGGAATTAAATGTGTTCCTGAGTTGTAGTAGTTGATTATGGATTTGATACATTATCTTTTTCATATACTATTTATAACTTCATCGTTTTATTATAATATTTTGTTTTTCTTGTGGATTGTACTGACAACATTGAACGCCACAAAGTGAACTGAATTACATTATATTTTATTTGGTCCGCAATCGCCTTAATGAGTTGATAACTCTGGCTATTATATTGTGCAGTCGATTGATGGTGGGTTCAACGAGCCATAAGTCAAACGGTTGAATGATCGATCACAGATGCGAGATTATAACAATACCTCGTAGGACAAATTTTTGTGACAACGTAATGGAGTCCTAAATGTTTAAAAACATTTGGTACCAGGTCGTGGATAGGACATCCATTGTGTTCCTAGAGTCGATTCTTTTGACTATCGACTGTCTCTTGAGATTAAGGCAGTTTTTGGGTGACTTTGGTTTCTTTCTCACGGTCTGTCGTAACTGGAGGCTAAGTATATTTTTTCTGGGTCATTTCATACTGTGCTTACATCTGCAGGATTCGAGTTGAGGAAAATATCCAACCCTTATCAGGTATAGTTATTTCTCAGGGCCACTCGAGGAGTTGTAACTGAAATGCATGGCCATGCTCGAATGATGATTCGTTTATCAGTTAAGTTACTCTCTAGTCGGGGAAACCACTCTTGATACAGATCACTTGTAAAATACGACCTTTGTGAATACAGATTTTGCAAATTGTTTTACATTGAGTGGGAGAAATTTTAGGATATGAGAATCGGTTATCGCACATACACTTGTGAGGAGGAGTGGGAGTTTGTTGGAGCTTGTGCCCTCCACAAATTAGTGTGATAACATTAATAAATCTCTTATAGGTTCACAAGGGTATACTTCGTATTTTATCAGTTGATTAACGATTACCTAATAACGGTTGGCTTGCTAGAAAGTTTGACGTTATTATCATACTGATGGCGGTGATCAACTGGTCCCTAAAAGTCACACCTAAAGGATGTGTTTGAGAGATGTGGTTATGAAAATATAATCACATTGATGCCTTATATGACTAAATAGTTAGTCACTGTGTTGATGAGACGATTATTTAATGCTGATTAAATAATATAAGCTGAGACGAATTAACTGTCGATTCGTAAATTGAATATAATAAGTTATATTTAATTAATGTATATAATGTTAGCTTGGACGAATTAATAAGTTAATTCGTAATTATTATTGACCCGTATTAATTTATGCGGTATAATATAAATGACAATTTATACATTTAGCATACTACCAAAATAAGAAGATTTAATCTCCTTATTTTGGGTAAGTAGAGAAAACTGAAAAAAGAGAAATAACTCTCTTATTTCGGTCATATGGGCCGAGATTAGGAGAGAATAAATCTCCTTCATTCACTCTTATTTCGGTTACATAAGAGGAGTGTAGAGATCATAATTCTAACCTAATTTTCTAACCTAGCCTCCTCTCATCAGAAAAACGCAAAATAACCTAAAAGTTTTACAGAAAATTTGAGGGATCGATTCTAGCAAGAAGCAAGGGCATATCTCATATCGTCTTGGGTGCAACTGATAGGAGAATATCATTGCGATATTGTTCATAGGCCGAATTAGCTAGGACCGAAGGTTATTTCTAATTCTCTACCTTTTATTTATGTAATTCATTTTATGACTAGCATTCATCATTATATATTCGTTATAATCCTTAATTAAAGGGATGCATACAGACAAATCCCACAAGCACAAATCGTCGGAAAAGAAGAAAAAGCTATCTACTACCTTAGTAAGATGTTCTTGGAGTATGAATGCAAGTACACGACTCTCGAAAAGACATGCCTCGCTCTTGTGTGGGAAACGAAGAAGCTACACCATTACATGCTAAGCTACTCCCTCAAGGTGTACTCCAAAATGGATCCTGTCAAATACCTCTTCGAAAAACCCATTCTCAACGGACGCTTCGCAAGATGGACCTTAATTTTGAACCCCCGCGATAAAGCAGAAAATATAAGCTATAAATTCAAGTGGAAATTAGGAAATTTTCATTACTTTTAAAATTTAAAGTGCGGGTTCATTAAAACATAAAACACGAACAAAGAATGCGGAAATAAAATTGAATTATACAAATGTGATAGTCAAGGTGAGGGAAAATATATCCCTCGAATGACAGATGATAAAACGTGAGTCTAAGCAATTCTACTAAACCAACTACTAGTCCAAGGTGCTCGCTAGCTCACACGTCTAAACCCCACAAATGCATCTTCACGAACCAGTCATTCATGTAAACATGAAAGCCACGGTCAGTGGGGAGTAACTCAGGGTTCTCCCAGCCACATTATGTCAAAACGAACATAACAAAGTGTAGACGCGAGCCCACGGGGGCGCTTGGGAAACAAGTGTTTGCATTTGTGAAGTCGCCACCAATTTATTATGGACAATTGGAAACCGTTCGAATACCTTGTGTCATGTCAAGACACAAAATAGTGACATGAACACCAAGAACTCCTTACCGTTAGCATTCTATGTCTAGAATGACTCTCGTGGATGCCAATGAACACGGATGTTCACAGAGATCTGGAGTAAGGGGTGAGGGTACGTATTAGGAAGCTCTTTTGATCGAACACCTAATCACGTCCGCCTCGATAGCGGCCTCTACTAATGATTAGGGAAAATCGTCTATACTTGATATATTGTCGATTATATACATGCAATGCAACATCCAATAAATTAATCCTAGCATGTGAGAATTAACTAAGTCGGTGAACACGTAATTAGCAAACAATTAAAGTCGAGGTAGGAATTTAGATTGATTACAAATGAATATACAAGCAATACAATAAAAGAAATACAATAATAATACAATAAAGGAAATTACAATAATTACATCGGATTAATTTATTTATGTCGAAAATACATTTAAAACGGATGGTTTTAGAAAAGAAAGAATAAATAAATTAACGAACGGATTATTAGGTGATAATACGAGTAATAGTTAATTAAATACGTAATTAATAAACTAGGTCAAAGCAAAATGGGAGTTCAGAGACAGAAATCAACCAGGAACAGGCGCAGCAGAGCTGCGTCCCTTGGAAGAGGCGCAGCAGTTGCTGCGTCTGTTCCTTGGCTCAGTTCTGGCTGTGAAGCCGGAATTGCAAATCGTTAATGTTCGTTGGTGAGTTTAATGGTTGATTAATGGTATTTGACTCGGATGAAAGTGATTAAAATATTATTTACATGTGATTGAGTCATAAAAACGATAAAACATGAATGAAACTGATTAGAATGAATTATTTACAAGATTAAAAGGTTAATTAATGAATAAAAATTAGCAAACTAATCAAATTAATTAGGTTAAACAGGTTATTAATGGCGAACTAATGATGGCAACGATAAACAATGGATGCAAATATTTTGATGATGAATTCCAGAGACTCAATATTAATGAATCGAACCTCTAAAAATCCGGATTGATTGTAATGACGAAAACCCGCAAATATGTATTATAAGGGATTTAAGTCGGGATTCATGATGAATTAATTATGAAGAATTATTTACATGTTAAAATTATTATACTCAAATTATCGGGTTAAAAGAAATATGAACAAATGAAAACGAAACAAAACAACCGAATTGTTAAATGACGAACGAAGAAGAAAGGAAGCAGGAACTGCGGCAGCTTCACGAAGAGGCGCAGCAGGTACTGCGTCCCTTCGAAGAGGCGTAGCAGTTGCTGCGTCCTTTCTCGACGGTTGTCTTCTGATAATCCGTAAAAAATGTTTTTAAACAATGGTTTTACAAATCGGTTTTAAGAATACTTTCGACATAAATCTTACAATTGATTACAATAAATAAAGAACAATAATAAAATAAGGATTATACACCCTCAGACTTACATGTTTGACGAAACGAGATGAACTAAGTTAACGTTTAGTGATGCTCGACTAGAATGTAGACGAAAGTGGCCTCTAGAAGGAAAACTAATAAAGTTGATTAATTTTGATTGATGTGGAGTTGGTCAAATTGGTCGGTCATGCAAAACGAGGCTGGTACTCAGAAGGATTTGAGCTTACGTGGTCGAAAGTTCAAGCACGTAGACGCCAAAAAGTAAGAACGTGGTCTAGAATGCAAAGGGAGAAGAGAAGGCGGACACTCGCGTGAGAAATATGTGAGACCGAAGGTCTCTATTTATACTAATCACACGGAGGAAATAGGGTTTTCGGAGAAACTTTGGAAGTGAACCTCGAAAAGATATCAAAAGATACGAAAAAAATACGCAGAAAAGGACTTGGGAAGAGGCGCAGCATGCACTCCGTCTCTTGGAAGAGGCGCAGCACTTGCTGCGTCCTTTCCCAAGTGGTTTCCTCCTGCGGAAGAAAGATTTCCGTGTTTTGATTATGGAATAACGGATTAATCTTGTTTTCCTTAATATTTTGTGTGAATATTACGGGAAATTCTTTACCAAAGATTAAAAGGTTGCAAAATATGGAATAGAAATATCCGGAACATTCCAGAACATTCTGACTCGGTTTTAGAAAATGAAGACGGTTTTTTTTTACCCGGACTCCAAATGTACTCTAATTACTGCCAAAAGACCGTATCGGCACGTAGATATCAGTTAAGAGGTAGACACAATGTTTGAGCTATCACTTAACGATAAACTTACGAACTGTCATAAATCGTTCCGTATACCAAACATGCGGCCCAATCATCACCGGGTGGTTTGCGGGAGGTGCAGAAATGAGGTATCTACAGAGCCCCCACTTTGACTGAGGCTTGGACAAGGCGAAAGTCAAAGTATAGCCATCAGGTCAATCGAAGATTACAACCTGACGAATATGGCGACGCAAGGCGGCTCAAGGGGTCTGAACCAAGGACCTGTCGTCGGGAACATTTTAGAGTCTGTCGACTTCCGGGGAGGGTCGTTTAATGTCCATTAGACTACGTAAAGAGGCTTGCCAGCCATAAGAAGAGACCATACCTGAAATTCCTTGAAACTCTAGGGGAAACAAAACGCGATATTGGGAGAAGACAGCAGGACGTAGTCAGGAATTGCTGGGAGAAATCTGCTTGTGGTCGGCTTCAAACAAACTTCAGAAGAGCTTGGGGTCGATGTTGATCTCCATGTCTCTAGAGGGAATGTCTATCCGTGAACTCTCGCTGGGGGAACGTAATCGGGAACTGATCTCCATGTCTCGAGAGGGAATGTCTATCCGTGTACTCTCACTTGGGGAACATAACCGGGAACTGATCTCCATGTCTCGAGAGGGAATGTCTATCCGTGTACTCTCGCTGGGGGAACATAATAAAGGCGTGTCGAAACACTTGTCAAAAAGGAACGGCTCATTGTGACAAGCTAGGTCTTGGCAAAAATAGGGCAACAGTTTGCTGCTGGCTTGGAAACGCGGGTCCGGGCGAAGAATAAACGTCAAACGGACCAAACATGCGATACGGCATCGAGGAAGAGGCGCACCAAAGATGGGCCCACGAAATAAAGAACTTATAACGAATCTTCAAAAATTCATATGGAGGGAAACTGAGGAAGAGGCGCAGCAAGAGCTGCGTCCCTTGGAAGAGGCACAGGACCTGCTGCGTCCTTTCCTGAGTGCGGCAATCCTGCGTAAAAACCCGATGAAACAGAGGGGTTTATTTCATTATTTCGAAATACAATTCTCAATTTCTCTCTCAAATTCCAACCATTTCCGTCAAAATTTGATCCAAAAGCTTGCATTTGCCATGACTAATCGAGGTATGTGTATTAATCTTGCATTTATCTTCCGTATTAGATTAAATTGGGCCGACAAAATCAGGGTTTTCAACCCTAATTAGTCGAAAATTTGGGGCTTTTCCCTCAAATGATTTTGCCTTGCTAAATTGACCTTGTAAATGATTAGTTGGTACTATAAGGATCATAACTATGTATTTGTTTCGAATTTTCGTTGAGTTTTGAGCATTTGAGTTAAATTGTGACGGTTTCAAAGCTAAACCGAAAATCGCTTCGAAAATAGCCTTAGGATTGCCCATTCATGACGAAACTTGGTATTTGGGATCCTTGTATTATGGTTAAACTTCCTATCATCTCGGAATTTTTATTTGTGACGGCTTTTCAGGAAACTTTTCTAGGGCATAATCGCCGTTATAACGAAATGCTGCCGAAATTCCGACTCGAACCCATGACTAGGCTTCAACTTAGGCTTGACTCGACCTAAATTACCACATGAGCAGACAGGTTTGTGGGAAAATTGCCAAGGATGGCGAGAAAAGAGCGATTTCGGAGCTCCGAAAACTCGAAAATCCCCTAATTAAGGCTTGTCGTCACTTGACGCGGCCTAAATTCACTTTAATTTTGCAGGTGATGAGGCTTCTACATCAGGGAGAGATCCCATGGATGTGGACACCGCTCTTGACCCTTCTCAGATGCTTGAGGAGGTCTTGGAGTAGGCTTTCACCGCTGCGGTGACGACTACTGAGGCTGTTGAGGACGAGGTCCTCGAGGAGGAAGTTCCTGAGGAGGAGGAGGCCCCGAGACGAGCCAACATTGGACGGGGTTATTGCCAGCTGAGGGGAGCGCCTGCGTGGGCTGAGACCTGGGATAGTAGGCACCTGCTTTGGGCTGCGGAGGGTCACCTGTCCTACAGGACGGTGAAGAGCTTGGTAAGTCGAATTCATCACTCTTCATTCATCTTCTTTTATTTCAATTTATCAGTCCTTTTCCTTCTTCATTCAAGCTAAACATAGCTTTTGTTTCAAATCAACATAGGAGGCCAGGAACATCAGATCGTTCTCGGGCTACACGACAGCGATGGGGTGCTACGAGAGGCTGTCAGCGGAGGAGCGAGCCATGATCGAGTGGGGAGCATTCGGTGCCCTGGTGCAGGCTTGGAGGGATATCGCGAAGAGGAAGCTTCGGGCCAACCTTAGTCTGGTTCGAGCTTTCTTGGACCAGTTTTGGGACACGAGCTCCACATTTCACATGCCTTTTGGTGAGGTGGGGGTCACTCTGGAGGATTACGGCATGATTTCTGCTTTGCCGTGTGGGACTGAGGTTGTGGAGTGGCCGGAGACAACCATGAGGGTAGACTCGGCTGAGGCGAGGAGGTTGATCGGCTGGAACTTGGCGCCGAAGGCTGATGCGGTGCCTGGTTTGGTGTCTAGTTCTTACGTTCGGGACTACTTTGCGGGGAAGACCCCGTCGTTGGTGGTGATCGAGGGGAGGGAGACGGCTCCTCCTCCCTGTACTGTAGAGCAGAGAGTCCGTTTGTGGCTCTGGTGGTTCTTGTCTTCGATCTACCTCGGAGACAAGGGAGAGAGGTTGTCGATGAAGCTTCTTCCCTTTCTTTCTGACTTGAGCGACATAGGCCGTTGGGACTGGGTCACTGCTGGTTTTGCGGTCCTCATCCGCTTCATGAGGGCCATGGTTCGTCTGGAGTTGATGGAGAAGGGGACTTCTCCTGCTGCTGTTGGCCCTGGACGGTTGTTTGAGGTATGAACCTTCATTTCATTTTATGAAAGATCATTTCCTTTTCTTATCGAACCACGAAAGATCGTTTTTTTATTATCCCGCTCTACAGGCTTGGGTGTACTCCTACTTTTCGGGCCTCGCGCCCAAGAGGATGGAGCTGGTGGAGAAGGCCTATCCCGTTGTGAGGGATTGGGTGATGTGCCGCACGAGGAGCCGGCGTTCCTTCCATGACGTCTGTCGACGAGAGACGAACGCTCTTCAGCTGGACGGCGTGAGTACTTTACCTTGCATTGTTTGTCTCTCTTCTTTTACTTTTAGAACTGATCATAAGAATGACCCTTCGTTTGCTTTTCTAGTGGGTGCCCAGGTCTTGGGAGGAGTACGCTGGCGCTCCTCCCTTCGTGGCTGAGGTCCTTCGACCTAAGAGCTCGAGCCGGTTGCTGCTGAGGACGTTGATGGGTCCTGTGTGGTACTTGGGTGAGCGCTTGGCTCGTCAGTGCTCTCGGGATGTCTTGACGGTTCCCATCGATCCTCCCAGGACGATGTTCAGGGAGCCTTCTGAGGCTAAGAGGGAGGCTGACTTGGCTGGCGTTGGTGGTGACGCCCTCCTTCTTCCGGGCGAGGACTACTCGGCGTTCCTCTACGGGAGGCTGGCGTATTGGTCGGTCGTGGTAAGTATTTACTCTCATTTTGATCAATTTGAGAACACGATGAATGATCATCGGCTTAATGGAAATCATTTTACTTTGCAGGAGGTCGAGGCGGCGGGCATCGAGCCCCATAGTACCCCGAGACCCTTGAGTACACCGACGCGACGGGGATGACGACGATCTCCGAGCTGCGCGACTTTGACGCGGCGGTGAGAGATGCTGGCTTGGACGAGTGGAAGCATCTGATTCGGAGGGTGAGTCTCCTAACTTGTATAATTTTGTATAAGAACACATTTGCTTGAGTTTGTCCAATCGTTAAGAATCTCTTCTTTTGAAATGCAGGTCGCGCCATCCCGGTTCGTGGATTTATGGAGGGTAGTTAACCGGTTGTGGGCTACTGCTGTCGAGGCACTTGCTGGCGGCCGAGGACGTCAGATATGAACCTTCCGTTTACTTCATTTTCGAATTTATTAACTTCCATCAAGTTTGAAATGATTGACATGAGCCAATTCTTGTTGCTTGCAGAGGGAGCGTGAGCTGCAGCGAGAGCTTGCCCAGTCCCGAGAGGAGACAGCTCACCTGTTGAGGGAGCTCGAGGTTCGTGACGCCGAGGTTGCTGCTCTCGAGGCGAGAGTTTCTGAGCTAGACGGCGACCAACAGTACCTTGCTTGTTGTTTTTTTGTTTTTTGGCTGTATTTTATACATTTTGGGACCCACATTTTTGACATTCGGACTTTTGCTTAAGGGCTCGAGCCCCCAGTTTGGTGTACATATCCCCTTTTGATTGTATATATGATGGCCTGAGTGCCTTTGCTACTGGGTTGCTTTGTTTGTACCTGCGGGTTAACTTTGAACAGGTTTGGTAGATGACGGTTTGCGCCGTCATGCTGCCGAAATTTACACAGAAATCGCATAGAATATACATTTGTACACATGGCCTAAATTAGCGCAAAACAATGACTCGAAAATGCAAAAATTTGGCCGGAAATGACCGGACGGTAGGGAGGGTTACCGCCTAAAAAAAGAAAAAAAATGGAAACATATAAGTTGAAGGTTAATGTGGGATTGGAGTGAAATGATTCCCCAAAAAAGAAAAGTAAAAAGAAATGTATAAGTTTGAAAATAAATAAATTAAATTAAATTGGTGAAATGATTCCTCAAAAAAAAGAAAAATAAAAAGAAATGTATAAGTGTGCCAAAATGACGAAAATGTCGATATCGCCTCGAAATGTGTGCCCGTGAAATTACGAAACACGAAATATGGCAACTTGTCGTATTTACCAAAATAATAACCCGTATGAATATGAAATTATTCGTTGAGGAATTTAGGAAAGATCCAACGCGGAAAATCACAGAAAGAAGGCTGAGGAAGAGGCGCAGCAAGAGCTGCGTCCCTTCGAAGAGGCGCAAAGCAGTCTTTGCCTGTTCTGATGCATCCGTCCTGACGGATTTTAGGAAACAACTTTTAGTATAAATAGAGACGTCGAGGGAGGTTTTATTCACATAATTCTTCCTTCTTTTCTTCGTCTTATTACATGAAGCTCTCAAAATAAGCATACATCATGAATACTCTCGAAATTCGTCTAAAAGAATGGACAAACGAATTCTCTAATGTGGAGAAACACGACATGGGTGCTTATAACATTGGATCACTCTTATGTTTGAAGTTGATCAAGGTGGTCAAACCATTCCTAGATGCTTGTCTTGATTATTGGGACCCGGATTATCACGTATTTGCCTTCCCAGGAGGCGACATTTGCCCATTTCCCAAAGAAATTGCTGCGATTGGTAGTTGGGACCCGGAACATTTGCCTGATATACCCTCTACTTCTCAAGGATATAAGAACAAGTTTAGGGATTTGCTTGGGTTGGCAAGAGCTGATGTGGACCGTCTTGTAACCTCTAAAGGAGTGCGAATGTTGGATTTAATCGATCGATTCATCAATAGGGCAGATCCCACTATCTCTTATGTTGCCAGGCGAAGGGCATTCGGGTTTTGCCTACTACATGTATATGTCCTTCAAGGGCATGTTGATGAGGATTTAAGAGGCGACCCTCGTTATTTGAGCTTGATTGAGCAAATGGAGCTGCGTAGGAGCCCAGCTTGCCTGTGTTTAGGAGATATCCTATTGGGTTTAGATAAGAGGAAACCCAATCGTGACCTTCCTTATCTGGGGCGTCCCATCATATTGCAGGTAAAAGAACCCTTTTTTTTCTTTTTCTTCTTTTCTCTTCTTTTTTTTCTTCTTTTTTTTCTTTTTTTTTATTTAGTTTTATTTATTTTTTTTATACCCGCTTTTGTTAGGTCTGGCTTATGGAGCGTCTCCGATTGATCGAGCCCCCAGTTAATGTTCCTGCTTATCATGCTCGCTCAATTGCAATGAGGACTAGGCTCTACATGGTGGACTTCACTCGAGTCTGCAATTATTGGGAAAACAAATTGAAGAGTGAAGATGGCCCCTTGATTAGATGGATCGTACCATGGTGGCATCTTAAATCTGTCACTGGAGTATCATCCTTGGATCCTACCCGGTCTGTGCACATCCCTGGCTTGGAGTTTATGATATGCATCTTTCCCGAGAGGTTGATGAGGCAGGTTGGATTGAAGCAGACAATTCCGAAGCTTGACACTGTCCCGCAGACTGCTGTGGCGCTTACTACTGAGAGTCGAAGAGAATGGGCCATCAAATGGACTCAAAGAAATATATGGTTCTTGAATTCTTCTGTTAGTGCTCTATGGGTGTCAGATTCCTATCTGCGGTGGAGGAAAGCTACTACTCCGGAGTAGCGCGATAGATTGAGGAAGCGCGAGCCTGTTAAATACAAGGTTCGCGAGGTAGAAAAGGAGAAAGAGAAGCATCTGACCGAGGGAGAGGAAGAGGCCGGGTTTCGAGTTGTTCCTCCTTCGAAGAAACCAAAGACTTCTCCTGCCGGCTAGACCACGAGAGAGACCATTGGTGATTAGGTCGGAAGTGGCGCAAGAGCATCCGGCTCGAGGTCGGGACAAGAAATATGATAGAAATGACAAAGGCAAAGGGAAAATGGAAGAATACCCTAAGTCTTTATTATTATTTATTGTTATTATTATTGTAATAAGAAGGTGGGGTTTTCAGAATCCTAGCCTATTTTTTTTTTAGCATTATTTTTATTATGTAACGTACTATAATTATTATTATTAGAAATGAAATAAAAAGGTTAATTGGTTATGAAACCGTTGTGATTTTCTTTTCATTATTCTTGTCGAATTTCAAATGCAATTGCAAATGTCCTTCTATTTACATTTAAAATAATTAAATGGGTTGTATCCTGTGAAGGATTGCCTACGTATTCATTTAAAGAAATGAAATCAAACCCTTGCGCGTAGTTCAAGTAAATGTAAAAGAATAATTGTTCTAAGCAAGAGCTTGTAATGAACTTAGAAAATAAGCATGAGCTTTACTTACTACTAAAATGCAATTTAATTTATTTGATGATATGAGGATGACAAATTGTCAAAATGCAAGAGCAAGATGACATTAGCTTAATTCAGCATGGCCATGGGCCGTTTATTTCGTGCCACAAGAGCGACACGTGAGGTTACGCGAGGCGCGTTTTTTGCTCCTATTCTAAGCATAGTAACGTTTCAATTGGTCGAGGTTTATTGGGTTGGCAAATTCGTTCCCATCTAGGTATGTGATCCTAACCGCACCCCCTGGAAGTATGGACTTGACTAGAAATGGCCCTGCCCAATTGGGTTTGAATTTCCCTCGTGGATCGACAGGTAAAAGAGCTCTAATTGATTTGAGGACCAAGTCTCCATCTTTTATATTCTTTGGCTTAACCCTTTTGTTGAAGGCGCGTTTGATATGTGCCTGATATGTTTGCACATTATGTAATGCACGTAACCTTCGTTCATCCAGGAGGATGAGTTCTTCATACCTATCTCTCTTCCACTCGGTTTATAGTTTTTCCGAGTTATATGATTAACATACAAAACTAATTAATTTTGATTTATGAAGATAAAACTTAAAATAAATTTGCATGTTAAAAGTTTCTGGTCCTAAGTGATTTTTAGGACATTTTGGTTTATTTATGGATTTTATTGTTCATTTTATATAATATTGGCATTAAAATGTGATTTTTAGGATAAAAATGTCATTTTTATGATAAAAATGTCATTTTTGGATGAAAATTAGATAAACTTCGAATTTTTCAGTGGTTTTTGGATATGTTTTCACATATATTATTTACTGATGGCCTGTAAATTTTCATGATAAAATGAGTTGTTTTGCTCGCAATATGGATTTTTCAAGTTAAAATCATATTTAAATAGGTAAATCGGTTAATATGAGTAATATTTCGAATCTAGTCATGAAAATTTAGTATGTTGTCACATGCAATTTTACAAGATGTGTGTAAAATATTTGGCTATAATGAAGTCTTTATGCATGATTTATGAATTTTTGATGAAAAATAACATAAATAGTGACTATAATTAGTAATAATGCTAAAACATACTTCATGACTAAAGGAAAAACGTCACATATTGCATTTTATCATATATTTCAGATCTAAAAGTGAAAAGTTGATAAAAATAATTTTGCTCATATTTTTATGCTCATATTTGTTAAAATCGATAAACCGCAACATTGTTTTTCACGATAAATTTTCAAAAAATTTAACCTAAGTTTTAAACATTATGAGTGTCATGGTATTTTTTCCAGAATGTTCATGAGTTTAAATTTCAAATTTTGAAATTATTTGAAATTTTTATGATTTAATTTGAAGTTTATAGCATAATTTTGCATTTTAGGTCCATTTATGAACAATATTAGGAAATCAAGTTTAATTATTGTAAAAATGTTAGTGGAGGCTAATTTTAAGTCCTAAGATGGTTAAGGTAATTAACTTTTACATAAATATGAATTTATATAATTATTGTGATTTTAATAAGTTAAATCACGCAAATCCATAAAAACCGATTAATATACGATATTGGCTCTTTAAAGGCTATTTAGCATAAAATATAGCATGTTCATACATATTATAATGCTGCATTTTATTTATGATTGTCATATTTTAATTTTATGTAATTTTGAATTATGTAATTTTACTTAGTATGGCCTTAGTTTTAATTGGTATTACCCGAAATGTATGGGAATATCGATTTGGTTGTAATTATTGTGATCTCGTATCACCGTTTTGTAATTTAATAGATTTATTTTTATTTTAATTACAAATGTATAATAGGAAATTATGTAATTCATTTTGTAATTTAATTATTCCGGAGTTCCTTGAAGACGGTGCCATTTGAGACGGCGGTCCACCAAAGAAGGTGTTGCCTTGAAATACGTGCCAAGACCGAAGTTCAAGGGACCAAAGGAGTTGGTTTCCGATTTTGTAATAGTTTATTAGATTTACTATTTTAGGAAGGCCATACTAGGATTTTATTTTTATGCTTTGCATTTTATTTATATGTTGCATGCGTCGCTAAATCGCCATAACTAAACATGCATTTATATCGAGTTTATCGACCGTGTCAATTACAATTATCGTATTTCACCGCTTTAGTTCACTTAAAACGTGATAGATAATAAATTGACATGACCTCTCGCTAAAATAAACAATTGAGACTTAGCCTTACCAAAAAGTAGAAACCATGAAAATCTATTTCATGAGGGAGTGCACTCGGCCCTACCGGGGTACAAACCTTGTTACGTAGGGGAAGTGGGTGATAAATGTCTATCCACCGAATTCATGTTGATAAGGGATGAATCGGCCCTACCGTGCCCAAGTTGATGTGGATTTGCATCATGGACACATTTATTCGAAATTTGGATTGAGCTCAACGGAAGTATTCGTGACCGTAGTCGCATGTGTTCCGGGCTAAAGATAAATATTAATGTAATTTTATCGACCAAGAGTTCTAAAAGTAGAATCGATTAAAGAGTTAATCCACCGAGTTATATTGATAAGGGATGAATCGGCCCTACCGTGCCCAAGTTAATATGAATTTGGATCTTGGAATCATTTATCATAGTTGGTTAGAGGTCACTATGTAAATGCTTTACTTGTTAAATTATTTACAAGTATTATTATAACGATAAATGTTTTTCATTATTCCGTTCTCATTTTGTTCTATTTCTTTACCTCAATTATATACGATATCATTTCGATTTTAGTTCAAATCTCCATTAAAACATCGTAACGAAAGACAAAATTAGAATTTTCTTCTAAAAACCTCGAATTATCCATTGCAAGGATCTCTTGTGAAGAGCATAGATAAAAGTTATTCGTGATCAAAAGGGTTTTTGATTCTTGACTAACATATCTACTTACAATAAATTGTTTCTCATATGCTTAATTGAGCTGAGTACTTTGAAACGTAACATCATTTTGGTAACTAGATTTGTTGGAAATCAAAATTGACCAAAATACCGCAACCACTTCAATGAAAGTTTTAAGACTAAACGAACGAATGAAGAGTAGTCTTCATGAAATTAAATTTTGCTTCTCTAAGCAAAGACTCATTGAATGAGTGGGAGCATTCTCTTAACCGTTAAGAAAAGGACGAGGTGCCAAGAAGTAAAATTAGAATGGAATTGATACAAGGTAATGGTAAAAATTAAGTTATTGAGAAAAACGATACTAAACCTATCAATCCCGACCAATAAAGTTTCCATTGTCTTAATTGTTGGATGCTAGAAAGGAAACTACCCCAAATTATTGAAGAATCAACAAAGTTAGTTGTGAGACATCTAATGGGACCTTCTTCTTTAAATGTTTATTTGATTGACATAAATTTTGCTAATACTACTTCGTCAATATTGGAAACCGGTGGTGGTTTTCATCATTGTATTTGATACATAGGATGATTAGAATATGACGACTAGCAACAATGATGTTGAGAGATAGAGTCATTGTGTACTCATTCTAGTTTTTGGGTTTAAAGTTGTACCTAATTGTGACTATTAAGTGCATAAACTCTAAATAAGAATATATACTTGTTAAGATACAAAAGAGGTTTCACTTTAGTGACACTATACACCATGATTTGATGTATGGCTAGCCCATTATCAAGGTGAGTATATTCTAAACCAAACTAGAATGATATATCATGTAGATGATACAAGACTTAAATTGGTAACCCAAGATTAAACGTTAAATTCTGGAATGATGAACGCAAAGACTTATCAAGTACTCTTGGAACCATTAGATTGTTAATCTTATGGTATATGCGTATCTTGTATTCAAAGCAAGATGTCTCGTGCTTTTGGTTGAAAAGGGGATCGAGGTTGTAAATCATTGATCCAGAATAGGTTGGTCATTTTCTTTTACCAACGATTTAAGTTGACACTAATGTGTTCACTTAATAAGGTAAATAGAGAAATCTTTGAAGAAGTTCAAAGAGTTCCAGGAATCACGATTTAGTCGTGATGGGATTATCAAAGTGAAGACTTTGATATAAGCCAAATGAAATGTGATATAGTATCACAAGTTAATCTCTCTTAGCACACATTATGGGATAATGTGTGGTTTGATAAATAAATCAAACGCTATTCGATATGGTTTGGACTTTAATCAAGTTACTTTGAGTTACTTGATCCTTTTGGGGATTTTATAATTTTGTCTAAATTATTTTTCCACTAAATCTAAAAGAATCACATGAGATATGAAATGGTAGGGTACCATGCTTGTACGTTTTCACAAGAAACAAATGCTCATTTTTCCTTACAATAATCACGAGTACAACGGGTTTGTGGCTCGTGAAGCTGTCTTTCTAGAATACAAGTTTATTTCTACAAGACAGAGTGGGAGAAAATAATCAAGAGCCACAAAATAATTGTGTCAAAAATTGTATGTCGCAAGAAACTGTATTTTCTTGGCTATATGACGTTGTTTCTTCGAAACCTAGGAGGTTAAATTCATCACTTGTTGAAGATGAAGAATTCATGTTACTTTTAAGAAACTAAAGAGCTGAAACCTAGGAGGTTAAATTCATCACTTGTTGAAGATGATGAATTCATGTTACTTTTAAGAAAGTAAAGAGCTTACAACTTACAAAGAAATTGATTGATTCAAGTTACTTTTGGAAAGTAATGAATATATGACTTACATGAGAGTGTTTAAGTCACAACTCAATACAAGGCTTAGAGCCATGAAAATCCGAAATAAATTCCAAGTGGATTGTTAGATATCAAAGCTTGATTGGTGGCAAAGGGTTTTGCACTAGTTGAAATTCTTAAGTCTATTTGGATCTTCTTAGGGATTGTGTTTCATTATGAGATATATAGCGAGTGAATCTAAAACCCACTTCTTCAATTAGAAGGAATGTATTCAATACATGTCTTGAGTTTTGTAGATTCTTGCAATCCTAAGATAATGTGAAACTTAAGAAAGGGTCTTAAGTAGGACATCAATGAGTTGGAATCAATGTTTTGATCATGTTATAAAACTTTTCTCGATAAGTCGAGAAGTTGTGTTTATACATGGAGTTTAGTGGGAGTTACGGTAATTTTAATTAGTCTTATATGTGGATGACATATTGATCATTGGGAATGATTTAAGACTTTTGGAGTATTATAATACATCTTTAATATCCGAATTTATGGAGATAAATCTACATGATATTAGCGTCAAATAAGAAGTCTTATGTTGATAAGATTCATGATTAGTTCAATCGAGTTGAACACATTTGATTGATTCCAATTGCTTTCGCTGCCGGATCAATTAAATGAGTAATGATGTATGACACTTCATATACTTTGAGTATGATGAATTGTTTCGAAATCGAATTTAAGTAATAGTTACCAAATAGCCATATAGATTATCCTTAAGTGCTTGTAGAAGCATTAAGGGTGTAAAGTTAAGTGTTTTGATGCAATTCACTAATTTGTGTAAGGGCTTACACTAATGACTGTTGAGATTGTATAAGGTTTCAGACAAAAACCGTATTCAAAACACCTAAAGATGGTTAAGGAACCATTGTGGCTATGTTATTTAAGAAATGGATTTGTTAGAATCGTTCTAGGCAATAAAGAACAATGAGAGATGCTTACAATGGAAATTGAGTACACTTGCAATCATGAGATGTGCAAGAGGATGGATCCCGCACACTGTGAAAACAGTGGGAGCTATTCTAAGGCTAGAGAGCTTATGTCTAGATTGGATCTAGACACGTACTCAGAAAGTTTTATAATGCAAATGTATACATTACAAAGGAAAACGAGTATATAGTAAGGTTGAGTAAGGTACAAGAAGTTGATAAAACCTACTAACCAAAGCCTTCTCATAGGCTTAACATGATAAGTAATGTCATATGTCATTTCAATTGCATTGAGATGAACAACTACATATAAGATAAAAATGGATTATAAAAATATGAAATAGTAATCAGGTATTGACTATTCATATGTGATAATCACATTTGTCGTTCGAGTTTTTTAAATCTAAAAACTCCTTTTTATACTTTGTTACATCCAAACGTGTTGTAGAGACAATATTGAACCCCGTTAAACTGAACTCGGATTAACATTGTATTTGCCCATAGTAACTTCTATGACGTGACGTCTCGAAGTGACTAGAGTGTGATGCGATTGATGGCAATTTCAAGTGCCATAGAGTCATGTGAGATGACTAGTCGATCACATAGGCAGACTGTTAGGAACACTTTGTCGGGCTAATGACCGCTTATAGAGTTCTAGCAAATTTATATAGCCTGGTCGTAGGGAGAGCTACTATAGTATTCTAATGAGTCGATTCTTTTGACTAAAGACTCTTCGCCTAAGGTGGCACAGTTTCAGATTAACTTTGATTTATGTTACTACGACCTTCGTAAATGGGGTCAAATGGGCATATTTTGGGTTATGATGGTTGTGGCTAGTCGAAGGGAATAGTGCGATAGGAATTGTCCACCCCCTTGTCAGGGTTATAACAATATCTCAGGGCCACTCGAGGAGCAATGAACTGGAAATGCGTGGCCACGCTCGGAAGGTATCTATGGTAGATAACTCCGGTCAATCAGCTATTCTCCAGATCGAGGAAACCACTCTCGATATGATCACTTGCAAGTACGACCTGAAAGACACCTTGCATTGAGTGGGAGATAGTAATTGGACAAGAGAATTGGTGACGCACACTTGTCGAGGACAAGTGGGAGATTGTTGGAATTAGTGTCCTCCGATAATAATGCGATCACAACTGTTGATCATAATGATCACATGTTTAAATCTCATTTTAAGAATACATGTGGGATGTAATATTTTACAGTCAACTGGTTCACACATATCGGTAATGATTGGCTGACTAGAGTTTGACATTACTGTCGTGCGACGGTGGTGATCAGTTGATCCCCTTAGGTCATACCTATAGGGAAATACTCTTAATTGATTATTTAATTAATCGTATACCGATACGAGTTAATTAAATTGCTTAAAATTGACGGATGATTTTGTGAGTAAAGTTAACGTGTCTTATTGTAATTTGATTAAATGAGATACGGTCTAAGTAATCGAATTGTTTTATTACTTAGATAAAATTATTGTTTACGAAACAATTGAAATTGAAATTGAATGAATAATTTATTATAAATACAAGACGTTGTAATTTATAATTTGATAAACCATTTTGGTACAAGTGATTACGAATTACTAGTGAAATTTGTATGTGACATATTTTATTAATATGTTGATTTTTAATATGTTAAAAATACATTATGGTGTAACATGTCATGTAACATGTGACACATGACAAAATTGACAAATGACAAAATAAAATGGATCTTCCATTTTATGTATATGTGCCGAAAAATTGGAGGGAGTTTTAGTGGATAATTTGTGTTGATTATTTTAATAAGTGAAAACACAATGATTACACTCTATATGTAGCCATACAAGCCTACTCTTCTTGGGAAGAAAATTGGATCCATGCATTGGCTCCCCAATAGACCCCTCCAACCGGTTTTCCATGGAGAGAAACAAAATGGTTTTTCTCTATTATTCATTTGAATACACTACATAATTTTCTAGTGGAAGAAGTTGTTATTCTCTACATTTTGTGAAAGATTTTAGAGATAGAAAACTCACAATAATCATCTCCTCTTAACCGAAATAGAGGAGAACAAAATTAATATTTTGTGTCATTTTTAAGTAAGACTAATATTGTTACTAGATCATAATAATATTAGTTATTAAGAGATTTCCTTGGATATTCACATTTGGGAGAGGTTCTAATTTGTACCTTTTGTTCATCCATTTTAAGAAAAGCTCAAGAACTAACAAATAGGTGAATTTGTTGGTGCCCATTAATCCGAAATCATATAGTAAGATTGATGATTTCTTCTCTTATCTTATTTATGTTTGCATGCATAAGATCAACAATTTAATTTATGACTAAATAAATTAATTCATATATGAATATGTAAATTAATGAGATTAATAAATTCTAACAATTTCGAGTGGTTTTGCGCTAATATTAGGCCTAAGTCTCGAAAATTTTACATTTTAAAAGGGATTTTGATTTTTACAAAAATCGTCATCGCTTTGTTTAGAAATGGTGATCACATATGGTACAAACATTATACAAGCATTATAACGGGATGCTGAGTGCATTTAAAAGGGTTTAGGTTTAAAGGGTAGGTTGCCATACCGAACGATCAAACCCGAAGTCTGTGGAGAGGCTGGTACCAAACAAGAGTAAGGCCGATTCCTAGTCCATTTCCTCAAGTAGTGAAAGTCCTTGACACAAACAATAGTAAGTACCATGGTATGGATGACGTCAATCGCTATCTATCCTTAGGCCCAAATAAGAATTAGGACCGTTTAGACGGGACGATTGGTCGAATGGGTTGGGTTGGGCCTAGGAAGGCCGAGTAAAACGGTCTAGGAAGACCGAGTTATGAAAACCGACAATTGTCTTGTACAAACTATTCCCTAACCTTGTTCAAGTTTCACCCTTTTGGCTACATGTAAGTGTATTATCCCCAGCGGAGTCGCCAAACTGTGGACGCGGGCCCACGGGGGCGCTTGGGAAACAAGCGTTTGCATTTGTGGAGTCGCCACCAATTTATTGTGGAAAATTGGAAACCGTTCGAATACCTCGTGTCATGTCAAGACACAAAGTAGTGACATGAACACCAAGAACTCGTTACCCTTAGCATTCTGTCTAGAATAACATTCGTGGATGCCAATGAACACGGATGTTCACAGAGATCTGGAGTAAGGGGTGAGGGTACGTATTAGGAAGCTCTTTTGATCGAACACCTAATCCAGCCCGCCTCGATAGCGGCCTCTACTAATGATTAGGGAAAATCGTCTATACTTGATATACTGTCGATTATATGCATGCAATGCAACATCCAATAAATTAATCCTAGCATGTGAGAATTAACTAAGTCGGTGAACACGTAATTAGCAAACGATTAAAGTCGAGGTAGGAATTTAGATTGATTACATATGAACATACAAGAAATACAATAAAAGAAATACAATAATAATACAATAAAGGAAATTACAATAATTACATCAGATTAATTGATTTATGTCGAAAATACATTTAAAACGGATGGTTTTAGAAAAGAAAGAATAAATAAATTAACGAATGGATTATTAGGTGATAATACTAGTAATAGTTAATTAAATACGTAATTAATGAACTAGGTCAAAGCAAAACGGGAGTTCAGAGACAGAAATCAACCATGAACAGGCGCAGCAGAGCTGCGTCCCTTGGAAGAGGCGCAGCAGTTGCTGCGTTCGTTCCTTGGCTCAGTTCTGGCTGTGAAGCCGGAATTGTAAATCGTTAATGTTCGTTGGTGAATTTAATGGTTGATTAATGGTATTTGACTCGGATGAAAGTGATTAAAATATTATTTACATGTGATTGAGTCATAAAAACGATAAAACATGAATGAAACTGATTAGAATGAATTATTTACAAGATTAAAAGGTTAATTAATGAATACAAATTAGCAAACTAATCAAATTAATTAGGTTAAACAGGTTATTAATGGGGAACTAATGATGGCAACGATAAACAACGGATGCAAATATGTCAATGATGAATTCCAGAGACTCAATATTAATGAATCGAACCTCTAAAAATCCGGATTGATTGTAATGACGAAAACCTGCAAATATGAATTATAAGGGATTTAAGTCGGGATTCATGATGAATTAATTATGAAGAATTATTTACATGTTAAAATTATTATACTCAAATTATCGAGTTAAAAGAAATATGAACAATTGAAAACGAAACAAAACAATCGAATTTTCAAAAGACGAAGGAAGAAGAAAGGAAGCAGGAACTGCGGCAGCCTCACGAAGAGGCGCAGCAGGTACTGCGTCCCTTCGAAGAGGCGCAGCAGTTGCTGTGTCCTTTCTCGACGGTTGTCTTCTGATAATCCGTAAGAAAGGTTTTTAAACAATGGTTTTACAAATCGGTTTTAAGAATACTTTCGACATAAATCTTACAATTGATTACAATAAATAAAGAACAATATTAAAATAAGGATTATACACCCTCAGACTTACATGTTTGACGAAACGAGATGAACTAAGTTAACGTTTAGTGATGCTCGACTCGAATGTAGACGAAAGTGCCCTCTAGGAGGAAAACGAATAAAGTTGATTAATGTTGATTGATGTGGAGTTGGTCAAATTGGTCGGTCATGCAAAACGAGGCTGGTACTCAGAAGGATCCGAGCTTACGTGGTCGAAAGTTCTAGCACGTAGATGCCAAAAAGTAAGAACGTGGTCTAGAATGCAAAGGGAGAAGAGAAGGGCGGACACTCGCGTGAGAAATATGTGAGACCGAAGGTCTCTATTTATACTAATCACACGGAGGAAATAGGGTTTTCAGAGAAACTTTAAAAGTGAATCTCGAAAAGATATGAAAAGATAAGAAAAAATACGCAGAAAAGGACTTGCGAAGAGGCGCAGCAGGCACTGCGTCTCATGGAAGAGGCGCAGCACTTGCTGCGTCCTTTCCCAAGTGGTTTCCTCCTGCGGAAGAAAGATTTCCGTGTTTTGATTATGGAATAACGGATTAATCTTGTTTTCCTTAATATTTTGTGTGAATATTACGGGAAATTCTTTAGCAAAGATTAAAAGGTTGCAAAATATGGAATAGAAATATCCGGAACATTCAAGAACATTCTGGCTCGGTTTTAGAAAATGAAGACGGTTTTTTTTTACCCGGACTTCAAATGTACTATAATTACTGCCAAAACGACCGTATCGGCACGTAGATGTAAGTTAAGAGTTAGACCCAAGTGTTTGAGCTATCACTTGACGATAAACTTACGAACTGTCACAAATCGTTCCGCGTACCAAACATATGGCCCAATCATCACCGGGTGGTTTGTGGGAGGTGCAGAAATGAGGTATCTACACAAAGAACATGAACAAATAGTCATATTAGATAAGTTATGAGTGAATCGACTTATAACTAAACATGGGATCATACGTGTTTAAACCAACAAGGAAAAAAGAAATGATGGAATAAACAAGTAAGTAAGGCATAAGCAACAATAAAATAAATGGAGAAGAAAGACAAGAAAACAGACACGACCACTTAGCCACGAGCACGTATTTCAAGGAGATATGACCAAAGTAACCATCCAAATAATGCAAGACATTTACTACTCTTAGACTATCATTTCTCCGGGTAGGACTACGATAATGATACGGTCTTAGTCTAAATCTGCAGATTCTCTGGTGTACATCCCGATTCGACGTGCGCCAGCACAGTACGCACCCAAGACTCGACTACTCATGGAGACCGAGTACCCCAATCGCCAGGACAGCACGAAAGTGGCGGGAAGGCTTAGATAAGACTCACTTGCCAGCACAGCACAAGTGGCCCAAAACCACACTTGCCAGAACAGCACAAGTAGGCCAAACCCGTACTTGCCAGAATAGCAAAAGTAGGGCGTAAATGTAGACCAAGCATATATGATAGTATCATGGCATTTCTACAAGAATACGACTCACAAGTGTAAGACCAACACAAAGTGTAGACGGAGTATCCGACTCAGAGGCTACCTTTAAAGCATGTCCGAGATACCACACACAAGACTACATCCTAGACTCCAACCTCCTGGTAGGACGACGATCATATCGCAACTAGAGGGCTTATAGCTCACCTCTAGTATCCGATAGGACCAAGACCCTCACAACAGAACAATACCAGGGCATTATCAAGAATATGACTCTTACCAGTACTTATCGTAAATATCTCGTACTTGTATCATATTAATAAATATTCCATTTCATAATTTAACACGTCGGCTAAATAAAATATAATAAGCGATAATGAAAAATTTACGTTATGTGAAATCTACAGAATAAATGTGAAAAACTCAAGCGACTCATTTATGAGCCCATGAAACAAGTCATAAAAACCCAATACTTGAAGTCATAGGAAATCCATCAAGTTAATCATGCAGAGTCCAACCATGTAATCATGTGAAGTCCAACATTTAAAACATAACAAGCCCAAAAGAAGAAAGTATGTAAATTCCCCATATAAATTATAGTGAACCCAATCTATAAAATATAATGAGCGGTAATGAATAAACGTTTCATTTCTCATTCACATGTTACTTGAACAAAGTATAAATAACCGATAATGAATGAATTAACTAATACGGAACACGAGGCAAAACGTAAACAAACCAAAATCCGAACCACCCATAAGCATATACGAGTCAACAAGGGAAAACTTTGATCATGATACGAATAAAAAGCATAAACATCCATCATACACAAAGGATATATATATTTATAGAACTTGAAACGGTAAAACGGGCGCTTTTTACTCATACGGACTCCGAATCGAGTGATTCAAGTGGCTAAACCACCTAATTTTTCGACGCCGATCCATCTGTTAAATTTTAAGTGGAATTGGAAGTTGCACCAGTCAGATACGACGGGTTCCAGGCCAACACGGGTCACCCAAAATAGTCTAAAAAATGCAACTTTAGCAAGCTAAATGGAACCGTCTCAAAACTGAAACTTTAAGCAAGTAATGATACTAGTGACATATAACAACAACCACATCTAATTACCCGTCTCATAAGAAAGCCAAAGATACCATCTTTACTCAATTTAAGCAAGTAAAACCTTGTATAAATCCATCTCAAACAACTACACATATAATCTCATAAGAATCACAATTACTAGCTTATAACAGCAAAACATAACATATAAACATACAAATGACATAATACCGAGAAACCCATCACCGTTACCTCATTATTTCTTCAAAATGCAAGATTCCGACTCAAAACCATGCCGGTTGCCCAAAAGGAAGCTCAAGAACTGAGTTCCCAAGTAAGACCTCGAAAATTGTGCCACAAAAGTCACGGCCAGCAGAAAGGGTGAGGTAAAGTCAAGATCTTTCTTACCTAGTAAGATGGAGGGCGAGGAGATGAAGAGATAGGCGTGAAAATCGTTGAAAACCGATAAGAAACGAAGGTTTTATGGCCATTTTAGTGAAGGAGGTGGAAGTTGTGTAACAATGGTGTTGTAGTAGTTGCGTGTTTATTGCTGAAAAATGAATGGTGGAGGGAGAAGATAGGGTTTAACCTCTTATATGGGTGGAGGGAAAAGAGTAGGATGAAGGCCCATAGTTATGTTAGGCTCAAACTATCATTTTAAGTCGACTTTACCCTAAAACACAACCCGAACCTACTACAAAATTAAGACGGATATTTTTTTTATCACATTAATATTATTTTACATGTAAAGCCGCATTTTTATAAAAACGGTTTTAAAATACAAATAAAATAATAAAATGGCTAATTAAATTATAAATGCCAACACGGAAAATTCGTGGGTGTTACAATCACTCCACTTTTTAAAAAGTTTCGTCCTCGAAACTTGAAAATAGAAATGAAAGGTTATATACAATAAAACTGGAATTTTGGAATCGGTAACCAAAACATTAAAAGGTTACTTATCGTAAGAATTAAAATTCTTTCAAAAGTTTCAAATAAAATTTTCCGACAGAACTAGATTCTCATCAAAGGAACGGAAGTGCTCTCGTTGCGTATTCAAGAACATCACATTCCAAATCAAAGATAAGGTTAAAAGCAAAGCATTTGTGTAAATCAAAAATCAAAATACTTTCAAAACCATTAACGAAGAGTTTTCAAAAGTATAAGTCTCATTCATGGAACGAAATTGCTCTTGTCGTGCACACAAGAACGCTAACTTTCCAAGCGAAAGACAAATTTAAAACAAAAATCATTCGCTGACCAGCGTAGAACAAGTTATTAGACGCCTTTAATAACGAGTTCTAACATCCTATCAACGTTAAAACCAAAAGAAAAAGGTCACTCAAATTTTCTCTTACAAAAGCCAAAATAAAAATAAAAGTTTCACTTTTAAACTCAAAAAGGAGTCAAGTTCGTGAAAATGTAACAACAAACTTTGACAAATAAATCATAAATAGATCAAAGTTAGTTAGAAATTGAGCAAAATTAAAAAGCAACTCGGGTATAGCAATCAAAATCATAATAAACAAGTCTATACTCAAGGAACAAATAGGGAGTTAAATCAAAATTTTCATTTTCAAACCTTTAAAAATAGGTAAAGTTTTGTAAAAGTAACATAAATTTTTAACAACGAACAAAAAATGGTAGCTTGAAGTGGTTAGAAATTGTACGAATTGAAAAGTAACCTAGACATCATAAACACAAAGTACGCTAAGAGGATCCAAACTTAACCAATAAAAGAGCAATGATGAACTTCTTAGGGGTAAGAGTCGAAGTGAGGTCAACAAGTATATCAGAGGTAGTGTTTTTATAAGTTACTAGCATCAAACTTAAAGGAGAAGCACGACGAAGGAAGGAAGAGAGGAATGAACGGTAACGCTTGTGATCAAAGAAGAAGGGAAATTAGACAACAAGGAAACGCCAGATATTCAAATCTCAAATAACAACATCATCCTAAACGGTTTCGAAATCTTTCTAATAGACTAAATCTTACAACAACATTACTTCCAAGGATTCCTCCAGATAACTTACGCCACTTTACATCTAAGCTATTCCATGAAACACGGCACTTCCCTATAAGTGTGATTTCACCACTCCAAATCCTCAAACAATCTACAAACAACTTCCACGAGATCAAGGTCAAAGCTTCTAACAAAGCTATACTCGTATCCAACTAGTGTCAACTATGGGTTTCTCAAAATGGTAAAACCCTCAATGAAAAATCCAAATTCAAAAGTTCTTTTGCACATTCTATCATCCCAAAGAGATTTTGTTATACCCTCGAAACCTCCAGCATAGATGGTGACATTCTCCAAATTACGAGACAACCACTCAAAACATCTAACTCATCTCAGCTCAACATCTATCGATCCTAACTTATAATTACATCCCAAGAACTCTGGCTACTAATCCTCATTACCGCAAAGTGAATACCCAAATGAGATTCCAAAACTAGCAACAACTCTCGCCCAACATGGTTCTTATGTAATCATCACAACACTCACAAAATATACCGACTATGCTAACCTCGAGCTTAACTAAAACTTCCAAGTAACACTTTCATCACCAATGGCCAACAACGTCCTAGAGATGTTTCCTTCCAAGTTCTAATCATAAACTCTACTCCATGTCAAAGCCCCAAGCAACAATACTCGAGTTACCAAATTCTCAAATTCCAGGTATAAACAACAAGGCCAAGTTCCATAATCTTAGTATCATAGGCAACTCACACTTAACACACAGAATCCACCAATCAAATATACTCACATTATCAAGGAACTAGGTATAAGAATCACTAAGCATGTCACATCAGACAACCTAGTCTTTCTAACATCGCATCCTCTCAAAATCAGGGTTATGGGTCAACTACAAACAAACTCCACCAAGCCAAATTATCCAACCAAGATTAACATCCCACAAAAGAAAGAGAACTATCAAAAGGCGCCAAGGGAGGGTTAGAAAGGAACAAAGGACAAGATAGCAGAGTACAAGAGTAGCTTCCAAGGAAAAAGAAAAGAAAAGAGAGTTTAGAATAAGAAGTGAGCATCAAGAAGTAAAGAATAAGGCGAGGTACACAAGAACGGGGAACACCTTCGAGTAAGTAGAAGCATTCTTCAATTTCCGGCAATAGGCACCAAGTCTTGATCACCTCACGGTTATTGATCCAAGGGTACAAAAATTACTAAATGACAATCAACAAACATGTTAGAACCTAACAAAGAACAAACACACTACAGACTACCACCTTTGGTATTTAAGTCTACCCATCTCTCATTCATTATTCAAGGTCAAGCTCACATTTAAATTTGGGGTACACGTGTGTGCGTTGTGAGCAACATAGGCTCTGATACCAACTGTGAACCCCCGCGATAAAGCGGAAAATATAACTTATAAATTCAAGCGGAAATTAGGAAATTTTCATTACTTTTAAAATTTAAAGCGCGGGTTCATTAAAACATAAAACACGAACAAAGAATGCGGAAATAAAATTGAATTATACAAACGTGATAGTCAAGGTGAGGGAAAATATATCCCTCGAATGATAGATGATAAAACGTGAGTCTAAGTAATTCTAGTAAACCCACTACTAGTCAAAGGTGCTCGCTAGCTCACACGTCTAAACCTCACAAATGAATCTTCACGAACCTGTCATTCATATAAACATGAAAGCCACAGTCAGTGGGGAGTAACTCAGGGTTCTCCCAGCCACATTATGTCAAAACGAACATAACAAAGAACATGAACAAATAATCATATTAGATAAGTTATGAGTGAATCGACTTATAACTAAACATGGGATCATACGTGTTTAAACCAACAAGGATAAAAGAAATGATGGAATAAACAAGTAAGGCATAAGCAACAATAAAATAAATGGAGAAGAAAGACAAGGAAACAGACACGACCACTTAGCCACGAGAACGTATTTCAAGGAGATATGACCAAAGTAACCATCCAAATAATGCAAGACATTTACTACTCTTAGACTATCATTTCCCCGGGTAGGACTACGATAATGATACGGTCTTAGTCTAAATCTGCAGATTCTCTGGTGTACATCCCGATTCGACGTGCGCCAGCACAGTACGCACCCAAGACTCGACTACTCATGGAGACCGAGTACCCCAATCGCCAGGACAGCACGAAAGTGGCGGGAAGGCTTAGATAAGACTCACTTGCCAGCACAGCACAAGTGGCCCAAAACCACACTTGCCAGAACAGCACAAGTAGGCCAAACCCGTACTTGCCAGAATAGCAAAAGTAGGGCGTAAATGTAGACCAAGCATATATGATAGTATCATGGCATTTCTACAAGAATACGACTCACAAGTGTAAGACCAACACAAAGTGTAGACGGAGTATCCGACTCAGAGGCTACCTTTAAAGCATGTCCGAGATACCACACACAAGACTACATCCTAGACTCCAACCTCCTGGTAGGACGACGATCATATCGCAACTAGAGGGCTTATAGCTCACCTCTAGTATCCGATAGGACCAAGACCCTCACAACAGAACAATACCAGGGCATTATCAAGAATAGAAATCTTACCAGTACTTATCGTAAATATCTCGTACTTGTATCATATTAATAAATATTCCATTTCATAATTTAACACGTCGGCTAAATAAAATATAATAAGCGATAATGAAAAATTTACGTTATGTGAAATCTACAGAATAAATGTGAAAAACTCAAGCGACTCATTTATGAGCCCATGAAACAAGTCATAAAAACCCAATACTTGAAGTCATAGGAAATCCATCAAGTTAATCATGCAGAGTCCAACCATGTAATCATGTGAAGTCCAACATTTAAAACATAACAAGCCCAAAAGAAGAAAGTATGTAAATTCCCCATATAAATTATAGTGAACCCAATCTATAAAATATAATGAGCGGTAATGAATAAACGTTTCATTTCTCATTCACATGTTACTTGAACAAAGTATAAATAACCGATAATGAATGAATTAACTAATACGGAACACGAGGCAAAACGTAAACAAACCAAAATCCGAACCACCCATAAGCATATACGAGTCAACAAGGGAAAACTTTGATCATGATACGAATAAAAAGTATAAACATCCATCATACACAAAGGATATATATATTTATAGAACTTGAAACGGTAAAACGGGCGCTTTTTACTCATACGGACTCCGAATCGAGTGATTCAAGTGGCTAACCCACCTAATTTTTCGACGCCGATCCATCTGTTAAATTTTAAGTGGAATTGGAAATTGCACCGGTCAGATACGACGGGTTCCAGGCCAACATGGGTCACCCAAAATAGTCTAAAAAATGCAACTTTAGCAAGCTAAATGGAACCGTCTCAAAACTGAAACTTTAAGCAAGTAATGATACTAGTGATATATAACAACAACCACATCTAATTACCCGTCTCATAAGAAAGCCAAAGATACCATCTTTACTCAATTTAAGCAAGTAAAACCTTGTATAAATCCATCTCAAACAACTACACATATAATCTCATAAGAATCACAATTACTAGCTTATAACAGCAAAACATAACATATAAACATACAAATGACATAATACCGAGAAACCCATCACCGTTACCTCATTATTTCTTCAAAATGCAAGATTCCGACTCAAAACCATGCCGGTTGCCCAAAAGGAAGCTCAAGAACTGAGTTCCCAAGTAAGACCTCGAAAATCGTGCCACAAAAGTCACAGCCAGCAGAAAGGGTGAGGTAAAGTCAAGATCTTTCTTACCTAGGAAGATGGAGGGCGAGGAGATGAAGAGATAGGCGTGAAAATCGTTGAAAACCGATAAGAAACGAAGGTTTTATGGCCATTTTAGTGAAGGAGGTGGAAGTTGTGTAACAATGGTGTTGTAGTAGTTGCGTGTTTATTGCTGAAAAATGAATGGTGGAGGGAGAAGATAGGGTTTAACCTCTTATATGGGTGGAGGGAAACGAGTAGGATGAAGGCCCATAGTTATGTTAGGCTCAAACTATCATTTTAAGTCGACTTTACCCTAAAACACAACCCGAACCTACTACAAAATTAAGACGGATATTTTTTTTATCACATTAATATTATTTTACATGTAAAGCCGCATTTTTATAAAAACGGTTTTAAAATACAAATAAAATTATAAAATGGCTAATTAAATTATAAATGCCAACACGGAAAATTCGTGGGTGTTACATTAATGCTTTTAGAATTCAATCTCAAATATGTACCTCTGAAGGTAATAAAAGGGCGTGCCGTTGCCGAGTTCTTCACAGATAATCCCATCAACGACACCCAAGCAGTAGACACATGGTCATTCCTAGACGAGGATATACTACAAACCAATGTAGACTCTTGGGACCTTTATTTTGATGGAGCATCAAACCTAAGAGGATTTGGAATAGGAGTATTGCTCATTTCTCCTGAAGGCGAGCATACACCACTCTCTATCAAACTCGACTTCGAGGTGACAAATAACGCAGCAGAATATAAAGCTTGCCCAATTCTTCGATCAAGTAACCTATCTACACCTACCTCGAGAAGAAAAGCAGTTTGCAGACGCTCTTGCAAAACTTGCATCTCTAATTAACATGCCAGACGACATGGTAAAAATGCCTTTATGCATTGAGCGACGGTCAGAACCAGCGTACGTGCACCAAATTACAGACGAAGAGGAAAACCCAGGAGAACCTTGGTTTCAAGCCATTCTAAACTTCAAACTCAATGGTACATATCCACCAGATATGGATAAGAGAGGACAATGTGCTATACGCCTACTAGCTTCCCAATATCTCCTCATGCAAGGAGAATTGTACAAAAGAACACCTCTTGGTGTAGTTTTACGTTGCCTTGATCATTCACAGGCACAAAAGGTGATGGAAGAAGTTCATGATGGAGAGTGTGGCCCTCACATGAGTGGACCAATGATGGCAAAGAAAATCATGCACCTGGGATATTACTGGACCACAATGGAAGCCGATTGCATCAAGTATGTCAGACATTGCCATAACTGCCAAATCTTTGGGAATGTGTAACATGTCCCTCCTTCACTACTATACACCATGACATCTCCTTGGCCATTTTCTGCTTGGGAAATTGACATCATCGGGAAGATCACCCCAGCCGGAACAGGAGGTCATTGTTTCCTTTTTGTGGCTATCGACTATTTCACCAAATGGGTCGAAGCGGCATCTTACACTAGTCTCACAGCCAAAAACGTGGCAAAGTTCATACAAACCAATATCATCTGTCGATATGGTTGCCCACATAAAATCATCAGTGATAACGGATCACATTTCCAGGCTGAGACTGAGCAATTTCTAGCGAAGTACAAAATCAAGCATCACCATTCCTCGCCATACAGACCTAAAACCAATGGCGCGGTAGAGGCAGCTAATAAGAATGTCGTCACAATCCTCAAGAAAATGATCGATAATTATGGCGACTAGCCCACCAAGATACCATTCGCATTATGGGGATATCGCACATCAGTTAGGACGCCCACTAGGGCTACTCCTTTCTATTTAACTTACGGCATGGAAACTGTACAGCCAGTTGAACTAGAAATCCCATCCTTACGCATCCTGCTCGAAAGTCGAATTCCAGAAGCCGATTGGAAGAGAGATAGGTACGAAGAACTCATTCTCTTGGATGAACGAAGATTGCGCGCATTACATAACGTGCAAACATATTAGGCAAGTATCAAACGAGCATTCAACAAAAGGGTTAAGCCTAGAAACATCAAAGAAGGAGACTTAGTCCTCAAATCAGTTAGAGCGCTTCTACCTGTCGATCCACGAGGAAAGTTCAAACCCAACTGAGCCGGACCATTCTTGGTCAAGTCCATACTCCCGGGGGGTGCGGTTAGGATCACAGACCTAGATGGGATTGAATTTTCTAATCCAACTAACCTCGACCAACTGAAACGATATTATGCCTAGCATAGGACGAAACACGCGCCTCGCATAACACCCACGTGCCGCTCATGCGACACGAAATAAGAATGGCCCATGGCCCGCTGAAATAAAGCTTATGTCACCTTGCTCTTGCATTTTGACAATTCGTCATCCTCATATCATCAAAAATTGAATTGTATTTTAGGAGTAAGTAAAGCACATGCTCATTTTCTAGTTTACTACAAGCTCTTGCTTAGAACAATTATTCTTTTACATTTACTCGAACTACGCACAAGGGTTTGATTTCATTTTATTAAATGAATATGTAGGCAGTCCTTCACAGGATACAACCCACCATTATTTTAAATGTAAATAGCAGGACATTTGCATTTCCATTTGAAATTCGACAAGAATAATAAAAGAAAATCACAACAGTTTCATAACTAATTAATCTTTTATTCATTTCTTCCATAAATAATATTAGTACGCCACATAATATAAAATGCTGAAAAATAAATAGGCTAGGATTCTAAAAACCCCACCATTTATTACATAATAATAATAATAATAATAAATAATAAATAATAATACGACTTAGGCTACTCTTCCATCTTTCCCTTGCCTTTGTCATTTTTATCATACTTCTTGTCTCGACCATGAGCCGGGCGCTCCTGTGCTTTCTCAGACCTAATCACCAAAGGTCTCTCTCGCGGTCTAGCCTTACAGTTTCGATCAACCACCATCTCTGCGGCAGGAGCGGTCTTCGGTTTCTTCGGCAGATGAACGACTCGGAATCCGGCCTCTTCCTCCCCTTTAGTCAAATACTTCTGGTTCTCCTTTGCTACCTCACGAATCTTGTAGTCAACGGGCTCGCGCTTCCTCAATTTCTCGCGCTCCTCGGGAGTAGTAGCCTTCCTCCATTGCAAGTATGAATCCGATACCCATAAGGAACCAATAGGAGAAAGTATAAACCACATGTTCCTCTAAGCCCACTTGAGGGCCCACTCTCGACGACTCTCGGTAGTATGTGCCAATGCCGTCTGAGGAGCGGTATCAAGCTTAGGAATCTTTTGCTTAAGGCCCACTTGCCTCATCAATCTTTCTGGGAAGATGCATATCATAAATTCCAAGCCAGGAATGCGTACTGACCGAGTATGATCTAAGGATGACACTCCAGTGACTGACTTGAGATGCCACCATGGCACAATTCATCTGATTAAAGGACCATCTTCATTCTTCAACTTGTTCTCCCAATAGTTGCAAACCCGAGTGAAGTCCACCATATAGAGCTTGGTCCTCATCGCAATCGATCGAGCATGATATCCTGGCACATTAACTGGGGGCTCGATCAACCGCAGATGCTCCATAAGCCAAACCTACCAAAGACGAGAATTAATGTCCAATCAAAGAATCAAAAAAAATCGAAAAAGAGAAAGAAAAGAAAAAAAAAAGAGGTTCTTACCTGCAAAATAATAGGACTTCCCAAATAAGGAAGTTCGCGGTTGGCTTTCCTATTTTCCAGCCCCAAAATGATCTCTCCTAGGCACGTACACGCTGGGCTCCTGCGCAGCTCCATCTGTTCAACCAAGCTCAAGTAACGAGGATCCCCTCTCATTTCCTTATCAACATGCTCGCGGAGGACATAACCATGCAGTAGGCAAAACCCGAATGCCCTACGCCTCGCCACATAAGAGATAGAAGGGTCTTCCCTGTTTATGAATCGATCAATAAAATCAAGCATACGGACTCCTTTTGAGGTCACAAGACGGTCAACCTCAGCTTTAGTCAGTCCCTCGACGTCTATATTTATACTAAAAGCTGTGTCCTAATTTCCGTCAGAACTGACTAACCAGGTAAATGGCGCAGCACCTGTTGCGCCTCTTCGAAGGATCGCAGCTCGTGCTGTGCCTCTTCCTTAGAAGGCCTTCCGGGATTTTTCCGCCTTGGATCTTTCCTAATTTCTTTTGGGTATAATTTCCTATTCGTATAGGTTATTTTTTTAGTAATTCCGCCAAATTGCCATATTTTATGATTCCCAATTTTCCGGGCACGTTTTTCGAGACGAAATCGACATTTTCGCCAACCGAGCACACTTACCCATTTTATTTTATTTTCTTTTTTGGGGGAATCATTTCACTCCTGTTTCACATTTTATTTCAAACTTACACATTTCTTTTTACGTTTTTTTTAGGGGGTAGCCCTCCCTACCGTCCGATCATTTTTGACAACCGTACGGTCATTTTTGACAATTTCTTTTGCATTTCGCTCATTTCCGAGCAATGTTTTCACACTCGTTCGTTTCTGGGCAATTTTTTTGCAATTTTTTAGGTCACTCTTCTCATTTCGCGCTAGTTTAAGCCATACGTACAGTGTGTGTTTTACGTGTAAGTCTATGTAAATTTCGGCAGCATTACGGCGTAAACCGTCATCTACCAAACCTGTTCTGAGCTAACCTGCAGGAACAACATACAACCCAGCAGCAAAGGCACTCAGACCATCATATATACAACCAAAATGCTATATGTACATCAAACTGGGGGCTCTCGCCCAAAACAAGTCCGCAAAATCCGAATGAAGTCCAAAATGTACAAGTATATACAATACAGCCAACAACAAAAGAGACGAAAGCAAAGATAGCTACTCCTGCTCGCCACCTCGCTCGGCGACCCTCGCCTTGAGAGCAGCAATCTCGACGTCCCTGACCTCCAACTCCCTCAACAGGCGAGCTGTCTCCTCCTGGGACTACGCCAGCTCCCGCTCCAGGTCGCGCTCCCTCTGTAAATGACAAAGAAATGCCTCACTTCAATCATTTCAAACAAAATGCGAGAAAATTACAACAAAATTCAAAATAAAATGAATGAGAGGTTTATACCTGTCGTCCTCGACCGCCAGCAAGTGCCTCAATGGCTGTAGCCCATAGCCGGTTGGCCACCCTCCACAGCGCCACATATCGAGACGGCGCCACTGATACGTGCCTAATGTATAGTCTTTTTGGCCTATTTCAGCACGTATTTCTATGCATTTATATACTGTTTTTATAGTATTTTGCCCCGAATTGGCTACTTTGGTGTATTTTGTCCTTTTTGTAGGAATGATCGCGAAAGTAGCGAAACCATGCTCTTTTCTGTCCTTTTACATGCATTTAGAGGAGACGGGACCATCCCAGAGTGAGATGTTGCACTTAGAAGTGTCGTTGCACGCTTTACGAGGCATTTTTGCGAAGACGTGAGCTGAATTGAAGACCCAGGTGGTCTATCGAGCTGTTTGGTGGTCTATCGAGTGATTCCTAAGCTTCCCAAGACTCGATCGAGCTACTGCTTACTCGATCGAGTGATCCACACATGACCAGTCCTCGATCGAGTTCCCTGAAGGTCGATCGAGGAGTTTCTGCCGAGCTGATGGTCGATCGAGTAGTTTAATCTACTCGATCGAGAGGCTTTTGACTTCGTGGGCTTAATTAGTCCGTGTTTTAGTATTTCCGCATAAACACTTAGACTTTTCCTATTTAACCGAGGATTACTAGGTTAATTAGGGATGATTTTTTTACTCTTAGACTATCTCTTTTACTATCATTTTTTGGGAAGAAAACCTACTGTTACTTTTACGTTGCTTTCACTTTGGGATTATTGCACTCGGATTTCGTCGTTCTTTACGCCGGATTGCTCAGATTGTAATCTCCTCCTTCTCTTAATAATAATTTACCTTTTGTTGCTCTTAATTCTTGTTTATGTTATCATTATTTCTTGCCCTAATTTCTGTTATTGCGCTTTATAATTATTATTTCGTTATGTCTTCTGCTGGAATTTTACATGCTGTTAGTTTTATTACGAATATGAGTAGCTAAACCCCTTCATGTTGGGATTAGGGGATCTGCGGTAGAATAATGATGACGTAGTGAATGAATTAGACGAATTGACATAAGAGACTCTGTCACTATAGCAATATAACTGTAATCCCCGACCTAGTTGAGTGCACGCTTCTATGTCACCCATTAATCTGGCTACATTTAGTCCTGGATCGAAAGATTGGATTAAATAGGCCTGCTATAAACAGTAGACTGCCCTAATGAGGACGAAAGTTAAGTTAGTGGTATTTTAGGGTGGGAAGTGGACCGAAAGGACCTTCTAATATCCGTCTCGCATTAGTTCGTCTGAGTCATTTACTGCTAAGTTGTTAAACTACCGTAGTGAACCGAATTCCCGACATGTCTCCCTCTCTTTGGTAGTTAATTCGCATTTCTTGCTTTACTGCTCTCTGCCTTATTTTCTCTTCCTTTTTCTCCGTAGTTTAGAACCAAAAATTAATCAAACACAATTGTTACCTTAGAATTAAAAATAGATAGTGTAGTTACATTCCTCCTGTGGATTCGATACTCGATTGCCTCTACTACATTTTTAGTTGAGACCGTTAGGTTTTATTTTTGACAGGTACGCGACAGACGTGTCAAATTTTGGCGCCGTTGCCGGGGAGGCAATTGTTCCAATTACTAGCTGTTTTATTTTTAATTCTCCTTTTTAGTTTAAGGAACATCGTTCCTTAGACTATTCTCATATCTTGTCTGTAGTTTCGTCTTATGCGCAGGTCGCAAGGTGGTCCACTGCTACCTTTTGATCCCGAGATTGAGAGATCCTGTCGCGCAAAGAGGAGACTATTTCGAGAGCAACAGGAAGAGCCCAGTTCTCGCGGCAATTTTTACGAGAACGAGCTTTTCGAAGACAACCCGCCGTCTTCTCCGCTTTCCGACGAGTTCACTTGAGTCTATCACTTTCCCACTTTCCCGAAATGGTGAGGAAGCATCCATCGCTAGTCACTCCGAGCCCACAACCGACAATCTTTATAAGGGGTTCGAACTGCCGGAGATGCCGAAAGTTCGAACCAAGCCCTCTTACATCGCATGGTAGAGAAAAATCGGTTCGGGAGCCGCTAAGGAAGATGCGGCTCGATATGGAGACCTTCATCGACTCATCGCTCCCATACCTCCTCCCACCGGTGTGACAAATGATCGATCAAAGAAACTATGTTCATCTTCTCACTCCGCGATCTTTGCGAGGGAGTGGTACGAGGATTTGGACAAAGTCATTCACGGCATAACATTGAATTCGCTAGCACTCGGCGTTTTATAAGAAGTATTTCTCGCCGAGAACCATAGCCATCGAGCTCGGATAACCGATTTCAAGCAAGGGCCCGACGAAAATTTCCATGAGGCGTGGCTTCGTTTTAAGAAACTAGTGCGAACCATACCGCACCACGGTTTCGAGAAATGGAGTCTATGTAACCATTTTTACAATGGTTTATATGATGATCAGAGAGCAATACTAGATGCGGCAGCCAACGGTCGATTTTCTGACAACTTGGGGCCGACGAAGGGATGGAAAATCATAGATGATTTAGCCACTCACAGGGCTGAATACGGGAATTCAAGGGGAAACCAAAGGAGGGCCGCTGAATCCTCTTCGGTGGCTGCACTAGAAGCCCTTCTTCGCTAGGTTCGACAAGTATGAACTAGGGGAGCTTTCAAGCCGAGGGATGTACCAGGTTAATGCTATGACAGACGGTCCTTTCGTGCATGCGAGATGCGGGGTAGACGGACATGTCTCGATTTCTGTCCTAGTCCCTATGAGCAATGTGCTGCCTTTCAACATTATAGGCAAAACAACAACCAAGATGCGAGCCGAATATCCACCCCAATTTGAGGTGGAGTAACCGAGCAACGTACTCAATCCCACCGCCTCTCCAAATCGCAGCGACAGCAGCCTTACATCCCGCCACATCAGAAGCAACAAGGCTATCAGAAGCCTCCGTCCTTTAACCCACCTAGCCACGGCTCATCTTCAAGTGGAGTGAGTGAAATGGGCGAGTTGAAATCTATGATGCAAGCCATTACAAAGCAGCTTCATGCGAGTGATCAACAAAGAAGCACAAGTGATCAACAGCGAGACGCGACCATAAAGGCACTTGAGACTCAAGTTGCCCAACTCGCCGCGAACCAATCCGCCAGAAAGCCAGGTCATTTACCGACTCAAAATGAGAAGAACCCAAATGAGACGGTACATTTGATAGAGTTGAGAAGCGGTCTCTCTTATGAGGGACCAGAAATGAAGAAATCAGACCTGGGAATAGCTGAAACTGACGATGAACAGTGTTCTGGTAAGAAAAAGGGACTCACGACACAAGAGTTACTCGATCGACTGAAGTCTGGTGCTGAAACAGTTCGATCGAGTGGAATTGGTGAGGAAAGCCCTCGATCGAGTAGTCACTCTGCTCGATCGAGTGACCTGGAAGCTGAAGAAGGTCGATCGAGGGGGACTGTTGCTCGATCGACTGGAGTTGCTGAAGAAACAGCTCGATCGAGTGGACACACAGCTCGATCGAGTGGTATTACTGACGGGAAGCTTATTCGAGAGCCTGCTAGTGCTCGTTTAAGCGATGAATTACCAGAAAGGCCTCGTTCGAGAGGTAAGAAGCGCCCAAAGGACACCGAACTTGCTCCGGAAGACACATTGGAGGCGCGAAATAAGGGACTCGAGATTCCAATTACGGTTCCCTTTCCGAGGCGGCTGCGAGAATACCAAGATTAATCAACATTCAAAGAAATTTGTTGAGCTTTTGAAGAATTTGGAAGTTTCCGTGCCGCCGTTCATCGAATTGCTTATGAAGGTACCCTCTTATTTACGATTTATGAAAGATATTTTAGCACGTAAGAGGACCATTAATGATAATGAGACTGATCGCTTTGACCGAGATGGGGTCAACCTGTCTCAAAATAAGCTACCTCTTAAGCAATCGAGACCGGGTAGCTTTTCGATCCCTTGTCACATCGGAATGCGATTGATTGATAATGCGCTATGCGATTTAGGCGCTAGCGTAAGTGTTCTACCTTTGTCTCTAGCTAAGAGACTTGGTGTGACAAAGCCGAGTTGCACCAATATGACGTCCGGATGGTGACCGTAGTCTATCACGGCCACTAGGTGTAGCGGAAGACGTACCTGTTAGGATCGGGAAGTTCTTTATTCCCGTTGACTTTGTCGTCCTAGATATCCCCGAAGATGTGCATACCCCTATCATTTTAGGGAGACCATTTTTGTCCACTTTGCCCGTGCGGTGATAGATGTCGGGGAAGACTTTGACCTTCCGGTAGGGGATGAGGAGCCGACCTTTCATCGATCCAAGTTCCGGGAGGGCTCCCATGCAAGCTCAGCCTTGCAATGCCCTCTCTTCTGTTGACCCTATTATTGACACTCCAATTTTGGAGAATATTGCTATTATTGCGACCCTCCGCCTCACACCGAGAGCAAAAAGGAGGAAGATTCGTCTTTTTCCTTACTGCAGTGCGGATAAAGGCAAGAAAGGAGTTGTCAAGGGACGTGGTAAGACCATTATCAATCAATCTGGAGCAAAGGATGTCAAGGAAGATGACAGAGGGGCGACGACGAAGACAGTTCGAACCTACGTAGATTGGAATTATGTTCCTCCTCCTCTCAGAAATTCGAGTTCATGGAAGTCAAAAAGGACGGTCGATATTCTTTGAAGTGACGTCCTCCGATCGAAGCCCACGAAGGGGCTACTGACAGCTGATGGGAATTAAACGGGGAAATGCCCCGTGTAACAAAGTGTAATAGACAAGTTTTGAATTTCTTTTGAATTTATTTCTTTTATCACGTTTTTATTAGGACAATTAGTTTAGACATTTTTTTAGCGTAGACTAAGACTATAGACTCGTGTTCTGCATATTTGGTATTTTTGGGATGCGTTTGGATATGTTTTATGCAGGTTTGGGGAAATATCGCGCATTTCAAGGGAATAAAGACGGAAATCCAAGAGTCAACGAGAAGAAGCCCACGATCGAGTATTTTTTGTACTCGATCGAATGGTAATTGGGTCGATCGAGCTATCTGGCTACTCGATCGAGGAAGGCCACAGAGGAACAGGTCGATCGAAAGGTTTCTTATTCGATCGAGCAAGGGGACATCAACAAGTCCTCGATCGAGTGACTTAAAATCACTCGATCGAGTGGATTGAACAGGGACCGAGGGAGTTTTCTATCTTAAACTCTTTAATTCCCTAATCTCATTTCATTTCATTTATAATTTCCCTCTAACTTCCTCCCCTAATTGCGATTGATTTCCCCCAAATCACCATCTCTTGCCCAAAAATCACCTAATCAAACACCTACATTCTCTTGCTAGTTAATTAATCTTCCATAACCCCTTAATTTCCCCCTCTTTTGTGCTCGTTTTTACGGTTTTCAAAGGGGATTAGGGTTTGCGGTTTTGTCGATCAAATTTCCGCCATTGTTGCTTGTTGTTTGGAGTTTAATTGCTACATTGTAGGTCAATCATCATCAAGTAAGTGTCCATTCAACCTCTTCGCATTTTATCTTCAATTTTTTGAATTTTTATGAGGTGATTTGAATTAGGGCTCGAAAATTCCATGTATAGTCGACTTGTTTCGATTTTATTGTGTTTATTTGCCCTTGCTTCGCTTATTGATGATGTTCTCGCAATTCCCCACTGTTTTTGCATGTTAAATTCGAATTTTGCGTGACTTCCGCGACTAGGGTTCCTGTGAGTCGAAATTTCGACTGTCAGACGGTTGTTTGCTTCCATGCTTTGTTTGTCACTGTTGTCAACCGCTGTTAACTGCTTTCCCGTCCCCTATCGCCTCTATATGCTGTGAAGTCTTTGGGAATCTTGCGCTGTGAGTGATTATTTTCGCCTGCAAGGAGTCATACACGCCCCATTATAGGTTTTCATGTCAGATTAGCCTTTTGCGATCCTTTGCTTATTCACTTAATCACCATTCACATGCCCCCTTTCGAATCTTTTTGAGGAATTGCTTGTTTTTGATTTCTGGAAGTCGAATTTTCCGACTAATAGGGCTATTCTTTTTGCTGTCACATGCTGGTTAACGCTTCATTTTAATCACGGTTAGCAGCATATTTCTTATTCGTGCCCTTTGATATATGCAGGATGGACGCGAGCTCTCTTTCTTCTACTAGTACGTCCTCCAGCCCTTCTTCGAGCGAGCCAGTGGTCCCTGCTGTTGCCACTAGCTCTGCCTTGGTCACCACTGCAGCACCTGTTTTACTTGTCTCAGCTGCAGGGACAGTGTACGGCGCACCTAGCTCAGCCGGGAGCTCAGTTCAGGCCTCACAGGCCATCACCACTACCAGGCCTTTCTCTTTGCTGGACTGTGGACGCACCCCTCGCTTCCAGCAGCCTGGTATGCCGCCACCGAGGACACTTCACCAGGCTAGCCAGTTAGCCGTCACTTCCAGCCCTTCTGAGGCTGTTGCTACAGGGGAGAGCGCTCTCGCACCTGTACCGAAGCTGCCCACGGTACGTTTCACTTCAGAGGCTCACCGGACACGGTTAGTTTCTTTACTTCGTTGCCCCCTCTCCTCCACCCGTTTCCTTGCGCGGACTGACCTAGAGACCTTAGGCATTTACGAGGAGGTCTGTAGTTTGTTGAACGGGACGGGTATGTCGGGTCTGATTACCATGCAGGAGGCTACCATTCGTACCCTTACGTACGAGTTCTTTAGCTCCTATTCCTTTGACACCGACTCTTACACTGCTGACAACTCCAGTTCCTGCATTCGCTTTCGACTCATGCAACGAGTCACATCACCGGACTTTGGCTCGGTTTGGGCGGGGTTTTAGGCCTGGTCGGTGACGGCCTCACCGCCCCACCTCGAGACCTTCTTCACCACTGGGCTGCTCTGTCTCACACTCCCTTCCACTCACGGAAGGGAGCTCACGTTCACTTACCCGCGCCCCGTTATTACTTGCGTCTGTTAGGAGAGACCATTTTTGGGCGCCCTGAGCCCAATAACTTGACCAACACTGAGCTAGCGATTCTCGCGGGATACCTCAACATCGACTCCGGTTCCCCGTTTGTTCTAAACATTGCCTATCTGGTAGCTCAGCATTGGAACGGTATTGGGACTCGGGTCAAGACCACTGTTGTCTGTGGCGGGCTAGTTACTAGGATTGCCCGCCACCTTTACCCTACTGACTCTTCACTCAATGCACCTGATGGGGTGGCTCTCCTTGACCTGGAGGCCATGGCAACATTGACCTGGTTCCCAAAGGCGAAGGGGAGTGCGAGGACGTGGAAGATCTGTGGTTCCACGTCTGTTACCTTGCCGTGCTCTACCCTTCCGCCACTTTCACCGCTCCCTACTGCTGCTGAGGGAGCGAGGCCACCTCCACCTACCTACCACCTTACCTTCACCCCTCCCTCTTCTTCTACTAAGAAGAGGAAGCGGGAAGCCGGAGCGTCTTCTAGCTCTCAGACTCACACCCAGACTCTTACTCCACCTCCACTTGACCCTCCTTCTGGTTCGGTTTTCCCGGCCAACTTTGTTTGCCCTCCTGCCTTAGAGGCGCCCGCGGTCACAGACCAAGGGCGTCGTGATGCCTTGCCTCCGGAGTTGTGCAGGTATCTTACTGAGATGAGACGGGATATGGCTTTGGCTGTATTCCCTCTCTACGAGTTCCACATCCGGGCCCGGCGACCGATTCCAGAGGGGTGGCCGCATCCTTCCTTCTACCGATACCCAGCGGACGGGTACCCTCCACTCTCTTCTGACTCAGAGGAGGAGCCGGAGGAGACAGCGGTAGCACGAGAGGTGCGGTTCTGGCGAGAGCGCGGCGGCGAGAGATGCCAGAGAGGAGGCGAGTGACCCTCCGTTCGTACCCGGTCCGGATGATCAGCCTGGAGATGACGACTGAGTCTCCCCCTTGTTTGTTGCTGGTTTGGGGAGACGGTTTTGTTGAGTCGGAGTTCCTGAGAGACAATGCGGCCGACGACGACGAGTAGCTATCGGTCTACTCACTTCCCGATTTTAAAATTGGTTTGGGGAAGTTCGTGTTTTGTATGTCCTTTCACTCTTTTTATTTCGTCTCCTTTATTTTTATTTTTATTGGTTGTATACCCCCATCCCCCATTTTTCTGCTGGTGTATGCTGGAGGACAACGAGGGCGTTGTCCGTTTTGGTTTGGGGAGGGTATTGCATCCTTTTGAGTCTGCATCTGCATTTGTTTTGCATTCACGGTTAATTTTTCAGTTTGCATTTGTTGTTTATTTTCATTAAAATCAAAAATCCAAAAAAATTAGAAAATGTTAAAAATTCAAATAAATTTCACGTTTATTTTTGCATTTAGGTTGAGTCGGAACGGTAGATTCCCGTGATGAAATTGCACTTAACTTGTCAATTCGCTTGAGCCTTGCACTTTATTGATAGTCTTGAGCTTTGTCATACGCATAGTCTACGAATTTCTGTTCAAATAATAGCTGACTGTTTAGACTTGACCTGATAAACTGGCGAACTACTAAAAAATTCTGAGTTTTAGAGCCATAACTGGTGACATTCATGACCAGTTCATTAGGAATTTTGAGAGTAGTACTCCTTGCATAGCATGTTCGTCCATTTTGCACATTTATGACATTCAATTTCTTGTCAAATGCACATATTCGGGTCTGCGGTTGGTGTCACATGCAGGGAGGGTCTTGCAACTCCCCTTTCTTTACATCTTACACCCATTTAGCTCCACATTGACCAAAACTTGCCCTTTTGACCCATTAGCTACATTCCAAACAAGCCTGCCTAGTCAAGCTAGTTAGTCTGTCCTTTTGTGGTACGTTTTCCATTGCAGTTTGGTCCGTAATTCCTGTTTGGAGTTGGTGTTTGAATTAAAGAAGGAGGAAGTGAAAAAAGAGTATTGAAAAAAGAAAGAAAAAACGTGAAGAAGAAGAAGAAAAAAAAAAAAAAAGAAAGAAAAAAAAAATATATGAAAAAAAATGTGAAATTCACGTGTACAGTGAACAAAAAAAGAAAGAAAGAAAAGTTGTGTAAGATGTAGTCCCCTCTTGTCAGAGTTGAGAAGATGTTTGAAGATGTACAATCGACAAGAGGGTTGGTTGTTTCAGTTAGCTGATTCAGACGATGTGTTTAAAAAAGGGAACTTTGTGACCGTCTGACTCCTCCATTTTTTATCCCATATTTTTTGAGGAGATTGTGTTTGAGTTTAGTGAGTTTTGTGCCAAGTGAAGGGCACCTGTGTTAGTCTTTCAGTCAGTTTGAGATCCGGATGGTTTATTATGGTCCTGTTAGGAACTAGCTTGACGCTTTTACCTCCACATTTCCATAACTTGTTTTGCCTTTTCTCACCTGAACCTCACTATTCCCATATTATTTGCAAACCCTCGGCTGTGACGGACATTATTGGTTGGAGTGTGTGCATTAGTACTCGAATTGTCTTTCATTTTTGTTGCATGCATGCTATGTAGGTCGCAGTTAGGTGAGTGACTGTTTTTCTTCTCTCTTTTACATATAACATTTGCCCTTTGCTTCATGAGAGAAGAGTGACCACGTGAGAGTCCGGTTTTGTTGGTCTTGCAAGGTCGATAGGTCGCTTTATTTCGAATGACTTATAATTCGTTTGCGTATTGATGCCTAGCTTTAATCGTTGATTTTAGTTGCATTAAAGTGGTTCAAGTGGACAAGTTAAGCTAGCTCTGAGTTATCATTTCCGTTCCATTAGTTTAGTTTTGAGTTTACTCGAGGGCGAGTAAAGGTTTGGTTTGGGGAGATTTGATACGTGCCTAATGTATAGTCTTTTTGGCCTATTTCAAAGACGTATTTCTATGCATTTATATACTGTTTTTATAGTATTTTGCCCCGAATTGGCTACTTTGGTGTATTTTGTCCTTTTTGTAGGAATGATCGCGAAAGTAGCGAAACCATGCTCTTTTCTGTCCTTTTACATGCATTTAGAGGAGACGGGACCATCCCAGAGTGAGATGTTGCACTTAGAAGTGTCGTTGCACGCTTTACGAGGCATTTTGGCGAAGACGTGAGTGAATTGAAGACCCGTGGGTCTATCGAGCTGTTTGGTGGTCTATCGAGTGATTCCTAAGCTTCCCAAGACTCGATCGAGCTCACTCGCTTACTCGATCGAGTGATCCACACATGACCGGTCGATCGAGTTCCCAAGGTCGATCGAGGAGTTTCTGCCGAGCTGATGGTCGATCGAGTAGTTTAATCTACTCGATCGAGAGGCTTTTGACTTCGTGGGCTTAATTAGTCCGTGTTTTAGTATTTCCGCATAAACACTTAGACTTTTCCTATTTAACCGAGGATTACTAGGTTAATTAGGGATGATTTTTTTACTCTTAGACTATCTCTTTTACTATCATTTTTTGGGAAGAAAACCTACTGTTACTTTTACGTTGCTTTCACTTTGGGATTATTGCACTCGGATTTCGTCGTTCTTTACGCCGGATTGCTCAGATTGTAATCTCCTCCTTCTCTTAATAATAATTTACCTTTTGTTGCTCTTAATTCTTGTTTATGTTATCATTATTTCTTGCCCTAATTTCTGTTATTGCGCTTTATAATTATTATTTCGTTATGTCTTCTGCTGGAATTTTACATGCTGTTAGTTTTATTACGAATATGAGTAGCTAAACCCCTTCATGTTGGGATTAGGGGATCTGCGGTAGAATAATGATGACGTAGTGAATGAATTAGACGAATTGACATAAGAGACTCTGTCACTATAGCAATATAACTGTAATCCCCGACCTAGTTGAGTGCACGCTTCTATGTCACCCATTAATCTGGCTACATTTAGTCCTGGATCGAAAGATTGGATTAAATAGGCCTGCTATAAATGAGACTGCCTAATGAGGACGAAAGTTAAGTTAGTGGTATTTTAGGGTGGGAAGTGGACCGAAAGGACCTTCTAATATCCGTCTCGCATTAGTTCGTCTGAGTCATTTACTGCTAAGTTGTTAAACTACCGTAGTGAACCGAATTCCCGACATGTCTCCCTCTCTTTGGTAGTTAATTCGCATTTCTTGCTTTACTGCTCTCTGCCTTATTTTCTCTTCCTTTTTCTCCGTAGTTTAGAACCAAAAATTAATCAAACACAATTGTTACCTTACAATTAAAAATAGATAGCTGTAGTTACATTCCTCCCCGTGGATTCGATACTCGACTGCCTCTACTACATATTTAGTTGAGACCGTTAGGTTTTATTTTTGACAGGTACGCGACAGACGTGTCAGCCACCTGCATTTCAATAAACAAAAGATTTTCAACGAAATGAACAAATGTATTCTTATACAACAACAAGAGCTAACCGAATCTGGGGCTTACCCTCCGAATCAAGTGCTGCCACTCCTCCAGGCCAGCATTTATAACCGCCTCGCCAAAGTCGCGAAGCTCGGAGATCGTCGTCATCCCCGCCGCGTCAGTGTACTCAAGGGTCTCGGGGTACGCTGGGGGCTCGACGCCCGCCTCCTCAACCTCTTGCAAAATTCAAATGAAGTCTTTATTTGATGATCATTCATCATTTTGTCAAGTCAATTCAAAAAGGGAAAATGAAACACTTACCACGACCGGCAAGTACGCCAGCCTCTGGCGAACAAATAGAGAGTACTCCTGACCAGGAAGGAGAAGAGCGTCGCCACCAACGTCCGCCAGGTCAGCCTCCCTGTCAGCATCTGAAGGCTCCATAAACATCGCCCGAGGAGGATCGATATGAACCATGAAAGCATCACGAGGGCATTGACAAGTCAAGCGCTCGTCCGGATACCACACTGGACCCATGGACGTCCTCAGCAGTAACCGACTCGAGCTCCTAGGTCGAAGGACCTCAGCCACAAAAGTAGGGGCGTCGGGGTAGTCCACCCAAGGCCTGGGCACCCAGTAAGACAATCAAACAAGAGGTCATTCTTATGATCGCTTCTAAGAAGCAATGCATAAACAATAAAGGCAAAGTCATTAAAAATACTTACGTCACTCAGCTTCATGGCGTTCACGCCCCATCGAAAAACATTGTAAGAAGAACGCTGGCTCTTCCTACGACACATCACCCAGTCCCTAACAACTGGGTAAGCCCCCGTCTCAGGCTCCGTCCTCTTGGGCGCGAAGCCCCTAAAGTAGGAGTACACCCACACCTGCAAAGCTAGACAATTGATGACGATATTTCAAGATTTGATAAAAGAAGAAGAAATAAGTTTTCATGATACGGAATGAAGGTTCATACCTCCAACAGTAGTCCAGGACCGACAGTAGCAGGAGAAGTCCCCTTCTCCAGCAGCTCAGAACGGACCATGGCCCTCATGTAGCATGTGAGGACCGCAAAGCCAGGAGTGACCCATTCCTAATTACCTAGGTCAATCAGGTCAGGAAGGAAGGGAAGAAGCTTCGTCGACAGCCTCTCCCCCTTGTCTCCAAGGTAGAGTGAAGACAAGAACCACCAGAGCCATAGACGAGCTCTCTCCTCCGCAGTACAAGCAGGAGGAGCCATCTCCCTCCACGCTCCCACCAAGGCTCTGAAAGCTCCTAGCTCGATGATGGCCCTCTCCTCCTCCGTCAAAGCTCCGTAGGCCTCCATCATCGTCGTGTAGCCAGAGAAGGACCTCAGGTTCCCGGCCTCCTGTATCAGTTCGACGCAAAGCTATCTTTATCTCAAAGCTCAAAGTAAAAGAGAAATGAAACGAGAAATTAATAAGGAAAGATGATGAGGGAATGACAAGTTCAGGACTTACCATACTCTTCACCGTCCTATAAGACAGGTGACTCTCCGCTGCCCAAATGAGATGTCGACCATCCCATTTCTCAGCCCACTCAGGTGCCCTCGCTAGCTAGCGACCACCTCGTCCGACGTTGGCCCGCCTCGGGACCTCCTCCTCAGCAGCCTCATCCTCGAAGACCTCCTCGAAGACCCCCTCAAAATCAAGATAAGGGTCGAAGTAGGTGTCCACATCAATGGGAGCCCTCCCTGACGTAGAAGCCATGTCACGTGCAAAATTAGAGTAAAATTAGGCCGCGTCAAATGACGAGGAGCCTCGGTGAAGGTGATTTCAAGCTTTTCAAACCCCGAATGTGGCCTTTTCTCACTATCTTTGGCCAGTTCTTTCGAAACCCAACCGCTCATATGGTAAAATGGGTCAATTCAAGTCTAAGTTCGAGCCTAATCATGGATTTGAGTTGAAATTTCGGCAGCATTTCGTTATAATGGCGATTATGCCCTAGAAAAGTGTCCAGAAAAGCCATCACAAATCAAAAATCCGAGATGGTAGGAAGTTTACCCATCGCACAAGCATTCCAAATACCAAATTTCGTCACAAATGGGCAATCCTAAGGCCATTTTCGAAGCAATTTTCGAAACAGTTGAGAAACCGTCTCAAATTTACTAAAATGCTCAATACTCAATGAAAATTAAAAAAGAACACAAGGTTATGTTCCGAACACTACCAATTATCCATTTCTAATGTCAATTTTACAAGGCAAATCTATTTGGGGGAAAAGCCCCAAATTTACGAATTATTAGAGTTGAAAACCCTAATTTTTCGATCCAAATTAAGCAAAATGCGGATATTCAAGCAAGAATGAGACACATACCTCGATTAGTCATGATTAATGCAAGATTTTGAACAAGTTTTAGCATAATGTCGTTGCAATTTGAGAGAGTTTTAAGGGAATTTGTGTTTTGTTATTGTTAGGCCCGATTTAGCCTGGTCTGACTTTAGTTTAGCCTGACTTTATTAGGCTGACTGGGGCAACCAGGGTTCGGAAAATTGTAGCTATTATTTGACAGGAAAAGGATATCAGAGGATGATAAAGCTGCTGGAGAAGCCTGGTAGCAATATTAGAATAGCCTGACGGAACTCTCCAACAGGATATTTAATCAACAGATCAGCAAAGTAGTTACTTGCACACCATATTCTTACGGAAGACTAAGTCCAACCACAAGAACATATAATCTCCACAAACAACAGCGTGCAAGAGGAGAAGGAGGGGAGGTTGTTGAGTTTGAATAAGTCAGCCGGATTAATAGGGAATGTGCCCTATTAATCAGGAGACGGTTCCAACGGTTAAAACATTGGTGTAATTGATTGTAACGTTAGAGGGAAAAGACTATAAATAGAGAAAAAGAACATTTGTAAAGGACACGAAATATTAGACAAACATTCTTATACAATTAGCTTATTATTCTTCCATTGTATTCTTATTTTTCTTTACCAGTTAATTGATCCAGGATACGTAAACATCACTATTCTCCCATAAATTATTCCATCCGTCACTCAATATTTTCTCAATAATATTAGAACTAGATACCCACACAACTTAATCTTCAGGCCGGATCCTTTCAGGAGAATTCAGGCTAAAACAATTGGCGCCCACCGTGGGGCATCTAGTTCATTAATCGAAAAAATCTTCCTCATCACTTTCTCATTCAATTCTTACACACAAAAATGACATAACCTACTCCAGCACAACAATTGGCAGCCGCCTTGGCCAAGATAAAAGAATTGGAAACAATTCAAGAGCAGGTGGCTCAAGCAGAGGCTGAGATCACAAGACTTAAGGAATCTGAGTCTAACCTGAGAAAGAAATTGGAAAGTCAGGCCTCAGGCTCCAAAACAAGATTCGAGCCAGGAACCCCATTCTCATCAATCATCAAACACATAGACTTCTCCAGTTTTGGAACCCCGGAGAAAGAAACCTGATCCGGTACACAAATCATTCCCAACAATGAAAAAAACAAAACTGAGGCAGCAATAATGATGGCTATGCTTCAGGAAATTCAAAAACTCCGTAACAAGATAGAAAATATACCTGGAGTGTCAGATCCTGTGGCTGAGGTGGAAGTTGACAGCTTCGCTGACTCACCCTTTGCAGATGAGATTGCAAAAATTGATCTCCCCAAGAAATTCACCGTCCCATCCATGAGAACTTATGATGGAACCTCTGATTCACAAAATCACGTTGCTATATTCAAACAGAAGATGTTGGCTGCCTCAATACCCAGTGAACTCAGGCACGTTTGCGTGTGTAAAGGTTTTGGTACAACCCTAACTGGAGCAGCATTGCAATGGTTCATCAACCTCCCAAATGGAAGTATCAAGAACTTTGCAGACCTGGTCAATGCCTTTAATCAACAAATTGCAAGCAGCAGAGACATGGCTAAGAGACTCAAGAACTTGTTCAGGTAAAATGACTCCCTGAAGAATCTCTCAAAGAATTCCTGGCAAGATTTGTCAAAGAGAAGGTAGCCATTCCCGGTGCGATGAAGAAACAACGGTAGAAGCCTTTAGGCAAGGAGTCCCGCTTAACAAAGTGACATCTACGCAGACTTAACCAAAAAGTCTCGCCCAACCTTTTCCACTGTTCAATCCATCGCCTTAGAACATGTCGATTGGAAGAAGAACTCAACTTCGAACAAACTCATCCTGGAGGAAAGCAAGGCTACGGACACACTAACGAAAAGCTCCTACCGAAAGGAGGCAACCCCAGATCAAGACCCTATTCCGGACTGAACGATCCGAAGTCAACATGGCACAAGAACATAAAGGTAACCTTTCTAGCCTACCAACTATTCCTGAATATAACTTTTCTATAAATACTTTGCAGGATTAATCAAACGCTGAAAAGCTTGGGAGACACGGTCGATGGCCCAAGAAATCGACAACCCCAGAAACATCCAACAAGATGGTGTGACTTCCATCGTGATATCGGACACACCACGAAGAATGTATCCAACTCGAAACAATCGGCGTACCTCCTAAAGAAGGGCTATCTGAAAGACATAATCCAGCAGCCAAAGAACAAAGATAAAGGGCCAAGCAAGAGAGATCCAGAAACAAAGATAGATCCTCCTCCTCCTCCCCCATCTATGAAGTCAAGTTCATAAAAGGAGGCTCGAAATCGTGGCTTAACCAAATTTCTGGCGCAAAAGAATCTCCAGGAGTCTAAACTTCAACCCCCTTTTAGGTCTAAGTCATTACCTGCTGTTACTTTTGATGACTCAGACTTGCAGGGAATATCAGATCTACACCATGACAGCCTGGTAATTACCATACAAATTGGCACGGCTAAGGTACCAAGAATCCTGATAGACGGAGGCAGTTCAATCAACTTGGTGATGCTCGACGTCCTCAAAGCCATGAAGATAGATGAAGAGAAAATCATCAAGAAATCCAGTGTCCTGGTCGGATTCAGCGGAGAAACAAAGAACACCCTGGGGAAATTAGCCTGCCAACCTATGCGGAGGGCGTAGCTTCCTATGAAAGATTCGGGGTAATGGATTGCCTATCCTCGTATAACGTAATCCTGGGCAGACCATGGATCCACAACGTCAAAGCAATCCCGTCAACATATCATCAATGTGTGAAAATACCAACCGAATGGGGGATAACCACCATCAGGGGAGAACAGAGGACGGCCCAAGAATGTTACACCCAGGCTTTGAAACCTTCAAAGTCAGGTAAGTCCCTCGCATAGCAACTAAAGTCCCCTGTCAGGAAAGAATATATTGCACAATCACAAATGGAAACAGGAGAGGTCATTCTGGACCCAGAATTCCCTGACAGGAAGGTACTTGTAGGGTCAGACACACCTGACTCAGTCAGACCCAATCTGGTCAGCTTTCTCAAAACTAAAATGTCTTGTTTTGCTTGGTCACATTTTATTATGACTAGTATAGATGCTGATATTATAACCCATAAGTTAAATATTGACAAATCCTTTAAGCCTATACAGCAAAAGAGGAGGAAATTTGCTGTAGAAAGGAATGAAATCATCAACCAAGAAGTCGACAAGCTATTGGACATGGGAATGATCAGGGAAGTGATGTACCCCGACTGGCTTGAAAATGTAGTAGTTGTCCGAATAAAAATGGCAAGTGGAGAGTCTGGGTAGACTACACTGACCTGAACAAGGCCTGCCCCAAAGATCCATTTCCCCTGCCACATATCGATGCAATGGTGGACGCCACTGCAGGCCACGAGATGTTAACATTCATGTATGCCTCCAGCGGATTCAACCAAATAAAGATACACCCCGCAGATCAGGAAAGTACAGCCTTCATTACTGAAAGAGGAGTATACTGTTACACTGCCATGCCCTTTGGATTAAAAAATGCAGGTGCAACCTATCAAAGGTTAGTCAACATGATGTTCAAAGATCAAATTGGAGACACCATGGAAGTCTACATTGACGACATAGTAGTCAAGTCAAAAAAGGCAGAAGACCACGTCAGAGACCTGGAAGTAGCATTCCAAATACTGGAGAAATTCAACATGAAGCTAAACCCACAGAAGTGTCAATTTGGAGTCTCAGCAGGTAAATTCTTGGGCTACATGGTGACAAAAAGAGGAATAGAAGCCAGTCCTGAACAGATCAAAGCCATCCTGGAGCTAGAACCACCAAAAACGGTCAAAGACATACAAAAGCTGACAGGAAGAATAGCAGCCCTGAACAGGTTCATTTCAAGGTCATCAGAGAGGTGCAAATCATTCTACAACCTGCTCAGGAAAAATAAAGACTTACACTGGACCCCTGATCACCAAGCTGCCGTTGAAGATTTGAAAGCATATCTATCTTCTCCACCCTTGTTGGCAAAACCAATCAAAGACGAACCCCTGATAGTATACATGTCAGTCACGGAAACTGCTGTCAGCGCAGTTCTGGTCAAAGAAGTGGACGGACAACAACACCCTGTCTATTACGTAAGTAAAAGTCTACTAGATGCAGAGATCAGGTATGGTCTACTTGAAAAATACGTTTTAGCTTTAATTATGAGTTGTACCAAGTTAAGACCATACTTTGAAAGCCACCCTATAATAGTCAGAACCAATCTTCCTATCAAGTCTGTACTTAGGAAACCAGAACTATCCGGACGAATGTGCAAGTGATCAGTCCAGCTAAGCACCTACAACATAACATTTGAACCAAGGACAACAATTAAGTCACAAGCACTAGCAGACTTTGTGGCTGATTTTAGTCCAGCCCCAGAACCCGACCTGATAAAAGAAGTAAACAGACTGACCAGTGACCAAACAGACCTAGAATGGACCCTGTTCGTCGATGGTGCAGCTAACATGAGGGGCACCGGCCTAGGGGTAGTACTAAAATCGCCACAGGGGGATAAGATAGTACAAGCTATAAGCTGTGCATTCGAAGCTACCAACAATGAGGCGGAATATGAAGCCCTAATAGCTGGATTAAAGGTATGTATTGACCTTGATGTACAAAACCTAAAGGTACGTACTGATTCCCTTCTTTTTTCAAACCAAGTAAATGGAGTATATACTGCAAAAGACTAAAAAATGATGCTCTATTTAGAAGTTGTCCAAAATTTAAAATCCAAATTTCGCAATTTTAATATTGATCAAATACCTAGGGACTTGAATACCCAGGCCAATGCCCTAGCCAGCCTAGGATCCAACTTCAGTCCCCCTGATTTTGATAAAATCCCCATCGTACATTTATTAGAACCTGCAATAAACAAACAAGATGAATGTTTCCCAATATATATTGCCAATTCATGGACAAAACCTTACTATGATTGGCTCCAACAGGGAATCCTCCCCCTGAATAAGCAAGATGCTAGAGCACTCAAAATCAAAGTTGCTTCATATACTATTATTAACAACGTGCTTTTTAAGAAATCGCAGGCAGGACCATACCTCAGATGCCTGGAACCACAAGAAGCTGAACAGATACTATCAGAAATCCATGGAGGATACTGTGGAAATCATAAAGGCGGAAGGAGCCTGGCAAGCAAAGTACTCAGAACAGGCTATTTCTGGCCCACTCTGAGGGCCGATTGCTTGGAATTCAGCTATAAATGCGAAGCCTGCCAAATTCATGGACCATATATCCACCAAAAATCTGAGGAACTACATTCCATATCCGCCCCCTCGCCATTTATGAAGTGGGGCATGGATATAGTAGGAAAACTACCTCAAGCACCTGGGCAAAAAGTTTTCATGCTAGCAATGACTGACTACTTCTCCAAGTGGATAGAAGCTGATTCGTACAGGCAAGTCAAAGAAAAGGATGTCATAGCATTCATCAAACGCAACATCATATGTAGATATGGCATTCCTTCTGAAATAGTATGCGACAACGGCACGCAATTCGTGGGAAAAAGAACAGCAGCTTTATGTGCTCAATGGAACATCAACCTAGTGACCTCCACACCAGGATATCCAAAAGCTAACGACTAGGCAGAATCTAGTAACAAAGTAATAAGCAGTTGCCTAAAGAATAAGCTAGAAAGAAGGAAAGGAAGATGGGCTGAAGAACTTCCCTTGGTCCTTTGGGCTGACCGAACCACGCCTAAAACATCCACAGGCCAAACCCCCTACTCCTTGGTCTATGGATGTGAAGCAGTAATCCCAGCAGAGGTCGACATTCCATCAGCCAGATGCAGCCTGAATACAATAACGAGCAATATCCCTCTAATGGAGGATAGCCTGGACTTAACAGAAGAACTAAGAGATGCAGCCAGCATTAGGATGGCAGCCTATCAGCAAAGAGTAGCCAAAAGCTACAACAAGACTGTCAAAGCTAAAGTATTCAGGGTATGAGACCTTGTTCTCAGAAAAGTTTTTCAAAACACAAAGGAGAAAAACGCAGGCAAATTGGCCCCAACCTGGGAAGGTCCCTACCTGATTGACTCAATAGTCGGCCAGGGTGCTTATAGGCTACAAACCCTGGACGGCGAAATGATCCCCAGAGCTTGGAATATTGCACACTTAAAACTATTTCACATATAAAATATATCCCCCAGCCCAAGTATAATCTTTACCTTACCATTTTCTTCCTGACCTGATATGCAACTAAATGTATGATACTTGCCATTATATGAATAAATGCCTTATATGATTCCTTTCATTATGTGCCTAAATATTTGTCAATATTCTCGTCTTTCTCTTTAACAAGTAAAATCTTCAATATTTGTTTTGCATATTGTACCATACTTAAAACAATTTTTTAAGATTGAGGGCCACTCAACTAATATCCAACTTTCAGTTGCAAAAATAGGCCTTAAAATATTGAGCTCAATTAAATATACAAACCTGGGAAAACTTTTCCAGGATTGTATGTCATAAATGGGTCATAAGCCCTCCAGACAGGCAGGGGACATAAGCCCTCCAGACAGGCAATAACCCCACCCATGACACAAAGAACTGGCCAGATCCAGCACAAAAATGCTGGCCCGATCCAGTCGAATAACTGGCCAGATCCAGTACACATCCAACACTACAAATATGCCTTATCAAAACACAAAAAGAAACCATCAAAGATCAATTATTTAAAAACCAAAACAAAATGTTCATTCAAAAAATACCATCCCTACCACACACCTAACAAGTATTCATTCCAGGAACATCCCCCCTGGATGGGCCAAAACGAAAAAAACAAAAACACAAATCTAAACAGGTTTCGAATCAGAAACCGACTCACAGCCTTCCACCATTTCCTGATCAGCAGATTTCTCCTTGGAAGGAGGAGAATCCACTTCTTCTTCATGACCCATATTGGCCAAATCAGGATACTGGGTGTCCAGAGCTGTCTCATCCCGATCTGGATCCCACTTAGCCCGGTCAGATTCCGGATCCCTCATAGCATCAACCCGGCCTTTCCCAAAGAAGTACTGAGCAGCATCAGCAAGCCGTGCTTCCACCAGCTTCTTCTCAGCACCAAGATCTTCATTCTTCCTCAGTTGATCCTGCATTGCCTACTTCTCGGCAGCCAACTCTTTCTTGACGGCTTCCAGCTCTTCCCTTACAGCCTCGAGTTCTTGCCTGGCAACTTTCTCAGCATTCTTTACAGCCACCTCACAAACCAAAGCAGCCCTAGATGCCTCCCTGGCCGACCCCACCTGAGATTGAAGTACTACCTCATTACCCCTGGACGTGTGCAAATCATGGTTAACTTTATCTAATTTCTCTTCCAAGCCAGTAATTCTAGCCCGGGCATCCTTGAGCTGACAAGCAGTAGCAAACCCAGCATCCAAACCCTATATAAAAATGAAACAAGATCAATTAACCAAACCTAAAAAAAAAGGTAACACAAGGATACACAATAATAAAGCCCTTTGCAACTAACCTCCTTAGCTTGAGAAGCAAGAGTGGCAGCCTTTGTCACAAGAGAAGACAAGATAGACACTACTTTAGTAGAAGATTCAAGGGAATTGTCAGATAAGAGCTGGCCGCTGATATTGGCAGAAAAATCATTTATCTGTGCCCGGGAAGCATCCATATCATCCAACCGAGTAGCCACTTCCCTGACACTCCTGATTGGTTGAGCCTGAATGGGCTCTTTCTCTCTCCCTTATTCCTCAGAAATGACAGCTTCTCTCCTCCTTTTAGAAGGCTGAACAACCTCTGGGGACACTAGCCTGGGCGGTTCCTGGGGAGGCTGGACATCAGAAACTAAAATATCAAGAGTCTTGTCGCTCCCACTAGCCTCTTGACTCTTGGATTGCTCAGCAATCCTAGCAACCCAAGCTTTCAAGTCGGCAGCACTAAAACTAGCCAATCTAGCAGAGGATCTGTATACTAAATGTATAAAAAATACATATAAGTGTCAGGAAAGAAGTAGAAGAAAGACAACAATCAGCACAAAGACATAAAGAAGACATACAGGAAAGAGCAGTGGAACTAGGCTTGCCTTTAGGTACTTTGACCACACTCAGCTTAGGCTTCATATACCGGGGCAACAAATCCCTGCCCAGACTAGCAGGCCAGGTCCTCTCTTCCTCAGGAAGAGCAAGAAAGGCCTCTATCCTTGAAATAGATTCCTCGTTAAGAGGATCAGAGTTCCAATCAGGAGCTGCATATATCCCCAAAATACACAGGTAAAACTTAAATATTCCAAATTCATGCAATATAAAAAGCAAGTTGAGAATATCTCAGATAATCCAGACCTGACCCTAGAGTGTCAGTCCGGACAAATAGGTAAGTCTTCGCCCAGCCTTTATCGTCTCCAGAATCCAGGTTAGTAATTAATGGAGACATTTTTAATTTAATTCTCAAATTGAAACGACCAGTAGAAGGATTTTTCAGATGATATACTGCCTTGATGTCATTAACAGTAATCACAGGTTTATGTTTAGCACATAAATTTTCAATAGAGTGGACAAGTTTCCAAACCATAGGCATAATTTGGAAAGGTGTTACTTCCATGGCACGAATAGTATCAATCATTAAAGGAGTAAAAGGCAACTTACAACCTGCCTTGAATGCCCATTCGTAGATGAAGAACCAACCAGGTGACACCCAGTTAGCCTTGACTGGACAAAATTCAGGAATCCAAACTTCAGCTGAGTCAGGGATCAGCTTTTTCTCCCTTAAAACCCCATCATAGTTCGTTTTCAACAGATTTTCTTCAGGGAAAGAAGAATCGAGAGACCGGAGAGCAGAGAAAATAGAATCTTGGTATTTAAACGCTATTGCATGAGAAGGAGGATCAACTTCAACAACCTCCTCTTCATGGATGTCTGTTGGTTCAGGTTCAACCGCAGCCTTCTGTGAAGCAGGACGTTTTTTGGCCCCCATATCCTTTGTTATTTTATTTATTTTTGTGGTAAACTAATAAAATTTAGTAAGAAATCGCAAGTAGCAGACTAAAATTCCTGGGAAATAGGAAAGAATTTCAGAGAAAATATAGCAAGAGAAGTAGAAGAATTTTGGTGAAGAATGAACTTATCACAACTACCGTATTTATAGGGGAAGAATAACGGTGCAAAAACCCTAGAAAACGCAAAACTGTCAGCATGACATCATGTAGTTAGCCGTTGCAGTGATTAACGGTCACTAGAAGTCTAAGCGTCATTGAGCAAATGTGATTCTTTTTTATTTTTTGAAGCCCGGTAAATTGACATCTCACCCCTGGCCTTATCCAGCACGGGTAAAATGTCAAGGGGCAATTGTTAGGCCCAATTTAGCCTGGTCTGACTTTAGTTTAGCCTGACTTTATTAGGCTTACTAGGGCAACCAGGGTTCGGACAATTGCAGCTATTATTTGACAGGAAAAGGATATCAGAGGATGATAAAGCTGCTGGAGAAGCCTGATAGCAATATTAGAATAGCCTGACGGAACTCTCCAACAGGATATTTAATCAACAGATCAGCAAAGCAGTTACTTGCACACCTTATTCTTACGGAAGACTAAGTCCAACCACAAGAACATATAATCTCCACAAACAACAACGTGCAAGAGGAGAAGGAGGGGAGGTTGTTGAGTTTGAATAAGTCAGCCGGATTAATAGGGAATGTGCCCTATTAATCAGGAGACGGTTCCAACGGTTAAAACATTGGTGTAAATGATTGTAACGTTAGAGGGAAAAGACTAAAAATAGAGAAAAAGAACATTTGTAAAGGACATGAAATATTAGACAAACATTCTTATACAATTAGCTTATTATTCTTCCATTGTATTCTTATTTTTCTTTACCAGTTAATTGATCCAGGATACGTAAACATCACTATTCTCCCATAAATTATTCCATCCGTCACTCAATATTTTCTCAATAATATTAGAACTAGATACCCACACAACTTAATCTTCAGGCCGGATCCTTTCAGGAGAATTCAGGCTAAAACAGTTATAATGATATAACACGGGTTCTGTCGAGTTTTTACTCAGACATGGACGAACCTAGGAAAGGACGCAGTAGGTGTTGCGCCTCTTCCAAGAGTCGCAGCTCTTGTGGCGCCTCTTCCTCAGCTTCCCTCCAATTCGATTTTCAAAAATTCGTTACAAGTTCGTTATTGGTGGGCCCACCTTTGGTGCGCCTTTTCTCCAACACCATATATCATGCATTTGGTCCATTTGATATTTATTCTTTGTCCGGACCCGTATCTTTGAGCAGACTGTGAATTGTCGCAGTACATTACCTTCCAGCAGACCGTTAATTGTCGAAGTACTTTATCAAGACTTCGCTTGCAACAACGAGCAGGTTTTCTTCGACGGTGTTTCAAAGCACCTCAATTATTTTCCCAACGAGAGTTCATGACAGCCGATTGTTCTTCTCGAGATATGGAGTTCACTTGAGACCGACGCAAGCAGATTCCCCCCCAGCAGTTTCTACCGACGTCTTGCTCCCCTTCAATATTACGTTTTATTTCCCCTCGGAGTTCGACAAAGGAAGAAGTCTCAGGTATGGTTTCTTCTTATGGCTGGCGAACTTCCTTACGTAGTCTAATGGACTTTAAACGACCCTCCCCGATAGTCGACAGACTCTAAAATGTTCCCGACGACAGGTCCTTGGCTTAGACCCCTTGAGCCGCCTCGCGTCGCCATAGTCGTCATGTTGTAATCTTCGATTGACCTGATGGCTATACTTTGACTTTCGCCTTGTCCAAGCCTCAGTCAAAGTGGGGGCTTTGTATATACCTCATTTCTGAACCTCCCGCAAGCCACCCGCTGATGATTAGGCCGCATGTTTGTGTTAGAAATCTATATCTCATTACTTAACATATTCTTATATGTTTCAAATTTATTTAGTCATAAAATAAATTCTAGATCTTATGCATGCAAACTAAAACATAAGAGATAAGAAAATCAATTTCTCACCAAATAAGTTTCGATCAAATGGGCACCAACAAGATCTCCTTCTTGTTAGTTCTTGAGCTTTCCAATATTGGATGAACATACATGACCTCAAAATAGAAGCCCTCCAATTAGTAGCACCCAAAACTATCCCTTAATCCCACAAACTAATATGTACTAGATATTTGTAATGTGGTATACCTTAAAATTGATTACTAGCACTCATATATTACATTAATAATTTTAGTAATCTTTTTGAACAAATTTGGATCAAAAACTCATCTTTTTGATGAAGATTTAAAGAGAGAGAATAGAGAAAATACATGAACATTTGCATGTGGATTGAATGGTAGTGTAATAATGATAAGATAAAAGAACTAAAACTCCTCTAATAGAAGTAGTAGAGCCGGCTAGCAAGAGGCCAAGGGAGAGCATCTTGCTTTTCCTTTTTGTCTTATCAATATTGTAGGTGTAAGGCTATGTAATAATAGGTATGATTATAATAATTTTAGGCATTAAAATAATACACCCATTATCCTCCACTACCTACAATATTTCGGTCCATATGTAAAATGGACTACCATTTTATTTTGTCAATTTGTCACTTGTCACACAATATGTCACATGTTATATGATACATGTTATTAATTAATTTAATGCATATTTATCACATAAATATCATTTCATGAATTAATTAAATTACATACAACAAATTGACTAGTGATACTTGATCATATAAATAAAATGGGTCATATAATTATAATTCACAACTTCTTGTAATTATAATTAACCATTCATTCTTATCTTTATTGTTCTCAAACAACAAATAATTTTAGTAACAAAGCATTTTATTACTAAAATAAATCTTATTTAATCCCATTACAATAAGATATCAATATTCTCTCCCACAAATTGAATTGTTCAATTTTAAGGAATTAATTAATCTGTATCGGTATACAACTAATTAACCTTTTCAATTAAGGGAATCGTCCTTTAGGTGTGACCTCAAGAGATCAACTGATCACCACCGTCGCACGACAGTAATGTCAAACTCTAGCCAGCCAATCATTACCGATATGTGTGGACCAGTTGACTATATATATTATGTATCATCCCTTCCGTATTCTTGAAATGAGATTTAATAATGATATTTAAATCATGTGATCGCACTATTGTTGAGGACACATTTCCCAACAATCTCCCACTTGTCCTCGACAAGTGTGCGTCACCAATTCTCTTGTCCTATTACTATCTCTCACTCAATGCAAGGTGTCTTTCGGGTCGTACTTGCAAGTGATCATATCGAGAGTGGTTTCCTCGATCTGGAGAATAACTGACTGACCGGAATTTATCCACCATGGATACCTTCCGAGCGTGGCCACGCATTTCCAGTTCATTACTCCTCGAGTGGCCCTGAGATATTGTTTTAACCCTGACAAGGGGGTGGACAATTCCTATCGCACTTATTCCCTTCGACTAGCCACAGCCATCATAACCCAAAATATGCCCATTTGACCCCATTTACGAAGGTCGTAGTAACACAAATCAAAGTTAATCTGAAACTGTGCCACCTTAGGCGAACAGTCTTTAGTCAAAAGAATCGACTCATTAGAATACTATAGTAGCTCTCGCCACGACCAGGCTTTATAAATTTGCCAGAACTCTATAAGCGGTCACCGCCCGACAAAGTGTTCCTAATATCCGCCTATGTGACCGACTAGTCATCTCACATGACTCTATGGCACTTGAACTTGCCATCAATCACATCACACTCTAGTCACTTCGAGACGTCACCTCATACAAGTGACTATGGGCGAATACAATGTTAATCCGTGTTCACTTTAACGGGGTTCAATGTTGTCTCTACAACCCGTTTGGATGTAACAAAGTATAAAAGGAGTTTTTAAAGTAAAAACTCGAACGACAAATGTGATTATCACATATGAATAGTCAATGCCTGATTACTATTTCATGTTCTATAATCTAATTTGATCTTGTATGTAGTTGTTCATTTCAATTCAATTGAAATGACATGACTCATCATGTTAAGCCTATGAGAAGGCTTTGGTTAGTAGGTTTTATCAACTTCTTGTACCTTACTCAACCTTACTACATACTCGTTTTCCTTTGTAATGTATACATTTGCATTACAAAACTTTCTGAGTACGTGTCGAGATTCAATCAAGACATAGGCCCTCTAGCCTTAGAATAGCTCCCACTGTTTTCACAGCGTGCGGGACTCTTCCTTCATGCACATCTCATGATTGCAAGTGTAATCAATTTCCGTTGTAAATATTTCTCATTGTTCTTTATTGCCTAGAACGATTCTAGAAAATCTACTTCTTAATTAACATAGCGACAATGGTATCTTAACCATCCTAATGTGTTTTGATTATGGTTTTGTCGGAAACCATGCGCAATCTCAATTGTCAATTGTCACTTGTGTAACACCCTTACACAAAATTGCATCATAAACACTTTGCTTTACTTCCTTAATGCTTCTGCAAGCACTTAAGGGTAATCTTTATTGCTTACTTGGTAAAGATTACTTAAATTCGATTTTGAAAAACAATTCATCATACTCAAGGTATATGAAGTGTTATACATCATTACTTATTTAATTGATCCGGCAGCGGAAGCAAATGGAATCAATCAAATATGTTCAATTTAATTGAACTAGTCATGAATCTTATCAACGTAAGACTTCTTATTGACGCCAATATCTTGTGGATTTATATTCATAAATCCGGATATTAAAGATGTATTATAACACTCCAAAAGTCTTAAATCATTCGCAGTGATCAATATGTCATCCACATATAAGACTAATTAAAATTACCGTAACTCCCACTAAACTTCATGTATAAAACAACTTCTCGACTTATCGAGAAAAGTTTTATAACATGATCAAATCATTGATTCCAACTCATTGATGTCCTACTTAATATCCTCTCTTAAGTTTCACATTATCTTAGGATTGTAAGAATCTATAAAACTCATGACATGTATTGAATACATTCCTTCTTTTGAAGAAGTGGGTTTTAGATTCACTTCTTTATATGCATATCCTCATAATGAAACACAATCCCTAAGAAGATCCAAATAGACTTAAGCATTTCAATTAGTGCAAAACCCTTTGCAACCAATCTTGCTTTGAAATCTCTCTTTATTAGTGCAAAACCCTTTGTCACTAATCAAGCCTTTTTATTCCGGATTTTCATGGCTCTAAGCCTTGTATTGAGTTGTGACTTAAACACTCTCATGTCTTATGTAAGTCATATGTTCATTACTTTCCAGAAGTAATCAACTTGAATCAAACGATTTCTTTTGTAAGTTATAAGCTCTTTACTTTCTTAAAAGTAGCATGAATTCATCATCTTTAACAAGTGACGAATTTAACCTCCTAGGTTTTGAAGAAACAATGTCTTACACAAAACGTCTCATGTAGCCAAGAAAGACCAGTTTCTTGCGACATGACATTCTTTGTGGCTCTTTAATAATTTCTCCCACTTTGTCTTCTAGAAATAAAATTGTATTTTAGAAAGACAGCTTCACGAGCCGCAAACCCGTCGTACTCGTGATAATTGAAGAGGGAAAAATGAGCATTTGTTTCTTGTGAAAACTTACAAACATGGTACCCTTACCATTTCATATCTCATATGATTTAGTGGAAAATAATTTAGACAAAAATGATAAATTCCCCAAAAGGATCAAGTAACTCAAAGTAACTTGATTGAAGTCCAAACCATATCGAATAGCGTTTGATTTCTTGTCCAACCACACATTATTCCATAATGCGTGCTAAGAGAGATTAACTTGTGATTCTAAATCACATTTCCTTTGGCTTATATCAAAGTCTTCACTTTAGGATCAATGATTTACAACCTCGATCTCCTTTTCAACCAAAAGGCACGAGACATCTTGCTTTGAATACAAGATACGCATATACCATTAATAATCTAATGGTTTCAAGAGTACTCGATAACTCTTTGCGTTCATCATTCCAAAATTTAAGGTTTAATCTTGGGTTACCAATTTGAGTCTTGCATCATCTTCATGATATATCATTCTAGTTTGGTTTAGAGTATTATCACCTTGATAATGGGCTAGCCATACATCAAATTGTGGTGTATAGGGTCACAAAAGTGAAACCTCTTTTGTTTCTTATTAACAAGTTTGTATTCTTATTTAGAGTTTATGTACTTAATAGTCACAATTAAGTACAACTCCAAACCCGAAAACTAGATTTAGTACACAATGACTCTATCTCTCGACTTCATTGTTGCTAGTCGTCATATTCTAATCATCCCATGTATCAAACATAATGATGAAAACCACCACAGGTTTCTAATATTGACGAAGTAGTACTAGCAAAATTTTATGTCAATCAAATAAACATTTAAAGAAGAAGGTCCCATTAGATGTCCCACAACTAACTTGTTGATTCTTCAATAATTTGGGGTAGTTTCCTTTCTTGTGTCCAACATTTAAGACAATGGAAACTTTATCGGTCGGGATTGATAGGTTTAGTATCGTTATTCTCAACAACTTTACTTTTAACATTACCTTGTATCAATTCCATTATAATCTTTACTTCTTGAACCTCATTCTCATCTTAACGGTTTAAGAGAATGCTCCCACTTATTTCAATGAGTTTTTGCTTTGAGAAGCAAAATTGAATTCATGAAGATTACTCTTCATTTGTTCGTTTTAGTCTTAAAACTTTCATTGAAGTGGTTGCGATATTTTGGTCAATTACGAATTCTGACAAATCTAATTACCAAAACAATTTATCACTTCAAGGTAGTTAATTCAATTAAGTATATGAATATCAATCCATTGTAAGTAGATGTGTTAGTCAAGAATCAAAAACCTGTTTGGTAATGAATAACCTTTATCTATATTTTTTACAAGAGATCCTTAGCAATGGTTCATTTGAGGTTTTAGAAGCAAATTCATATTTGTCTTTAGTTACGATGGATTAATGGAGATTTGAATCAAAAATCGAAATGATATCGTATATGAATGTGGTAAAGAAATAGAACAATGTAATAACAGAATAGTGGAAAAAACTTTACATTTATCGTTTTAATAATACTTGTAAACAAGTATAGCATTTACATAGTGACCTCTACCCAACTATGATAAATGATTCCAAGATCCAAATTCATATTAACTTGGGCACGGTGTGGCCGATACATCCCTTATCAATATAACTCGGTGGATTAACTCTTTAATCGATTCTACTTTTAGAACTCTTGGTCGATAAAATTACATTAACATTTATCTTTAGCCCAAAACACATTCGACAAGGGCACGGTGTGGCCGATACATCCCTTATCAAAAAACTTTTGTTGAGTTCAACCCAAATTTCGAATAAATGTGTCCATGATCCAAATCCACATCAACTTGGGCACGGTGTAGCCGATACATCCCTTATCAACATGAATTCGGTGGATAGACATTTATCACCCACTTCCTCTACGTAACAAGGTTTGTACCCCGGTGTGGCCGAGTGCACTCCCTCACGAAATAGGTTTTCATGGTTTCTACTATTTGGTAAGGCTAAGTCTCAATTGTTTATTTTAGCGAGAGGTCATGTCAATTTATTATCTATCACGTTTTAAGTGAACTAAAGCGGTGAACTACGATAATTATAATTGACACGGTCGATATACTCGATTAAAAGATGATGCATGTTTTAGTTATGGCGATTTAGCGATGCATGCGACATATAAATAAAATGCAAAGCATAAATTTAAATCCTAGTATGGCCTTCCTAAAATAGAAAATCTAATTAACTATTACATATTCGGAAACCAACTCCATTGGTCCCTTGAACTTCGGTTGAGGCACGCATCTCGAGGTAACACCGTCTTTATGTATCACCTTCTTGAAGAAATCCGTCTTTATGGAACTCCGGAATAAATAAATTACATAATAAATTACATAATTTTCTATTATACATTTGTAATTAAAATAAAATAAATCTATTAAATTACAAAACGGTGATACGAGATCACAATAAATTACAACCGAATCGATATTCCCATACATTTCGGGTAATACCAATTTAAAAACTAAGGCCATACTAAGTAAAATTATATAATTCAAAAATTACATAAAATAAAATTATGACAATCATAAATAAAATGCAGCATTATAATATGTATGAACATGCCCAATTTTATGCTAAATCGCCTTTAAGGAGCCAATATCGTATATTACACGGTTTTTACGGATTTGCGTGATTCAACGTTTTATAATCACGATAATTACATAAATTCATATTTATGCACTAGTTAATTACCCTAACCTCTTAGGTCTCAAAATTAGTCTTCACTAATTACTTGACCATAATTAACTCATATTTCTAAAATTGTTCATTAAAGGACTTAAAATTATAATAAAATGCTATAAACTTCAAATAAATCACAAAAATTTCAAATAAATTCAAAATTTGAAATTTAAACTCATGAACATTCTGGAAAAAATACCATGACACTCATAATGTTCAAAAACTTAGGTTAAAAATTTCGAAAGTTATCGGAAAAAAGAATGTTGCGGTTTATCGGATTTATCAATAAAAATCATAAAAACAATAGAAAAATTATATTCATCAACTTTTTAATTTTAGATCTGAAAAAGATAATAAAATGCAACATATGACGTTTTTCCTTAGTCATGAAGTATGTTTTAGCAATTATTCACTAATTAAGTCACTATTTATGCTATTTTTCATCAAAAATCCATAAATCATGCATGAAGACTTCATTATAGCCTATTCTTTTACACACATCTTGTAAAATTGCATGTGACAACATACTAAATTTCTATGACCAGATTCGAAATATTTCTCATATTAACCTATTTTTCATTTAAATTCGATTTTTAACATGAAAAATCCATATTTCGAGCATAAAAACTCATAAAATTATGAAAATTTCCAGATTATCTAAAAATAATATATGTGAAAATATATCCAAAAACCACTGGAAAATTCGAAGTTTAGCTAATTTTCATCCAAAAATGACATTTTTATCATAAAAATCACATTTTAATGCCAATATTATATAAAATGAACAATAAAATCCATAAATTTAACCAAAATATCCTAAATACATTTTAGGATCAGAAACTTTAACATGCATAAATTAATTTCGTGATATATCATAATAACACAAATTTACAAGTTTTATATGTTAATCGTATAACTCGGAAAAACTATAACCGATTTGCATGCAAACAACCTTGTGCTCATGATACGGCTTTTTAGAAATCTATATCTCATTACTTAACATATTCTTATATGTTTCAAATTTATTTAGTCTTAAAATAAATTCTAGATCTTATGCATGCAAACTAAAACATAAGAGATAAGAAAATCAATTTCTCACCAAATAAGTTTCGGTCAAATGGGCACCAACAAGATCTCCTTCTTGTTAGTTCTTGAGCTTTCCAATATTGGATGAACATACATGACCTCAAAATAGAAGCCCCCCAATTAGTAGCACCCAAAACTATCCCTTAATCCCACAAACTAATATGTACTAGATATTTGTAATGTGGTATACCTTAAAATTGATTACTAACAATCATATATTACATTAATAATTTTAGTAATCTTTTTGAACAAATTTGGATCAAAAACTCATCTTTTTGATGAAGATTTAAAGAGAGAGAAGAGAGAAAATACATGAACATTTGCATGTGGATTGAATGGTAGTGTAAGAATGATAAGATAAAAGAACTAAAACTCCTCTAATAGGAGTAGTAGAGCCGGCTAGCAAGAGGCCAAGGGAGAGCATCTTGCTTTTCCTTTTTGTCTTATCAATATTGTAGGTGTAAGGCTATGTAATAATAGGTATGATTATAATAATTTTAGGCATTAAAATAATACACCCATTATCCTCCACTACCTACAATATTTCGGTCCATATGTAAAATGGACTACCATTTTATTTTGTCAATTTGTCACTTGTCACACAATATGTCACATGTTATATGATACATGTTATTAATTAATTTAATGCATATTTATCACATAAATATCATTTCATGAATTAATTAAATTACATACAACAAATTGACTAGTGATACTTGATCATATAAATAAAATGGGTCATATAATTATAATTCACAACTTCTTGTAATTATAATTAACCATTCATTCTTATCTTTATTGTTTCTCAAACAACAAATAATTTTAGTAACAAAGCATTTTATTACTAAAATAAATCTTATTTAATCCCATTACAATAAGATATCAATATTCTCTCTCACAAATTGAATTGTTCAATTTTAAGGAATTAATTAATCTGTATCGGTATACAACTAATTAACCTTTTCAATTAAGGGAATCGTCCTTTAGGTGTGACCTCAAGAGATCAACTGATCACCACCGTCGCACGACAGTAATGTCAAACTCTAGCCAGCCAATCATTACCGATATGTGTGGACCAGTTGACTATATATATTATGTATCATCCCTTCCGTATTCTTGACATGAGATTTAATAATGATATTTAAATCATGTGATCGCACTATTGTTGAGGACACATTTCCCAACAGTTTGGTACACGGAATGATTTATGAAAGTTCGTAAGTTTATCGTCAAGTGATAGCTCAAATACTTGTGTCTACCCCTTGGTCGTCATCTACGCACCGATACGGTCGTTTTGACTGTAATTAGAGTTCATTTGGAGTCCGGAATAAAAACCGTCTTCATTTTCTAATAAGCCGTTTAAAATGCCGAGTCGGAATATTCTGGAATATTTCAGATATTTCCATTCCATAATTTTAGTGTTCTCATCTTTTGGCAAAATATATCCCGAAATCTTATTTTGAACAATAAAGAAGTTGAGATCTACAGCAATTCCATAACAGAAACGCGGAAAATCTTTCTTCCGCAGGAGGAAACCTCTGGGGAAAGGACGCAACACCTGCTGCGCCTCTTCCAAAGGTCGCAGTGGCTGCTGCGCCTCTTCCCCAGCTCTTTTTTGCGTATTTTCAGATCTTTTCGAGATTTGTTTCCAAAGTTTCGCTCATACCATAATTCCTCCGTGTGATTAGTAAAAATAGGGACCTTCGTTCCTCATATTTCTCACGCGAGTGTCCGCCCTTCTCTTCTCCCTTTGCATTCTAAGACCGCGCTCTTAGCTTATTGACGTCTACGTGCTTGACCAATCGACCACGTAAGCTCGGATCCTTCTGAGTACCAGTCTCGTTGCATGACCGACCAATTTGACCAACTCCACTCATTAATCAAATCAATTTAATTTAAATCCTCGTACGAGAGCACTTTCATCATACGTTCGAGTCGAGCAATCACTAATCGTTAACTTAGTTAATCTCGTTTCGTCAAGCATGTAAGTCTGAGGGTGTAAATCCCATATTTTATTATTGTATTTTATTATTGTATAAATTAATGTAAGGTTTACGTCAAAAATATGCTTAAAACCGATTTATAAAACCCTTTATCAAACCTATTTTCACGGATTAACAGAAGACAGACGTCGAGAAGAAACGCAGCAACTGCTGCGCCCCTTCGAAGAGTCGCAGCATCTGCTGTGCCTCTTCCTGAGGCTGCCGCAGTTTCTGCCTTTCTTCTTCTTCCTTTGTTCTTTGTTGATTTGTCTCTTTTGTTCCGTCTTTTCTTATTTTTTCTCTTGTTTCATTCATAATTAAATATAATACATAATTCATAATAATTTGTCATCTTTAAATCCGACTTAAGTCCCTCATAACCAATATTTGCGGGTTTTCGTCATTAAAATCAAACCCGGATTTTAGAGAATCGATTTGTTCATATCAAGTCTCCGGAATTCGCCTTTTGTATATTTCCATCTGTTTTTCATAATCTTTCTTAAATAAACCTAATAAGTTTGTTTTAATTGGTATTAATTTGCATTAATGATTTATGATTAATCACAATTAGTTTTAATTCATTTTTTATCGTTTTTATGACCAATTCACATGTAAATAATCTGTTAAATCACTTCTACTTGAGTCGAATGTCAATAATCGATCATCAAATCACCAACGAACATTAACAATATGAAGTTCCGGCTTCACAGCCAGAACTCACCTCAGGAACAGACGCAGTGACCACTGCGTGTAACACCCCCATACTCCGAGTGCCTTACCAGGACCACTCAGGTATGAAGACATCACCATCTCGGTTGCCCGAGGTATGATAATCAAATAGACAAAACAGAAACAACATTTATTATAAGTAATTTAATGAATAAGTACAATCCTTGAAACCCAAACTGAAAGTACAATACATTATTCCAAACTAACTGTTCTCAACTGAAATAGAAATAAAAGCTAAACTACAGCGGAAGACTCTATCGTCATGTCGTGGCCATCCCAAAAAATCCCCGTATCATCTCTATACCGCTCAATATCTGCTCACCATCCCCGAATGGATCACCGCAGTTTTACAAAACAACACCGGGGTCAGTACTAATCACACAATCAAAATAGATAACAACAATAAGACAAACAGACAGCTGAACTCACACACACACACATACACCACCAACTCCCATCATCTCAATACTGACTGTCCACTGGACCAGCCCTGCCAGTGGGGGACCGCAGCCGTTCCCACCTAAGCCCCGCTCATCGTACGAGCGATAACCCTGTCCATTAATGTGCACATCCCCTTTCGTGGCGGGTTCCACGAAGGGCGAAACTAGGGCGTGAGATCACTCCCGCAAGTGACCCCACTCAGCCGAGAACGCATCTCGAGAACCATCACAAACACAACCACAATCACAATCACAATTACAATTACAATCATCATATCAATCAACTAACTACAGCACATCACCAATATCCCATTATGGGACTAATACTGAGTAGGAAATCCTACCTGGAAAGCACAACACGCAGACGGTATCTACAGCTGTCTCAAAACGCCTCTTCTACGAATTCTCCTCCTAACATATAACACATAAAGACTACCATTCAAATACTGCTCATAACAACCCCCAAATCCCAAATTAGGGTTTCATCAATCTTAACAAAACAGTATATAAATTATATTAAAAGCTTACCCTCGACGCAAGGAATCCAACGACACGAACTACGATACGATCCGACCGTCTGAACTCCGAGAATTGTCAAGAACGCGATTAGGAAGAAGACAAGTTGCTTTCTCTCTTAAACAGGTTTTAGGTTTTGTAAAAAGTGATTTAGAACAAAGACGAATTGGTTTAAATACCTTAATCGCGTAATTAACAAAACCCGAGAAAACTCCCCCGTAAAACCGGACATTCGATCGAGTACCCAAGGTACTCGATCGAGTACCCCTACTCGATCGAGTGCCCCACTATTCGATCGAGTGCCCAACAGTCGAAACTATTTTTATTCTGCAACATACCCTTACTCGACAGAGTAAGGGCTACTCGATAGAGTACCCCCAAGACCATAAATACGGAGTATTACAGTCTTCCCTCCTTAAAAGGAACTTCGTCCCCGAAGTTCAAACCACTACCAAACAAAGGTACTCCCATAAGCTTCCCGACTCGAAGGTCAACATAAACACAACGTAAAACATGCTACTAACCCAACTTATCCCGACAAACATACCGACACAACATATACAAGGGGTGTAAAAACTCTTAAAAACTCTCGCGATCCTCTCCTACCCCCTAAAAGAAACAAGGTTACGTCCCCGTAACCATACATACCTGATCAAAAAGGAAAGGGTAACGCTCTTTCATGATATCCTCCGCCTCCCATGTAGCTTCCTCAGTCTCATGGTTAGACCAAAGGATCTTAAGCAAAACTGTCTCACCACTCCTGGTCTTTCTAACTTTTCGGTCTAGGATCTGCTTAGGCACCTCGAGGTACGATAAAGACTCATCCAGCTCTAAGCTCTCTGCCTCCAACACATGTGACGGGTCACTCACATACTTCCGCAGCTGCGATACATGAAACACATTATGCACTCTCTCAAAAGCAAATTTAAAGCCAAACGATAAGCCACTTCCCCAACTCGCTCTACGATCTCATAAGGCCCTATAAACTTCTGACTTAGCTTGCCTTTCTTCCCAAATCTCATGACTCCACGCATAGGAGACACTTTCAGAAGAACCTTGTCCCCAACCTGAAACTCTATGTCCCGACGATGTAGATCCGCACAACTCTTCTCGTCGATCCCGAGCCGCTCTCATCCGTTCCCTGATCATCTTAATCTGTTCCACCATCTCATGTACCATCTCTGGTCCTAAAACCACTTTGCCTCAAGACTATCGTCCCAACAGATCGGACTCCTACATCTCCTCCCATACAAAGCCTCAAACGGTGCCATACCAATACTAGTGTGATAGCCGTTGTTGTAAGAAAACTCTATCAAGTCCAACCTCTGCTCCCACCTACCACCAAAATCCATCACACAAGCTCGCAACATATCCTCAAGAGTCTTGATTGTTCTCTCGTCTGCCCATCTCCGTCGCAGGGATGAAATGTCTTTGTACTCATCTTCAAAGCCGTTCCCAACGATTCCTGCAACTCCTTCCAAAACCTTGATATAAACCTCGCATCTCTGTCGGACACTATGTCCTTAGGGACTCCATGTAACTTAAGCACGTTCTTTCGATAGGCCATAGCCGATTGTGCCTTAGTCCATGTATCTTTCATTGGAACAAAGTGAGCTGACTTGGTCAACCGATCCACTATCACCCAAATCATATTGTTACCTTGTTGACTCTTAGGTAAACCCACAATGAAATCCATGGAAATGGATTCCCACTTCCACTCAGGCACCTCCAAAGACTGAATCTTACCTTGTGGTCTTCTCTGTTCCCCTTTAACTCTCTGGCATGTCAAACAACGGGACACAAACTCAGCTGTCTCTTTCTTCATCCCAGGCCACCAAAACGTTTTCTTCAAATCTTTGTAAAGCTTGTCTCCACCCGGATGAACTGAATATGGTGTGCAATGCGCTTCTGTCATGATTGTCTTTTTCAACTTCTCGTCATTAGGAACACACCACCTACCATCAAACCTCAAGCTACCATCTCGTATGAATGGAAAACCGGACACTTTGTCCCTTTCTCTACTCCACTCTCCCACTCCACTATCTTAGGATCCAAAGCCTGTTTACCTCGAATGTCATCATAAAACTCCATATGTACTGTCATATCACTCATGGTATCTCCTTTCTGCATCATATGAATCCCAAAGCTCGCTACCTCATCCCTCAGCCTCATCAAAGATAGAGCTGTACACAAGGAATGTACACTCTTTCTACTCAAAGCATCAGCAACAACGTTGGCCTTTCCTTCATGGTAGATGATTTCCATGTCGTAATCGCCAATCCACTCCATCCACCTCCTCTGTCTCATGTTCAACTCCTTCTGCGTGAAGATGTACTTGAGACTCTTGTGATCAGAAAATACCTTAAAGATTGCTCCATAAAGGTAATGTCTCCAAATCTTGAGAGCAAACACCACTGCACCCAACTCCAGGTCATGAGTAGGGTAGTTCTCCTCATAAGGCTTCAACTGCCTAGAAGCATAGGCGATCACTTTACCATTCTGCATCAACACACATCCCAACCCATTCTTCGAGGCATCTGTATAAACCTCGAAATTCTCGCTCCCTTCGTAATGCCAAGACAGGAGCCGTGGTCAAACGCTCCTTTAAGGTTTGGAACGCCTTCTCACAACTCTCATCCCAACGAAACCTGTTCTCTTTCCTCATCAATGCTGTCATCGGTCTAGCTATCTTGGAGAAATCCTTCACGAACCGCCTGTAGTATCCAGCTAAACCCAAGAAACTCCTCACCTCAAAGAACATTCTTCTGTGCTTCCCACTTTGTCATCTGCGTCAATCTTCGCCGGATCCACAACTACCCCATCTTTAGAGATTACATGCCCCAGAAAAGCAACTTTCTCCAACCAGAACTCACACTTGGACAACTTAGCATACAACTCATGATCTCTCAACGTCCGCAACACGATCCTCAGATGCTCCTCATGCTCCTCCTTAGTCTTAGAGTAGACTAGGATGTCATCGATAAACACTACTACGAACCGATCCAAGAACGTCAAGATCCTATTCATCAAATCCATAAACACTGTCGGCGCATTAGACAACCCAAATGGCATCACCACATACTCATAATGGCCATACCTCGACGTGAAAGCTGTCTTCGGTATGTCCACATCTCTAATCTTCACCTGATGGTATCCCGACCTCAAATCGATCTTAGAAAAGACCGTTGCACCACTCAACTGATCAAACAGGTCATCTATCCTTGGCAAAGGATACTTGTTCTTTATCGTCACCCGTTCGACTCCCGTAATCTATGCATAACCTCAAAGTTCCATCCTTCTTCTTCACGAAAAGCACTGGTGCTCCCCAAGGCGATACACTTGGTCTAATGTATCCCTTCTCTATCAAATCATCCAACTGCTTCCTAAGCTCCTCCATCTCCTTAGGACCCATACGGTACGGTGCCTTAGAGATTGGCCCCGTCCCCGGCTTCAATTCAACAAAGTGAAATCTATCTCCCTCTTCGGTGGCAACCCCTAATCTCCTCTGGAAAGACATCTCGCATACTCTCCCACCACTGGTATCTCCTCAATCGCCGGGCTCTCTATCCGGTCATCTCTCACATGGCACAAAATCAGAGGACATCCCTTCCTCAGATACGACTTCAAAGTGACAGCTGCAATCAACTTAACTTTGGGTTTGACTAGAAACCCACGATAAGACACACTTACACCCTTAGGACCTCTAAGGACACTCTCTTTGATGACAGTCTATCTTAGCCTTATACTTTCCTAACCAATCCATCCCAACTATCATCTCAAAGCCATTAAAAGGAAACTCTAGCAAGTCCACAGGGAAATCGACTTGCCCAACTATCAAAGATACATCCCTAAACAACCTCCCACACGATACAGACTCACCAGAAGGTATGAAAACTTGCTCCCTAACAGACTCATATACTCTCAAACCCAACTGTTTTACATGACTCGAAGACACAAACGATTGAGAAGCCCCCGAATCAAACAAAACAAACGTAGGAATACCATTAACAAGGAATGTACCGGTGATAACGTGCGCATCCTCCTCACCGCCTTCTTGTCCATCATGAACAACTTGCCACATCGGTCTTCCGCCCACCTCCCGGACAAGACTAGGCGATGCGATCGGCTTAGCACCCGACCCTTGATTGTTGTTGTTGTTCATCGGTGTCTTCGATAAGAATTACCGCCGTTGCGGTTGCCTCCACTCGATAGCTCGACCTCCCGGTTTGGCCATGATCCACCGGGTCTATTGCTCGCAAAGCTCGTGCGGGTCTCGAAAAGATCCCGGTGCGCTCGTGCACTCATGTCTCTTGTGGCCTACGCCACCACAACCAAAGCGAGTCACTCCCCGGTGTTGCTCACACTCCCACGACCTCGCCCAAAGGAAGTTCCAAAGACTAAACCCGGAACTGAAGAAAATCCCTTAGATTGATTGTGGTTGCCTTTCTTGAAATTAGATTGGCCACCACCCTCGCTCTCCGACTTCCTCTTCTCACCACCGGACCTCTCCCGAGCCATCTCCACTAGCCTCTCGGCTCTCCCGGCCCTCTCATATGCTTCCTTCACATCAGTAAGGACTCCCACGGGTAAGTTATCCATAATCTTCGTGGTTAGCCCTCTCTCAAACCTCAAAGCCGATTCTCCTCACTCAAACCCATGTCCTCGGATATCCGGATTTCTCATTGAACTGCCTGTAGTACTCGACCACGGACATCTCGGTAGTCATCTTAAACTTGTCGAACTCCTCTCTCAACTTACTCCTCACATGTTCTGTACGAACTCCTTCCTCACAAAATTTCTACGAAACTCCTCCCAAGGTATAGCAGGTAACCCCTGGTTGGTATATATCTCCTTGGCACTCACTTTTACTAATCCCACCACTTGCCACCGCTGCCTCCCTCGGATAGAATGCAGCCTGATCCACTCTCATCTCATCGGACAGGACGAACTAAATCCAAGATGTTCTCCATCTCCCTCAGCCAACTATCAAGGTGGTTAGGCTCCTCAACTCCCTTGTACTCCTTCGGGTTAAACCTCGCGATATAGAGGCTGACTTTAGCATGGTCAACCTCCTTCTCCTTACTCTTATCCTTGTCCTCATTCACTCTCTTCAGGGTCTCTGTAAGAGCGTCTTGGTGTTCCAACATCTTAACGATGTCATCCGTAGTCATAAGCTCAGCTCTCGCGTACAAGGCATTTCTCTTGGGCGGCATCTTGAAGCTATAAAGGAAAGGGATAAACATAAACACGCGTGCTAAACCTCAAAACACGAAAACGCGCTGCATAGGACCTACTCGATCGAGTATCCAAACCCACTCGATCGAGTAACGGGCTACTCGATCGAGTGCCCCCATGTACTCGATCGAGCACCCAAACTCCAGAACCAAACAGACCTTCTGATCTCTAACCCACTCGATCGAGTATCTAGGCTACTCGATCGAGTGACCCCCTACTCGATCGAGTACCCCTAGTTACTCGATCGAGTGCCCCAAAACTCGATTCTGGACTCAAATTCGCCAAAAACCTACCCGATCGAGTCAGCCTCACTCGATCAAGTACCCCCAATATGTAAGAGATACCCGCATATTACGTCACATACTAACATGCTAAATTTATAAATCATATTATATCATCATAAACATGTTACGCATCCTTCTACTAACTACGAAATCATTTCATTACGCTATTAAAAGCCACATCGTAAATCATTCAACTTGTTATCACTCATTAACATGTTCAACATATAATCATTCTCTTTCACATGCTCAACCTCCTACTTCAACACCAAACAATCAACACACTTCATCACTTTGTTGCACAAGTTAAACAATCACACAGACGACTCAACAGACACGTTCCCATGTGACCGGTTCAAAGTTGTAGGGCGACCCCCGCGACTTTAGGACGTCTCCCAAGCCTTTGCACTAGCTCCTACAACTTTTACCCCGGGTTCATTTTAATTGACTCCCTATGTTCATTAAGTTCATTGGTTACAGGTTTCAGGATCGTCGCTCTGATACCATTTGTAACACCCCCATACTCCGAGTGCCTTACCAGGACCACTCAGGTATGAAGACATCACCATCTCGGTTGCCCGAGGTATGATAATCAAATAGACAAAACAGAAACAACATTTATTATAAGTAATTTAATGAATAAGTACAATCCTTGAAACCCAAACTGAAAGTACAATACATTATTCCAAACTAACTGTTCTCAATCAAATAGAAATAAAAGCTAAACTACAGCGGAAGACTCTATCGTCATGTCGTGGCCATCCCAGCTATCCCCGTATCATCTCTATACCTGCTCAATATCTGCTCACCATCCCCGAATGGATCACCGCAGGTTTTACAAAACAACACCGGGGTCAGTACTAATCACACAATCAAAATAGATAACAACAATAAGACAAACAGATAAAGTGAACACACACACACACACAACACCACCAACTCCCATCATCTCAATACTCGATCGTCCACCTTTGGACCACCCGCCGATGGGGGACCGCACCGTTCCCACCTAAGCCCCGCTCATCGTACGAGCGATAACCCCGTCCATTAATGTGCACATCCCCTTTCGTGGCGGGTTCCACGAAGGGCGAAACTAGGGCGTGAGATCACTCCCGCAAGTGACCCCACTCACCGAAACGCATCTCGAGAACCATCACAAACACAACCACAATCACAATCACAATTACAATTACAATCATCATATCAATCAACTAACTACAGCACATCACCAATATCCCATTATGGGACTAATACTGAGTAGGAAATCCTACCTGGAAAGCACAACACGCAGACGGTATCTACAGCTGTCTCAAAACGCCTCTTCTACGAATTCTCCTCCTAACATATAACACATAAAGACTACCATTCAAATACTGCTCATAACAACCCCCAAATCCCAAATTAGGGTTTCATCAATCTTAACAAAACAGTATATAAATTATATTAAAAGCTTACCCTCGACGCAAGGAATCCAACGACACGAACTACGATACGATCCGACCGTCTGAACTCCGGGAATTGTCAAGAACGCGATTAGGAAGAAGACAAGTTTCTTTCTCTCTTAAACAGGTTTTAGGTTTTGTAAAAAGTGATTTAGAACAAAGACGAATTGGTTTAAATACCTTAATCGCGTAATTAAAAAAACCCGAGAAAACTCCCCCGTAAAACCGGACACTCGATCGAGTACCCAAGGTACTCGATCGAGTACCCCCCTACTCGATCGAGTGCCCCAGCTACTCGATCGAGTGCCCAACAGGTCAGAAACTATTTTATTCTGCAACATACCCTTACTCGACAGAGTAAGGGCTACTCGATAGAGTACCCCCAAGACCATAAATACGGAGTATTACACTGCGCCTCTTCCAAGGGACGCAGCATTGTTGCGCCTGTTCCGAGGTGATTTCTGTCTCTGAACTTCCGTTTTTGCTTCCATTAATATGGCCGTATTATCTTAATTTATTTTCTTTTTTTTTTCTCAAATTATCTGTTTTAAATATATTTTCGACGTAAATCGCTGAACTATTGCAATTTTATTTATTGTATCTTTATTATCGTTTGTTTGCCCTCAAATGTAATCAATCTAAATCCCTACTTCGTCCTAATGTATGCTAAGTTACATGTTCACCGATGATAGGTGCATTTTATATAGTCCTTTTAGGCCTTTTTATGCACGTATTTCTATGCTATTATCGTAGTTTTATGCTACGAAATGCCCCGAATTGTCTACTTTGATTTCTCTTGTATTATTTGCAGGTATGAACCGGAAAGGAACATAATCAAGCTTAATACATGTCCCTATGCATGCATTTAGGAGATGAGTTGAGTCGGAGCTTGCAAACTACTATTTTGAGATGCGCAAAGAAGTAAGATAGCTAGGCGAGTAAAGGAAGAACTTCAAATTGCTAGTGCCTACTTTGAAGAGTTATATCTCGAGTTCTACAACTGATTTTCAGGTTATTATAATTGGAGATGAAAGTTTGTCCTCTTAACTTTCCAACTCCACTGGAATCGTCCTGTTTGCCCAAGTAACGAAGAAATGGCAGCCGTTTGAAGTTCAGTGCGCGAAGCAGGAATTGTGCGCTGGAAAGTACTCGATCGAGTACAATTGTGTTCGATCGACTCCTTTTTCTGCTCGATCGAGTAGTGCCTATTTAATAAGTGCGTCAAGAGGTTTTAGCTTGGTTTTGCTCGATCGAGTGATATAAAAGTCCTCGATCGAGTAAATCTCTATTGGGCTCGGGCCTTTTTAGCTTTAATTTGTTTTTAGGTTAAATAAAAATCGTCTTTCCTATATAAGGATGACGATAGAACACTTAGAGGATCTCTTGTCCCTCCATAGACCTCATATTTTACTCTACTCTTTTCTCTATAAACTGCTCTCCTCTCTTTCTCCGGATTATTATCTCTGTAATCTCTCTTTTTTCCTTTTCTCTTACTGAATGTTATTTATTAATTCTCTTTACTTTGTTTTTGTTCTTCCCTTTGCCATGTCTAGCTAATTCTCCCTGCAAGGATTAGGGGATTCGATGGAACCATGTTAATTGCTAATTAGGTTTATAGATTGTCGTTGTCGTTTTTGTCTATGTTGTTAATCACTGCCTTAAACTGTATCTAGCTATTTGAATCGATGCATTTAGCCTTTTTAACGTTGGTAAGCCTTGACCTAGACCGGAAGGTTGGAAGGGGTGAGACCCGCAGTGAACAATAGAATGCTTTAGTGAGAGCGGAAGCTAAGCTAATAGTATTTTAGGGCGAATTGAGACCGGAAGGAGATATTCGTTGCCCCTTAGACCGACACATCGACTAATCTGTGACCTTAACTGCGATTGACTGACGTTCGTTGATGACCCGGTATACCAGTTGTCTCTCTCTCTCTATTTAATTTCTCTTATTCCTTTTTAACCTCATTAGTTTAGTTAAAACAATTTAAAACCCCCAACTGTGACGTAGACAGACCGAATAGACAAGTAGATAGTGACCGCCTCCCTGTGGAGATCGACCCTACTTACTGCTAGCTTCTATTAGTGTGACTAGGTATTTTATTTTTGGTACCTGAAGACGGTATCAAATTTTGGCGCCGTTGCCGGGGAGGCAACTATTTATTTGCTTGTTATTTTTGTCTGTCTTTAGCCTCGGGGAATTTATTCCTTGAGGCCGTTCTCATCTTTTTCTCTAGTGCTGTTTTGATAGGTCCTACAGGTCCTACCTAGACAATTCTAGGTAAAAGATCTTCAAATGGAAGGCTTGAGTACCTTTTATCTTGGCCATGGAGAGCAATGAAATGTCATCGTGGTTCGTTTTGGATGACGATTTTGATGAGGACAATGGTTACGGTGAATCTCTCCTTTTCAAAGCCGAGTTGGATGCTTTAGAGGCTGCGATATATGGGACAGAACCCACAAAGGAGGGGAATGGGAAGACAGCTGAGTCAGTAGTTGTTCCTAGCACGGAAGAGGTAATATACTCTTTTGTCAATGATTCCGACGTTAGGAGCAATCAACCTGAGGTAATTAATGATAATTATTTTGTTATTGGTATAAAAAGTACACTACCTCATATGACCTATGCTTTGTATTTCAATACTTCACCCCCTCCCAGTGGGATAAATAAGTTAATAATGTTTCACCGTATTTGTCATCGGAAATTTGTTAGGCTCAGACGATACTTTAGATTATTTTTATATGCTCCCTCTTTATTTTGGTGCTACTTATGCTCTTGTGTAGCACATGCGCAGATTTATGATCTAATGCTAAGGGCTTTGAGTTACTTTGATCGCGACTAACTGGAGCAACTGTTGAAGAAAAGAAGGTTGAGCTGGGACCTGTCTGAAACTAGCGATGTCCAGGAGGCAACCCGGAGTTTTAATTTTTATCTGTTTTTCAAAACATTTCAGTTGTGTGTGTAATAATTAGTTTATGAACCGTAGACTCTGAACAATTTAGGCTTGGTTTTGGTCGTATCTGTGGTTGTTTATTGCGTCTTTGCAGGAGTCTATTGTGGATGCTCGATCGAGTACTTTATATACTCGATCGAACCCTTTTGCTGCTGATTTCACTCAATCGAACACATCTTCTTCTCGATCGAGTGCCTGCCAAAGAGGATCCTTCGATCGAGAGCCCTACTTCCTCGATCGAACTACTTAGATGCCCAGTCACTCGATCGATCATTGTTTCATTTTGATCGAGTACATTTGTTTGGATTCGCTTCCTGTGATGCTGATTGAGCTATTTAGCGACCTCCCACGTTGCTGGCTGGTTTGGGGAGGTCCCTACTTCGCGCATTCTTGTGAGTTTTCCGCATCTTCGCTCTCCTTTTTAGTTTGCATTTCCTTTCCATGTTTTGGTACAATGAGGGCATTGTACGGTTTGGTTAGGGGAGGTTATGCATCCATATCTGTGTCTGCATTTATGTTTTTATTGCATTTCTGTTATCACGTTTAATTTCTGTATGCACTGTTGTTTATTTTTATAAAATTCAAAAATCTCAAAAAAAATAGAAAAATTTCAAAAATTTCACGTCTACTTTTGCATATAGGTTGAGTCGGAACGGTTTATTTCAATGATGAAATTGCACTATAATTGTCCTTTTTACTTAAGCCTTGCATAAAACTTAATATCTTTAGCCTTGTCTTATTGCATATCTACGAGTTAATGTTAAAATTTAGCTGAACGAATAGACTTGACCTGAAAATTTTGGCAAGCTACTTATAATTTCTAAGATTTAGAGCCTTATAAACTGGTGTCATTTGTGACCAGTTTCATGTAGGATTGTGAGTAGTTACTCCTTGCATAGCATGTTCATCAATTTGCACGTATATGAAATTCAATTGCTTCTTGTCAAATGCATACATTCGGGTTTGTGGTCGGTGTTACATGCAGGGAGGTGCTTACAACTTCCCCTTTCTTACATTTTCACCCACTTAGCTCCACATTAGCCAAAAATAGCCTTTTGACCCATTAGCTACACCCAAATTTAGCCTGCCAGTCAAGCTAGTTTAGTGTGACTTTTGTGGTATATCTGTCCTTGTTGTGAGTTTGGCTCATATTCATTGTGCGGAGTTGGTAGAAAAAAAAAGAATGTGAAAAAGGAAAAAAAAGGGACGTGAAAAGAAGAAGAAAAAAAGAGAAAAAAAAAAGAAATTGAAAAAAATTGAAATCACGTGAAAATAGAAAGAAAAGAAGAAAAAAATGAAAAGGAGTTGGTTGAAATAAAAGGATCGTCTATGCTTATTCTATTCTTGGGACGGTCTCACTCCTCCGTTTTATTCATATCTTTTTGAGGAGATAGTGTCTTGGGTAGTGAGATTTGTGCCAATAAAGGGCACTTGTACTTTATTTTTCAGTCAGTTGAGATTCGGACGGTCTTATATGGTCCTGTTTAGGAACTAGCTTGGCGCTTTTACCTCCACATTTCCATAATCTGTTTTGCCTTTTCTCACCTGAACCTCACTTTCCCATATCATTTGTAAGCCCTCAGTTGTGACGGACATTGTTGGTTGGAATGTATGTGTAGTACTTGAATCGTCTATCATTTTTGTTGCATGCATGTTATGTAGGTCGCGGTTTAGGTGAGTGACTGTTTCTCTTTCTCTCTTATAGATATATATGCTCACCCTTTGCTTCATGAGAGAAGAGTGACCCATGAGAGTCCATTATTAAAGGTCTTGCAAGGTCGACGGTTCAGCTATTTTATAAACATCCTATAACTCGTTTGCATTTGATTGATTTGCTATAAGTGTTAGTCTGCTTGCATTAAATTGGTTTAAGTGGGCATTTGTAGCTAGCTCTGAGTTATCTTTTCCGTTCCCTTAGTTTGCATTTAGTTTTTTCGAGGACGAGTAAAGGTTTTGTTTGGGGAGATTTGATACGTGCATTTTATATAGTCCTTTTAGGCCTTTTTATGCACGTATTTCTATGCTATTATCGTAGTTTTATGCTACGAAATGCCCCGAATTGTCTACTTTGATTTCTCTTGTATTATTTGCAGGTATGAACCGGAAAGGAACATAATCAAGCTTAATACATGTCCCTATGCATGCATTTAGGAGATGAGTTGAGTCGGAGCTTGCAAACTACTATTTTGAGATGCGCAAAGAAGTAAGATAGCTAGGCGAGTAAAGGAAGAACTTCAAATTGCTAGTGCCTACTTTGAAGAGTTATATCTCGAGTTTTACAACTTATTTTCAGGTTATTCCAATTGGAGATGAACTTTTGTCCTCTTAACTTTCCAACGCCACTGGAATCGCTCTGTTTGCCCAAGTAACGAAGAAATGGCAGCCGTTTGAAGTTCAGTGCGCAAAGCAGGAATTGTGCGCTGGAAAGTACTCCATCGAGTACAATTGTGTTCAATCGACTCCTTTTTCTGCTCGATCGAGTAGTGCCTATTTAAGAAGTGCTCGATCGAGTACTTTCGAGAGGTTTTAGCTTGGTTTTGCTCGATCGAGTGATATAAAAGTCCTCGATCGAGTAAATCTCTATTGGGCTCGGGCCTTTTTAGCTTTAATTTGTTTTTAGGTTAAATAAAAATCGTCTTTCCTATATAAGGATGACGATAGAACACTTAGAGGATCTCTTATCACTCCATAGACCTCATATTTTACTCTACTCTTTTCTCTGTAAACTGCTCTCCTCTCTTTCTCCGGATTATTATCTCTGTAATCTCTCTTTTTTCCTTTTCTCTTACTGAGTGTTATTTATTAATTCTCTTTACTTTGTTTATGTTCTTCCCTTTGCCATGTCTAGCTAATTCTCCCTGCTAGGATTAGGGGATTTGATGGACCGATGTTAATTGCTAATTAGGTTTATAGATTTTCGTTGTTGTTTTTGTCTATGTTGTTAATCATTGCCTTAAACTGTAGCTAGCTATTTGAATCGATGCATTTAGCCTTTTTAACCTTGGTAAGCCTTGACCTAGACCAGAAGGTTGGAAGGGGTGAGACCCGCAGTGAAAAATAGAATGCTTTAGTGAGGGCGGAAGTTAAGCTAATAGTATTTTAGGGCGAATTGAGACCGGAAGGAGATATTCGTTGCCCCTTAGACCGACACATCGAGTAATCTGTGACCTTAACTACGATTGACTGACGTTCGTTGATGACCCGACATCCCAGTTTTCTCTCTCTCTATTTAATTTCTCTTATTCCTTTTTAACCTCATTAGTTTAGTTAAAACAATTCAAAACCCCCAACTGTGACGTTGACAGACCGAATAGACAAGTAGATAGTGACCGCCTCCCTGTGGAGATCGACCCTACTTACTACTAGCTTCAGTTAGTGTAACTAGGTATTTTGTTTTTGGTACCTGACGACGGTATCAAATTTTCACATGCTAAGATCAAAACATTGCTTGTTGCATTGCATGCATATAATCGACAACATATCGAGTATAGATAACTTCCCTAATCATTAGTAGAGGCCGCTATCGAGGCGGGCGGGATTAGGTGTTCGATCAAAAAAGCTTCCTAATACGTACCCTCACCCCTTACTCCAGATCTTTGTGAACAACCGTGTTCATTGGCATCCACGAGAGTCATTCTAGACATAAAATGCTAAGGGTAACGAGTTCTTAGTGTCTATGTCACTACTTTCTGTCTGGACATGGCACGAAGTATTCGAACGCTTCCAATTTCCCATAAAAATTGGTGACGACTCCACAAATGCAAACGCTTGTTTTCCCAAGCGCCCCCGTGGGCCCCTCGTGTCCATAACTATAATTTGTATTACAACTTGAAATGCTTAAAGAAATGTTTGTGACAACTAAAGAAAGTTAAAGGAAACCTAAATTTTATTCTGAAAACTAAGATTAAAGCATATGAAAAAGTGTGTAAGTGGGGTCTCAAATGACGGATTCAACACCTCTTATATAAAATTAGGGGTGTTGAAACATAAATGACTAAAGAGGGGCAACCCCAATCGGGGACACCCCACCCCGATTGGGGTCGTGGGTGTTTCAATTTTCGTCTTAGTTTCTTCTTAACTCCTTGCTTAATGATGATGCGGAATCCAATGCTTGCTCATTCATAGGTCCGACTAATGCATCTTAGGATTCAAATGGGATCCAATGCATGCTCTTAACTTCACTTGGGCTTTTACTTGAGCTTCATTTCTTTACTTGTCCATCAACCAAAATTGGTTTCTTCATGCTCCGGATTTCAAATTCTTCCCAAAACACCTCAATTCTTCCCAAAACGCCCCTCCATGGTCAAGACTTGCTCTCATTAGCCTCATGAACTTCGGTGATTTCTAATTTGACGGGAAAAGGCTACCAAAGGCTTCTTTTCCTATAAAATGCAACGAATACAAGCAAAACACCTAGAATACGAAATTAGCTCACAAATACACTTATAGAAGTGCAATAATCAAATAAAACCGAGCTAAAATAGGGAGTTAAACTATATATAAATTGGACACGTCATGGGATGTGTTACGACGGTTGTGGGTCGGGTTGTTATATAGAGTATACAGCAGAATGGACAGGTTCATGGTCAACAAGCAGTGGAGAGACCAATTCCCTGATTGCTATGCTAATTTCATTCCTGGAAGGAACTTTGATCACACTCCATGTATAGTGACTAGTAGTGCACAATCCCATGGTTCCGGAGGTTCGGATATTTTAACGTGTGGAGCGGATCAATATTTTATAGCAACTGTATAGAGAGCTTGGAGTAGCACTAATGTTAGTACACCCATGTACCAAAAGTCACAAATAAACTAAAAGGATTAAAGCAGGGGTTGAAGGAGCTCAATAAAATTAGGTTCTCTGACATTGAAAAGAGCACCAACATTGCTGAAATGCATGTGCTCAAGCTGCAGGAGGCCTTGGGTGCTAATCCCGATAATATGGACCTAATCAAGGAAGAGTATGAGGCTGCTCAGGAGTTGAAATCCCTCACAGAGGCCAGAAATAGTTTTCTATCCCAGAAGGCTAAGGTAAAATGGGTAAATGATGGTGATGCTAATACTGCCTACTTCCATGGTCTTATTAAGAGCAGGAGAGTGAGGAGTAAAGTGGTGCTGATAGAAGACAAAGATTGTAGAGAATGTAATACCCCTTATCAGATTCAGCAAGTTTTTTTTAGCATATTACTAGCAATTACTTGGATCAAGTAATGTTGTTAACAAGGTTAGGGTAGAATTATACAGGAAGGAAGAGTCTGCAATGAGGATCACATGCATATGTTACTCAATAATGTAACTGCAGATGAGATTAAGGAAGCTATATTTAGTATCCCTGATACAAAGTCTCCTGGCCCTGATGGGTATACCAACAAATTTTATAAAGATGCATAGAAAGTAATTGGTAAGGATGTGATAGCTGTTGTACATGAGTTTTTGACTCACAGGAAAATGTTGAAGCAAATAAATGTCACTACTCTCACACTGATACCAAAATGTGACAAGCCTAAGAGTGTATTACACTTCAGGCCAATTGGCTACTGTAATGTCATATAAAAAGCCATATCTAAAATAATATGTTCAAGGCCTGCACTAGTACTCCCAAAGATAGTAGATCAATGTCAGGGTGCTTTCATACAGGTAAGAAGCATTCTTGAAAATGTCTTAATATGCCAAGATCTCATAAAGCAATATTCAAAGGGGAATGCTTCTGCTAGGTGATTGTTTAAAATTGATCTCCAAAACGCATACGATACTATTGAGTGGGAGTTTTTGGAGCAGATGTTAAGTGCCTTAAAGTTTACAGAGCAATTTAAACATATGTTAATGTAGTGTGTTACTTCAGCCACCTTCACTTCGTCACTGAATGGAAATAGTTTTGGCTTCTTCAAGGGTAAGAAAGGACTAAGACAAGGGGATCCTCTTTCTCCCCTGATCTTAACAATTTGTATGGACTACCTAACTCGCACACAGAAGAATTAAGCAAGCAAACAAGGTGTTGGGTTCCTTATGTTGATGATAACATGCCCATTTGATTTGTGTCATCTTAGTTTACCTTTTCAGGTTTATTGATCATATCAAGCATGGATTAAGAAGTGTTGAAGTTGTTATTCATCCCTTTGTAATAAGTCATGTGTCATCTAATGTACAAGTGAGAAAGTAGAGTATATTAGAGTAATAGAAACAGTCCAGACGACTGTTGCTTTTACAAGTAAACAGCTGCTTGGATTGTTGCCACAACTCGAGAAACTTGAAGTCCCTTTTTATCTTTCAAAAGCCTTTCACGTGACTCATATTTTTCAAAGATAAAAATCAGATTTTTATTAAGGAGGTGGTCTTCAATAAAGAGTGGTTTGAATTATTATTTCAAAATGTTTCCTCTTTATGCAAATTCAACCCTTTGGCTCTTTAAGAAAACAAAGAATGCTTTTTGCCATTTTAGTGTTAACTTGTCATCATGTGACTTGTCTTTTCTCTCTTTGTTTTCAGAATTTGCATGAGTTTTTAAGGATATCTTTCAAACCTTCTTTCCCTATTCTTGCCTTTGCAAAAGAGCCCTTTTTGGTGCAAGTTTTGAGTGGTTGCAAATGTCCTTCACATGTGAGGTCTTTGACCCTTCAAAACCCTAGCAACTCCTTCACTCACCTCCTCTATATAAGACGTGCCATCCTCCTCACAAAACCTAAGACTTTTCTGAATTAATTTTTTCAACTTTGCAAATTGTTTTTAAAGCATAAAAATCGTGTTTATTTGCAAAACCATTAAAAGTCTTCAAGTTGTTACAGTCGTGGCTACTGTTGCTTTTCTATACTAAACTCTCTTGCTTATGAATTGTTGATCTTGTAAAAGTTGTCCATCTCTATTCTTTGTTAAGAATGTGTTAGTGGAAACTTGATCCTATAACATTCTAAGTGTGTTAGTAGAGTTTAGGACGGAGTAGTCTTTAACTCTTGACAACCGGAGTAGGTTGTGAGTTGGCAACCGGAGTAGGTTGCGAGTTAGCTTGTCATAAGAACGGAGTAGTTCTTGTACTAGCTTTACAACCGGAGTAGGTTGGTGTCTTTTATTGTAAGGGTCTTTTAGTTGTCGGAGTAGATCACTAAAAGAAAAGCAATAAAAAGGTAGATTGGACGTAGGCACTTGAGTATTTGCCGAACCAATTCAAAAATCTCGTGTTCATTGTTTTTACTTTATTTCCGCTGCAATTTACTTTGTTTGTTTTGTTTTGCTTTGCTTAAACTTAGAAGTAACAGTTCATCATACTGTCGCATTTGGTCTGTAGTCATATTCCACAAACTGAGACAAATAGATACAGTCAGAACTATTGTTGCTTTCATACTTCAGCAAACATTCATCGTGATACTTGTTTAGTCTTTCAATATTATCCAAAGTATCTCCTAATCTCTTTTGTTTTCGTAACTCACTTTAATTCAATAAAGTTGGAGTTATAAATTTTTAAAATAGTACCTAATTCACCCCCTCCCCCTCTTAGGTACTTGAATCCATAAACTCAACAATTGGTATCATAGCCTCGTGCTCTTGATTGAGGCTAATCGCCTTAGAGTTTGATTCGTGGGTAATGGATTCCGAGAAACACTCCAAGATCCCGGTCTTTACCGGTTCGAATTTAGGATGGTGGAAACTCAAAATGGAACATTACATCAAAAGTATAGATTATCAATGTTGGAACATCATCCAAAATGGACCTCTTGTTATTGAGGAAACCGATATTCTAAACGGTTTCACCAAGACAAAAGAGGAAAGAAATTACAATGAAAACGACTTCAAGCTTGCCGAAAAGAACTCCAAAGCAATGTCGATTCTTCAACGTTGTGTTGGTGAGGGGGAAGTTAGTCGAATCTCCGGATGTCCTACGGCAAAATCTATTTGGGATTCCCTTGTACTTGCCTATGAAGGGACGTCCCAAGTAAGAAAACACCGTATTGACCTTCTCATGCAACAATATGAGATGTTTAGAATGTCAAAGGACGAGTCCATAAATAGCTTTTCTTCACGTTTTTCTTGTATTATTAATGAGCTAAAAAGTCTAGGAAGGGACTTCGAGTCCGAGGACATCATTCGGAAAATCCTTCGTAGTCTAACCGCTAAGTGGCAACCCAAGGTTACCGCTATAGAGGAAGCCAAAGATTTGTCAACCCTATCTCCTCATGAACTAATGGGATCACTAATGGCTCACGAGTTCAATCTTGATAAGCATTCTAGTGAGTCTTCAAAGGGAAAGAGCCTCGCTCTCACGACCTCTCCAAGCGATGGAGAAGACGAGGAGGAAAACAAGTTTGCTATGTTCTCAAGGAATCTAGTTGGGTTGGTCAATGATCTAGAAAATAGAAAGTTCAATAATAATTACTCGAAAAAACGTTTTCCTAGGAAACGACCTAGTTCCACCGTGGGATGCTTTAAGTGTGGTGATAAAACTCACCAAGTTAAAGAATGTCCCAAGTGGGATGAAATCGAATCAAAGGAAAAACGAGATAAAGTTAAAAGGGACTACAAACATAGAGTCATGACCGTAATTTGGGGAATGTCCGACTCCGAGGAAGATGAGGAACTCATCGAGGAGCAACTAGAGTCTAAAATGTGTCTTACAAGTCATCTCAAGGACAAAGTCTCAAAAACTTCCAAAATTGAACATCTTAGATGTCTCATGGCTCACCCCGATGATTCCGACTCGGACTCCGACAATGAGGTAAAACATCTAAAAGCCAACGTTAGATCTTACTCCAAAGAAAAGGTATGTAAGCTTCTTGACAAACTCTTTGATAAGTGTCGTTCACAAAATGATAAGCTTGATGTCATGCAAGACGAAATTGAAGAAATTGCTCAAGAAAACTTTAACCTTAAAAATGAACTGAAAGCAACAGACAGTGTCACTGTCACCTCTGAGGCTTATGATGAAGTAAAAAGAGTCAACAAATTGAACAAACAATTGACTAAAGAACTTGAGTGTCTTAAAATGATCCCCACGGATGTCTCTGACCTTGAAAATGTCAACACCACTTTGGTGATGCAAGTTTCCTTGCTAAACAAGGAACGTGATGACCTTTTGAAGGACAAAGATGCTCTCAAAGATGAATTAGATGACCTTGTGGTTGAGATTGTAGACCCAAAAGAAACAGTGTCTGAGACTGTTGCTTCTGACAAACATTTAGACAAGTCCAATGAGAAAATTGAATGTTTGGTCAATGAAAACAAGTGTCTAAAAGGTGAGGTAGTTAGTCTAAAGAAAGAAATAGAGGTTCTTCATAAGAGGCTTACCTTTCTTCAAAAGGGTATGCCCGAGTGTAGCACTTCTAGATCTACTCCTCATGATAGATCCGATAAATTCGTTGATCTAAACAAACGTCTTGATGAGATGATATCTAAGTATGAGGATTCTAAATAAAGAATTGGATATCTTGTGTCGAAACTCAATGCTCACACTCATGACTTCATAGTGGAAAAAAGGTTGTCTATAGAAGTTGAAAAGAATGATGAAATTTTAAAAGAAAAATCTTTTTTCAAAGGCGTCATTAATGACCTAGTTGATGAGGTAGAAGAACCTAAAGTAACAGTGTCTCAGACTGTTACCTCTGACAGTAGCAATGAAGTTTCGAATGAACTTGTCACTAACTTATCCAAGGAGAATGAATGTCTTAAGGTTAACATAGATGCCTACAAGAGGGAGATGAGAATGTTTCACGAAAAATTTGTCAAATTTCAACATGAATCTCCCGAATGTAGTTCATCTAGATCTAAACTCGTTCACCTAGATAAATGCATCTCGAGTCTTAAGCTTAATGTTCAACAAAAATCTGAAACTTTCATGGAGCTTAAATCCGAGTATGACATAATGAAAAGGGAGCTTGAAAGCTCTAAAGAAAGAAACAAGTATCTCACCTTCAAAGTCGAGGAACTAAACAAGGAACTTGTTAGTGCTAAAAACATCACTGAAAAATGGGAAGGAAGTCAAACCAAGTTAAACTTCCTCACGAATCAAACCGAGAGGTGTAACAAAACTGCTGGTTTGGGGTTCAAATGGAACAGTCATACTGACTGTTGCATCCAGAAGCCTAAAACTGATTTTAGAAGGAGAAAATACGTGGGTCTTCCCGAATACATTATTTGCAATTATTGTGGTAAGAATGGTCATGTCCTCAACACTTGTGAGAAAAGATTTCATGACATTAACAAGAACATCAAAATAATTAAGCAAATATGGATTAAGAAAGATACCATAAGATATGTTGATCACAAAATGGGACCCAAGTTTGTTTGGGTTCCTAAACTCAAAGTCTAATCTTGTGTAGGGCTTGGTGAGAGGCGGCCGCAATTGGTACTTGGATAGTAGATGCTCTCGTCACATGACGGGTGATAGAAGCCAATTCCTCTCACTTAAAGCATACAATGATGGCACGGTAAGGTTTGGTGACAACAAGAAAGGTGAAGTAATTGGCATTGGAAAGGTTTGTAAGTCACCATTACTTTGTGTCGACAACGTGCGGCTTGTCAAAGGTTTGAAGCATAGTCTCCTTAGCATTTCTCAACTTTGTGATAAGGGTAATATTGTAGAATTTAGTGCTAATATGTGTCGAATAATTGATGCCACTACTAATGAACTAATACTCGAAGGAAGACGTGTCAAAGACGTATACTTAACCAATTTGAATACTCTATCCGGTCACACCATGTCTTGCATGAGTGTAATGAACAATGATCCTTGGTTATGGCATAAAAGGTTTGGTCATGTTAGTACAAAAACTCTTAATACCCTTAAAAGACTTGACTTAGTTGAAGGTATTCCCAATATAAAGTTTGATTTTGATAAAGTATGTGATGAATGTGCTAGAGGTAAGCATGTTAAAAGTTCCTTTAAATCCAAAAGAATTATGAGTACATCTCAACCTTTGCAACTTTTACATATCGACTTGTGTGGACCAATGAGAACTAGAAGTAGAGGTGGTAGTCGTTATGTGTGTGTCATTGTTGATGATTACTCTAGGTTTGTTTGGGCACTCTTCCTAAGCTCTAAGGATGAGACATTTGATGAGTTTCTAATTTGGTTAAGAAAGATTCAAAATAATCTTGGTTTAAAACTTGTTTCAATGAGAACCGATCACGGAACCGAATTCGAAAACTCATCATTTGGTGCTTATTGTGATGACAATGGTGTAGACCATAACTTCTCGGCTCCTAGAACCCCATAACAAAATGGTGTGGTTGAAAGGATGAATAGAACCTTTGAAGGAATGGCTAGAACAATGTTATTATCTAGTAAGTTGCCTAAGAATTTTTGGGCCGAAGCGGTAAATACAGCTTGCTACATTCATAATCGTGTCATGATAAGGAGTATATTAAATAAAACTCCCTATGAATCGTTACGTGGAAGAAAACCCAACATTTCATATTTTAGATGTTTTGGAAGCAAATGTTTTGTTCATAACAATGGTAAAAACAACTTGGGTAAGTTCGATCCACGTAGTGATGAAGGAGTATTTATTGGGTACTCCGATCATAGCAAGGCCTATAAAATTTACAATAAACGAACCTTGTTAATTGAAGAAAGCATCCATGTCATTTTTGATGAATCTAGTGTGCTTGGACAGGTACAAAACATGGATGATGATGATGAGGATGAGGATGATGAGTTTGAGATTGGTCTTGTTCGAAAGGACTTCGTGTTCACGGATGAAGAAGCTCCCAAAGACCGAATTGCAACAGACACAGAGACATCACCTTCAAAGGAGGTCAGCAACTCGGGAACACGCAGCACCTCGATTCTTCTCTGGAAGCAACAGACCCAACGATCGTTGCATCCACCTCCGAATCAAGTAACCCAAAACAGTGAGGATGAAGAACCTTCCAGGCCAATAGAAACAGCATCCTGGATCGATGCTTTGTTGAGGGGGAATAAGAAACCATTGTTCCAAAGAAGTGGAAACATCAAAGCTCTCATCCACTCACTAATCTCACAAGTGATCTAAACTCGGGAATTCGAACAAGATCATCCGTCAACAATCTCGCTCATCTCAATGAGTATTGTGCCCACAATGCCTTCCTATCTCAAATTGAACCTTCAAATGTAACAGATCGCCTTGATGATGCAGATTGGTTGCTTGCTATGCAAGAAGAGCTCAATCAATTCAAAAGAAACGAGGTATGGCACTTAGTCCCTAGACCGCCTAATCGTACCGTCATTGGTACTAGGTGGGTCTTTCGCAACAAGCTTGATGACTCGGGAGAAATCGTAAGGAACAAGGCTAGACTAGTGGTGCAAGGTTATAACCAACAAGAGGGTATTGATTACGATGAAACCTATGCACCGGTAGCTAGACTTGAAGCCATACGATTGCTTATAGCTTTTGCGGCTCACAAAGGCATTAAACTCTTCCAAATGGATGTCAAAACCGCTTTCTTAAATGGATATTTGGAAGAAGATGTCTTTGTAGAGCAACCACCAGGTTTTGAGAACAATGACTAGCCTAACCATGTTTTCAAATTAGACAAAGCACTTTATGGTTTAAAACAAGCACCAAGATGTTGGTATGATAGATTGTCTAAATTTCTTATTGAAAATGGTTTTAAAAGAGGCTCCGTTGACAAAACATTGTTCTTGAAGCAACAGTCCAGTGAACTGTTGGTTGTACAAGTATATGTTGATGACATTATATTTGGTGCAACAAATGAACTCCTTTACTTATATTTTTCGGAACTAATGAAATCGGAGTTTGAAATAAGCATGATGGGTGAGCTAGGATTCTTCCTTGGGCTCCAAATTAAGCAATCAAAGGATGGAATCATGATCCATCAACAAAAGTATATTAAGGAAATGCTTAAGAAATTTGGGATGACTAATGGTAAGCCTCATGATACACCTATGGTAGCCGGGTCCAAATTGGACAAAGATGAACTCGGTAAGAATGTTAGTGATAAGGTGTATAGAGGTATGATAGGCTCACTTCTTTACTTGACCGCAAGTCGTCCCGACATTCTCTTTAGTGTTTGTTTATGTGCTAGGTTCCAAGCAAATCCGAAAGAATCACATTTCAAAGCCGTTAAACGAATTCTTCGGTATTTGATTGGAACACAAAATCTTTACCTATGGTACCCTTTACATTGTCCTTTTGATCTTATAGGGTTTTCGGATGCGGACTATGCGGGGTGCACGGTGGATAGAAAGAGTACCTCCGGAATTGCAACGTTCTTGGGTCCTTGCTTGACTTCTTGGGCCTCAAAGAAACAAAACACGGTAGCTCTTTCTACGGCCGAAAGTGAGTACGTTAGTGCGGCACATTGTTGTTCTCAACTCCTTTGGGTAAAACAACAACTCTTGGATTTTGGTATTATTTTTGACTCCATTCCCTTAATGTGTGATAATACGAGTGCAATAAATATTTCCAAAAATCCTATTCAACACTCTAAAACCAAACATATTGATATTCGTCACCATTTTATTCGTGATCATGTTGAAAAAGGACATGTTAAACTTATCTTTTGCAAGACCGAAAATCAAATTGCCGATATCTTTACTAAGCCACTTGCAAGAGAACATTTTGAGAAATTTAGACTAGAAATTGGGTTAATTAATTGCTTGTGATTTTTAGTGTGAGTTTTACAAATTTCCTTAATTGATTAAATTAAAATTGGATATATGTTATTAAGTGTTCTAAGTGCATTGACATCATGTTTAGACCAAAAATTGACACCGTATTTGTGAGTCGGTAATCACTCAACCTCATATCTAAATTTACGTTTATTATATGCTACCTTGCGTTTTTATTTCGAGTGATTAAATGTGTTTAAGTTGGGCCAACCACCTCACCTCCCTCATTTATTGGGCCATTAATTCCCTTAACCCACCATCTATTCCTATCCGTCCAAACCTCCTAATCCACTTACCCTTTCATCTCCCAAATCCATTTACTCCTCTCAAATCAATCCGTATACTAACCCTTTCAACCACCTTCAAATAGATGTCTCTTATACTCTTCAAATTGCTCAAAATCCTTCATTTTCAATACCCAAAGACCTCAGCCCTTCACAGTCAATTCACTTATGTTACAAAGGTCTATGTGCTATAAAGAACCAAACAACTACATGTTCTACATATGCATCAAGAGATGATTGGGAAGTTGGTTAGAAAAATGGAGATAGATGAAATTGAAAATTGAAGTTGGTTAGAAAAACGGAGATAGATAAAAAAAAAAAAAATGGGAAGGCAATATGCGAAATGCCAAAGTGATTATTGAAAACGAGATAGATGAAGTTGAAACCTGCGACGGTCTTGAGAAAAGAAGTAAAGCAAAAATTTTGGAAGAAATTGAAAGGAAGTCACAGTGTATGCCACTGTTTCTATGGCCAAAGGTCAAGATCAATTCTTGTCAAGAATCTTCATGAAATGAGAGCAACATATAAGAAGTTGATGATCCCCCATCACATGTTGTGTACTAAGGAAAGTATGAGAAGTTGATGTTCTTTCATTATATGTTGAGAAGTTATATCGATGCATACCTTGGTGGTTTCAATATACAAAGTCCAATGCAACAGTAGAGATGACTGTGACTCAGACCTTCATTGTCAAACCTTAACCATTTTGCTATCTTCTTCTTTATCCTCAAAACGATGACCAAACTTCCGCACCCTGAATTTGCCCATAATCAAACTTGTCTTTTGCCTTACACCTTTTGTCCCACCTTGGTTGTGCCCCTCTAAAACAATATTTTCCTTGCTTGTTATTTTGACAATTGGTGGTGTATTTTAAACTTTCTTTAGCTATGTTTAACTTTGATTAACTTATGCTTAATCTTTGTTTATGTTGACCTTGTTACCTTGTTACAATTACATGTGTCTTTTTGTGTTTTCTTGTGAAAAATCTGCACTCTAATGCTTTTGACATCCCTATCCGTTTGATGATGTCAAGAGGGGGAAAAGGTAAACTCATGCTTTGAATCTCTTTGCTTATTGATTAAACTAATGTCTTGCCTAACCTTCTTAGCTTGATTCTTGTTTTGGGGCAATGTAAAATTGTCATGGTAGTTTGATTCTTGCTTTTGCCTTAGGTAAGGTAATATTGTCCCTTCTCTCATTTGATCTTGGTTGCTTAAAATCTTGATTTAACGTGTTTACATTGCTTATACATTCGTTTAGGGCTTGTCATCATCAAAGGGGGAATTTGTTGGGTTCCTTATGTTGATGATAACATGCCCATTTGATTTGTGTCATCTTAGTTTACCTTTTCAGGTTTATTGATCATATCAAGCATGGATTAAGAAGTGTTGAAGTTGTTATTCATCCCTTTGTAATAAGTCATGTGTCATCTAATGTACAAGTGAGAAAGTAGAGTATATTAGAGTAATAGAAACAGTCCAGACGACTGTTGCTTTTACAAGTAAACAGCTGCTTGGATTGTTGCCACAACTCGAGAAACTTGAAGTCCCTTTTTATCTTTCAAAAGCCTTTCACGTGACTCATATTTTTCAAAGATAAAAATCAGATTTTTATTAAGGAGGTGGTCTTCAATAAAGAGTGGTTTGAATTATTATTTCAAAATGTTTCCTCTTTATGCAAATTCAACCCTTTGGCTCTTTAAGAAAACAAAGAATGCTTTTTGCCATTTTAGTGTTAACTTGTCATCATGTGACTTGTCTTTTTTCTCTTTGTTTTCAGAATTTGCATGAGTTTTTAAGGATATCTTTCAAACCTTCTTTCCCTATTCTTGCCTTTACAAAAGAGCCCTTTTTGTTGCAAGTTTTGAGTGGTTGCAAATGTCCTTCACATGTGAGGTCTTTGACCCTTCAAAACCCTAGCAACTCCTTCACTCACCTCCTCTATATAAGACGTGCCATCCTCCTCACAAAACCTAAGACTTTTCTGAATTAATTTTTTCAACTTTGCAAATTGTTTTTAAAGCATAAAAATCGTGTTTATTTGCAAAACCATTAAAAGTCTTCAAGTTGTTACAGTCGTGGCTACTGTTGCTTTTCTATACTAAACTCTCTTGCTTATGAATTGTTGATCTTGTAAAAGTTGTCCATCTCTATTCTTTGTTAAGAATGTGTTAGTGGAAACTTGATCCTATAACATTCTAAGTGTGTTAGTAGAGTTTAGGACGGAGTAGTCTTTAACTCTTGACAACCGGAGTAGGTTGTGAGTTGGCAACCGGAGTAGGTTGCGAGTTAGCTTGTCATAAGAACGGAGTAGTTCTTGTACTAGCTTTACAACCGGAGTAGGTTGGTGTCTTTTATTGTAAGGGTCTTTTAGTTGTCGGAGTAGATCACTAAAAGAAAAGCAATAAAAAGGTAGATTGGACGTAGGCACTTGAGTATTTGCCGAACCAATTCAAAAATCTCGTGTTCATTGTTTTTACTTTATTTCCGCTGCAATTTACTTTGTTTGTTTTGTTTTGCTTTGCTTAAACTTAGAAGTAACAGTTCATCATACTGTCGCATTTGGTCTGCAGTCATATTCCACAAACTGAGACAAATAGATACAGTCAGAACGATTGTTGCTTTCATACTTCAGCAAACATTCATCGTGATACTTGTTTAGTCTTTCAATATTATCCAAAGTATCTCCTAATCTCTTTTGTTTTCGTAACTCAATTTAATTCAATAAAGTTGGAGTTATAAATTTTTAAAATAGTACCTAATTCACCCCCTCCCCCTCTTAGGTACTCCTTTTTCTGCTCGATCGAGTAGTGCCTATTTAAGAAGTGCTCGATCGAGTACTTTCGAGAGGTTTTAGCTTGGTTTTGCTCGATCGAGTGATATAAAAGTCCTCGATCGAGTAAATCTCTATTGGGCTCGGGCCTTTTTAGCTTTAATTTGTTTTTAGGTTAAATAAAAATCGTCTTTCCTATATAAGGATGACGATAGAACACTTAGAGGATCTCTTATCACTCCATAGACCTCATATTTTACTCTACTCTTTTCTCTGTAAACTGCTCTCCTCTCTTTCTCCGGATTATTATCTCTGTAATCTCTCTTTTTTCCTTTTCTCTTACTGAGTGTTATTTATTAATTCTCTTTACTTTGTTTATGTTCTTCCCTTTGCCATGTCTAGCTAATTCTCCCTGCTAGGATTAGGGGATTTGATGGACCGATGTTAATTGCTAATTAGGTTTATAGATTATCGTTGTTGTTTTTGTCTATGTTGTTAATCATTGCCTTAAACTGTAGCTAGCTATTTGAATCGATGCATTTAGCCTTTTTAACCTTGGTAAGCCTTGACCTAGACCAGAAGGTTGGAAGGGGTGAGACCCGCAGTGAACAATAGAATGCTTTAGTGAGGGCGGAAGTTAAGCTAATAGTATTTTAGGGCGAATTGAGACCGGAAGGAGATATTCGTTGCCCCTTAGACCGACACATCGAGTAATCTGTGACCTTAACTACGATTGACTGACGTTCGTTGATGACCCGACATCCCAGTTTTCTCTCTCTCTATTTAATTTCTCTTATTCCTTTTTAACCTCATTAGTTTAGTTAAAACAATTCAAAAACCCCAACTGTGACGTTGACAGACCGAATAGACAAGTAGATAGTGACCGCCTCCCTGTGGAGATCGACCCTACTTACTACTAGCTTCTGTTAGTGTAACTAGGTATTTTGTTTTTGGTACCTGACGACGGTATCAAATTTTCACATGCTAAGATCAAAACATTGCTTGTTGCATTGCATGCATATAATCGACAACATATCGAGTATAGATAACTTCCCTAATCATTAGTAGAGGCCGCTATCGAGGCGGGCGGGATTAGGAGTTCGATCAAAAAAGCTTCCTAATACGTACCCTCACCCCTTACTCCAGATCTTTGTGAACAACCGTGTTCATTGGCATCCACGAGAGTCATTCTAGACATAAAATGCTAAGGGTAACGAGTTCTTAGTGTCTATGTCACTACTTTCTGTCTGGACATGGCACGAAGTATTCGAACGCTTCCAATTTCCCATAAAAATTGGTGACGACTTCACAAATGCAAACGCTTGTTTTCCCAAGCACCCCCGTGGGCTCCTCGTGTCCATAACTATAATTTGTATTACAACTTGAAATGCTTAAAGAAATGTTTGTGACAACTAAAGAAAGTTAAAGGAAACCTAAATTTTATTCTGAAAACTAAGATTAAAGCATATGAAAAAGTGTGTAAGTGGGGTCTCAAATGACGGATTCAACACCTCTTATATAAAATTAGGGGTGTTGAAACATAAATGACTAAAGAGGGGCAACCCCAATCGGGGACACCCCACCCCGATTGGGGTCGTGGGTGTTTCAATTTTCGTCTTAGTTTCTTCTTAACTCCTTGCTTAATGATGATGCGGAATCCAATGCTTGCTCATTCATAGGTCCGACTAATGCATCTTAGGATTCAAATGGGATCCAATGCATGCTCTTAACTTCACTTGGGCTTTTACTTGAGCTTCATTTCTTTACTTGTCCATCAACCAAAATTGGTTTCTTCATGCTCCGGATTTCAAATTCTTCCCAAAACACCTCAATTCTTCCCAAAACGCCCCTCCATGGTCAAGACTTGCTCTCATTAGCCTCATGAACTTCGGTGATTTCTAATTTGACGGGAAAAGGCTACCAAAGGCTTCTTTTCCTACAAAATGCAACGAATACAAGCAAAACACCTAGAATACGAAATTAGCTCACAAATACACTTATAGAAGTGCAGTAATCAAATAAAACCGAGCTAAAATAGGGAGTTAAACTATATATAAATTGGACACGTCATGGGATGTGTTACGACGGTTGTGGGTCGGGTTGTTATATAGAGTATACAGCAGAATGGACAGGTTCATGGTCAACAAGCAGTGGAGAGACCAATTCCCTGATTGCTATGCTAATTTCATTCCTGGAAGGAACTTTGATCACACTCCATGTATAGTGACTAGTAGTGCACAATCCCATGGTTCCAGGAGGTTCAGATATTTTAACGTGTGGAGCGGATCAATATTTTATAGCAACTGTATAGAGAGCTTGGAGTAGCACTAATGTTAGTACACCCATGTACCAAAAGTCACAAATAAACTAAAAGGATTAAAGCAGGGGTTGAAGGAGCTCAATAAAATTAGGTTCTCTGACATTGAAAAGAGCACCAACATTGCTGAAATGCATGTGCTCAAGCTGCAGGAGGCCTTGGGTGCTAATCCCGATAATATGGACCTAATCAAGGAAGAGTATGAGGCTGCTCAGGAGTTGAAATCCCTCACAGAGGCCAGAAATAGTTTTCTATCCCAGAAGGCTAAGGTAAAATGGGTAAATGATGGTGATGCTAATACTGCCTACTTCCATGGTCTTATTAAGAGCAGGAGAGTGAGGAGTAAAGTGGTGCTGATAGAAGACAAAGATTATAGAGAATGTAATACCCCTTATCAGATTCAGCAAGTTTTTTTTAGCATATTACTAGCAATTACTTGGATCAAGTAATGTTGTTAACAAGGTTAGGGTAGAATTATACAGGAAGGAAGAGTCTGCAATGAGGATCACATGCATATGTTACTCAATAATGTAACTGCAGATGAGATTAAGGAAGCTATATTTAGTATCCCTGATACAAAGTCTCCTGGCCCTGATGGGTATACCAACAAATTTTATAAAGATGCATAGAAAGTAATTGGTAAGGATGTGATAGCTGTTGTACATGAGTTTTTGACTCACAGGAAAATGTTGAAGCAAATAAATGTCACTACTCTCACACTGATACCAAAATGTGACAGGCCTAAGAGTGTATTACACTTCAGGCCAATTGGCTACTGTAATGTCATATAAAAAGCCATATCTAAAATAATATGTTCAAGGCCTGCACTAGTACTCCCAAAGATAGTAGATCAATGTCAGGGTGCTTTCATACAGGTAAGAAGCATTCTTGAAAATGTCTTAATATGCCAAGATCTCATAAAGCAATATTCAAAGGGGAATGCTTCTGCTAGGTGATTGTTTAAAATTGATCTCCAAAACGCATACGATACTATTGAGTGGGAGTTTTTGGAGCAGATGTTAAGTGCCTTAAAGTTTACAGAGCAATTTAAACATATGTTAATGTAGTGTGTTACTTCAGCCACCTTCACTTCGTCACTGAATGGAAATAGTTTTGGCTTCTTCAAGGGTAAGAAAGGACTAAGACAAGGGGATCCTCTTTCTCCCCTGATCTTAACAATTTGTATGGACTACCTAACTCGCACACGAAAGAATTAAGCAAGCAAACAAGGTGTTGGGTTCCTTATGTTGATGATAACATGCCCATTTGATTTGTGTCATCTTAGTTTACCTTTTCAGGTTTATTGATCATATCAAGCATGGATTAAGAAGTGTTGAAGTTGTTATTCATCCCTTTGTAATAAGTCATGTGTCATCTAATGTACAAGTGAGAAAGTAGAGTATATTAGAGTAATAGAAACACTCCAGGATTGTTGCTTTTACAAGTAAACAAATTGCTTGGATTGTTGCCACAACTCGAGAAACTTGAAGTCCCTTTTTATCTTTCAAAAGCCTTTCACGTGACTCATATTTTTCAAAGATAAAAATCAGATTTTTATTAAGGAGGTGGTCTTCAATAAAGAGTGGTTTGAATTATTATTTCAAAATGTTTCCTCTTTATGCAAATTCAACCCTTTGGCTCTTTAAGAAAACAAAGAATGCTTTTTGCCATTTTAGTGTTAACTTGTCATCATGTGACTTGTCTTTTCTCTCTTTGTTTTCAGAATTTGCATGAGTTTTTAAGGATATCTTTCAAACCTTCTTTCCCTATTCTTGCCTTTGCAAAAGAGCCCTTTTTGGTGCAAGTTTTGAGTGGTTGCAAATGTCCTTCACATGTGAGGTCTTTGACCCTTCAAAACCCTAGCAACTCCTTCACTCACCTCCTCTATATAAGACGTGCCATCCTCCTCACAAAACCTAAGACTTTTCTGAATTAATTTTTTCAACTTTGCAAATTGTTTTTAAAGCATAAAAATCGTGTTTATTTGCAAAACCATTAAAAGTCTTCAAGTTGTTACGATCGTGGCTCTTTGTTGCTTTTCTATACTAAACTCTCTTGCTTATGAATTGTTGATCTTGTAAAAGTTGTCCATCTCTATTCTTTGTTAAGAATGTGTTAGTGGAAACTTGATCCTATAACATTCTAAGTGTGTTAGTAGAGTTTAGGACGGAGTAGTCTTTAACTCTTGACAACCGGAGTAGGTTGTGAGTTGGCAACTGGAGTAGGTTGCGAGTTAGCTTGTCATAAGAACGGAGTAGTTCTTGTACTAGCTTTACAACCGGAGTAGGTTGGTGTCTTTTATTGTAAGGGTCTTTTAGTTGTCGGAGTAGATCACTAAAAGAAAAGCAATAAAAAGGTAGATTGGACGTAGGCACTTGAGTATTTGCCGAACCAATTCAAAAATCTCGTGTTCATTGTTTTTACTTTATTTCCGCTGCAATTTACTTTGTTTGTTTTGTTTTGCTTTGCTTAAACTTAGAAGTAATGATTCATCATATCTTGTCGCATTTGGTCTGCAGTCATATTCCACAAACTGAGACAAATAGATACAGTCAGAACGATTGTTGCTTTCATACTTCAGCAAACATTCATCGTGATACTTGTTTAGTCTTTCAATATTATCCAAAGTATCTCCTAATCTCTTTTGTTTTCGTAACTCACTTTAATTCAATAAAGTTGGAGTTATAAATTTTTAAAATAGTACCTAATTCACCCCCTCCCCCTCTTAGGTACTTGAATCCATAAACTCAACACAAGGTTTTCAATACCATCCTTTATGCAAGTCATTAAAATTAACAAATTTAATGTTTTCTGATGATGTTCTTATGTTTTGTTAGAGAGATTCTCCTTCCATGTTGCTTATACTCCAAGCATTTACTACATTCTCCAAAACATCTGGAATAAAAGTTGGTGCACCCAAATCCAATGTCTATTTCTCAGGTGTTAGTTCTTTTCTAATGAACTGAAGAGTGACATACTAAGAGTATATGGGTTAACAAAAGAGACTCTACCATTCAAATATCTTGGTAAGCCAATACAAACTACCAGACTCAAGAAGAAAGACTGTGAGATTTTGGTAAAGAAGATATGCAACATGATACATGGTATTGGGTTAAGAAAATTTTCATACGCAGGAAGTTTAGTACTTTTCAAAGTAGCCCTATCCACTTTTCATTGTTATTGGGCATCCATTTTTATTCTCCAAAGAGGGTTATTGAGAGGATAGAGGCAACCTGTGGGAATTTTTTGTGGGAGGGCTGTGCAGACTATAAAAGAAGACCTCTGATCTCATGGGACAGGGTTAGGCCAAAGGAATAAGGAGGACTAGGCATAAAAAACCTGTTGGTCTGGAATAAGGCAATCAGGGGCGTAGCTAGTGTTGTTGCAAGGGGTAGCATATGCTACCCCAAATCCAAAAAAATCCGTTTAAAAGGATTTTTTCGCTACCCCATAGTGGCTGAAATAATTGGCAGTGAAATAAATATATATTAGTAGTAATGAATCAAGAAAACTACGTAGCATAGTGGATGAAGTTGGTATTTGTATCACAAGGTCATGTGTTCGATTAATGAGAGAACCATTTTTGGCTTCTTTTTCCACAAATCACTGCTCATTTCATTTATTTTTTTTAGAAATTGGCAACGGATTTAGTTTCTTGCCATTATTGAAATATCCTTCTGTTGATTTATTACCTTCAATTTAACTTTTGGATTTTTGCGTAATCATATTTATCATTGATTTCTCTAGGAGTCAAGTTCATGGGTTTTATTTTCCATGATAATAAGTTTATTTGATAAAATGAATCACACAGTGCTTTTCTTAACTTTTAAACTTAATACTCCGTAGTACATATTTTTGGAAAAGCAAAAGGCTTATTTGGAACGTGTAATAAGGGGAGTTTTTTTTTGTACAACTATAAAACTTAAAAATAGAACTAAAATACAAAAACAAAAGCAATTGTTGGGTTACAAAAGCAATTGTTCGATTTTAAGACAATATAACGAGATTATATGATTATGATTGCAATTACGATTTACATGTCATATTCATCATTTTGCACTATGAGCTCTAATTTTCAAGACAAAATTATACGTTAAAAAATTTGCTACCCCAAGTTTTAGATCCTGGCTCCGCCCCTGAAGGCAATGGTTGGTAAACTTGTGAATTGGGTGGTTGAGAAAAAAGATTGTTTATGGGTGAAAAAGGTACATCAGGTATTCATAAAGGATAAGCAATGGATGCAGTATTGTCCTCTACAAGGATCCATTTGGGCTTGGAAAAATATATGTAGAACAAAAGACGAGATGATCAATGGCTATGATAATGGAAAATGGAGTATTCAACCCACTGGTTATACTGCTGCAGGATGCTATACATGGTTAATGGGCGAGAAACCTAAATGTAGCTGGGTTAAGGTGGTTTAGCATCATTTAGAACATCCTAAAACATGGTTTTATGGCTTGGCTGGTTTATCATCAAGCTCTGACTGTAAATTCCAAACTTAAAAAGATAGGTGTATGTGATGATGATGTCTGATGAATATGCAAAGAGGGTGAGGAGACACATGAACACTTATTTGCTGAGTGCAGCTACACTGTCAACATTCTGCAGGTTCTTCGAGCTCGTAGGGGTACCCATGTCTATGGGAGGAATGCACTGGACTGGTGCAGCAGGAGCAGAGGGTCGAAGCTGGTTAGAGCGGTTCAAATCATGCTGGTGACAAACGTGTTATATCAGATTTGGTTATAGAGGAATAGAGCACGTATAAAGGGGATGCTGGAAAAACCTGAATTTATTGTTAAGAGAGCTCTGCAAGCTAGTAAAATCAGAATTAGAGCAAAGACTAGGGGTATGATCAAAGAAAGAGACAAGGCCTGGCTGAGGAGGACTGATTTTTTACCAGAGGGAGATCTTCGGGTGCAATCCTCATATTGCTCGTTTATTTTAAGTTCATTATGAAAGTGTAAATTGTTTGTTTTTGTGAGGGATGTGCTTGATGCAAAAAGGCTATCCTGATATTGCTCTTTGTATCTAGACTAATTCGGTCTTTTTTTGATTTATAATACCACTTACGTTACAAAAAAAAAAAGTACAACACCTCCTCCTTGATATACAAGCTCATCCTCCTCATGTGACAAATGAAAATAAATGGAAGGGAATAAGGTTAGAACGATCATACCAAGCTGTCTTCATGTTCCCTTGAAATATGTCTCAAATGGAGTGTTTTACCTATGCGAGATGAGAATAAAAGCACATATGTATATATAATTCCTACACTAATGAAGCAAAGAACATGTTTTTGGTTTTTGAAAATTTCAAATTTTAGGGATTTCGATTTTTTGTGAAATTAAATGCAATAAAATAAAGAACATATTTTTGAAAATTTTCCGTTTAATTTCAAATTTTTATAGATTTTGGAATATAAATTCTCATCCCTACCTTTATTTTGGACATTGTCCTTAATATACAACTTAGGGGTTAGGAATGAAAAGGAAAGACATATTTTTGTGTTTTTGGAATAAGTTTTATTATAAAATAAAGAACAGTTTTTTGTATTTTTAATTGATTGAAAAATATGAACTCATCTTATATACCCTCCAATCATTTTAATCAAAACCGTGTAAATAAGCCGTATCAGACCGGACACTCGGCCGAGTCCCCACATATACTCGACCGAGTACCACAACTACTCGGTCGAGTGCCACTAGATCAGTAGCCTAATCAGAACACTCAATTGACGTACTCGGTCGAGTGTACCCTACTCAACCTTGTACCCTACGACCAGAATTGTATAGTATTACATCCTTACCTACTATCCCCCAAGCATCCTTGTAAAATTGGCTTGTCTACCCATCTGGACCAGGGATTTCTCTTTTGGTATGCTAAACTGTTTGTCTTAACTTCTTCAACATTCATAGATTTGTTTAAAATGTCACAATGCTCCTGAGCACAGCATTTGCCTCTTCTAACTACTCTCACATTCATATCATCAGTATTATTACTAGTACCTAATAACTCCTGATAATACTCATGAAAAGCAACTTGAATTTGATCCCCTGCAGTACATAACACACCCTCCTTATCTAAGCAGTTTGAATTTAGTCCCCTTCAGTACATAACACACCCTTCTTATCCTTTATCATAAGCACCTTATTTAACATGACTCTTTTCTTAATTGCATTGTGGAAATATGCAGTATTTATATTGTGACACCCCTCGTTAAAGCAAAGACAATAAAGTAGAATGCAGCGGAAATCACGGGGTTTTTAAAAACTTTTTGGGGCTTCTACTGAAGTCCAACGCGAGGTATCACCAACAACGATAGATAAGTTTAGTTAGTTAAATTAAGATTACAACACGAGTCTATTTATTGGGGAAAAGATATACCACGAATTAACATAAGTTCGGAAGTAGGTGAGTTTATCAAAGTGATAACTAAATAAGGTCCGAGGTAAGAACTCGCTAGCTCACACGGTCTTCCCCACTTAAGCTTCATCACAAACCTGTCATTCATAATAAATATGAAAGCCACAGTCAGTGGGGAGTAACTCAGGGTTCTCCCAGCCACAATATGTCAAAATACAAGTAATTAGGAATTTAGTCAAACAAACAAGCATAAGAATAGACACTTACGGTAATCAGAAAATCATGATTTGTAAACATAGGGAAATAAGAATAGAAGTACACAAATGAGAGAGGAATTATTGGGTGAAAATGTCACATATCAACTCGACTCAAATGTAAGACAAATACAAAGAATGGACGGACAAGACGAACAACCTAGACTCCAACCTCCTGGTAGGACGACGATCATAATACGGTCCTAGTCTAAACCTGGATCCAGACTCTTGGGATGGACGTCACCCGATTCGACATGCGGTGACCTATCCGCATCCAAGACTCGATACATGGTACACAGACCGTAACCAAAGGTCGAGTAACCCCAAATCGGAAACATGGCACACAGTCCGTAACCAAAGGTCCGAAGAGGCGGAAGGATAACCCAATCCGGAAACATGGCACACATATCCGTAACCAAAGGCCCGAAAGGGTAAATAAGGAATGTCAAGTCGTCACACAATGTAAATCGTCACACTTGGGTGCAAAGGGAAAGTCCATGATTTTGCATGATCATAACATGAATAAGTCTTAAAGTGACTAATTATCAATAAGGAAGAAGATACATGCATAACTCAATCATTATTAGAAGTCACAAGTAAAAAGAGACATACAGGGGACTCCCAGTAGGAGGTGAGGTGTCACGCCAGCCACCTACCGGGACAACACACCAATATTAAAAATCAATGGAAACTTACGGTGCTCTCCCAGTAGGTTCTTTGGACCGGCTGCCGCCCACCCACCTACTGGGAGTACACGCCAAAATACAAAAGTCACAAAATCTTACAGGGACTTCCCAGCCGGTTGGTGGACCGGCTGCCAGCCCACCGGCTGGGAATACGGCCAACATCAAAATTCCAAAAAAAAACTTACAGAGAACTCCCAGCCGGTTGGTGGACCGGCGGCCGGCCCACCGGCTGGGAATACAGGCTTACTAAAAACGTGTCAAAAACTTACAGGAACCTCCCAGCCGGGTAAGGCACCGGCTGCCGGTCGACCGGCTGGGGGTACGCATACACGGGTTTGACGCAAATCGACATCCAAACCATTTGAAACCAACAAAAATCGCTTCCCATCAAATGTTTACGTATCCCAGCATGATTCTAGCTCGGAAAAACAACATATTTGAGCATATGAATGGGTAATTTCGGATTCAAGAGGTGAAGCATGAGATTATCATCCAAACATGTGAGAATTGCAAACTAGCATGTTATTCAACATCCAAATTAGCACAAATCATGAAAGATACAACCTTTAACATTCATATGAGATTATTACTACATAAAACCACACAATTTTAACATAAAAGTCAAGTAACCCATCACCGTTACCTTCTTTGCACTTCAATCTTCTAAAGACTCGTCAATGATGTAGCTATCCTCCTCCGGGTTGTCCAAATTCTCCCCTAAACATAAAAATAAAGATATTAATTCAAGAACCCATGTTCTTGTAAGATGAAAATTCTGAAATAAGAGAGAAGATGGTGACTTTCTTACTTAGAAAGAAAGGAAATGAGAAAAGGAAGAGAATGGCGCGAAAAGGAACGAGATTGGTGAAGAATTGAGTGAGATATGGTGATTTTAGGGTTAATAAGAGAGGGTTCAACAATGGTGATATGTTTGTTGGGGAAATTTCAGAAATTAGAGGTGAGGGAAATGAAGTTGTGAGGGTTTAGTTGGGGTTTTGTATAGAGAAAAGAGAAGGAAAAGACCCATGAGTCATAATAAGCCCAATAACTCAAAATGAGTCGGTTTCTACTAGAATTTTCGTCTCAAGCCTACTATAACTCAAGACGGTGAATAATATTATTAAAATCTACACTATTATTATCGTTATACGACTATGACGATATTTTATGAAAATAAGCTTTAAATAATAATTATTTAATAAAAATTACTTAAAAGTTTATTTAAAATATAAGGAAAGCGCGGGGTGTTACATATATCACCCTCCAAAGACCACTGGACTTTTGCTTTTTGGGTAAGGAAGCAAAGCTATCTCTTGCAGTAATATGCTCTTTCAACTCTTGAGCCTCCTCTATTTCCCTTTGCATCAGTTGCATATCCCCAGGAGTATCCACCAGTTCTTTTTGGATATGTTCTAATAGAGTACTAGTGATACTAGTGTAAATCCCGTGCTAAAGCACGGTTTTTTTAGGTTATACTGTTCGAGAACTTAACTATTGAATAATTAAAATTTAATTGCCCTTTTTATCTTGAACATATATAATTGCGGACGTGTAGTATTATGAGTTAGAATAGATAAAATTTGACAATCTTACCAGGAATAAAATTGACACTTTAACAAAAACTATTTTTGTGAAAAAAAAGTTGTTAGTGTAATTGAAACAACTTATGATTTTTTTTTCTATATAAAATTTTCCAGAGAATTATTGTAATTTTTATTATAGTACAGAGTAACTATTATAAAAAAATGTACGAAATACACATTAATTTAACATTATGACTAAATTTATATAATTATTTTAATATTATACAGTATTAATTAAGATAAATATACGTGAGAAAAATGTGATAATAATAGATTAAAATGTATTAGGCTCAATCATAAAATCTCCAATGTTAGGCCCAACATAAATCTAGATTAGCCCCCAACAAATTAGGCCCAACTTCTAATTTGATACTTTTAGGCAGGAAAATCTCTAGCTTTTTTATTCTCTTATTATTATAGAGGATTAGTATTATTCTCTATATCAGAAAAACAATGTTTATTCAACTCTTTAAGGATTGACTTCAGCTCTTTCAATTTTTAAACAATTTGAACATGAGTGTTCCCACATGACTCTTCCTCCAAATACCTTCCACACATTCGCTAAATATATCTGACTGCCCATACATGTTAACATACTTGAAATTCTTTCTGCCTCCAAACTCTAACTTCCGGTTTACTATTGTGCAGGGACAATGATCAAAGATACTCTCTCGATGAAAATGAGCTATATAATCCCCATACTGATCAATCCATTCTTGATTTACCATTACTCTGTCTAGCCTACTATGAACTCTCTCAGTGGACTCCTGTTTATTAGACTAAGTAAACAAGGCCCTAGTGGCCTGAATATCCTCCATGTTATATAAGGAAGCACATTCATGAAAATGTTCCATTTTAGCCTCTATAAAATTACCGCCCAGTCTTTCAATATGTATCAACACAGTATTGAAGACACCCATCCAAAGCCAAAGATATACAAAATTACTAGCCACACTCTTCAAAAATTGCTACAATTTTGTCCGCTCATGCAACCTATTAAAGGCATAAATAACTGTTAAATAAAAGTTATATGAGTCAACTTTGGATTCAACCAACATATGGATAAATTGAGCACCATATTCCAGAAATTGAATGTCAAAGCAAGTAGGTTTCTACATAATCCAAATTATTACAACCTTTAACATTCATAGGAGATTATTACTACATAAAACCACACAATTTTAACATAAAAGTCGAGTAACCCATCACCGTTACCTTCTTTGCACTTCAATCTTCTAAAGACTCGTCAATGATGTAGCTATCCTCCTCCGGGTTGTCCAAATTCTCCCCTAAACATAAAAATAAAGATATTAAGTCAAGAACCCATGTTCTTGTAAGATGAAAATTCTGAAATAAGAGAGAAGATGGAGACTTTCTTACTTAGAAAGAAAGGAAATGAGAAAAGGAAGAGAATGGCGCGAAAAGGAACGAGATTGGTGAAGAATTGAGTGAGATATGGTGATTTTAGGGTTAATAAGAGAGGGTTCAAGAATGGTGATATGTTTGTTGGGGAAATTTCAGAAATTAGAGGTGAGGGAGATGAAGTTGTGAGAGTTTAGTTGGGGTTTTGTGTAGAGAAAAGAGAAGGAAAAGACCCATGAGTCATAATAAGCCCAATAACTCAAAATGAGTCGGTTTCTACTAGAATTTTCGTCTCAAGCCTACTATAACTCAAGATGGAGAATAATATTATTAAAATCTACACTATTATTATCGTTATACGACTATGACGATATTTTATGAAAATAAGCTTTAAATAATAATTATTTAATAAAAATTACTTAAAAATTTATTTAAAATATAAGGAAAGCGCGGGGTGTTACAATCATCCCACCTTTTAAAAAGTTTCGCCCTCGAAACTTGAAACGAAAGGCATTACCTTAAGAAAACAAACTAGGGTACTTGACACGCATGGGAGCCTCCGGCTCCCAAGTCTCTTCTTCTACATCACCACACTTCCACAAAACCTTCACCAAAGGCACCACTTTGCTCCTTAGCTTCTTCTCCTTCTTATACAAGATACGAATCGGTCTCTCCTCGAAAGAAAGACTAGGCTCAAGCTCGGGAATCACATCATGCAACACATGACTAGAGTCGCTAATGTATTTCCTAAGTTGTGAAACATGAAAGACATCATGAACTTTACCCAAACTCGGAGGCAAATCCAACTTATAAGCCATGGCACCAATCCTTTTTATCACTCCATAAGGTCCAATGTACTTTGGACTCAACTTCCCTTTGACTCCAAACCTCTTTACTCCTTTCATCGGGAACACTTTCAAGAACACCTTATCTCCAACTTCAAATTCCAAGGGTCGACGGCGAACATCGGCATAGGATTTCTGTCGATCTTCGGCGGCTTTTATTCTTTCACGGATGAGCTTCACTTGATCAATCGTATCGGCTAACTTGTCGGGTCCTAGATCACGAACATCACTTGCTTGATCCCAACAAATCGGACTACGGCATTTCCTTCCATAAAAGGCTTTATAAGGGGCCATCTTGATAGAAGCATGATAACTATTGTTGTAAGAAAATTCCACCAAAGGTAAGCTCTTCTCCCAGCTAGAATGAAAATCAAGGGCACAAGCACGCAACAAGTCTTCTAGAGTTTGAATCGTCCTCTCGGATTGTCCATCGGTAGCGTCGTGAAAAGCGGTACTCACTACTACCCATAGCATCTTGTAAAGCTTTCCAAAATCTCGAACAAAAGCGCGGGTCACGATCCGATACGATCTCCTTAGGAACACCATGGTAACGAACGATATCCTCAACATAAGCACTAATAAGACGGTCTAAACTCCTAGTCTCTTTGATAGGAATGAACCTAGCACACTTGGTCAACTTATCCACAACCACCCATACGGCATCCTTTCCACCAACGGTCTTAGGCAAAGCCATCACAAAATCCATGGAAATGGACTCCCACTTCCATAAAGGAACATCCAATGGTTGTAGCAAACCACCGGGTCTCTTATGCTCAATCTTCACTTGTTGACAAGTAAGACACCTTCCAACATATGACACAATGTCATTGTTCATGTTAGGCCACCAAAACTGAAGCTTCAAATCTTTATACATCTTGTCTCCTCCGGGGTGAATCGAATAAGGTGATAGATGAGCTTAATCTAGAACTCTCTTCCTCAAATCAACGGCATCGGGCACATACATGCGTCCTCGGTAACGAAGGTAACCTCTAGCATCAATCTCACAATCCTTAGCTTTCCCTTCAAGAAGCTTGGCTTAAAAACTTTTAAAGGTAGCATCGTACACAAGGTTATCTAGAATATCACGGTGAAGAACGGGCTCGGCAATCATAGCACCAAGATAATCAAAACCACTCTCCATAAGTTTTAAACTTAGCTTACGAAACTCGGCACAAAGGTCGTCGGGGAGTACACGAATGGCACTCAAGGAATGAGTAGACTTCCTACTAAGGGCATCGGCAACCACATTTGCCTTTCCTTCATGATACAACAACTCCAAGTCATAATCATTCACCAATTCCAACCATCGTCGTTGTCTCATATTCCAATCCTTTTGGGTGAAGATGTACCTCAAACTCTTATGGTCGGTGTAGATACGGCAATGGACTCCAATGAGGTAGTGTCTCCACATCTTCAAAGCATGAACAACGGCGGCTAACTCCAAATCATGAGTGGGGTAGTTCACCTCATGAACTCTCAATTGTCGCGAAGCATAGGCAACAACTCTCTTGTTTTGCATGAGAACACAACCCAAACCCATCTTAGAAGCATCACAAAACACATCAAAATCAACTCCATCCTCGGGCAAGGTCAACACGGGAGCGGTAGTCAACCTCTTCTTCAACTCTTGGAATGCACCTTCACAAGCTTCGGTCCACACAAACATGGTCTCTTTCTTCAAAAGTTGAGTCATCGGTCTAGCAAGCTTGGAAAAATCTTTCACAAAGCGACGGTACTAACTTGCCAAACCTAAGAAACTACGGATCTCACCAACATCGGTTGGGCTCTTCCACTCAATCACGGCTTCAATCTTCGAAGGATCCACCATGACACCATCCTTAGATATCACATGGCCTAGAAAAGACACCTTAGACAACCAAAATTCACACTTGGAGAATTTGGCAAACCACTTTTGACGACGGAGGATCCCCAAAATGATACGAAGGTGATCGGCATGCTCTTCTTCGGACTTGGAAAAGATGAGGATATCGTCAATGAAGACTACAACACACTTGTCTAAGAACTCACTAAAGGTCTGGTTCATTTGGTCCATGAAGATAGATGGGGCATTGGTTAAACCAAAGGGCATCACCTTAAACTCGAAATGTCCATATCTCGTGCTAAAGGCGGTCTTAGGGATATCGGACTCACGAACGGGAATTTGGTGATAACCGGATCTCAAATCAATCTTGGAGAAAGTAGAAGCACCTTTGAGTTGATCAAACAAATCTTCAATTCTTGGTAGAGGATACTTGTTCTTGATGGTAACACGGTTAAGCTCGCGGTAGTCAATGCAAAGTCTCATGGATCCATCTTTCTTCTTCACAAAGAGAACGGGAGCACCCCAAGGTGAGGCACTAGGTCTAATGAATCCTTTCTCAATCATCTCATCAAGTTGCTTTCTCAACTCCTTCAACTCGGTTGGCGCCATACGGTACGGGGCTTTAGCAATCGGACCGGTTTCGGGTACAAGGTCGATAGAGAACTCAACGTCACGCTCGGGAGGAATTCCGGGCAATTCTTCAAGAAAGACATCGGCGAACTCAAAAACTACGGGCACTTCTTCGATATTTGGTAAGGGAGGGGAGGTAGAAGCCACCACACACAGAAAGACTTGGCAACCCTTCCTCTTCATACTCATCAACTTCAAAGCGGAGATCAACTTCACACCTTCTTGGGAACGGACTCCTCTATAGGACACACGAGTGCCTAGCGGACTCTTGAGGCGAATCTTTTGGTCTCTACACTCGAATATTGCATCATACTTTGACAACCAATCCATACCCAAAATTACATCGAATTCCTCAAGGGGAAAACGAAGTAGGTTAGCGGGGAATAAGGTTCCCGAAATAGAGATAGGAATGTCGGAGAAAGAAAGGGAACAAGAGAACATTTCTCCGGAAGGTAAAGATATAGAAGTTTCCTCACTAGGAATAGGCTCAAGGGCTAATTTTTCCGAAAACTTGGAAGATATAAAGGATAAGGATGCGCCGGTATCAAATAGAATAAGGCAAGGTTGATCGAAAATCGAGAACATACCCGTAATGATATCGGGATGAGCGGCGGCTTCGGCTCGACTCATGACAAAGATGGTTCCTCTTGGCCTAGCATTTGGAGTAGGAGCATCCTTCTTCTCGGGGCAATCAACGGCACGATGTCCGGGCTTCTTACAATGAAAGCAAGTCAAGGGCTTGCCATAGCATCCAATTCCGGGGTGTAGAGCTTGCCTACAATGGTAGCACTTGCGTTCCTTCTCAAGCCTATTAGTTGATGTGGGAGCTTGTCCTCTTGGTTCTTGAACTCTTGGTTCTTTTCCTCCATGGTCTTGCATCCTTGGCACAAACCTCCTCTTGTTGGCATAGTTTGGAGTAGAAGGCACAAATGGTCTTTTGCCATGAAAGTTAGAACGGTAAGAATGAGAAGAGGAGTGGGGGCTTGGATTCTTATTCAATGGCCTTCAAAGAGCTTTCGGCCCAAATAGCATCATCATAAACTTCCACAAAGGTAGTTGAGTTTCTTCTCACCATGCTTTCCACTTTAGGATTCAACTTGTTCTTGTAGAAGTAGACACGATCCTCTTCATCTTTCACGAACTTGGAGGCATAGTGAGCAAGTTCATTAAACTTGTCGGTGTAGGCTTGAATTGATAGCTTCTCTTGCTTGAAGTCTATGAACTCCTTCAATCTTTGTTGTTTGAGCTCCTTAGGGTAGAAGCGAGTCTCCACAAGTGACTTGAAGCGGTTCCAATCAAAGTTGGGGTCTTGAGTAGCGGTAGGACCGGTCAAAGTCCACCACCTATCGGCTTCCTTCACGAGAAAGTGAGAGGCTAACCTCACCTTGTCCTCCTCTCGGGCATCAAAGAGAGAGAGAAGTTCTTCTCCATATCACGAAACCACTCCGAGAGAGCAACGGGATCCACTTCACCGCCATAGGTCCTAGCCTTGTTCCTTGCTAGTTGACTTGCAATCCAAGCATAACTTCCTTGACGGTTGGCTTCATGTGTAGGGGGAGCGGGTTGAGCATTTTGTTGATTAGCAAGCACTTGTGTGAGGGCTTGCATGATAGCATTTTCCACATTGGTTGGTCGTACCATCTTTTCGCACAAGAGCAAACAAGTTAGAACCTATCACAAAACATACACAAAAAGGCTACCAACTTAGGTCCTTAATTCTACCCATCTCTCATTCATTATTCAAGGTCAAATAAGAATTTTAAGTTGGGGTACACGTGTGTGCGTCGGGAGCAATATATGCTCTGATACCAACTGTGACACCCCTCGTTAAAGCAAAGACAATAAAGTAGAATGCAGCGGAAATCACGGGGTTTTTAAAAACTTTTTGGGGATTCTACTGAAGTCCAACGCGAGGTATCACCAACAACGATAGATAAGTTTAGTTAGTTAAATTAAGATTACAACACGAGTCTATTTATTGGGGAAAAGATATACCACGAATTAACATAAGTTCGGAAGTAGGTGAGTCTATCAAAGTGATAACTAAATAAGGTCCGAGGTAAGAACTCGCTAGCTCACACGGTCTTCCCCACTTAAGCTTCATCACAAACCTGTCATTCATAATAAATATGAAAGCCACAGTCAGTGGGGAGTAACTCAGGGTTCTCCCAGCCACAATATGTCAAAATACAAGTAATTAGGAATTTAGTCAAACAAACAAGCATAAGAATAGACACTTACGGTAATCAGAAAATCATGATTTGTAAACATAGGGAAATAAGAATAGAAGTACACAAATGAGAGAGGAATTATTGGGTGAAAATGTCACATATCAACTCGACTCAAATGTAAGACAAATACAAAGAATGGACGGACAAGACGAACAACCTAGACTCCAACCTCCTGGTAGGACGACGATCATAATACGGTCCTAGTCTAAACCTGGATCCAGACTCTTGGGATGGACGTCACCCGATTCGACATGCGGTGACCTATCCGCATCCAAGACTCGATACATGGTACACAGACCGTAACCAAAGGTCGAGTAACCCCAAATCGGAAACATGGCACACAGTCGGTTGGTGGACCGGCTGCCGGTCCACCGGCTGGGAGTACACTCCAAAATACAAAAGTCACAAAATATTACAGGGACTTCCCAGCTGGTTGGTGGACCGGCTGGGAATACGGCTAACATCAAAATTCCAAAAAAAAACTTACAGAGAACTCCCAGCCGGTTGGTGGACCGGCTGCCGGCCCACCGGCTGGGAATACAGGCTTACTAAAAACGTGTCAAAAACTTACAGGAACCTCCCAGCCTGGTAGGGCACCGGCTGCCGGTCGACCGGCTGGGGGTACGCATACACGGGTTTGACGCAAATCGACTTCCAAACCATTTGAAACCAACAAAAATCGCTTCCCATCAAATGTTTACGTATCCCAGCATGATTCTAGCTCGGAAAAACAACATATTTGAGCATATGAATGGGTAATTTCGGATTCAAGAGGTGAAGCATGAGATTATCATCCAAACATGTGAGAATTGCAAACTAGCATGTTATTCAACATCCAAATTAGCACAAATCATGAAAGATACAACCTTTAACATTCATATGAGATTATTACTACATAAAACCACACAATTTTAACATAAAAGTCAAGTAACCCATCACCGTTACCTTCTTTGCACTTCAATCTTCTAAAGACTCGTCAATGATGTAGCTATCCTCCTCCGGGTTGTCCAAATTCTCCCCTAAACATAAAAATAAAGATATTAATTCAAGAACCCATGTTCTTGTAAGATGAAAATTCTGAAATAAGAGAGAAGATGGTGACTTTCTTACTTAGAAAGAAAGGAAATGAGAAAAGGAAGAGAATGGCGCGAAAAGGAACGAGATTGGTGAAGAATTGAGTGAGATATGGTGATTTTAGGGTTAATAAGAGAGGGTTCAACAATGGTGATATGTTTGTTGGGGAAATTTCAGAAATTAGAGGTGAGGGAAATGAAGTTGTGAGGGTTTAGTTGGGGTTTTGTGTAGAGAAAAGAGAAGGAAAAGACCCATGAGTCATAATAAGCCCAATAACTCAAAATGAGTCGGTTTCTACTAGAATTTTCGTCTCAAGCCTACTATAACTCAAGACGGTGAATAATATTATTAAAATCTACACTATTATTATCGTTATACGACTATGACGATATTTTATGAAAATAAGCTTTAAATAATAATTATTTAATAAAAATTACTTAAAAGTTTATTTAAAATATAAGGAAAGCGCGGGGTGTTACATATATCACCCTCCAAAGACCACTGGACTTTTGCTTTTTGGGTAAGGAAGCAAAGCTATCTCTTGCAGTAATATGCTCTTTCAACTCTTGAGCCTCCTCTATTTCCCTTTGCATCAGTTGCATATCCCCAGGAGTATCCACCAGTTCTTTTTGGATATGTTCTAATAGAGTACTAGTGATACTAGTGTAAATCCCGTGCTAAAGCACGGTTTTTTTAGGTTATACTGTTCGAGAACTTAACTATTGAATAATTAAAATTTAATTGCCCTTTTTATCTTGAACATATATAATTGCGGACGTGTAGTATTATGAGTTAGAATAGATAAAATTTGACAATCTTACCAGGAATAAAATTGACACTTTAACAAAAACTATTTTTGTGAAAAAAAAGTTGTTAGTGTAATTGAAACAACTTATGATTTTTTTTTCTATATAAAATTTTCCAGAGAATTATTGTAATTTTTATTATAGTACAGAGTAACTATTATAAAAAAATGTACGAAATACACATTAATTTAACATTATGACTAAATTTATATAATTATTTTAATATTATACAGTATTAATTAAGATAAATATACGTGAGAAAAATGTGATAATAATAGATTAAAATGTATTAGGCTCAATCATAAAATCTCCAATGTTAGGCCCAACATAAATCTAGATTAGCCCCCAACAAATTAGGCCCAACTTCTAATTTGATACTTTTAGGCAGGAAAATCTCTAGCTTTTTTATTCTCTTATTATTATAGAGGATTATTATTATTCTATATATCAGAAAAACAATGTTTATTCAACTCTTTAAGGATTGGCTTCAGCTCTTTCAATTTTTAAACAATTTGAACATGGGTGTTCCCACATAACTCTTCCTCCAAATACCTTCCACACATTCGCTAAATATATCTGACTGCCCATACATGTTAACATACTTGAAACTCTTTCTGCCTCCAAACTCTAACTTCCTGTTTACTATTGTGCAGGGACAATGATCAAAGATACTCTCTCGATGAAAATGAGTTATATAATCCCCATACTGATCAATCCATTCTTGATTTACCATTACTCTGTCTAGCCTACTATGAACTCTCTCAGTGGACTCCTGTTTATTAGACTAAGTAAACAAGGCCCTAGTGGCCTGAATATCCTCCATGTTATATAAGGAAGCACATTCATGAAAATGTTCCATTTTAGCCTCTATCAAATTACCGCCCAGTCTTTCAATATGTATCAACACAGTATTGAAGACACCCATCCAAAGCCAAGGATATACAAAATTACTAGCCACACTCTTCAAAAATTGCTACGATTTTGTCCGCTCATGCAACCTATTAAAGGCATAAATAACTGTTAAATAAAAGTTATATGAGTCAATTTTGGATTCAACCAACATATGGATAAATTGAGCACCATATTCCAGAAATTGAATGTCAAAGCAAGTAGGTTTCTACATAATCCAAATTCTCCCACCTTTATGCCAACTAAAATTTGTTGAAACACTCCAACCATCTATTCTAGTATTCTTCTTGAGGAGGTTACTTGGTTTTATTTTAGTTTCTAACCATCCAAACAAACCTACACCATTATTAAGCATAAACCACTGAACCACCTTCTGTTTATTCAGGTCATTTGATCCCCTAACATTCCAAAACCATAGACTATGCATGACTTAGGATTGTGGGTAGCATGATCCTTTCCAATCTAGATTACTCTGCCCCTAAGAGTAGTCATACAATTCAATGCATCCATAAATGAGTAGGCACCAGATTTCCCTAACACTTTCCCCCTAATAGTCCATTTTGCCTACTTAGCCTCATCACTTGCCTAGCTGGAGTAGCCTTGATGCTACTAGCAATTGGTGGGAAACCTTTAGGAGTAAATAGTGGAGCAGGGTTGTAACAACCTCATTTAGGTAGGAGCCTTTGACAAGACGTGCCCAACTAAATGAGACTTTCACCATCCCAGTTTCCCGAGGCAATGATACAGAATAAATCAAAACCAAGTGCTTTATTAATAAAATTGCTTCTAAAAGAAAACTGTCTTAACTTCTTTGCAAGATCAAGTTAACTGAAATATAAATTAATTTAAAACTGTACTGTAAATAGGACAACGTGAGTTAAAGTGGCGACTCAATGTGGAAACTCTAGACTCGATGTCTATCTCGTCACGCTCCCCATCCAAGCAGAACAACCAAATAGCTACAAAAGAACCTGCTTATCGTACTGCTCCCCCATTCAAGCGGAAATCATTGAACGGATCAACACAGGCCACCCCGAAAATAGGTGACAATATTGGCACAAACACAACCAAGTCAACTCATGCTACATAATAATAATAAATAACAAGTGCGATAAGTACAACAAAATGCATTATAAATTGGATTCATTGCAATAACCATGATAAGATAGTACACATCGTAACACAATAACTCAGGCTCGCAGCCTCTAAGACCGTGTAGGCCACAGCCACACTTCACGCCCTACACTGAAGTGTCATACCCAACTCTACTTCACGCACGTCACATGCACACCATACCACCGCCATACTCGTCATATCATTTCACAAGTCATCCGTACCACGACGCTTCTACTTCCCCGTGCCTGGCCTACTAGTTTTTCAGGTCCACAACCGCAGCCGTGCCTAGCCTACCAATATCATCTCAGGTCCTCAACCGCAGATAGGCCTGGCTTACTGGTATCATCTCAATGTTGCCCCGCAGGCAACCAACATTACGTCACAAGTAATAATACGCAACTTAACTTATTACAGCAACATAATTATTTATAACAATCCGCAAATATATTACTAACTCAGCATAGGATGGCCTCAACCATTATGATATGCAATTGTTCAGTATAACACCGATGCATTCTTAATTCATGAGACATTTCTGGATAAAATAATAAAGCCGACATCTTAGTACACAACCAAGTAAAGCATACAACCATTAACATGATTTGACTAGGAAAACCTACCTCAGCAGTAGACCGTCTCATAAATATCAAATAAGCTAGAATAAAGTTCTCTTACGGACTTCGCGCCTATAATAATTAACCAAAATAAAATAAAATAAATATCACTGCAACTAAATTACGCAATCCAGCTACGCTACACGTGACTTATGCCGAGACACCAAGCCACAGCTAGGCCATCCGACACACTACACGGCTGCTAGTAGGCCGTGCTAAGGCCGCATCCACAAGAGCAGGCCACGACTAAGGCCGTGCTCTTAAACTACGGTTACAACTAACCCAAACCCATAATAAATTAAAATACCTTCAGTAAAATACCGTCTCATAATAACAATAAAATCGCCTATGCTATAACAATGAACAACTCGCTAGGGCTCGGGTAAGGGTAGTAAGAACTATAACAACAATTGCTAAATCAAGTATAACGGGTTGTACAGTTTTACCTACGATCGAAAGGAATGAGAAATTGGTAGGTCTAGACCTCGAAACACGCGCCCTTGCTCTCGTCTCCTCTCTTCCTACTTGACCCTCCTCTCTTCTCTTCTCACTAGGGTTTTTCTTTCTTTTGTTTTAACTAATTAAAGGTCAAGGTGCGGAAATAAGAAGCTTATATATCCAGAGTCGTAGCTAACAAATTAGGTGAATCCTGACTCGCTAATGTACTCTTTCCCTTCGGCCCATACTCGGCCAATCCAAGCCTTATTCCACCGTCAACTAATCCCGACTTACTAACTCAAGCCCATTCGAAAATATATAAAATATCCGACGTCCCACTTTTAAACGGAATATAATTAAAATACTTTTATAATATGTATACATAAAATATACTTCACAAAATATTAGTGAAGGACAATATAATAGAATTTCATGTGAAATATTCTCTAACTTATAATATAATACGAAGTATTACAAGGGTGAACAATTTTAGATGACTCAGTCACTAGTTTCTCCACACCTGTTTCTGTACTGGCTTTTGAAACTTTTTTTACCCCTTTTTTTGGTGCTACCTTTCTGCATTGATCCAAACGTGACCCACTCCTTTACACATTGTGTAAGTAATAGGTCTCCATTCGTATTATATATTCACACAAACTCTCTTCCCTATTTCATTTAGAAAATAGACCTGGTCTACCAGCTTCTGGTCAAACTCCAACTCAACCATCAGTTTGGCAAAAATCAACTTCACATTGTCAACTGTAGCAGTATCACGTTGTACAAAGTTTCTCACCAACCCAGCAATCTGAGGTAGGCATTCCCCCTAGAATTTCAACAAGATACCATACATTTTAATCCAAACAGGCATAATGTCTACACTTTCCTTAATAAATTCCACATCAGGATCCCAGGGTTTCACTACAATAGGTTTATTATCAAACAAGTAGTACCCTAAGTTCAGTAATGCTTCCCTTTTCTCCTGCGTCTTAAACCTAACTAGAAATATCACATTATCCATAAACGAGACACGTTCAACATCAAATTGGCCTATAAGCGATATACAAACCCTTCTACGACCTTCAATGGAGGATTGACACTGAAAATATAGCAGTAAACAGAGTAATTCCAGAAATCTACCTCAGGATGAGAATTGAAGAAGATATGAGAACTCTTCCTCCTCCTCCTCAATAGTTGCCATTATCGGGACATTCCTTCCACCTTGCCTAAGTGACCAACCTTCATCCCTCTTCATCTAAACAGGCCGCAAATCTTCATGTTCATCCAAATTGAACACCGGGATCCCATTCATCGCACTTATGGTCTTTGTCTTCCTCACATCACCAGATGTAGGACCCTTGACTGGAGAATTGGATCTTCCATGATTCGAACTTCTAGTAGAGTCGTTAACAACTATAGTAGAATTATTATTATTAGTACTCTTATGGTTTTGTTTAGAATTTGTAGTTTTTGACGAAGAGTTTTGTGTTGTTTTTTGTTGTGTTGCTGATTGTCGTGTAGTTGTTAATGGTGAGAATGAATTTTCAGAGAAAGTCATAACTGGCATGGCCGCGACTCAGAATTATAGGTTTGATTAAGTTCATCCTCCCTGAACATTTTTCTCTTATTTTTCTTTCTTTCTTATTATGGTTTTCACCACTTTATTTTATTTTCTTACAACCAATTTTTTAACCATTTATGAAAATCATCCTTAGTTAATCATACCATGGCGATTTACCCTATGTCTCGATCAGATTTGTTGGTTAATAAAAAAATTTATTAGCATTTAAACATTCTTTTCTCTTATTTTTCTATTTATTTACATTTTCATGCATTTTTGTCACATACATATTCATCCTTGGTTAATATATACCATGTTGGTTTAATTCGAGTACGATGACACATGTCGACTAATTACAAAGCAATGAACTTAACATATTTAGTTCATATCAAACTTTTCTCTTTTGTTTTTTTTATTTCATTTTATTTTCTTTTATCTTGGCCATATTCCTTGTCACCCTTGGTTGACATAAATACCACGTCGATTTAATTTGAGTGCGGTGACAAAACGGCCAAGCATACAAATTTTACACCTTTATTTGTAAACTACTCATGTCAAGCTTGGAAATCGAGTCCGACAACGAATATTACCAACGTAATGGTAATTATTCCGAGTCATGCAAACAACACTTACAAACATTTAACACAAAAGCGGTTTTGACAACCTTTTTAACAACTAGGAAGCACCTCCTCGATCGCACATTGGCTCGCGCCCCCAAAAGGCTGTCTGATATGCTCATGTTTCAGCCTTTTTAAACACTTGTCTAGGACGTTCCCGATTACGGTTAACCCGAACGCATCGTGGATCACATTGATGAGTTACCACCCTTTTTACACTTCGTCATTTGATACTTCTTTAACAAATGGATCATGTTAAGCACCATAGCCTAAACTTGGTATGTTTCAAATCAACTCTTAAATCCAACTTCGACATCGGTTTCTTGGTACTTGGATAAACATCTGACTTAATCAAATATATACATGTTAGGTTAAACTAATGGATGCGCATTCATGCATTTAACCCGTGTTATCAACTTTTGCACTAGTAATCACGATTGATCAGTAGAGGCCGTTAGAGCGGGCAGGATTCAGTGTTTGATTAAAGAGCTTTCCAATACATACCGTCACCCCTTACTCGAATTTCTGGAGAGTGGATAGCCTTATCCATGGCCATACGAGAGTCATTCTAGACATAGAACGCTAAGGTGGATGAGCCTTATCTTTAGAATCTATGTCAAGCACTACTTCATGCTTTGTTTGACCAAGGTAAAAAGTGGATCTCGAACGGTGTCTATGCACTCCACAATTTTCGGTGGCGACTCCGAATATCTCTTGCTCGTTTTGAGACCTTCATTGAGACAAAACCGAGCGATCTAAAATGATTCGGTCAAAGCATCCTACATCCTCGAGCGTGGTTTTAGACCGCCGTACACCCGAACATACCGGGCGCGCGGGTGGCATGTCCACATGATGAAAAATATCAAAATCTTGAATTGAAAAAAAATAAGAAAGACTAATTTACAAAAGTTAAAATTAAGAGACTAAATATTGATTATAAAGCTCCTAAAACCCATATTTGAAGATGAGATAGAAGAAACCAATAATATGCAAAATTAGCGATTTAAACCGACTAAAAGTGAAAAAGGTTTAAGAAAACAATGAAAGGAAGAAAAGGGTAAAATAAGTTTGATAAAAACCAAAAGAAAACACAATTTATTAAGACGATAAAAGAAAAGAAAAGTATTGGAAACAAAAGAGAAGAAAGACGAAGACCTGCGAAGAACAGAAAACAGAGCAGCTGCATCGGGCATTGCGTTTTCTCTGCTTGTCAGATTTGGCAGTTTCGATATAAAAATTTGTTTAAAACTTGTATTTTATAAAATAAACCTATCGTCTTGACATTAATACCACATAAGCTCATGAAAATAAATACAATAATGAAAATTATAAGATTACAGGGGGAATTACACCCTGAGACTTAGATATTAGCGTCGCGAGATTTAACTAAAAAATGTCTTTTAGTGGAAACTCGACTCGAAGTTAGATGTTGGTGAAGGTGCCCTCGATTTAACAAGGAATTTAACAAGATTGATTTAATTGATTCATTGATTGTGTAGTTGGTCAAATTGGTCGGTCATGCAAACGAGGCGAGAACCACTAAATGATTCGGGCTTACGTGGTCGAATTGATCAAGTACGTAGATGTCAAAAAGCAATAGCGCGAATTAGAATTCAAAGAGAAAAGGGAAAGGCGGACACTTGCGTGAAAATAAATGAAGGCGAAGCCCTCTATTTATAGTTTTCACAAAAAGATCTAGAAAATATTCGAAGATGCTGGAAAGACGGCCCAGGAAATGGAACATCAATTATTGCTGTAATACCCGCCCTGTTAGGGACCCGTTGACTGACCTGTTAACCATGGGAGGCCCTTAGTAAGGGAGACAAGGGAGACTAAAGTGTCATCATAACGTGTTACTCAACCTAGTAGGTGTCACTCGGCCGAGTAGTTGGGGTACTCGACCGAGTGCGGCGTACTCGGCCAAGTATGTCCATACGCGACCAAGTACCACGTCTGAGTGCGTGTTATTATAAACCGTGGCGACTAAAACATATTTTATTTTCGACAATTCATTTTAAGCATTTTTAAACCTAATCTCTCTCTCCCAAATTCTCTCATCTCACTTTACACATCTTAGGTAGCCTTGAACACTAATCCGGGAAGGGAGACGGTCTATGCATGATGTCATCGAGTCGGGTTATCGCCGCCATCGGCATCTGTTGTTCTTCAAGCTGAGTTTGTGAATAATTGTGTATTTTGAATTAGATCTTGAATAACTTAGTGATAGGGTACGGTTGTTGTTTGTATGATATAATATGGAGTCTTGCTTGACATGGTGTGATTGATGCGTTCTATGGATTTGCTGGAAAGGTAGGGTTTCCCTACCAGTTGATTGCATAATTGATTATAAGATGACATTATGTGTAGATTGATTGGTATTATTATTGTGATTTTGGTTGATTGTGATATCTATGGTTATTGGTTACTGTTGTGAAGCCATTTTCGGGAGATGGTGTTCACACCCAAGTTCCACCTTTGTGGCTTCCGTCACAAAGGAGATGTACACATTAATGATCTGGGTTCGCTCATTGCGATGAGCAGGGTTAAGGTGGTACGGATGAGGTCCCCACTGGTGGCGAGGGTTACTTGTTACGATGGGAAACCTGGCAGGGCTACACACTTCGGTGTGTAGTCGGTTACTGGTTACTATTGGAGTTTGGAGGATGGTTACTACAGTTTGGATTGGTTTGTGTATTGGTTGTATCTCTATGTTCTCTTATCTTGGTTATGCAGTTGACTGACTCCATTTATTGTTTTCAAAACTGTGGTAATCCATTTGGGGATGGTGAGCAGTTGGTTTAGCAAGTAATGGATGTTGATGTTGCTTGTGGGATATGGATGGGATCGAGTCATCACGCCGTTTTAGCTTGCTGCTGCTGTCACTTTATACTTTAGTTGTTCTTTCATTTCTTTTCGGAGTTGTATTCCTTTTTGGTTATGTTTTGTGTAAACAGTAAGGATACATTTATAAAGGTTCTTTTATGGTCCATTTGATATACTTATCTCGGGCAACCGAGATGGTAACGCTCTTACTTATTAGGGAAGGTCTTGTTAAGGCTCCTTGGTAAGTGGGGGTGTTACAACTGCGACCTTTCCAAGAGGCGCACCACCCGCTACGTTCCTTCCTAGAGGTTTTCCTCCGCAGCAAGAAAGGTTTCTGCGTTTTAGAATAGGAAAGAGGAAGATACGTGACTTTCTTATTCCGCAAAGCAAGATATTTTGTCTAAACTAAAATTAAAATATATTAGTGCGATGGAATTCTAGAAAATTTCGACCCGTGCTGAGACGGTTTTTAGAAGATGTAGACGATTTTTGAACCGGGCTCCAAATGAACTCTAATTACTTTCAAAACGACCAAAGCGGTATGTAGATAACGACCAAGGGGTTGACACGAGTGTTTGAGCTACCACTTATTGAAGGATTTACGAAATGTCATAAAATTGCGATGAATGCTATATATGCTTGCTGGAGAAAAGTTGAGCTTGAGATACTGCTGGGGAGAATAAAACTCGACTGATAAACTTGGCTGTCGCTGGAGAAATAAATAAATAGGCTTGTACGCGGCCTGACTTGAAAAAGAACGTTTTGAACACGAATTAAAGCGAATTAAAAAAATTATCTGAGAGACTCAAATTATGAGAAAATGATTTCTCAAAATTAATAAGGGTTTTTCTAACATGTGCCCTAAGGACACATGATAAGAAGTTAAGTAGGGAAAGATATTCAACATTATATCACTAATTATGGTAAATAAGAGTTTCAAATCTAATTTCTCATGATATATTCTCAACAAACCTTCCATACTTAACTTCTTATCATGTGCCCTTAGAAAATCCGAATTAATAATGATTAGAACATGTATAAAAACGCGAGCCCATTGCTAACGAAATCATAAAAAACTCGTAGCATATGCTGGGGAAAGGGTACAACATATGTCGCGTTCCTTCTTGAGCTCGTTTAGGTTCAGTAAAACCAGAACTTCAGCGCGAGTTTGAGTTTATTTCAAACACATTTCCGACTTCCCTTTACCAAAAAATCTCGAAGAAAACTACTCAATCCTTCATCAATTCAACCAAGATTCACCCATAATCATGATTAATCCAGGTATGCATCTCGTCTTTCGATTATTATTGCATTTGTAGCTTGAATTTGAGAAGAAATTAGGGTTTAGATATGCCCAATAATTCGAAAATTTTGGGAAGACAAGCCAAATGAGTTTGCCTTGTGAAATTAGCATTAGAATATGTAATTGACCATGCTAGGAGCATAACCATGTATTCATTTCGAAATTTCGTCAACCATAAACGAATTTAGGTTATAGTTAGACGATTTCATGTAAAACAGCTTCCAAGGCTAAAAAATGGCTCAAAACACTTTCGAATTTGACGAAACTTGTTATTTTGGAACCCTTGCACTATGGGTAAACTTGCTATCAAGTTGGAATTTCAATTTGCAACCGCTCCCTCCGGACACTTTTTGGCAGAGAGCATGATAGTGAAACGAAATGTTGTCGAATTTTCGACTCATCGTCGAAATTTAGACTGATTTAGGCATATAGGAACACAACTTGATCATACATGTCGACTTGGTTGAAATCGAACTTGAAATTGGGCTCGAAATGCCCGAATATCCCTTGAAAATGGCTTGTTTTTGTCTGTTTTGCAGAGAACGTTGCATCAACATTGGGATGAGACGACCCCATGGACTTGGACTTCGATCGTAATGTTGCTCTCGTGTTAGACATGGGCGTACCTGCGGTTGGAGATGTAGATGATGTTGGAATATGTGTCCTCCGACAATAATGCGATCACAACTGTTGATCATGATGATCACATGTTTAAGTCTCATTAAAATGAATACAATTGGGAAGTAATATTGTTACTGTCAACTGGTCAACATATATCGGTAATGATTGGCTTACTAGAGTTTGACATTACTGTCGTGTGACGGTGGTGATCAGTTGACCCCCTAGGTCATACCTAAAGGGCAATACTCTTAATTGATTATTTAATTAATCGTATAATGTTACGAGTTAATTAAATTACTAGAAAATTGACGGACGATTTTGGAAGTAATATTTACGTATCATATTGAAATGTGATTTAATGAGATACGGTCTGAGTAATTAAATTGTATAATTACTCGGATGAAATAAATTGTTTAATGTAACAATTAAATTGAATGAATTGTTATAAATACAATCAGTTGTGATTTATAAATTGGTAAAATATTTTGGCACAAGTAATTATGATATTACTTAGTCGATTTTGTATGTGACGTATTTTTATTAATACGTTGATTTTTAATATGTTAAAAATTACATAACAAATATATGTAACATGTGACATGTAACATATAGACAATTGACAAAAATAATATGGATTCCATATTATCTAAAAATGCCGAAAATTGGAGGAGTGTATACTACATAATGTGTTTATGTTATAATTAGTAAACATAATGATTACTAATAAGAGTAGGCATGCAACCCTAATGGGCATTGTTAAGACAAACAAGGGCATGCATTGGGTGAGTGTTCTTCCCTCCTCTTCTCCTCCTACCCGGTTTTCCAAGTGAGCAAGGCAAGAGTTTTGTCTTATATTTTCTACATACACTACCTTGTTTTAGTTAGTGTATTATTCATTCATTCACTCATCCAAAATAGAAATTCTAGAGAAATAAAATCCTCTCTTTATCTCTCATCAAAACCGAAATAATTCAAGTGTTATACATTATTTTGGTTCAATTTTCTACTAAGATTAATATTATACTAGTACTTATAATATTAATTAGATTAAGTGTTAAGCCTTGGGTATAAAGCTTGGGGAGAGATCTTATTCTTAGATCTTGTTCATCCATTGGAATAGCTCAAGAACAAGTAGAGAAAGGTGATCTCTCTTGTGCCCAATATTGCCGAAATATTGAATGTAAGGACATTATTTCTCTTCTTTTATATTAATGTTTGCATGCATAAAATCCGTTTTAATTTTATGACAAATTAATTAGACATATATGAGTATGTTAACATGTATAAAGATCTACATTTCTTTCAATCGGTATCATGAGCCACGGTTGTTTGCATGCAAATTGGTTAAAAGTTTTTCCGAGTTATATGAATAACAAAATAAAACTTGTAAAATTTGTGTTATTATGATATATCACGGAATAATTACATGCATGTTAATATTTCTGGTCCTAAAATGTTTTAGGATTTTTTGGTAAATTTTTCGGATTTTTATTGTTCATATTTAATAATAATGACATTTAAATGTGATTTTATGAGTAAAAATGTCATTTTTGGTCGAAAATTAGCTATACTTCGAATTTTCACTTGGTTTTTGGATATGTTGTTACATATATTATTTTGAGATAACTTGTAAATTTTCATAATTTTTGCACTTGTTATGCTCGAAAAATGAATTTTTCATTATTAAATTCGGATTTAAGAGAAAAATAGGTTAATATGAGTTAAATTTCGAATCTGGTCATAGAAAATTTATATGTTGTCACATGCAATTTTACAAGATGTGTGTAAAATAATTGGCTATAAAGAAGTCTTTTAGCATGATTTATGAATTTTTGAAGAAAAATGACATAAATAGTGACATTATTAGTGAAAATTAATAAAACATAATCTATGACTTAGGAAAAACGTCTAATGTTGCATTTTATTATATTTTTTCAGATCTAAAATTGAAAAGTTAATGAAAATAATTTTTCCATGTTTTTATGATTATTTTATTAAATTTCGATAAACCGCAACATTGTTTTTCCGGAAAATTTTCGGAATTTTTAACCTAAGATTTTGAACATTATGAGTGTCATGGATTTTTTCCAGAATGTTCATGAATTTAAATTTCAAATTTTGAATTTATTTGAAATTTTTGGATTTATTTGAAGTTTAATAGCTTATTTTTGTAATTTTGGTCCTTTTATGAACAATTTTGTAAATAAAAGTTAATTATGGTCAAATTACTAGTGGAGACTATATTTTGAGTCCTAAGAGGTTAGGGTAATTAACTTATGCATAAATATGAGTTTGTGCATTTTTTGTGATTATAAAATGTTGAAATCACGCAAATCCGTAAAAACCGAGTAATATACGATATTGGCTAATTAAAGGGCGATTTAGCATAAAAATTGAGCATGTTCATACATAATATAATGCTGCATTTTCTTATGATTGTCATAATTTTAATTTATGTAATTTTTAATTATGTAATTTTACTTAGTATGGCCTTAGATTTTAATTGGTATTTCCCGAAATGTATGGGAATATCGATTCGGTTGTAATTTTTATTGTGATCTCGTATCACCGTTTTGTAATTTAATAGATTTATTTTATTTTAGTTACAAATGTATAATAGGAAATTTTGTAATTTATTATGTAATTTTATTCATTCCGGAGTTCCTAAAGACGGATTTCTTCAAGAATGGCGATACATAAAGACGGTGTTACCTCGAGATGCGTGCCACAACCGAAGTTCTAGGGACCAATGGAGTTGGTTTCCGAATATGTAATAGATTAATAGTTTTTCTATTTTAGGAAAGGCCATACTAGGATTTATTTATTTTATGCTTGCATTTTATTTTATGTCACATGCATCGCTAAATCGCCATAACTAAACATGCATTGTTATTTTATCGAGTCTATCGACCGTGTCAATTAGAATTATCGTAGTTCACCGATTTAGTTCACTTAAAACGTGATAGATAATAAATTGACATGACCTCTCGCTAAAAACAACTAATTGAGACATAGCCTTACCAAATAGTAGAAACCATGAAAACCTATTTCGCGAGGGAGTGCACTCGGCTACCCCGGGGTACAAACCTTGTTACGTAGGGGAAGTGGGTGATAAATGTCTAATCCACCGAATTCATGTTGATGAGGGTTTCATCGGCTACCCCGTGCCTAAGTTAATGTGGGTTTGGATAATGGACACATTTATTCGAAATTTGGATTGAACTCAACAAAAGTAATTAATGAGGGTTTCATCGGCTACCCCGTGCCCTTGTTGATGTGTTTTGGGCTATAGATAAATATTAGAGTAATTTTATCGACCAAGAGTTCTAAAAGTAGAATCGATTAAAAGGTTAATCCACCAAATTATATTGATGAGGGTTTCATCGGCTACCCCGTGCCTAAGTCGATATGAATTTGGGTCTTGGAATCATTTTTCCTAGTTGGGCAGAGGTCACTAGAAAAATGCACATAACTTGTTTAAATTATTCATTTTTACGAGTATTATTAAAACGACAATTGTTTTACTCCTTATATCTTGTTTTGTAGACCACTTCTTATTCATAACAAATGGCAACACCAACTCCTAATGCTACACCACTCGCTACTTCATCATGGCTCCGATCCTTTATGGATCGATGTAAACTTGAAAAGAATGGGTCAAATTTCTCCGAGTGGGATGCCCAACTCAAATTAGCCGCCGAAGGTGACGACAAGCTTCGTTACCTTACCGAGGCCTCTCCACCCGAGCCCACCACTAGGTCCACCGCGGCCACTAGGGAAGCCTATGAGGCTTACCAAAAGGAGTCCGCCGCAATGAAAAATGTCTTAATATTTGCGATGGAGGCGGAACTCCAAAGGAGAGCCTTCAAAATGGGCAATGCTAATGAGATTTACTCCAAACTTGTGACCATGTTTTCACAAACTCCGCGGATCGTCCAATATGAGGCGGCCGCGGCATTCTTTGATCTCGACTTCAAAGAGGGCCAAAAGGTTAGCCCTCATGTGCTCAAACTCATGGAGCTTGTCGAGACCTTGAAGATTCAAAAGGTTGAAATCCCCAAAGAACTCATCGTAGATAGGATTCTACACTCCTTGTCTAAGGTTAAGGCATATGTGCAATTCCGGGTGAATTTCAATATGCAAGACAAGGATGTGTCTCTTGAGGAGTTGCACAAGTTACTTGTGCAAGCCGAGAGGGACATGGGGTTAAATGTGAACCCTCCCAAGGATGTGCTTAACATAAGCACAAAGAGTAAGGGGAAGTTCAAGAAGAATGGGAGAAAGGGTAAAAAGCTAGCTCCCACATTCACCAAAGCTAAGTCTTGTGAAGCTAGCACCTCCAAAGTCAAGAAGGGTCCTCTTGACAAATGCCATTATTGTAATGGCATGGGACATTGGAAGAGGAATTGTTCCAAATACCTTGGTGATATCAAAGCTGGAAAGATCACTCCAGTAGGTAAATGACTAACCTTCTTTTATGTTTCTAAATTCAACTATGGTATTATGATGCAAAGTTGTGATAATGTATCTCCCTTTTTATTGTAAATAGGGCCTCCACCAAGCAAAGACAAGGGAAAAGAAAAACAAGCATGATAAACCATGGAGAAGCTAAGGATAGCTTTTATGGAGCCTTGTTTTTCATTGTCTTATTTTAAGTTATGTTTTGAATTTTTAGAACTTTAAGTTTCCGTGTTCGACATGGAAAGGTATTTTGGATAATGGTTTGTATTTTGGATGATGGTGACTTGGTTTGCAACCCAAGTCACCCGTTTTATCATTTATCCTTTATGTTCTAAAATTTCATCTTTAAATGCTTGCGTTTTGAAACATAAGATTATTCACTTAAAAGTGATCCAAATAGACAATTATAATGACGGGTTTCATTATATGTCCACATGCTTAAGGCTTGTGTATGATCATTTATAAAGTGATTTTGAGTCTATGAACTCTCTTAAGGTATGTCAATCACCAAGTACACATATGAATAACACTTAGTCTACCTATGAGGTAGTTCTCCTTATAATTCAACATCATTAAATTGTGTCTCATATGCTATCCTTGAATATTTACTGTATTTATTCTAAAGATAGAGTGGGAGAAAAATGAGGACACAACACACGAATTGTGTACTTGCGTATATGAAGATCTACGCAAAAGAGAATGATTTGAATGAAGGTATATCTATTTACATAGTATGCCGAATAGATGAGATCTATTGTCTCAAGTTAGTTCTACATAACTAAAGAGACAAAGTGTGGTAATCATATAGAGTATTTTCGTAAGATAACTACACGAGGAGACCAAAAGAAGTTTTGGAAGAATAATGACTAATGTAAAGTCTTAACAAGCTTTTGACTAAGGTTATGAATCATTTGACCAATAGTTTCAATCATGAGTTTTACTTAAGAGCCTAAATGATTCATAGTAACATACTAGTTATGATCGAGTTGCAAAGATTGATATTCCGATATCTTCAATAGCCAACGTTTTAACCGCAAATGTCATTGTTTAACCTCCCTATGAAATGGTTAAACCTCCTTCCGAAAGGGTATTCCGAAGGACCTATTCTAAATATTATTTGTATTTGAATAATGACATTGCTACACATCATTATGACATGAGTGTGTTAGAGATTTAAAATCTCTTTCCGTAAGGTTGAGATGAGACCACTTCAAAATAGGCATTTTTGAAAGGATATGATGGGAACATATATGGTTTTATCCTAGTAACTTGGCAAAGCAATTTATATTTACATTCTTGACAAATTTCGATTAAGAAGTCATCTCGAAATATGTAGAATTGAGTGGGAGTTAGGAAATTCTCATGTGAAGACATAGAATTTAGTGGGAGCAATCATCCTTGAATGTATAAAACTCATTACCAATTAAAGAATGACGAGCTAATATCTTCTTTCATAAAGAAGCTTTTGAGTTTTCAATTCTGGATGAAAATGGACAATGATGAATCCAATTACATCATGGGATGTTGGATTAGTATTAAGAGATACACATCACATCAACATACGCGTAGGTTATTCGTATGAATGAAAATGGGATTACCATCGCGATCATGGTAGTTCATTGAACCTATGAACGGTTGATCTCATGATTATTAGTAACTAATGTTTCCGCCATTAGAATAATCATGTACATGTCCAATTATGAATCATATGCATAAGAGCATGATGATTGACTTGGTGAGCCATAATAGAAACGTCATGAATTCTCGAGTAGAATCCGATGAGCGATTTCAGTGATTGACGGATGTTCTATTGTGTGTCAAGAGTTTGCACATATTGTAGAAAATCCGAGCACATATGAGGATTTATGAGAATCCCAAATCTTTCAAGCCCAGAAAGAGAAATGAGAAGTTTTGGAAAGATACTTGGTTAAATAAGAGGTTATTCAAAACAATCTTTCCTAATAAAGCTAGCACTTGTGAGAAGTACTAAGCTAATAATCTTGTCAATTGTTACAAGATCCTACAAAACATATACCTAGTGCATTGTGTGTGGATGGAATACTTGATCAGTACAACTTGTATTATTCATCACAAATTCGTTCATTATGAGATGATCGATAAGAAAGTTCTTTCAAGTTAAAGAACCAAAACCAAGGTCAAGAACCTTAATGTGTACTTGGTAAGATTCATGCTATGAGAACATGAATGTGAAGGAAATTGCAAGTGCAAGAAGTTTGAACACATGGACACATGGGATGTTAAACTTCCATTGCAATCAATAAGTGTTTACACTTATGATAAACATCACAAGGTTGTAATATGATATTGACTACCCAAGTGTGATGTCGACATTTGTCGTATGAGTTATAATTAACTCACTTGGTACATTGTTATATCCAAACGGGTTGTAGAGACAATTGAACCCCGTTAAAGTGAACATGGATTAACATTGTTTTGCCCATAGTTACTTATATGAGGTGACGTCTCGAAGTGACTAGAGTGTGAGGCGATTGATGGCAAGTTCAAGTGCCATACAGTCATGTGAGATGACTAGTCGATCACATAGGCATACTGTTAGGAACATTTTGTCGGGCCTTATGACCGCTTATAGAGTTCTGCAAATTTATATAGCCTGGTCGTGGCGAGAGCTACTATAGTATTCAAATGAGTCGATTCTTTTGACTAAAGACTATTCTCCTAAGATGGCACAAAGATCGATTAACTTTGATTTGTGTTACTACGACCTTCGTAAATGGGGTCAAATGGGCATATTTTGGGTTATGATGGCTGTGGCTAGTCGAAGGGAATGAGTGCAATAGGAATTGTCCACCCCTAGTCGGGGTTATAACAATATCTCGGGGCCACTCGAGGAGTAATGAACTGGAAATGCGTGGCCACGCTCGGAAGGTATCCAGGTGTGGATAAATCCGGTCAATCGCTTATTCTCCGGATCGAGGAAACCGCTCTCGATATGATCACTTGCAAGTACGACCTGAAAGACACCTTGCATTGAGTGGGAGATAGTAATAGGACAAGAGAATTGGTGACGCACACTTGTCGAGGACAAGTGGGAGATTGTTGGAATATGTGTCCTCCGACAATAATGCGATCACAACTGTTGATCATGATGATCACATGTTTAAGTCTCATTAAAATGAATACAATTGGGAAGTAATATTGTTACTGTCAACTGGTCAACATATATCGGTAATGATTGGCTTACTAGAGTTTGACATTACCGTCGTGTGACGGTGGTGATCGATTGACCCCTAGGTCATACCTAAAGGGCAATACTCTTAATTGATTATTTAATTAATCGTATAATGTTACGAGTTAATTAAATTACTAGAAAATTGACGGACGATTTTGGAAGTAATATTTACGTATCATATTGAAATGTGATTTAATGAGATACGGTCTGAGTAATTAAATTGTATAATTACTCGGATGAAATAAATTGTTTAATGTAACAATTAAATTGAATGAATTGTTATAAATACAATCAGTTGTGATTTATAAATTGGTAAAATATTTTGGCACAAGTAATTATGATATTACTTAGTCGATTTTGTATGTGACGTATTTTTATTAATACGTTGATTTTTAATATGTTAAAAATTACATAACAAATATATGTAACATGTGTCATGTAACATATAGACAATTGACAAAAATAATATGGATTCCATATTATCTAAAAATGCCGAAAATTGGAGGAGTGTATACTACATAATGTGTTTATGTTATAATTAGTAAACATAATGATTACTAATAAGAGTAGGCATGCAACCCTAATGGGCATTGTTAAGACAAACAAGGGCATGCATTGGGTGAGTGTTCTTCCCTCCTCTTCTCCTCCTACCCGGTTTTCCAAGTGAGCAAGGCAAGAGTTTTGTCTTATATTTTCTACATACACTACCTTGTTTTAGTTAGTGTATTATTCATTCATTCACTCATCCAAAATAGAAATTCTAGAGAAATAAAATCCTCTCTTTATCTCTCATCAAAACCGAAATAATTCAAGTGTTATACATTATTTTGGTTCAATTTTCTACTAAGATTAATATTATACTAGTACTTATAATATTAATTAGATTAAGTGTTAAGCCTTGGGTATAAAGCTTGGGGAGAGATCTTATTCTTAGATCTTGTTCATCCATTGGAATAGCTCAAGAACAAGTAGAGAAAGGTGATCTCTCTTGTGCCCAATATTGCCGAAATATTGAATGTAAGGACATTATTTCTCTTCTTTTATATTAATGTTTGCATGCATAAAATCCGTTTTAATTTTATGACAAATTAATTAGACATATATGAGTATGTTAACATGTATAAAGATCTACATTTCTTTCAGATGAAGCGGAAGTGCCCAGAAGGACAAACGTGAGAATAGGCGGGAGGCAGCTGATCTCGGCTCCTGGAAGGGTTGAGAAATGGGATGACCATCTTCTCATTTGGGCAGCGGAGAGCCATTTGTCCTATCGTGCTACAAGAAGCATAGTAAGCATCTGACTCGAACTTGCATTTAGAATTTGATCTTAGCTTGTACAAGCATATTGCAAATAAATGATAAATATAATATTTTATTGGTGATTAAAACATGTAGTTTGGTGTTTAATAAATTATATGAGATAATTAAAAATTGTAATGAAATGACTACGTAGTGTAGTATCAATAAAACGAGTTAGTTTAATTTTTATCCGTTTAACTACTACTATTTTATTAGTCATGTTAAAAATTTAGACAATAAGTTATTCTAGTTTAAAGAGTAATTATGTATATATCACCTGCGGACGAGACACAATGAACTCCCTGCGGTTTATTAGGAGGAGCGAATCGTCTTGAGGAGAGTTGAATAGTTTCACAACTCACCCAATGAAATTTCCAGGTCATCGATCAAAGTGATGTTTTGAGTTTCATATTTTAGAAGGTATACTTATACTTTCCAACACAATGTGCGGATCACTATTTAGGTTTATGCGTATTTAAAAATAGCTCGAAGAAAGTATACATATTTTTACAAATAAAAAACAGTTGAAAATGGAGCATGTCTTATAGGATAATCACGATTTGGGTAAATACATCAAGTTTTTGTCCCCCAATAAGATGAGACTTTGTTATATGAGAGAATTAGTGCTAGAATACAAGGTCTGGGAGCAAGAAAACTCTCTTATACTGGAATAGTTATTCTCATCAAATCTGTATTGAGCACTTTGCATAATTACTGGGCACGAATTTTTATATTACCAAAAACTATCATCAACAAAATTGAAGCTCTGTGCAGGAAATTTCTTTGGCATGGGACTGAAAGCAAAGGCAGCCCTGTGTCAATCAACAAAGAAGGGTGGTCTGGGTCTGAAACATCTGTACTGGTGGAATATTACAGCAGTTGCCAATTATGTCTGGTGGATTGCTGTCAAAACAGACCATTTATGGGTACATTAGATTCATGTTGTGTATATAAAAAACCAGGATTGGATGGATTATAAGCATGGTGTTGGAGCTAGCTGGGCATGGAAGAAAATTTGTTGGGTAAAGGATACCATTAAGGCTCACTTGATCAATCAGGGGCTTGAGAGGTATACTATTAAATTGGGTTACACCTGGCTTGTTGAGGAAAGGCTTGTCAAGGAGTGACATCCTTGGATCAGCAATACCATGATTATTCCAGGCACAAATTTACGGTCTGGTTGATTACTCACAGAAGACTGTTGACAATGGACAGATTAATGAAGATGGGCATAATTCAGACCAATGAATGCTACCTCTGTGGGGATGCTGCTGAATCCATTGATCACCTTTTTTTTCAATGCGAGTTTAGCAGCAGATGCTTGATGATAGTGCAGCAATGGCTAATAACTCAGGTTCCTGTATAGGGGGTCATTGAATGGTAGATAAAATATATAACAAACTCCTTATTGCTAAAACAGATTCTGGCAACGGCCTTGGCTAGCTTAATGTACCAGCTCTGGACAAGTAGAAACAGAAGTAGAGTTGAGGGACTAGTACCGCATCCTAGAGTATTAGTTCGCAAATGCAAAGAAGAGGTTATACTGAGAATACGAAGTAGCAACATAAATTCACAAATAGAAAGAGTTCAGGATTGGATAGATACAATTTGTAGAGGATGATAAACTTGTAAGGAAGTGCAATATGCATAGAGCGATTTTGTATGGGTGAACTATTTTCCTATTAGAATTAGAAAATTATTTTTAAATATTTGTACACTTATTATTTTAAAATTACTTTTTCCAACTTTTCTATTAGAATTAGAAGATTCTTTCTTAAAATTCGTGTTTATTTATATATATGAAAACTTCGATATACTATAGAAAAAAACTTAGATATATTCATAGTCCCCTATTTTATACACATGATTCAATATGATAATTCACAACATAATATTATATCTAATAACTTAATAATACTTTTAAGTCTTTGTAATTAATGAAAATGACTTAATTTTGTTTAGTACTAACTATTCTCGAGAATGCAAATGAATTACATAGCAATTCTATCATTCTAAAAATTTTGATAAATACTTGATTGCTTCCTATGACAAGCTGAAATTGATCATTACACGATCCATTCATTGTGTATTTTATGATTATCAGAACAAGCATGCCCATTTTATTTCATCATAATAATTTCTCAACCCTCGCTTGATTTTTTTGCTATTGCCTATATCATTCTAACATCTAGATTTGCACAAATTTCCTGGGATGTGATGTTTGCTTCAAAGGTACACGATAAGTTAGCTTAGAAAAAAAAAAAGTTTTGACATTCCTCACGTCCCATCATTTATTTATCCTTTTAATTTCTATGAGGAATATATTAATCAAATGTAAAAAAATGATTGGGACGGAGATAGACCTCGCAAACGAGCCAATCGGGTCAGGTACGGGTCGGGACAATTCGGGTTTTCAAGAATTTGGTTGGAAATGGGTCGGTTTGGGTAGGTGGTGGAGTTAGGAGGGCTAGCAGGGGCGAGGGCGGTCGGAAATTTGATTGTTTTAGTTAAAATTTTCCAACTTTTTTCGAGTTCACCTTAAACCAATATCCGTACGCCCCCTATTGAGACTTTTTGCCCCCGCTGGGGTTACTTTCTGGCTCCGCCACTGGGCCGAGTTGTTTCAGGTTCAGGTTATTTTCGGATAGGTTATTATCACACTATTTAGGGATAGCAGTCAGTTCCAACAATAAACATTATAACCCCCGTCTTTTCCTCATTTTCAAAATTGAAATCAGATAATTTTAAAAAATTAAATTATACTCCCTCCATTATTCTCTATATGTTTTTTTAGGTACTCCCTCCATGATTCAATATATGTTATTTAAGGACTTTTTATTTTTTTTGCTTTTTATATGACGTTTTCATATTTTCAAAGTAGTGAGTTTTCAATAGATAGTTTCCATAATCACTTTGACAGCCGTACTATGTACCTTGACTTCACTTTTTCACTAAAGTACTCCAATTTACAGTAATGGTGTAGTAGGGAGTACTATTTCCAAAGCCATAAATTACTCTCTATTTAATGTTATAGTGACGAGTACAACTTTTCTTAATAAGCGTGCTTTTGGCTAAAACGTCATATATAGTATAATGGAGGGAGTAATTGATAAATTTACTCTTTATATGTTGTTTTGAATTTTCTATGCACTCTCTTTCTTAGTGGAATTGCAAATTAATTACGAGTCATTAATTTTATCTCATACAATATTTTTTCATTGGTTGACAATAAAGAAATTCACTATGTATTGTAAAGAACTAAGCATTTTGTTCTTTCCAAAACTTTAATTATTGCCTAATTAATGTTATAATCACATTTACTCTACTTTCTTAATATTTTATTGTTTCCTAAAATGATATATAATGAATAATGGAGGAAGTATTTAATGTTTCAACATTATTCATTAGTCACCATGCTTATATTAACCTAAAAATAAAATTTAAATTATTTTACTAAATATTTTATTACTAAATGATTAATATGTAGATAAAAAAAAATTGAAAGAAGGAGTGCACGCAGGAAAAAAAATATTTGGCGAAAGATCGATGTCGCTAATGGAAATAGAATGATTTTCAACTCTAAATCAAATTCATATATGTAATATATATAAAAAGAAAACATAATGAATTAAAAAAATTCGGTTAAACCAATATTATTTATTAGTAAGATTTGCACAAATAGATACACAACACAAGTAAAGTACTATGTATCGTACCGGTAGTATAGTTTAGGAAAATAATATCATAGGCAATACATATATCTCATATTAGTTCATCTTCGACTCTTCTACGTAATAAAGACATGAAACAAGTAAAAAATAACGTAAATAAATATAGAATATAATGTTTTTGATGGGATCTCTCAAACTAATCATATAGTATGAAAAAAGATAAACAGAAGTAAGACAAATATAGGCTAATAATCATCTTTATAATCTTTTCACATATCCCACATTAATATGGTATAATTATTATTTTATTACCCTGCAAAAATCAAATGAGGTCTTTACCTCAAGTTGTTGCCTGTTTATTTCTGTGAATTGATTTCTTCTAATTTGACAAAATTTCATTAGGTTTCGATTCAAATTGGGCCTTCATGACCACTTGGACGGATTTTTCTCTCCCCGTTTGTGGATAAATGTTTTCTTAATTACGTTTATTTATATGTTGACCTGCGTTTATGTGTTCAAACTGTAAAGCCAATTGGATTTTTTTATTCGGTTTGATCAATTAGAAAAACATCTTAAAAATATTATCAAACGACATTTTCAAGGAAATTTTAACATACACAATTAAAGGAAACGTAATTGTCAAACGAAATTTTCAAGGATGAACGTTAAATTAAAGGAGCAGAAGGTAAGAGGGAGCTGACAGAACGAGGGACAAACCCACACAATGTGGATGATGCTCTTAGAATGATGGTGACACATGCTAAAGAAGGCGAAACAGGCAAACCTCGAGAGGAGAGACTAACATTATATGAGAATATATCCCCACCAAGCAAGCTACAAGAAAAGAAAATTACGATGTTTGGTACATGTGGAACATAATCATTTAAGGTTGACCATGAAAACAAGGGTAAGGTGAGGGTAAGAGCACTCTTTAAAATAAGAGAAGTTTAAGGAGAAACTTTTAAAGTAACACCGAGAATTGATATAACAGTCACAATAGTAGGGTTAAAAAGAAATTGAGTAACTGTTATAGAATAAGAATTAGAGAAGTAAGTGTTGAGATAAAACAAGAAAATAGATTGAGAGAGGGAAAAGAGTTGTCTATTATTCATCACATATAAAGGGGTATATATAATACATAGATGGTGAGTGGATCAGGCTCTAATTACATGTTTAATGGTCATAATGAGTATAAGCCCAATGTACATCCACACTAACTAATATTTCATAACACTCCCCCTTGGATATATATTACTGAAGAATATGCCTCGTTAAAAACCTCACTAGAAAAACCCCGTAGAAAAAACACTAGTAAGGAAAAGAGTACATTATTCCTCAAAACATGCAAAAATAATAAGCTGCCTCATTAAAACCTTTCTATGGAAAACCCATTGGGACAAAACCATAAATAAGGAAAAATAGTACAGCGCGTGCGCACTCCCCCTGATGGTTACATAACTTATAAAACTTCAATGCAAATCATGATGTGATAAACATTCTCGATCTTGAAATAGCTGTCATCTTACTTGATCAACTTGATAGACGTCTTCAATTAATAGGAATCACTGATCTTTTCAAAAATTATAATCTGAAGATAATAATTCATAACGATTTTCTCATCTTCATCACTTCAAATAATCTTGTCACTTTTGTAATACTGCACCTTTTTCTTTGTTTGATCATATCTTCAACAATAATGTGCATGCATATGATATGTGACTAAGTTCTAAACTATATGATATGAAGTAATGCAATGATGTAATAGGAAAACAATATGAAAATGCTTAAATTAGTCTCTATATATGCACATGATGCCTCGATAATGCAAGTTGTACAGTATTGCTTTCAATATCCATGATTCAGAAGGATTTCGGGTTTATGAGCTCATTAATAACCATATATATGTCAACTTTTATACGGACTTATAAAGTCCAAATCCAATTGGCAATTGAATATTGGGCGCAAATGTGTATCCTTTTCATATGGATATACTTTTATGATCATATAATAAAACTTCTTTTGTTTTACCAACTTTTCACTTACTTTCTCACCCTAAGGTGGTAAAAAAACAACTATATTCAAGATAGATTGCAATCATTCACTTGACCACCTTAGAATGCGATTTCTCATGTTATATGAGATCTCATGAGTGAGCATTATTGATTATGGGGAGTAGTGTATAATGCAATTAATTATCCATTTGTTGAATAAAAATGCCCAATTAAGAAGATCAATTTGTTAACATAATAATAATCAAACTGCGGATTTTAATGGCACAAAGTACTCATATTTGTGTTATGTGGCTTTCAAACCACTTAAGATAAATATCAATTCATACAATTGAATTTACAAGGTCTTTTCGACTTTGAATACTGTTGTGCAAGTTCATTGTTTAGATCTTCTAATATCAATCATACGCAATTTTAGCGTAGGTACTTGCGTGTAATAAAATGTGTAGGCTATACTCAAAAGAGTCTAAGCACATTACTATTTGTGTACAAATTAAGGCTTATAGGAAAACAGGTATATAAGAACCCCGCTGGCCTCAATTTTATATCAGAATTTTTTACTCGTCCTTTTAAGCCCTTGTTGAACATATAAGTTCAATCATATACGAAGTTAGCTATGTCTCAATATATGTGCAATTGTGCACCCAAATGCCAAACTTGGATGCTAAAATCATGATTAGCTATTTAATATCATATATGCTCAAAATAATTTATTTCCATCTGATCAAATATATGATTTGATATAGCAATGTAAATAGCACACCTCTAATATCTCATATAAATTGGCAAGATTGATCATATATTAATATCCGTTTGGTAAATAGGACAAGTAAGAACTTAATCACATAGCACCATCCCCGGCAACGGCGCCATTTTGATGTGGGTGAGGTCGTCGGGTCACATCCAATCAAACACATTTATAATACTCAACATACAACTAGTTAGCGGTAAGTCGAGGTCGATCCATGGGACGGTGTGCTTTGGGTTCTAAGTCTATCTATCTCAATTTATGCTAGTGTCACAATTTGTTTGGGTTTGTAGTTGTGTTCAAGACTAATAAAAGCAGTAAAGTAGACAAGCAATAAAAGGAAGGATGTAAACAAATGATTAAAAGTGCTAGGATATCATGGGGTCATAGGGGATTCATGGTGTTGATCATACAAACATGTTTACAAAGTTGCAAGCAATTAATGTTGTGGAGGAACCGAGTTGGTTTATGTCTTACGGTTCTTAGTAAAAGTTGGGTCCCGGAGCCGAATCGATTAGATTGTACAACACCTACAAGTTGACTTACTTTCCTCCTAATCAACTTCTATGCATGGTCTAACAAGACTCGAGTTCGTTTATATCTTACAAGTCAAGTTGAGTAGATAAGAGATTGTTATAAATGCAAGGATTCATAGGCTTAGCATTTCATCAAACATAACATGTGCATAAAGTTGACATCACAACAAGCAAGCAATTTAATTATGAAAACATATTAGATTAAGCATGAATCTATCCCATGTCGATTTTCCTTAATTACCCACTAATCCTAGCTAAGAGACTACTCACTTATTATCATGGTAAACATGTCATTAATGGTGTCAATCATCACAACAAATGTAAACATGATAAGAGAACGAGGAAATAGACAATAAAGAGTAAAGAGTAAAGGAATTATACCGAACTTGAGATGATGTAAATAGTAAAGCAAAGAATAATAGAAGAAACTTGATTGATCGGTGAAGGGTTGTCAATCCTCCAATAATAACCCAATAATCTTCAATTACCCAAAAGTAACAAACTTGAACAATAATTAAGGAAAGATTAATGTGTAATTTGTGGAAAGATTAAAGAGCAATCTATTCTAATCTACTCCTAATTAAATATAAGAGGAATTTCTAATGTGGAGGCTTAATCTAATCTCTCACTCTCTCCCTTGATTATTTTCAAGGGGGGTATAAATAGTAGAGCTTCATTAGGTTAACTAAGGCTAATTTAGTAATTACATCTTTCAGTTTTAAGCAGGGAAATGCTAGTCTTTTTGGAGAGAAGAGCATCTCGGCTGAAGACGTTGCGGTCCGTCCGTCCAGGAAGGGAAGACGCTCGGAGTCTCGCAGGGGTGGACGGGCGTCTTTCTGCAAATCCGCTCGGATTGTGGCAGAGGAATCCGAGCGTCTTCGTGGCTTGGACGCTCGGATTGTCACCTTGGACGGGCGTCTTGCCTGTTTGGCCGCTCGAGTTCTGCTTCAGAATCCTTTTTCTTCACTTCCTTCTTATTTTTGTAGGATTGGTATTTAGTTCTCGCTTCCTCTTCATACTAGTCCATCAAATATCGTCAATAAACTCTCAAATATGCACGAAAGACGGGAATTTTCGCCTAATTATCTTCTTTCCTACAAAACATACGAAATGCACTAGGAAAGCAAATAGGAAGGTTTTGACGGATAAAATGGCCATGAAATGCTATAATAGTATGCAAAATAGGCTCAATTAGGGGACTAAATGTGCGCAAATAATGTTCACATCAATGGATGCGTCAATTCTTACAAGGACTTACGATAGTTCCTAGTTCGAATGACCCGATCACCATCTATTGTGACAATAGAGGTGCCATCTTCCAGGCTAAGGAGCCTAAGTCTAGCAACAAATCTAGACATGTACATCGGAAAGCTCACCTGATCCGTGAGTACGTGGAGCAAGAAGAGATAGTGATTGACAAGATAGCTTCGGATGACAACATCGCGGATCCTCTCACTAAACCGTTGAATCATGATAAGCATGAAAGGCACGTTATTTCCATGGGAATTAAACGTGTTCCTGAGTTGTAGTAGTTGATTATGGATTTGATACATTATCTTTTTCATATACTATTTATAACTTCATCGTTTTTATAATATTTTGTTTTTCATGTGGATTGTACTGACAACATTGAATGCCACAAAGTGAACTGAATTACATTATATTTGTTTTGGTCCATAATCGCCTTAATGAGCTGATAACTCTGGCTATTATATTGTGCAGTCGATTGATGGTGGCTTCAACGAGCCATAAGTCAATCAGTTGGCTGATCGATCATAAATACGGGTTATAACGATACCTCGTAGGACATTTTTTTGTGACAACGTAACGGAGTCCTAAATGTTTAAAAACATTCGGTGCCAGGTCGTGGATTGGACGTCCATTGTGTTCCTAGAGTCGATTCTTTTGACTATTGACTGTCTCTTGAGAGTAAGGCAGTTTTTGGGTGACTTTGGTTTCTTTCTCATGGTCTGCCGTAACAGGAGACTAAGTAGATTTTTTCTAAGGTCATTTCATACTTGTGCTTACATCTCAGGATTCGAGTTGAAGAAAATATCCAACCTTTATCAGGTTTAGTTATTTCTCAGGGCCACTCGAGGAGTTGTAACTGAAATGCATGGCCATGCTCGAATGATGATTCGTTTATCAGTTAAGTTACTCTCTAGTCGGGGAAACCACTCTTGATATTGATCACTTGTAAAATACGACCTTTGTGAATACGGATTTTGCAAATTGTTTTACATTGAGTGGGAGAAATTTTAGGATATAAGAATCGGTTATCGCACATACACTTGTGAGGACAAGTGGGAGTTTGTTGGAGCTTGTGTCCTCCACAAATTAGTGTGATAATATTTATAAATCTCTTATAGGTTCACAAGGGTATACTTCGTATTTTATCAGTTGATTAACGATTACCTAATAACGGTTGGCTTGCTAGAAAGTTTGACGTTATTATCATACTGATGGCGGTGATCAACTGGTCCCTAAAAGTCACACCTAAAGGATGTGTTTGAGAGATGTGATTATGGAAGTGTAATCACATTGATGCCTTATATGACTAAACAGTTAGTTAATGTGATGATGAGACGATTATTTAATGCCGATTAAATAATATTAGCTGAGACGAATTAACTGTCAATTCGTAAAATGAATATAATAAGTTATATTTAATTAATGTATATAATGTAAGCTTGAACGAATTAAGATGTTAATTCATAACTAAATATAATCGGTTATATTTAATTAGCAAATTATAAATATGCGATATTTATAATTAAAGTATATATTATACGATATTGACATAATAAATTATTACAGACCGGCATTAATAAATCGACTGCAAGCTGTTGTATGTAGACTTATTAATACGGAATAAAATAAATGACAATTTATAAACTATACACTTTATATTCATTTTGTGAGCTACCAAAATAAAAAGATTTAATCACCTTATCTTGGTAGGTAGGAAAACCGAAAATAAGGAGAGAATACTCCTTATTATTTCGGTTATATGGGCCGAAAAAGAGGAAAGAAAATTCTACCCTAATTCACTCCTCTTTCACGGTTTAAGAGAGTGAAGGTAGACCATTTTTTCTTAACCTAATTTTAACCTAGCACACTCTCATCAAAAATACACACAAAACCCTAAAAATTAATCAGTTAATTGTGGGATCTATTCTAGCAAGAACAAAGGCATATCTCACATTATCTTGGGTGCAACTGATAGGTGAATATCATTGCGATATTGTTCTTAGGCCGATTTTGCTAGGACTAAAGGTTGAATCTTAATCCTTTACTATTTTGTTTATGTAATTTTCATTTATGACTAGTTATCATCTTTATAATTTCGTTATAATCCTTACAATTTAAAGGGAAGTATACTGATAATTCCTACACCTACAATAACACACCGTGATTACACCACACCATAGCCTCTATCCTACCCATCGGACCTTCTATGTCTCCCTTCTTACGTCGCCAAACACCATAAGTCAAGGCAGTTCCGATTTTTTTTTGAATTTTTGTTTTTTTTTTGGTGCAAAAATTGCACACACAAATCTATGGGTTGCCTCCCAGAAGCGCTGTTGTTTAACGTCGTTGGCTCGACATCTCGCGGAGTGGTAAAACCACCTCATATAAGCTTGGAGAGAAAATTTACCTTGACTTACCAACATAAATACACGATGAAGAACGAAAGCAATATTTTACATGGATAGTTTGCACACCTTTCCCGGAGCCCTTCCGGCGAATTTATTTATCAAACCAAGCCTTCTTCTTACCTCTAGATGCCCCTGCATCCTCACGACGATCCCATAAGATGACACACCTTTGTTCTTTAGGAGGGGATCTCTGCAAAACCTCAGACACCTTGCTCGGAATAGGAGATTTTTGACACTCTAATAAATCATGGTTAGCAAAAGTGTCTATAACACACAAAGAATGAACCACAGGAGAGTGGGAGTTAGGTTTATTGATTTCAAATTTAACCACAGTCCCATCAAATTCCATGGTAAGAGAACCTTTAGAGACATAAATCTTAGTTCCTGCAGTTCTAAAAAATGGTCTCCCTAATAAGACGGGGATAATATCACTCTCACTCTTCATGTCAAGAACATAAAAGTTAGCCGGAAAGACTAACTTACCAACACCAACCATGACATTCTCTACAACCCCCTTAGGATAGACACTAGACCTATTAGCTAGTTGAATTACTACACTAGTGCCTTTTAAAGGTCCAAGTTTAAGTTTTTCATAAATATCATAAGGGATGACATTAATAGATGCCTCTAAATCTAACATGGCCTTTTCAAACCTAAGGTCTCCTATGGTACAAGGAATAGCAAACATACCAGGGTTACTACATTTAGGGGCAAACGTATTTTGAAATAGTGCATAAACATACTCACTAACCTTCCCCTTAGGACCCTTACCCTTCGGTTCATTTTGCTTTCTCTTATGGGTACACAGTTCTTTCAGAAACATAGCATAACGAGGTACAGACTTAAGAAAATTTAAAAGTGGAATATTTACCTCGTAATGGCGAAAAGTCTCATAGATATCACTATCTTTTTCAATCTTCCGCGTGGACTTGAGAGCTTATGGAAAAGGAACTTCCGGTTCATACGTTGGCAATGGTTGCTCATCCACCTTTTCATCGATCTCTTCAACTACCTTCTCTTCTTCTTCATGGATAGTAGGAGTTTTTATCTTCTTCTTCTTCTTTTCCTCTACCTCCTCCAACTGTCTTCCATTCCTCAAAGAGTCAGCACTTACACTCTCCCTTGGCGCACCGAGTCTCTTGCCTTTAATCTATTAGTAGCAGTAGCCATTTTGTTGGGGCTGGTGTCCTTTACAGTTAGTTCAATAACATTTAAATCTCTAAAAGGATCAAAGGGTATACTTTTGTATTAATATCAGTTGGTCCACGTTTATCAATAACGGTTGGCTTGCTAGATAAGTTTGACGTTATTGTCATACTGATGGCGGTGATCAACTGGTCCCTAAAAGTCACACCTATAGGATACGTTTGAGAGATGTGACGGTATGAAAATACAGTCATGTTGATGCCTAATTTGACTAAACAGTTAGTCGGAGTTATTGACTAATAATTAGTCAAACGCGATGTTGAGATATTTATTTAATACAGATTAAATAATAATGGCTAAGACGAATTAAGCGGTTAATTCGTAAATTGAATATAAACGATTATATTTAATTAATGTATATTGAATTAATTATACAATATTGTCATTGTCGGACAAGTATTAATATATCGACTGAGTCATGTTACTAGTTGATATTTTAATAACCGATAACCGATGACGATTTATAATAAAAACCCGTCATATACATTTTAGCATTTTCGTGTCGGACCATGGGTTAAAAATAAGGAGAAAGTGGAAAGCCCACTCCCTCCTCTTGAAGCTCACGGCCGAAACACACAAAGGGGGAGCTTCTCTCCTTTTGTGACCTAATGATCTCATTTGCAAAACAAATTAGGGTTTCGGGGTAATTTTCTCTGAAATTTCTAGATCTCACATCGAAAAACCTCACAACAACTCTCTCAATATTGCAAGTCAATTAGAGAGTATTTCTAGCACAAGGGGCATAGTCTCAGACGGTCTTGGGTGCAACGATTAGGAGGAAATCTACTTTGATTTCTGTTCTTAGGCCGCATTTCAAAGGACCCGAGGTTGATTCTTGTTCCTTATCATTTTCTCTTGTATTTTTGTTTTATGACGATAATCACATGTTAAAGATACGTTATAGTCCTAAATTTTAAGGGTTTTATACGGATATTATCCCACAAGTGGTATCAGAGAGAGGCCACGTAATTTTTTTCATGTTGATTTTCATTAAACAAATTGAATCGATAATTTTTTGCATAAAAAAAAAACGTGCGGCATCAATTTTTGTCTCGGCTGAAATTTTTTTACTCGGCTGTTGCGTTTTTTTGTCTTGGAAACCGTGCCATACGGTTCATGTCTGATCAGACGGTCTTTTGTTTTCGATTTGTTCTTTGCATATTGTTATTTTAAACGATTATTATTGCAATATGTTTATGTTTTATCAATTGTAAATTCATTTCTATACGGATTAGGTTAATTTGCAATTGGTTTTATCAAATCGATTTTTGTTTGGGACTTTTGTGGCTCACGGTTTAGCTGCTGAATTTTTTTTTTTTTTTCTTTCTTTTTGGTCTCGGTATTGCTGCTGGAATTTAAAAAAAAAATTTTTTTTTGGCTGTTTGTCACGGTTTAACCGTGAAAAGAAAAAAAAAAATTTGTGTTTTAATTTTTTTTTTTTGGCCATGTTTTGTGCATAATACGGATTTTATGCATTCGCTTGATAGTGAAACGGTTCACTCACGTACCATTTAGTTTTTTTAAAGCGATTTAAAGTAACGGATTGTAATGAATTAAAATTAAGTTGATTAAAGCGGTTTAGTCACATAATTTTAATTGTTAAAAGGTGGTTTGGATAAATTTAACATAATTACGGAATTATGTCACGAATAAATTTTATTTTAGTTGATGCATTTTTATTTATCGTTATTTTGAATGCCTTGAATGTTTTATTACGTATTTAATTTTTACAATCGGTTGTAACTTAGTGTGGCCTTAGTAGAACGTGTTACCGTAATGATGGAACACGGTCTTGGTTGTATTTTGAGATCTCGCATCTCCATTTTGATTTTTCCTTGTAATTACAGTTTTAATTTAGAATGTAAATAGGTTTTTTTTTGTAAATTTTAATTGTAATTTTGAGAAGACCAAAAATGGAGATCGGATGCTCACTCCCGCTGCATGGACAAAGATGGAACATCAAGACAAGCTTCTCGGGTCCAACGGTGGATTCCAAAGTTGTATTATGTTCTTTTTACTAGGATAGGCCACACTAGGAATTTTTATTTACGTTTTGCATTCTTTCATTTATTTTATCGTAACGATAGATTGCATCATATTCCGCCTAAAACCAAACCACCTAATAATTGCATGAAAACTGACTCATATAGAGGTCACGCGTTAGTTTTCTTTGATATACAGATATCACACGTTTTTATAAGCCATCACCTAAATTAATTCATTCACGCAATGCTTGTTTTTTCGTTCACTTAAAATGAATTAAAACTAAGTTGATGGGATCTTCCTCGTATAACCAAAAATTGAGAATAGTCTTTATAGGTCAAACTCCAATGAATCCCTTCTTCGTCGGTAGGCATAATATGACCCCTTCTACGTCGGGTAAGTTGGAACTGATTGACCTATTTTATCTCAACACTATGGTCACTCGTACGATCCTGTGATTATGGCGGACTATAGATAGGACTTACGGAAATCTATCGACCAAGAGTTCTAACGATAGAACTAGCTAAACAGTTGGCTTATCAATTTATGGAAATTGAGTCTTGGGATCACTTGTATTATTCTTGAGGGAGATCAATTATGCAAGTGCAATGAGTCTACACGATTAAAATGAATTTTAAATAGACTTAAATCACCTCGATGAGTTGCTTATTTCGTTTTGTTTTTCCTTTCTTTTTCAGTGTAGATCATGATCACTTAAACTGCTAATAACAAAATGGCTGGCCGTGCTGACGACCCAATGCCAAGTGCCACATTGGACCGTGAGTCCTGGCTTCGGATCTTCATGAATCAGATGAATCGGTCTACTCGATCAAGAATGATGGATCAAACTTCGCGGACCGGGAGGCGGCATTACGGAATGCTGCGCCGCCGCGACGGAAGCTCAAATATCCGACAGCCCATCCCGTCAAACCCAGGCCCCACGGCTGGAGCTAACGAGATCGCCAAGTATAACGATTTCGTCATGGAAGCGGGTGCGATTAAAAACGTACTCATTTTTGCAATGGAATCCAATTTGCAGAAACGCTTCATAGCCCAAGGTGCAAACAAGATTTTCACCACGCTCACTAAGGAATTCTCGAAAGCACCGAGAATCGTGACCTATGAGCATACCACTCGCTTCTTTGATGCGAGACTCCAGAAGGGCCAACCGGTTAGCCCACACATTCTCAGCATGATTGAGAATGTCGAGAGACTGGAGGCGCTTGATTGTAAAATCAGCGAGAACATCGTGATTGACCGCATGCTTCATTCACTCCACGATGGTTTTGCGCTCTTTAGAGCGAATTACTATATGAATGATTTGAAGAAAAGTCCTCATGAACTACACTCCCTTCTCGTACAGACCGAGAAGGATATGAAGTTTAGTGGGAGCTTGAAACAGGATGTTCTCGTTCTGTCAAACAAGGGCAAGGGTAAGGGCAAAGCTCAGGCAGACGTAGCGGTAGGTAAACCGAAGGTTAAGAAGTCGGGATCAGGTAAGAGTGGGCCTGGTGAGTCGAGCAACTCATCAGGCGCGATAAAGAGCAAGACCGAAAACATGGAATGCCATCACTGCCACAAGACTGGGCATTGGAGGCGTACATGTCCTGTTTACCATGAGGACATAAAAGCAGGTCGCGTTAAACCTGTTGGTATGTCTTCTTCCTCTTCTACTTTTATTCATATGATTGAGATTAACCACGTAAGTTACGGAACTTGGGTACTAGATACTGGTTGTGGTTCTCATCTCGTGTAATCATGTGCGGGGGCTCAAAACATCGAACCCCTCGTAAAGGGTGAGGTGGACCTGCGTGTCGGGAATGGAGCACGAGTGGCTGCCGTCTCGAGGGGAACATACGTGATCCAGCTTCCTAGCGGATTTGAGTTATTTTTATATAACTGCTATTATGTACCCAGTCTTTCTAAAAACATTATTTCAGTTTCTGCACTTGACAAACTTGGTTTTTAATTTGTAATAGAGAATAATACTTGCATTTTCTCATTACACGATATGATTTATGGCAAGGCAGTCTCCATGAATGGAATTTATGTTTTAGATCAGACCACCGAAATATTACACGTAATGAATAAGAAGTTAAAGGTTGGTGACAAAGATCAAACGTATCTATGGCACTGCCGTATGGGACACATTAATGAGAAACGCGTAAAACAGCTCATAAAGAATGGAGCTATCTCGGCCTTTGATTTTCAATCATTTGGCACGTGTGAATCATGTCTCATTGGCAAGATGACTCGAATTTCCTTCAAAGGTGTTGGAATGCGCGCTGCTGACCTATTAGGACTCATACATACGGATGTATGTGCACCTATGTCAATCACCGCACGAGAAGGCTATAGGTATTTCATCACTTTCACGGATGATTTAAGTAGATATGGCTATGTCTACTTAATGAAGCACAAAAGTGAATCCTTTGAGAAATTCAAGGAATACCAGAATCGGGTACAGAACCTACTGGGTAGAAAGATTAAAACACTGCGCTCAGACCGTGGTGGCGAGTATCTTTCTCACGAGTTTGATCAACACCACAAAGACTGTGGGATTTCCTTGCAGTTAACTCCACCTGGAACACCTCAGTTGAATGGTGTGTCCGAACGGAGAAATCGAACACTAATTGATATGGTTCGATCCATGATGAGGCACACCGTGTTGCCTGACTCATTGTGGGGTCATGCTCTTTTGTCAGCTGCTCTAATACTTAACCGAAGTCCGTCGAAAGCTGTTGACAAGACTCCATATGAACTATGGAAGGGAACGGTCCCTAACTTGTCCTTTATACGGGTTTGGGGCTGCGAGGCTTATGTCAAGTGGAGACACAAGGATAAGCTCGGCCCACGATCGGTCAAGACATACTTTATAGGTTATCCTAAAGGAACGCTTGGTCATTACTTTTATTCGCCAACCGAACAACGTGTATTTGTTGCGGCAAGTGCGACATTCTTAGAGAAGGAATTTCTCGAGAATGCAAAGAGTAATAGAACCTTCGAACTGTCGGAGATTCCAGAACCAAATACCGTGCAACCATTGGAGGAACAAATTCCTTCAATCCCGGCTGCGGTTAATATTCCTGAGGAACCTAGGAGGTCGGGAAGAATCTCTATTCTTCCGGACAGATACATTGGTATGGTCGAGGAACATGACATAGATGACATTCTACTCTTAACGAGTAGTGAACCCGCAACCTATAAAGGTGCCATGACTAGTTCCGACTCAAAGCTATGGCTTGAGGCCATGCAATCCGAGATGGACTCTATGTATGAGAACAACGTATGGGATCTTGTTGACTTACCTGCTAAGGTTCGTCCCCTTCAATGCAAATGGCTTTACAAGATAAAGCATTCTGTGGAAGGTCAACAAGATATCTATAAAGCACGACTAGTTGCTAAAGGTTTCACCCAAGTGCCAGGTTTGCACTACGATGAAATATTTGCACCCGTAGTCATGCTGCGTTCCATTCGAATTATCTTAGCGATTGCCGCTTTTCATGACTATGAAATTTGGCAGATGGATGTGAAAACCGCCTTCTTAAACGGTTTTTTGGAGGAAGAGTTGTACATGGTACAACCCGAAGGTTTCATCGATCCAGAACATCCTAAGAAAGTGTGCAAGCTTAAGCGTTCCATTTATGGACTTAAGCAAGCTTCTAGGAGTTGGAATCATCGTTTCGACCAAGTGATAAAAGAAAATGGATTTACTCGATCGGTCGAGGAACCATGTCTATATATCAAGTCGAGTGGGAGCAAGATTGTCTTCCTAATATTGTATGTCGATGACATACTCCTGATTGGGAATGACATACCTCTCTTAACTTCGGTAAAAGTATGGTTGAAGAACCATTTCCAGATGAAAGATCTGGGTGAGGCACAAAGAATTTTGGGCATCCGTATCTATCGAGATAGATCACGTCGGATGTTATCTCTCGATCGAGAGTCTTATATAGACAAGATACTAGAGAGATTCAGCATGACTAACTCCAAAAGGGGTTTCTTCCTATGGCTCCAGGGGTGCATTTGAGCAAGTCTCGGGCACCGAGACACCGAAGAGAAAGAGCGCATGACACGGATTCCTTATGCCTCGGCTATAGGATCAATCATGTATGCCATGATATGCACACGTCCGGACGTGGCATATGCATTGAGTATGACAAGTCGATTCCAACACCATCCAGGTGAATCACATTGGATGGCTGTCAAGAACATTCTTAAGTACCTACGGAGGACTAAAGATTGGGCATTGACTTATGGAGGCGATCAAAAGGTATGCGCAACCGATTCTGCAGATGCTAGATTCCAAACGGATCGAGATGACTCGAAATCTCGATCTGGATTCGTTTTTACTCTTAATGGCGTTGCGATCACCGGAAGAGTTCCAAACAAAGTGTTACAAATGCTAATTCTACGACTGAGTCCGAGTACTATGCCGCGTCTGAAGCTGCAAAGGAAGCGATATGGATGCGTCAATTCTTACAAGGACTATCTGTAGTGCCTAGTTCGAATGACCCGATCACCATCTATTGCGACAATAGAGGTGCCATCTTCCAAGCTAAGGAGCCAAAGTCTAGCAACAAGTCTAGACATGTACAACAGAAAGCTCATCTAATCCGAGATTACGTGGAGCAAAAGGAAGTAGTGATAGAAAAGATTGCTACAGATGATAATATAGCAGATCCTCTCACTAAACCATTACGACAAGATAAGCATTAAGGGCATGTTAATTCCATGGGAATTAAACGTGTTCCTGAGTTGTAGTACTCTTTTATGGATTAGATTCATTTTCTTTTGTACTCTATACGACATCATCGTTTTGATATTTATATATTTTGTTTATCATGTGGATTTGTACGACAATTTTGAACACCACAAAGTGAACTGAACAAACATTATATTTTTGGTCCTTAATTGCCCACGTGAGCTGATAACTCTGGCAATTATTTTGTGACGTTGGTTGATGGTGGGTTCAACGAGCCATAAGTCAAAAAGGTTGACCAATCACGAGAGGCGAGTTATACGGATATCTCGTAGGACACAATTGTGACATCGACGTGGAGTCCTAAATGTTTTATAACATTCGGTGCCAGGTCGTGGATAGGACCTCCATGGTGATCCTAAGAGTCGATTCTTTTGACTATCGACTGTCTCTTAAGACTAAGGCAGATTTTGGGTGACTTTGGTTTCTTTCTCACGGTCATCCGTAACAGGGGGCCAAGTAGATTTTTTCTGGGTCATTTCATGTTGTGCTTAGATCGGAAGGAGTCGAGTTGAAGGAAATATTCAGCCTTTATCGTGTACTCGATATTTCTCGGGGCCACTCGAGGAGTCAGAATCGAAATGCATGGCCATGCTCGAATACGAATTCGTTTTATCAGTTGAGTTACTCTCTAGTCGGGGAAACCACTCTTGATACAGATCGATTGTAAAATACGACCTTTGCGGATTCGGATCTGCAAATTGTTTTACATTGAGTGGGAGAAATTTTAAATGAATATGAGAATCGGTTATCGCACATACACTTGTACGGACAAGTGGGAGTTTGTTGGAGCTGTGTCCTCCAGTTAGTGCGGATAACGTTATTGCACATGCACTTGTACGGACAAGTGGGAGCTTGTTGGGGCCGGTGTCCTTTACAGTTAGTGCAATAACATTTAAATCTCTAAAAGGATCAAAGGGTATACTTTTGTATTAATATCAGTTGGTCCACGTTTATCAATAACGGTTGGCTTGCTAGATAAGTTTGACGTTATTGTCATACTGATGGCGGTGATAAACTGGTCCCTAAAAGTCACACCTATAGGATACGTTCGAGAGATGTGACGGTATGAAAATACAGTCATGTTGATGCCTACTTTGACTAAACAGTTAGTCGGAGTTATTGACTAATAATTAGTCAAACGCGATGTTGAGATATTTATTTAATACAGATTAAATAATAATGGCTAAGACGAATGAAGCGGTTAATTCGTAAATTGAATATAAACGATTATATTTAATTAATGTATATTGAATTAATTATACAATATTGTCATTGTCGGACAAGTTTTAATATATCGACTGAGTCATGTTACTAGTTGATATTTTAATAACCGATAACCGATGACGATTTATAATAAAAACCCGTCATATACATTTTAGCATTTTCGTGTCGGACCATGGGTTAAAAATAAGGAGAAAGTGGAAAGCCCACTCCCTCCTCTTGAAGCTCACGGCCGAAACACACAAAAGGGGAGCTTCTCTCCTTTTATGACCTAATGATCTCATTTGCAAAACAAATTAGGGTTTCGGGGTAATTTTCTCTGAAATTTCTAGATCTCACATCGAAAAACCTCACAACAACTCTCTCAATATTGCAAGTCAATTAGAGAGTATTTCTAGCACAAGGTCTCAGACGGTCTTGGGTGCAACGATTAGGAGGAAATCTACTTTGATTTCTGTTCTTAGGCCGCATTTCAAAGGACCCGAGGTTGATTCTTGTTCCTTATCGTTTTCTCTTGTATTTTTGTTTTATGACGATAATCACATGTTAAAGATACGTTATAGTCCTAAATTTTAAGGGTTTTATACGGATATTACCCCACACATTTGCCCCATCTGATTCTCCAAGTTTTGAATGCTAGCCTTGGTTTCTTGTTGATTTTAAACCATAGTCGATTGAAGAGTATCCTCAGTTGACATTTGATTGCTAGAAAGAGGTCCTTGTGTAGGAGCCACATGTTGAACTGGTGGTCGAGGTACAAATTGGACCTTTGGTTGACCGGATTGTCCACCTTGTCCAAATTGCTGAGTGTTTTGAGAATTTCCCCACCTAAAATTTGGATGAGCATTCCACCCTTCATTGTAAGTGTTAGAGTAAGGATCCCACTTCTTTTGAGGTGTACTCTCCCATACTCCATTTACCTCTTCTTGAGAACCTTCTTGCATGAATGGACAATGCTCACTAGGATGTCCTCTAGTGGAACAAATTCCACAGACCATCGCCATCTTCTGTCCCGTCATCATCTCCTTGAAAAGAGTGGTCAAGGTGTCAACTTTTTCTTCAAGATGGGAAGAAGATGAAGAACCCACTGAATTTACTCCCCGCTTTGTATATTTTCTAGCAAAATACCGTGAGCTCTCAGCTAACTCACCAATGATCACCCAAGCCTCATCCGGGCTTTTATTTATAATACCTCCTCCACATGCCGCATGCATGGTACGAGCATCTTCCACACTCAAACCACTATAAAAATACATAACAAGGTCTTCAACAGTGTACCCATGATAAGGGCAAGTAGCACATAATTTCTTAAACCTCTCCCACTATTATACATTGTCTCCCCATATTATTTCTGCATTACTGATCTCTTTCTTCAGCTGAGATGCTCGGGATGCAGGAAAATACTTTTCTATAAAGGCTTTCTTCATTTTGACCCATGTATCAATGCTTCTTGGTAGTAAATAATAGAGCCAATCCCTCGCAGCATCTTTTATGGAAAACGGGAAAGCTCTCAGTTTTAACTGGTCATCAGTCACTGTAGCCGGCTTCATACTAGAGCAGACAATATAAAAATCCGACAATTGTTTATTTGGATTTTCATTGCTTAGACCATGGAAAGATGGCAAATGATGAATTAGCCCTGACTTTAGCTCAAAAGTTGCGTTCTCACCTAACGCAGGAAAAGTGATACACAATGGTTGTTGTGTAAGATCAGGAGCATTAAGTGCTTTAGTCTTATTGTTTGCCATGGTGAAAGAATTATCAGTGGCTTCAGATATTTCAGAATATTATCCGACTCAGATTGGAAATCCTCAGAATCGTAACCTTTAGAAACAGCTATGATTACACCTTTCTTGTTCTTTCTCAACCTGAAAAGAGTATGCTCAATCTCTAAATCGATTGGCTCGAGATTCAAGTTAGAAGAACGAGTATTATGCATAAAATAAACAAAGCAATAATAAACACTCTACACTAACACACAAAAATTAAACTATTGTCTTCCCCGGAAACAACGCCAAATTTGACGGGCTGAAAGTCGTATGCCTATCAAAGTAAATTTATATCACTTACTCGACTACACTACTAAAAATAGCAATATAATGGAAGTAAGGGTCGAACCCACAGAGAAGGACTAAGTTAACTAATGTGTATAATAATGCAGAGTAAAGTAACTAATTTGGGGGGATTTGTTTGTTTGGTCAACTAAGACTAAATCAAGTAATAAAATTAGAGTAATTCAGATAATTAAAAGTCTTAAGTCAACTTATCTCCGCTACCAATTAAGTCAATTGATCATCGAAAGTCTAAAATACCAATTTACCTTCAAGTATCTATCGTGAAATAAATATGCAATATTAATTTCTGTTCCTTCTTAAGGGTAGTCAAATAATTCGATCAGCGATATTATAAGACCCTAACTATCAAATAATCTAACACACACGTGCGAGATTCAACCCAATAGCAGCAATAATGAATAAAGGAACCAATAGAAACAATAATTACAACCACGCAGTTATAATTCAATTGTTTGTTTAATCTCTTCCTAACCACAAATAATGATAAACTGAATCAATTACAAGGATAAAGGTTGCTACTTTAATTTAGATACCAAGCAAACTGAGTCGATAATCTAAACTAGCAAAATATTGATAATTACTAACACTATTGATCAGATAATGAAAGTAAATAAAAATCAAATAAATAAAGAACAAGAGTTTAGAACAATACTTGAAAGATAGAAGGTAAAGACAATCTCACAATCGATTAATCGGTAGCTTCAAAAGTTAAACCAAGAAGGGAGGAATTAGTTCCTCATACTAGATCTAAAATAATTAGGTTTTTTTCAAGAATTGCAAAAGTAGATTTCTAAAACTGAAAAATAAAGAGTTTAAGTACTCTCCTAAATAAAGTCAACTGAGTAACCAAAGTCAAAACAAGTCTCGGAACAAACCGAGTAAACTAAACAAATCTCGAGCCTTTATAGTCTGTTATGCGCGACAATAGCACAAACCATGGTCGAATGTCTGTCGCGCATAGGTCGCGTGTACGTCGCGCGTAGGTTGAATGTCAGTCGCGAAAAACGCTGCTGCCAAATTTGTCTTCTCTTTCGTATGCACGCATGAATAGTGCGACATATGCTCGTGCACGCCTCCCAAGGTATGTTCATAGGTATTTGAGCCCACCTATCCTCACGCTTATATTTCGTCTTTGACATACAAAACCGACCCACAAGATCTTCTTTATCGTTTCCAAGCTTCATTTTCAACTTTACTATATAGCTTATTCTTCTTCGCACTTCCAAACTTGGTATTCAATTACTCATTACCGCTTACAAATTATCGCCTTTTGTACCTTTAAACTCATTAACTCGACCTTCTTAATACATACTAAATCCGTCTTATCAGAGCTCGTCTCGGATTAATAGATATGAGATTCCCTCAAATTAAATAGATATAGGAGTCCATCTCAATTAAATAGATATGCGATTGTCTCGAATAAAAATATGAGACCGTATCAAGATTTAGGTACACCATATATTAATGCCAAACTTAAAATAATTTAATAGCACATAAATCTTATAGGTTACTTCGATCTATTAAACATGAACAAAAACTAGATCAGTTGCTATAACAATCGTAGTAACTCATGAGTCAAATACACGATCATAATGAAAATTATGCTCAATATGTGCAGAGAGATGAAACAAACATAACCCTTATAAGTATTTTATTCTTCAATATTAGTGCAAGAAAAAAAAATTCAAGATTACAGCAAAAACAAACACATTAATAGAAAAAATCATGTGGCAGAACAAAGTAGTACACACTACGAATTACGGAGTAGCATATAGACTAGATAAAAACAATACAGATGTTGAGGTATTATTATTAGTCGTAAAACTAATGCATTATATTGAATTAATGGTATTTGATATTAACGATGTCGATTAAACAATCAAACGTAGTTATTCATACCACTCTACTAAATCAATGAGAAAGTTTTAAGAAATCATACTTTTTACCCAGCCGGCTAGATTTCATGCTGATAACGTGTTATAGAATAAGAATTAGAGAAGTAAGTGTAGAGAGAAAACAAGCTGTTAGGGTGCAAACTCATGTCCCACATCGGTAGTGTAAAGGTGAAAGCTCATCTTTATAAGTACCCACTAAATATAATAGTATGAGACCTTTTGAGAAGGAGCCCAAGAGTAAATCCGTGAGAGCTTGGCCCAAAGCGGACAATATTGTACTATTATGGGTTGTGGACACATATGCAGCAGAGGCCCAACACGGGGATATTCACGCTTCCGCACAACAAGTGGTATCAGAGCCCAAGGTTCGACTTGGGCTAGACACGAGGACGCATCAGTAGGCTCAAGACTTGAAGGTGGACGTACACTATAAGACGTGGAACTCCTATAGCTCGAGGGAGAGCTAATATGTTCACGAGAAGCGACATGGTCTCACGGCGTTGAGACAAGGCCGTCCAAGAGAAGACCGTCAGCGACCCGATGTGTGGTGGGCTGAGGCTTAATGGAGGCAACAAAAGCGGTTCATGGTAAGTCCAAAAAGGCGGTCCGGTGTAATGTGCTGAGGCGGTGGATTCGGACCTAGTCCAGAGTATATTGGATGCAGAGGAATTTGGTACGCAAGTGTAGCACAAGCCCCGTGAGACACATGGTGTGTCGTTTAAGGGGAGGTTATCAAGAATTGGTGATGCGAGTGTCTAGAAGTTGGGGCTGTATGGTGTGGGAAGTTATCCATAGAGGTCAAGGTCCAAGTCAAGATGATGGTCTTTGGTTTTAGGGGAGGATTGTTAGGGTGCAAACTCATGTCCCACATCGGTAGTGTAAAGGTGAAAGCTCATCTTTATAAGTACCCACTAAATATAATAGTATGAGGCTTTTGGGAAGGAGCCTAAGAGTAAATCCGTGAGAGCTTGGCCCAAAGCGGACAATATTGTACTATTATGGGTTGTGGACACATATGCAGCAGAGGCCCAACACATGGATATTCACGCTTCCGCACAACACAAGCAAATAGATTGAGAGAGAGAAAAGAGTTGTCTATTATTCATCCCATATGTGGGTGTATATAATACGTAGATGGTGAGTGGATCTGGCCCTAATTACATGTTTAATGGCCATAATGGGTATAAGCCCAATGTATATCCACACTAACTAATATTTCATAACAGTAACAAGAATATTTTGATGATGAAAAAAGAACACGTTAAACTCATTGTCAGAAACGTTTCAAAAGGACATTGACAATAATAAAGATATGAAACACATGGTTAAGGTGGGGAGGATAGGTCCAAAAAGAAGGGAACTAAGAGGCTTAAGGGTATACTGCATTACTGCATCTATATTAGTCGTTTATCATACTTTAAATTCAATGATCAAAAGAGAGGAGGCGTACGTACATGTTGTATGTAACACATGCAATGTTAAACGAATTAAAATACGAATGGATTGTCATTTTTTGTTTTGTTTTACCAATTAAACCTCTACAAACTACTATCTAAGGGAAAAAATGTGTTATCCAATAAGTGTCGATTAGTTTAGCATTAACTACTGTTAGAACACATTAGATTGATGATGCCAAGTCCCCTTGTTATTTGATTGTTTGCTCTTAGTTGAAATAATTAGTGAATGAAGCAATCAAATGGACTTTCAACAATGATTCAAGATGATCAAGTCAATCAAGGAAGTCAAGACAATGATACTTTCCAAAGCCTTAGTCGATATGTGTAAGAGTAAGTGTAACATTCTCATTTAAGTCAAGTAATGGCAAAACCATGCAACGGTACGTTGTACCGTGGTTTCTGGTACTATCATACGGAGGAGTTTTCGTCCAAATGTTTTTAAGTGTCAAAACTTTGCAAACTTTAAACCTTAAACATTTGTATTTTCAGAAACTTGAAAACAATCTGAAATTTTGGAGTCACAAGCCCACTTGACTAAGCCTCTAGATTTGTGCAAACACCTTTTACCAAAATGGCAAAAAAGACTTGTCAAACTTCTAAAGTAAGAAAGGCTTTTTGCCATTTCGGTAAATTGTCACATGTTGAGTGTAGAAGCTTAAGTTTTCTGATTTCTTAAGCCCCAAGCCTATAAGTCTAACACTTACCATCACTCAAAGCTATTATTTATATATTGGATTTAATTCTTCAAAGTGTACTTACCTAAGACTAAATCCACTATAAATAGAGTGTCTTAGTCACATTTATTTCTTAAGACTTCCAAAGCATTTATTGTAAAAACCTTGCAAATCATTTGTGCATTGAAAGCTTTGTTCTTCAAGTATTTGCAAAACGTTTTTCTGATTTAAGTCTTCAAAATTGTTTTCGAAAAAAAAGCTGTAAAACCTCCAAGTATCAGTTCGCTGTACTGTGACATGATGAGTTTGTTCCATGATTCTCGTGTTAGATCTTCATTTTAATCTCCATGTTCATTTAGTGAACTCTTGAGATTCAAGATTCTGTAACACCTTGAGATAGAACCCATAAACTCTTGAAGCGGAGTAGCTTTAAGTTTGAGTGCAACCGGAGTAGGTTGGCGAGTTATTTTCATTGTAAGGGGTTTAGTAAGTTTGAGTAAATTTCTAAACAAGCAATAAAATAACGGTTGGACGTAGGCCTCGGAGTAGAGGCTGAACCAATTTTTTAAATGTCGTTTGTTTGTTCATTTACTTTTACGTTCTTCCACTTTGCTATCTCTCGCATGTACCTAATCAAGTTCTGTGTCACAGTCACCTATACCGTGACATAGAACTGCTGTATCTTCTTGTGAACTTACATCTAATTAAGTTTCTCAAGTCTTGTACTTTACTTATTCTTTACTTAAGTTAATTAATTAACCAAGTTAAGGATAAATTTTTAAAAGGTACACCTAATTCACCCCCTCCCCCTCTTAGGTGTTAATCGTTCTTAACTCTTCAATTGGTATCAGAGCCTTGTGCTCTTGATATTGGTTAAATCCAAAGAGTTGATCCTATAGTTATGGACGATTCAAAACACACTAAGTATCCCATTTTCAAGGGAGAAAACTATGCCTGGTGGAAACATCGCATGGAGCACTATGTCAAAAGTGCGGACTATGAATGTTGGTTAATCATTCAAAAAGGTCCCCTCAAAATCGAAGTGACTAATGCTGATGGCACTAGCTCCTTGAAAAGTGAGGATAAGTATGTTGAGGCCGACTATAAGAAAATCGAGAAAAACTCTAAGGCCATGTCCATTCTTCAATATGGGATTGGTGACCAAGAGATTAATCGTATATCTGGATGTGCCTCGGCCAAAGAGATTTGGGACACCCTAAATCTTGCCTATGAGGGAACGTCACAAGTCAAGAAATACCGTATTGATCTTCTCATGCAACAATATGAGATGTTCAATATGGAACGAGATGAGTCAATTAATAGTTTGTCTTCACGTTTTTCTAGTATTGTCAATGACCTTAAGAGTTTAGGTAGGGGTTTTCAATCCGAGGATTTAGTCCGTAAAATCCTTCGTAGCCTAACTGAAAAGTGGCAACCGAAGGTTACGGCTATTGAGGAAGCTAAGGATCTTTCATTGCTCACCCTTGATGAACTTATGGGCTCACTTATGGCTCATGAGTTAACTCTCATGAAGCGTTCTAGTGAAAGCTCTAAAGGGAAGGGACTCGCTCTTAATGCTCTCTCAAGTGATGAGGAGGATGAAGATGATGAGTTTGCAATGTTCACTAAAAACATTGTTGGCATGATCAATGGTCGAAACTCTCAAAGGTATAGCAACAACTCTAGTAAACGCCGTTTCCCTAAGAGAAGATCTAACTCCACTGTTGGTTGCTTTAAATGTGGTGACAAAGGTCATCAAATCAAAGAATGCCCAAAGTGGAACGATATCAAATCGAAGGAAAAACGTGACTTTGCAAAACGTGATTACAAAAACAAGGTAATGACTGCTATTTGGGGCATGTCTGATTCTGAAGAGGACGATGTCCTTGAGGATGAATTGGACGCCAAACTTAGCATCTCGTCCAGTTCTTCAAAAAATTCTTCCAAATCATCAAAGAAAGAAGACATCAAGTGTCTTATGGCTCACTCCGCGGATTCAGACTCCGATTCAGACCACGAGGTAATTAAGCTCAAGAAAAAGGTTCGATCTTTCTCTAAAGACAAAGTTTGTCTCCTCCTAGATCAATTCATAGATAAATGTCGTGTCCAAACTAATAAGTTGGAAGCTATGCAAATCGAAATTGAGGACATAGCTGAGGAAAATGTAGTCCTTAAAGAAAGTCTAAATGAGAATGATCAACCTAGTTCCATGTTGGGTCTTGAAAAAGAAATCAAAAAGCTTCGAAAACAAAATTTGTTTTTAGTCAACAAAGTTGATGAAACCAGTGCAACAGATCCCTGTACTGTTGCATCGAGTTCTAAAGGAAATGTGTCATCACTAACGCAAGAACGTGACCAACTTTTGATTGACTTAGCTACTTGTCACAATGAAAAAGATTATCTTGTTAAGATTACTGAGATGTTAAATGATGAGTCTAGTCATGTCAAAAGCTCCTTAGAACGAGCTCAAAAATTAAACGATGACCTTCTTGCTCAAATTGAGATGTTAAAAAGAGCTGAACAAACTCATGCCACAGAGGTCTCTACTGTGGCATCTGATTCAAGAAAAGAAATAGATACTCTCTCAAAATTAGTGTCCTCTTTAACTAAGGAACGTGAAACTCTTCTAGCTGACCTCAAATTGTGTCAAAGGGATAATAAACAATTAGAACAAATTGGAATGTTACTCAGTGATGAAGCAAGACTTGCAAAACAAGCTTTCGACAATTTAGGTAAATTGAATCTTAATCATCTTGCTAAAATCGAAACATTAACTAAAGAGCTAGATGAGGCTAAAATGTTCTACTTAAAATGGGAAGGAAGTCAGAATGTTTTGGAGTTTCTCTTGAAACAATCACAAGAATATGAAAAATTTGCAAAGAATGCTGGACTTGGTTTCAAATGCAACAGTAGCACACACTGTTGCACTCAAAACCAGGATCCAAGTCAAACTGACTTCCGAAGAAGAAAGTATGCTGGTCTTCCTGAGTACATCATTTGTAACTATTGTGGGAAAACAGGTCATGAGTTCAATGGTTGTGACAAAAGAGTCCGTGACTTAGAAAGAAACACTAAAAATGCTAAACAAGTGTGGATAAAGAAAGAGGAAGTCAAAAAGGTCGTTGTCAAGAAGGAGCCCAAACTTGTTTGGGTTCCTAAACTAAATGTTTGATTTCTTATAGGCATTAGTGAGGGGCAGCAGCAATTGGTACTTAGACAGTGGATGCTCTCGTCACATGACGGGAGATGAAAACCAATTCCTCTCGCTAGAAGCCTATGATGGTGGCATGGTGACTTTTGGCGACAACAAGAAAGGTGAAATCATTGGTATTGGAAAGGTTGGTAAGTCAAAGTCATTATGCGTGGACAAAGTGTTGCTTGTCAAAGGTTTGAAACACAATCTCTTGAGCATTTCACAACTTTGTGATCGAGGTAATATTGTTGAATTTCTTGCTAGTGAATGTAGAATCATAAATGGAAAAACTAGAGAACTCATACTTGAAGGTAAACGTGTTAAAGACGTCTACATGACTAACTTGTATGCATTGTCGGGTCAATCATTATCATGCATGAGTGTTCAAAAGAACGACCCTTGGCTTTGGCACAAACGACTTGGTCATGTAAATGCTAAGACACTTAACACCCTTAAGAAACATGATCTAGTTGACGGCATTCCTAACATTAAATTTGAATTTAAATCACTTTGTGATGATTGTGTTAAAGGAAAACAAGTTAAGTGCTCTTTTAAATCCAAAAAGGTTGTAAGCACTTCCTTACCTCTTGAACTCATTCATATTGATTTATGTGGTCCCATGCGAGTTGTGAGTAGAGGTGGAAGTCGTTTTATTTGTGTCATTGTAGATGACTTCACAAGATTTGTTTGGCTTCTCTTCTTAAGTTCTAAGGATCAAACATTTGATGAGTTCTTAATTTGGGTCAAAAAGGTTCAAAACAAATTTGAATATAAACTTGTCTCATTAAGATCCGACCATGGAACCGAGTTTGAGAACTCGTCATTTGAGTCCTATTGTAATGAGTATGGTGTTAGTCATAACTTTTCGGCCGCAAGAACTCCCCAACAGAATGGGGTTGTGGAACGAATGAACCGAACTCTTGAAAATATGGCTCGGACCATGCTCATTAGCTCTAAGGTTCCCAAGAATTTTTGGGCCGAAGCCGTAAACACATCATGTTATATTTACAACCGTGTCATGATTAGAAAAATCATTGAGAAAACTCCCTATGAACTTCTACGAGGAAGAAAACCTAATCTTTCACATTTAAAATGCTTTGGTAGTAAATGCTTTGTGCACAATAATGGAAAAGACAACCTTGGCAAATTTGATGCTCGTAGTGATGAAGGAGTTTTTGTTGGTTATTCCGATCATAGTAAAGCATATAAAGTCTATAACAAAAGGACTATGAAAATGGAAGAAAGTGTTCATGTAATCTTTGACGAATCTAGTCTTTTTGTGTCAAACACACAGGTTGATGATGAGGATGATGAATATGATGATGATTTTGAGATTGGTATGATACGACATGAAATGGATCAAGTGGTAGAAGAAGCTGAGAAACAGTTAGAGCCACTGTTGCATGAGGAGGATGTGCAAAATTCAGGGGGAACTAATCATCCTCCTACACAAAATGATGCTATCTCATCCAGGGGGAACAAGGATGGTGAAGAACAGCCCAATCTAATCATAAACGAACCACAATCACCTCCTTCAAGCATTCCTCATGTAACAGTCCCCTCGACTGTTGCAGACGAACAAACCGAATCTTCTAACTCACTTATCCCCAAGAAATGGAAACACCAAAGCTCTCATCCCTTATCAAACTTAACCAGTGACCTAACCTCTGGAATAAAAACCAGATCATCGCTTCAAAATTTCTGTGCACACAATGCCTTCATCTCAAAATCGAACTGCACCATGTCACAAAAGAGAGCCTTGACCGATGAATGCTGGATGATTGCAATGCAAGAGGAATTGGAGCAATTTGAAAGGAACAAGGTATGGCATCTTGTCCCTAGGCCATCTCAACGTACTGTAATTGGTACACGGTGGGTCTTTCGCAATAAGCTAGATGATGTTGGAGAAATCGTACGGAATAAAGCTAGACTAGTGGTGCAAGGTTTTAACCAACAAGAAGGAATTGATTACGATGAAACCTTTGCACCGGTAGCTAGGCTTGAAGCCATACGAATGCTTGTAGCTTTTGCGTCTTTTCAAGGTATAAAGCTTTTTCAAATGGATGTCAAAACCGCATTTTTAAATGGATACCTTGATGAAGAAGTGTTCGTTGAACAACCTCCGGGCTTTATAAACAACGAGTTTCCCAACCACGTTTTTAAACTAGATAAAGCACTCTATGGTTTAAAACAGGCTCCTAGGGCTTGGTATGATAGGCTTTCAAAGTTTCTATTGGAAAATGGTTTCATGCGTGGGTCCGTGGATAAAACGTTGTTTATCAAGTCACAAGGAGATGAATCGTTGCTTGTGCAAGTATATGTCGATGACATTATTTTTGGTGCAACTAACAATGTTCTTTATAAGTACTTCTGATTTGATGACTTCGAATTTGAAATGAGTATGATGGGAGAACTTGGATTCTTTCTTGGTCTTCAAATCAAACAATGTGAAAATGGAACGATGATTCACCAACAAAAGTACTTAAAAGAAATGTTAAGTAAGTTTGGGTTAACTGATTCTAAACCTATGCCTACACCAATGGTGCCTAAAAACAAGCTTGATAAGGACGAAAATGGTAAGAGCATTAGTGAAAAGATTTATCGAGGTATGATCGGTTCCTTACTTTACTTAACCGCTAGTCGACCCGACATACAATTTAGTGTGTGTGCTTGTGCCCGTTTCCAAGCAAATCCTAAGGAATCTCATTTCAAAGCCGTCAAACGGATTTTTAGGTATTTGATTGGAACACAAGGGCTATATCTTTGGTACCCAACTCACTACGAACTTGATCTTGTAGGTTTTTCGGATGCGGACTATGCCGGTGACACATTGGATAGGAAAAGCACTTCGGGCATTGCTACCTTCCTAGGACCGTGTCTCATTTCATGGGCTTCGAAGAAGCAAAACACCGTTGCATTATCCACGGCCGAAAGCGAATATGTGAGTGCCGCTCTATGTTGTGCACAAATTCTTTGGGTACGTCAACAATTGCATGATTATGGCCTTACTTTCGAGACTACCCCTATTTTTTGTGACAACACTAGTGCAATTAATATATCAAAGAATCCTATACAACACTCACGAACTAAACACATCGACATACGACATCATTTTCTACGTGATCAAGTTGAGAAAGGTCATATTTGTCTAAGCTTTTGTAAAACGGAAAATCAAATTGCGGACATTCTTACAAAACCGTTAGAAAGAGAACAATTCGAAAGACTTCGGTCGGAAATTGGTTTATTAGGTGACATACCGCTAAATTAAAATTACGTTTTCCAATGATTGATTAGAGGGAGGAATTACATGTAATTAAATGTTAGCTAATATGGTAGAGTGCATGCAAATGTCGAACAAATGTGACTGACAACCGTATGAGTGCACTTGAGTTGTTTTTACATTGAGCTTCCAAAATCACTTTATGTCCCATCACTCCTATAAACCTACACCCTAGCCTCACTCTATCAACACTCAACCGTCCCTTCACCTAGATTAATTACACCAACCCATCATTTATATCCATGTTTCCACTAAATGCTCTCCATTACCCACTAAATAAACAACCACCCTTACCTTTTTCGGATTCCCAAAACCAAAACCGCCATTTAACCTCCCTTTTTATCCTCTCTCTTAAAAATGCCTCCAAGACTCTCAAAGGAATTACTTCAACTCAGAAATTCATTTAACCCAAAATACATTGCCAAGAAAAAGATGGCTCCCAAAACCGCTGCAAAACCTGATGAAACCATCTCTACCACGGCCAAGCCAACTGTTGCACGAAAGAAGACAACCGCCAAAAAGGGCGGTGGTCGTGGCAGAGGAGAAAGAAGTAGGAATCCTCCTATTTCTCTCCAATTAGATGCTGAGGTGGACATTGACACCGATGAAGAAGACTCCTGTTCTAAGGGAACCAAAAGGAATGAAGATATTCAAAAATCAAGTGGTGTTGTCGGAACAAATGAAAAGGGAGATCACTCAAGTGAGTTGAAAGAGGGGGAACTTGATGGAGAGAAATCAGAGAAAGAAAAAGAAAGTGATGAAAAATTAGAAAAATTAGAGGGAGACAAGGAAAAGGAAAGTAAAGAAAAATCAGAGGGAGAAAAAGAAAAATCAAATGAGAATGAAGGGGATCTAAACGAAAAGGAAAGGAAGGAGGATAGTAATGTTGTAGTTGAAAAGAATGATGATGATGTGCTCTTAAAAGATTTGGTGAATGACACTTTAGAGAAGGATAAGAGGAGTGAGATTGATGCAACGGAGGTCTCCACTGTTGAAAAGGAAATCGGTTCAAATGCTGAGAAAATCGATTATGAAGTTGTTGATGTTGAGGATCGTGATGATGCCACAGTGGTGTTTGATGATGGGCTTGACCCATTATTCTCAAAACCCGCATCACGAACCCGGTCCAAGAGGAAGATGCTTGAAATATTTGGTGATGATGACGAGGATGTGACCCCGGAGGCATCCCCTCCAAAAACCAAGGTTACCCAAAGAAAAAGGGGATCCGGATCAAAATCGAAAGCACCCAAAAGGGCTCGTTATCAACGGGATTTACCGAGCATAAATGAGGATGAGATCATTGAGGAGAAGGTGCCTCTCAACACATGCATGGACCTTGTTATTGCTCCTTTTGCCGAATCATTCAAGAATGATATCCTCAACCATCTCAATTCTCTTGATCTCCCGGAGGAGATCTTCAAGATATGCCACGGTATGCTGCTTTGTTGCTTCCACAGTGGTCGTCGTTATAAGAAATCTTGGTATGACACCTCTCCTGCTTTTAAATATTTCAAAGAGGCCATGTATGCACAGGGTTGGGTGAATCTGTTGGACAAATATAGTCACATGTACTTGTCCGAAGTCATCCAATTCTATGCAACAGTCAAGGTGGATGTTGAATCTGGAACTCTCTCAGCCTTTATCAATCAGAAACCCTTTGTCCTAACCATTGACCAACTTGCTACTCATCTTGATATCTGTAATGTCGGGCTTACCTCTTTCCCAAAACGTGATTGGGGTGAAATTGATGAGGTTACCTCTACCCAGGTCATGAAGGTTCTTCGACCTCATGATGATGATGGCCCTACCAACATATATGCCTTTGAATTAACCGCACCCATCCGGTTCATCTTTAACCTGGTTTTTCGTAACCTTGTCCCTTCCAACAATAGCCGTGGGAGATGTTCTCTTCTTGACATGCTCCTAATTCATCACATTGTTAAGCACAAACCCATTAACCTTCTTCGCCTTATGTTTCATCGAATACTTGAGATGTCCACTGAGTTCCAAAGCGGCAACTTTGACAAAAATGCCGTAGTTCCTTATGGTATGTGGCTCTCGATAATTTTTATGAGGGAAGGGTTAGTGTTGAAGGGAAGCCCTGCTATTGAGAAATTAAGTGATGAGATGACACCGGGTCTTCTTTCTCGGATGAACTTGGAGATTAAGAATGGCAAATTGGAAAGGAAGAATCAGTCGGGTTCTACAGTGGGTTCTACCGTTGAAATGGGTGTGGTCCTAGCAAAGTTGGATGAGCTCCTTGGAATTGTGAACCGATTGGTCAAAGAACAGGGCAAGTTGAGGGATGAAGTTGGTGATCTTCGCACCATGAATGAAGATCTCCTTGAACGTCTTCAGAATGCCTCCTAAACTCATGCCTCTTTAAACCGTTTCTCCTCTTGAACTTTGGCTCTTTGTTTTGTTTTAAGACACTCTCTTGCACCTTCGGTTGTTTGTTTTTCTCTTGCTTGAACTATTTGCGTGTGTTTTAATCGTGTTGCTTGCCTTTTGGACATGTTTTTCTCCTCCTTTGACGATGTCAAGAGGGGGAAGTAGTTTAATTATGCCATGTGTGACCTTTTAACTCTTAGGCTAACGTCCACCTTAATTATGTCTTAGCTTCCATGATTAGATGTTTTACTTTGGCCAAGCATGTTGCACCTTTCGACTACCTTGATCATGTTTATTAATTATGCTTATGATTGAAATTGACCAAAGACCGACTAACCATGGGCTAAGGGGGAATATCACACATGTTTGGACTTGTCATCATCAAAGGGGGAATTTGTTAGAACACATTAGATTGATGATGCCAAGTCCCCTTGTTATTTGATTGTTTGCTCTTAGTTGAAATAATTAGTGAATGAAGCAATCAAATGGACTTTCAACAATGATTCAAGATGATCAAGTCAATCAAGGAAGTCAAGACAATGATACTTTCCAAAGCCTTAGTCGATATGTGTAAGAGTAAGTGTAACATTCTCATTTAAGTCAAGTAATGGCAAAACCATGCAACGGTACGTTGTACCGTGGTTTCCGGTACTATCATACGGAGGAGTTTTCGTCCAAATGTTTTTAAGTGTCAAAACTTTGCAAACTTTAAACCTTAAACATTTGTATTTTCAGAAACTTGAAAACAATCTGAAATTTTGGAGTCACAAGCCCACTTGACTAAGCCTCTAGATTTGTGCAAACACCTTTTACCAAAATGGCAAAAAAGACTTGTCAAACTTCTAAAGTAAGAAAGGCTTTTTGCCATTTCGGTAAATTGTCACATGTTGAGTGTAGAAGCTTAAGTTTTCTGATTTCTTAAGCCCCAAGCCTATAAGTCTAACACTTACCATCACTCAAAGCTATTATTTATATATTGGATTTAATTCTTCAAAGTGTACTTACCTAAGACTAAATCCACTATAAATAGAGTGTCTTAGTCACATTTATTTCTTAAGACTTCCAAAGCATTTATTGTAAAAACCTTGCAAATCATTTGTGCATTGAAAGCTTTGTTCTTCAAGTATTTGCAAAACGTTTTTCTGATTTAAGTCTTCAAAATTGTTTTCGAAAAAAAAGCTGTAAAACCTCCAAGTATCAGTTCGCTGTACTGTGACATGATGAGTTTGTTCCATGATTCTCGTGTTAGATCTTCATTTTAATCTCCATGTTCATTTAGTGAACTCTTGAGATTCAAGATTCTGTAACACCTTGAGATAGAACCCATAAACTCTTGAAGCGGAGTAGCTTTAAGTTTGAGTGCAACCGGAGTAGGTTGGCGAGTTATTTTCATTGTAAGGGGTTTAGTAAGTTTGAGTAAATTTCTAAACAAGCAATAAAATAACGGTTGGACGTAGGCCTCGGAGTAGAGGCTGAACCAATTTTTTAAATGTCGTTTGTTTGTTCATTTACTTTTACGTTCTTCCACTTTGCTATCTCTCGCATGTACCTAATCAAGTTCTGTGTCACAGTCACCTATACCGTGACATAGAACTGCTGTATCTTCTTGTGAACTTACATCTAATTAAGTTTCTCAAGTCTTGTACTTTACTTATTCTTTACTTAAGTTAATTAATTAACCAAGTTAAGGATAAATTTTTAAAAGGTACACCTAATTCACCCCCTCCCCCTCTTAGGTGTTAATCGTTCTTAACTCTTCAACTACTATATCTAAGCAATATTTATTGTTAATCAAATATGTTAGCATTAAAATTGATCTATACTCCCTTTTACACAATAAAGGCTAAAATATCCTTAAGCATTTTACATATATTTAGACAATTATTTTAGAATCCGTGCAACGCAGGGACATTACAATAGTACTTTTATAAACTCCTCTGAATTGTACTCAAATTCCCAATATGTTATGTTTTATACAGTACTCCCTCCATTATTTTATATATGACGTTTTCGTTTTACGAGGTAAGCCTTTGACTTTCGATTATATAAAAATATACTCTAGAAAAAATTATGAAAATTATATCATTAGATTCGTCATAAAATTTGCTTTCAAAAGAGTATACATTTCATATTATTAATTTATATATTTTGAGAGATATTGAAGAGAGAAGTGAGTGTCTCGAAATATGAGAATGATATATATAAAATAATGGAGGGAGTAGTACTTTTATAAACTCCTCTGAATTGTACTCAAATTCATAGGGAATTGTTTGTTAACATAAAACACTAAAACGGTCAAATTTCTCGGCAAAAGATGTTGCATTTTCTATCTTATGAAAATCCGGAGCAATGATATACTTATTGATTATGAAACTTTACACCTGAAAAATCAAGACTAGTTTTATTCATCATCCCTCATTTAATAAACCTATGACCTTCTAGCTCTATAATCCGGTATTAGATAACGACATATAAAAATGCTATCTTTAGTGTAAGACTATATTGTATTCTCATTACCTATTTTTACGCCACTTCTTATGGAGTTTCTTACCTTTCATACGTACATTTTCCTCAATTTCTTTCCTTAATCAACTAAATACTTATGTATGGTGTGAGTTTGTTTCAAAAGTTAATTAACACAATTATCATCCACAAACTCTCTTGAGAGACACTAAGAAAAATGCGTGTAATTAGTAGATCTTGAAGAATTGCTATGCAAGCTTGTGGTAAAGGATTGCAAATGATTATAAATTACTTGTGCTACCTTATATTCGTATAAACGAAATACTAAACATTGTTAATTCTTAAGAAAAACAACACGAAGTGAAAATAATTAAAGTCCCAATGGCATCATGCATATTCCACGTTATCACTTTTCTAATTGTATGTAACTTGTTAGCTAGGCTACCTCTTCCAAGATATTTAGGTTTTTTTTATAATTAAAAATGTTTATTGATGCAACTTTTCTTAATCTTGATTGATTTATCAGGTTGCAGTTACAGTGAGCGAAGCAACATTTCTTCCGGTTTTAGCTGCCGGACACACGATGATGCGTGGAAGAGGTAAAGGAGCCGGACAAGGAGATTTTGGGTTTAACGGAGGTGCTAATGCGGGAGGACGATTCGGAGGTTCTGGGCAAGCATTTGGACAATTTGGTGGTTCAGGAAGAGGTGGTGGCATGGGACAAGGATTAGGGCAATTTGGAGGAGGAGCTAGTGGCATGGGACAAGGATTAGGACAATTTGGAGGTTCGGCGGGAGTTAGTGGAGCAGGACAAGCATTTGGAGGTGCTTCGGGAAAATTTGGATTTGGTGGTTCAGGAAAAGCATCCGGACAAGGTGGATTTTCCGGAGGAGGTAGTGGCTCGGGACAAGCATCTGGTGGGGCTTCAGGCCTTGGGTCAGGCCTTGGATCAGGGGGAGCATCTGGACAATTTGGTGGAGCGGCTAGTGGTTCAGGGCAAGGACAATTCAAAGGCGGATTCTCAGGTGGGTTTTCTGGTCAAGCATCGAAATCTGGCCAATTTTCTGGTCAAGCATCAAATTCTGCTCAATACTCCGGACAAGGCTTAGGAAATGGAGGCTTAAGAAGGAAATCCAGAAAACTATTAACAATATAGAACATTTGATTTATTGAAATAGTGGTTTAGTCAAAATAAAGCTTAATTTTTACCATCACTAAGTGATACGGAGTATTTATTAATCATAAGAATTACTCCTATTATTAGTTGTTGGTCCGCGTGCAATACATGACGAGACGTTTTTTTTTTTTTTGGATTAGGTAAGACTACTTTAGCAATAACACGACGAGACGTTAGTTAGACTACTTTAGCAATAAAGTAATAGTATGCCAGTTGGATAGTATTATTTGCTTCAACTTTTACGGATAACAAACACGTTTTTATTTCCTATTTATATGAAATTTTGTTACCTCACATGTCCTAATTAATTATTATGTTTGCTTTAACATATAGATTTAAGAACACAAAAACTTTAAAGAGATGGTCTCTTAATAGCGTTATTGAGAAATCTCTCACATCTTTAAGAAATAAAGAAGAAAATTTGCATTGATTTGTGATCCTTTGGGTCTATTTAATTGTTGATATGTGACTCTTTGTGTCGTGGTAGGATATATGTGAGTTTGATTAAAGATGTGAAGGGTTCTGTAACGATTTTCAACAGATTTAAATTACAGTATTCCCAAGCCCTCATGCATGTTAAGTATTAAGATTAAATAAAAGGGGTGATTAACAAACTTACTTGGATGCGGAAGAATGAATTCCAATAATATGCTAATAATAAGAAGTATAATAAAACCCAAATCGCAGATCCTTAAATAGTAATATAATCTGTGAGACCGTCTCACAATAACGCCCCAAATGCTGCGCCTCTACCGGTATCCACACAATATGAGTATGTATGCTAGTACAAATTTAAGGGCAATTTTCTTTCTTCTTTCTCCCTTGAGGTTTTATCTTTCAGAAAAACTGATATATAAACATCTCCCCTTATATCTCTATATATAGGGAGTTCAAGGAGAATCTTATACTATCTAGGATATGGAAAGTCTAATGGAATAATCTTTTATTATTCATATTACCTTTATAATAATTAATCTATATTAATTATAATTGGCGAAAACTCATCTAGTGTGTGACCTTGTAGGACCGATTAATACTACCCGAATCCTAACTCATTTAGGACTTAGACTACAAGTGGCTCATAGTAGAACATTCTAGCCACATAGAATTAATCGGTTATACAATATTCCGGACATATGGGCACACTAACTCTTCCAGTCTCCCACTTGCACTTATGTCCTATAAGGCATCATAATCTCTTTGCTTCTATCTCTTCATATGAGAATAGGGAAGGAGAAGTGTCATCCCTATAAATCTCTATCTCTTTTCTCGAATCTCTGAGTTGAATTGTTACAACAGACGACTGACTTTCACCTCGTCTGGGCATGGCCATGCACTTATACAATTCCCACTCTTCGAGAGGCCGAAGATGATAAACTCATTTCTCAAAGGAGGAGCAAATCCCATTTTGTCTAACCACATTTTGTCACACATTCTGACACGCCTGTCGTTGACCTGTCAAAAATAAAACCTAACGGTCTCAACTAAATATGTAGTAGAGGCAGTCGAGTATCGAATCCTCAGGGAGGTAATGCAACTACAGCTGTCTATCTCTAATCCTATGGTAACAATGGGGTTGATTGAATTTTTGATTCTAAACTACGGAGTAAAAGGAAGAGAAATAAGGCAGAGAGCAGTAAACAAGAAAATGATTTAGAACTATCAATAAGAGAGGGACATGCCGGGAACTCGGTTCACTACGGTAGTTTAACAACTTAGCGAAAAATGACTCGGGACGAACTAATGCGAGACGGATATTAGAAGGTCCTTTCGGTCCACTTCCCACCCTAAAATACCACTAACTTAACTTTCGTCCTCATTAGGGCAGTCTACTTTTTATAGCAGGCCTATTTAATCCAATCTTTCGATCCAGGACTAATTGTAGCCAGTTTAATGGGTGACATAGAAGCGTGCACTCAACTAGGTCGATAATTACAGTTATATTGCTATAGTGACAGAGTCTCTTATATCAATTCGTCTAATTCATTCACTACGTCGTCATTATTCTACCGCAGATCCCCTAATCCCAACATGAGGGGAGATTAGCTACTCATACTAGTAATTAATCTAACAGCATATAAACTTCCAGCAGATGACATGACGAAATAATAATAATAATAAATGATGATGAAAATTAGGGCAAGAAAGAATAAAAGCAATAGCATAAAAACAAGAAATAAACAACAATTGAAGGTTAATTAATATTAAAGAGGGAAAGAGAATTACAATCCGAGAAATTCCGGCGTAAAGAACGAAATCCCAGTGGAAAATAATCCAACGTCGAAAGTAACAAGTCTAATGTGTATGATAGTAAAAGAGATAGTCTCGAGTAAAAAAAATGATGCCTAATTAACCTAGTAATCCTTGGTTAAATAGGAAAAGTCTAAGTGTTATTGCAGAATAAACCAAACACGGCTAATTAAAGCCCACAGCATCGAAGGCTTCTCGATCGAGTAGGGAACACCACTCGATCGGCCATCAGCTCAGGGGAAACTCCTCGATCGACCTTCAGGGAACTCGATCGAGGACTGGTCATGTGTGGATCACTCGATCGAGTAAGCAGTAGCTCGATCGAGTCTTGGGAAGCTTAGGAATCACTCGATAGACCACCAAACAGCTCGATAGACCACCTGGGTCTTCAATTCAGCTCACGTCTTCACCAAAATGCCTCGTAAAGCGTGCAACGACTCTTCAAGTACAGCATCTCACTCTGGGATAATCCCGTCTCCTCTAAATGCATGCAAAAAGGACGAAATAGAGCATGGTTTCGCTACTTCCGCGATTATTCCTACAAAAAGGACAAAATACACCAAAGTAGCCAATTCGGGGCAAAATACTATAAAAACAGTATATAAATGCATGGAAATACGTGCTGAAATAGGCCAAAAAGACCGTACATTAGGCACGTATCAAATCTCCCCAAACCAAACCTTTACTCGCCCTCGAGTAAACTCAAAACTAAACTAATGGAACGGAAATGATAACTCAGAGCTAGCCTAACTTGTCCACTTGAACCACTTTAATGCAACAAAATCAACAATTAAAGCTAGACAGTCAATACGCAAACGAATTATACGCTGTTCAAAAATAAAGCTGACCTATCGACCTTGCAAGACCAACAAAACCGGACTCTCACGTGGTCACTCTTCTCTCATGAAGCAAAGGGCAAATGTTATATGTAAAAGAGAGAAGAAAAACAGTCACTCACCTAACTGCGACCTACATAGCATGCATGCAACAAAAATGAAAGACAATTCAAGTACTAATGCACATACTCCAACCAATAATGTCCGTCACAAAATTTAGGGTTTGCAAATGATATGGGAATAGTGAGGTTCAGGTGAGAAAAGGCTAAACAAGTTATGGAAATGTGGAGGTAAAAGCGTCAAGCTAGTTCCTAACAGGACCATAATAAACCATCCGGATCTCAACTGTCTGAAAGACTAAACACGGGTGCCCTTCACTTGGCACAAAACTCGCTAGACTGGAAACACAATCTCCTCAAAAAATGTAAAATAAGAGTGGAGGAGTCAGACGGTCACAAAGTTCCCTTTTTTAAACACCGTCTGAGACAATTAACAACCAACCAACCCTCTTGTCGATTGTACATCTTCGAACATCTTCTCAACTCTGACAAGAGGGTCCAATATTTTTCACAATTTTCCTCTTTTTTTTCGTGAATCACAGCTTTTTTCATTTTCTTTTTCCTTTTTTTTTTTCTTTCTTTCTTACTTCACGTTTTTCTTCCTTTTTCAATACTTTTTTTTTTCTTTTTTTTCTTTTCACTTCCTCCTTCCTCAATTCAAACACCAACTCCAAATGAGAATTACGGACCAAACTGCAACTGAAAACATACCACAAAAGGACAGACTAACTAGCTTGACTAGGCAGGCTTAGTTTGGAATGTGGCTAATGGGTCAAAAAGGCAAGTTTTGGTCAATGTGGAGCTAAATGGGTGAAAGATATAAAGAAAGGGAAATTGCAAGACCCTCCCTGCATGTGACACCAACCGCAGACCCGAATATGTGCATTTGACAAGAAATTGAATGTCATAAATGTGCAAATGAGACGAACATGCTATGCAAGGAGTACTACTCAAAATTCCTAATGAACTGGTCATGAATGTCACCGATTATTGGCTCTAAAAACTCAGAATTTTTAAGTAGTTTGCCAGTTTATCAGGTCAAGTCTAAACAGTCAGCTATTATTTGAACAGAAATTCGTAGACTATGCGTATGACAAAGCTAAAAACCATCAATAAGGTGCAAGGCTCAAGTGAATTGACAAGTTAAGCAATATCATCACGGGAATCTACCGTTCCGACTCAACCTATATGCAAAAATAAACGTGAATATTTTTGAATTTTTAACATTTTCTAATTTTTTTGAATTTTTGATTTTTTTTTGAAAATAAACAACACATGCGAACTGAAAAATTAAACGTGAATGCAAAACAAATGCAGATGCAGACTCAAAAGGATGCAATACCCTCCCCAAACCAAAACGGACAACGCCCCCGTTGTCCTCCAAAGATACACCAAAGAGTAATATGGGGGATGGAAGTATACAACCAATAAAAAGAAAAATAAAGGAGACGAAAAATAAAAAGAGTGAGAGAACATACAAGACACGAACTTCCCCAAACCAGCCAGAAAACTGGGGAAGTGAGTAGACCAGTAGCTACTCGTCGTCGGCACCGCTATCTCTCAGATACTCCGACTCAACAAACCCGTCTCCCCAAACCAAAGAACAAACAAGGGGGAGACTCGGTCGTCATCTCCAGTCGATCATCCGGACCGGGTACGAACGGAGGGTCACTCGCATCCTCTCTGGCAGCTCTCGCGGCCGCCGCTCTGCCCCGTAACCGCACCTCTCGTTCTACTGTCTCCTCCTTCTCCTCATCTGAGTCAGAGGATAGTGGAGGGTACCCGTCCGCTGGGTATCGGTAGAAGGAAGGATGCGGCCACCCCTCTGGAATCGGTCGCCGGGCCCGGATGTGGAACTCGTAGAGAGGGAATACGGCTAAAGCCATATCCCGTCTCATCTCGAAGGTACCGCACAACTCCGGAGGCAAGGCATCACGACGCCCTTGGTCCGTGACCGCGGGCGCCTCTAAAGCGGGAGGGCAAATAAAATTGGCCGAAAAACCGAACCGGAAGGAGGGTCAAGTGGAGGTGGAGTGTGAGTCCGAGTGGGTGTGGGCCGAGGCCGAGGCGTGGGTGTCGGTCCCGGCTGGGAGCTAGAAGATGCTCCAGCCTCGCGCTTCCTCTTCTTCGAGGAAGAAGAGGGAGGGGTGAAGGTAAGGTGGTAGGTAGGTGGAGGTGGCCTCGCTCCCTCGGCGGCGGTAGGGAGCGGTGAAAGTGGCGGAAGGGTGGAGCACGGCAAGGTAGCAATGACGTGGAACTACGGATCTTCCACGTCCTCGCGCTCCCCCCTTCGCCCGGGAAACCAGGTCAAGGTAGCCATGGCATCCAGGTCAAGGTAAGCCACCTCGTCGGGTACACCGAGTCCTGGCTCGGTGGGGTAAAGGTGGCGGGCAATCCTAGTCACCACCCGCCGCAGACAATCTGCGGTCTTAACCCGAGTCCCAATACTGTTCCAATCTTTGAGCTACCGAAAGGCAATGTTCGGAACAAACGGGTACCGTAGTCAATGTTGAGGTACCCCGCGAGAATGGCTAGCTCGGTGTTGGTAACGTTATTGGGCTCGGGCGCCCAAAGATGGTCTCTGCTAGCGACGCAAGTAGTAACGGGCGCGGTAGATGCACATGAGCTCCCTTCCGTGTCCGGAAGGGAGTGTGAGAGAGAGCACCCGCAGTAGCCGAAGGGGCTCTCTAGGTGGGGCAGTGGGACCATCACTAACTAGTCCCAAAACCTCCCCAAACTTGGCCAATGTCCAGTGATGTGACTCATTACGGAGTCGGAAGTGAATGCAGGCAATGGAGTGGTCAGCCTGGTAGGTGTCGGTGTCAAAAGAGTAGGAGCTAAAAAACTCGTAAGTAAGGGTGCGAATAGTGGCCTCCTGCATGGTGATCAGACCCGACATACCCGTCCCGTTCAATAAACTACAGACCTCCTCATAGATGCCTAAGGTCTCTAAGTCAGCTCGTGCAAGGAAACGGGTGGAGGAGAGGGGGCAATGAAGTAAAGCGACTAACCGGTTCCGGTGAGCCTCTGAAGTGAAACGTACCGAAGGCATCTTCGGTAGAGGTGCGAGTGCGCCCTCCCTCGTAGAAACAGCCTCAGAAGGGCTGGAAGTAACGGCTAACTGGCTAGCCTGTGGCTGGCTAGCCTGCGGGTGTAGCCTCGGTGGTAGCATACCAGGTTGCTGGAAACGGGGTGTCCGTCCACAGTCCAGTAGAGAGAAAGGCCTGGTGGGAGTGAGGGTGATGGCCTGTGAAGCCTGAACCGAGCTCCCGGCTGTGCTAGCCGCGGAGTAAACTGTCCCTGCAGCTGAGACAAGTAAAACAGTCTTTGCAGTGGTGACCAAGGTAGAGCTAGTGGCGGCAGCGGGGGCACTTGCTCGCTCGCAGAAGAGCTGGAGGACGTACTAGTAGAAGAAGGAGAGCTCGCGTCCATCCTGCAAAGTGTCAAAAGAGCATGAATAAGAGAGTATGCTGCTAACCGTGGTTAAAACAACCCGCTAACCAACATGTGACAGCAAATGTGAGGCCCTATCAGTCGAAACAATCGACTTACAGCATACAAAACCCAACAATTCCTCAAAAAATTCGAAAGACAGCATGTAAATGGTGATGATATGATAAAACATTGACTGCAAAGGGGCTAATACATCATGAAAAACCTAAAATGGGGCATGTAGCACTCCGGCAGTCAAGAGTAACCATTTACAGCGCGAGATTCCCAAAGACTTCACAGCATATAGAGGCGAAAGGGGACGGGAGAGCAGTTAACAGCGGTTGACAACAGTGACAAACAAAGCATGGAAGCAAACAACCGTCTGACAGTCGAAATTTCGACTCACAGGAACCCTAGTCGCGGAAGTCGCGCAAAATTCGAATTTAACATGCAAAAACAGTGGGGAATTGCGAGAACATCATCAATAAGCGAAGCAAGGGCAAATAAACACAACAAAATCGAAACAAGTCGACTGTACATGGAATTTTCGAGCCCTAATTCAAATCACCTCATAAAAATTCAAAAAAATTGAAGATAAAATGCAAGGAGGTTGAATGGACACTTACTTGATGATGATTGACCTACAATGTAGCAATTAAACTCCAAACAACAAACAACAATGGCGGAAAATTGATCGACAAAACCGCAAACCCTAATCCCCTTTGAAAACCGTAAAAACGAGCAAGAAAGAGGGGGAAAATAAGGGGTTATGGAAGAATAATTGACTAACAAGAGAATGTAGGTGGTAGATTTGATGATTTTGGGCAAGAAATGGGGATTTGGGGAAAAATCAATCGCAATTAGGGTAGAGGTTAGACGGAAATTAAGGGTTAAAACAATTTAGAAATGAAAACTGAAAATAAAAAGGAGTTAAGTATAGAAAGACTCCCGTCCACTGTTCATTTCACTCGATCGAGTGATTTTAAATCACTCGATCGAGGTCTTTGCTGTTCCCCTTGCTCGATCGGGTAAGGACTCCTCGATCGACCTGTTTCCTTTTGGTCTTCCTCGATCGAGTAACCAGCCAGCTCGATCGACCCAATAGCCATTCGATCGAGTACAAAAATACTCGATCGAGGACTTCCTCGTGTATATTTCCTTGAATTTCTGCCTTTACTCCCTCGAAATGCGTGCATTTCCCCAAACCTGCATAAAACACGTCCCAAAATACCAAATATGCAGAACACAGTCTATAGTCTTAGTCTCACGCTAAAAAGAATTAAATGTCTAAACTAAATGTCCTAATTAAAACGTAATAAATAAAATAAATTCAAAAGAAATTCGACCAAAAATTTGTTACAATTTGTTACACGGGGCATTTCCCCGTTTAATTCCGTCATCATCTCGTCGAGCCCCTTCGTGGGCTTCTGACTGGAGGACGTCACTTCAGCGATGCTGACCGTCCTCTTTGACTTCCAAGAGCTTGAATTTCTGAGAGGGGGAGGAATATAATTCCAATCTACGTAGGTGCGAACTGTCTTTGTTCTCGCCCCTGCGTCAGCTTCCTTAGCCTTCTTGGCTCCAGTTTGATTGACAATGGTTCCACCGTCCTTTGATCGCTCCTTTCTTGCCTTCATCCGCACTGCAGATAAGGACAACAGACGAATTTTCCTCCTTGTTGCTCTCAATCTGAGGCGGAGGGTTAGCAATAATAGCAATATTCTCCAAACTTTCGTCTGGAGTGTCAATAATAGGGTCAACAGAAGAAAGGGCATTGCAAGGCTGAGCTTGCATGGGAGCCCTCCGGAATTGGGACTGACGAAAAGTCAACTCCTCATCCCCTACCGGAAGGTCAAAGTCTTCCCCCGACGTCTATCACTTTGCACGGGCGTGGACAAAAATGGTCTCCCTAAAATGATAGGGGTATGCACATCTTCGGGGATATCTAGGACGACAAAGTCAACGGGAATAAAGAACTTCCCGATCCTAACAGGTACGTCTTCCGCTACACCTAGTGGCCGTGATAGACTACGGTCGGCCATCTGGACAGTCATATTGGTGCAACTCAGTTTTGTTACACCAAGTCTCTTAGCCAGAGACAAAGGTAGAACACTTACGCTAGCGCCTAAATCGCATAGCGCATTATCAATCAAATTCATTCCTATGTGACAAGGGATCGAAAAACTACCCGGGTCTGATTGCTTAAGAGGTAGCTTATTTTGAGACAGGGTGGACCCCATCTCAGTCAAAGCTACAGTCTCGTTATCATTAATGGTCCTCTTACGTGCTAAAATATCTTTCATAAATCGTAAATAAGAGGGTACCTTCATGAGCAATTCAGTGAACGGCACGGAAACTTCCAAACTCTTCAACAGCTCAACAAATTTGCTAAATTGTTGATTAATCTTTGTATTCTGCAGCCGCCTCGGGAAGGGAACAGTAATTGGAATCTCAAGTCCCTTATTTCTCGCCTCCAAAGTGTCTTCCGGCGCAAGTTCGGTGTCCTTTGGGCGCTTCTTACCTCTCGAACGAGGCCTTTCTGGTAATTCATCGCTTAAACGAGCACTAGCAGGCTCTCGAATAAGCTTCCCGTCAACAATATCAGGCGATCGAGCAATGGGTCCACTCGATCAACCTGTTTCTGCATCAACTTTAGTCGATCGAGCAACAGTACCACTCGATCGACCATCTTCAACTTCCAGTTCACTCGATCGAGCAGAGTGACTACTCGATCGAGGGCTTCCCTCACCAATTCCACTCGATCGAATCGGTTCAAGCACTGGACTTGATCGATCGAGTAGCTCTTGTGTCGTGAGTCCCTTTTTCTTACCAGAACACTGTTCATCGACAGTTTCAGCTATTCCCAGGTCTGATTTCTTCATTTCTGGTCCCTCATAAGAGAGACCGCTTCTCAACTCTATCAAATGTACCGTCTCATTTGGGTTCTTGTCATTTTGAGTCGGTAAATGACCGGGCTTCCTGGAGGATTGATTTTCGGCCAATTGCGCAACTTGAGTTTCAAGCGCCTTGAATGCCGTGTCCTTCTGCTGTAACTGCTTTGCAATGGACTGCATCATGGTCTTTAGCTCACTTATCTCACTCACCCCACTAGATGACGAAGCACCTTGGTTAGGAGGGTTGAAAGACGGAGGCTTCGATAGCCTTGTTGCTTCGGTGTGGCGGAATGTAAGGTCAGCTGGCGATTTGGAGGGGGTGGGGTTAAGCACGTTGTTACGATTACTCCACCTCAGATTGGGGTGGATGTTTGACTCGTAATGAGTGTTGTTTTGCCTGTAATGTTGGAAGGCAGCACATTGCTCATAAGGAGTAGGACAGTATTCAGAGACATGTCCTTCTACCCCGCACCTCGTACAGACGAAAGGACCGTCTGTCATAGCATTAACCTGGTACATCCCGGCTTGAAAGCTCCCCTAGCTCATACTTATCGAACCTAGCGTAAGGGGCTTCTAATGCAGCCACTGAAGACGACTCAGCAGCTCTCCTTTGGTTTCCCCTCGAATTTCCGTATTCGGCCCTGTGAGTGGCCAAATCGTCAATGATTTTCCATCCTTTCGTCGGCCCCAAATTGTCGAAAAATCGACCGTTAGCTGCCGCATCTAGAATAGCTCTCTGATCATCATATAAACCATTGTAAAAATGGTTACATAGACTCCATTTCTCGAAACCGTGGTGCGGTATGGTCCGCACCAATTTCTTAAAACGAAGCCACGCCTCATGGAAATTCTCGTCGGGCCCTTGTTTGAAGCTAGTTATCTGAGCTCTGATGGCTATGGTTCTCGAAGCAGAGAAATACTTCTTATAAAACGCCGGTGCTAGCGAATTCAATCATTATGCCGTGAACAGCTTTGTCCAAATCCTGTACCACTCCCTTGCAGCATCGCGGAGTGAGAAGATGAACATAGTTTCTTTGATCCGATCACCACACACCAAATGGAGGAGGTATGGAGCGGCGAGTCGATGAAGGTCTCCATATCTTGAGCCGCATCTTCTTTCGCACTCCCCCGAACGATTTTTCTCTACCATGCTGATGTAAGAGGGCTTCGGTTCGAACTTTCGGCATCTCCCGTGATTCGAACCCCTTATAAAGATTGTCACCGTGGGCTCGGAGTGACTAGCAATGGATGCTTCCTCGGCCATTTCGGTACTTCGGAAAAGTGATAGACTCAAGTGAATAGTCGGAAACTGGAGAAGACGGCGGGTTGTCTTCGAAAAGCTCGTTCTCGTAAAAATTGCCGCGAGAACTGGGCTCTTCCTCTTCCTGTTGCTCTCGAAATAGTCTCCTCTTTGCGCGACAGATCTCTCAATCTCGGGATCAAAAGGTAGCAAAGGGGACCACCTTGCGACTGCGCATAAGACGAAACTACAGACAAGATATGAGAATAGTCTAAGGAACGATGTTCCTTAAACTAAAAAGGAGAATTAAAAATAAAAACAGCTAGTAATTGGAACAATTGCCTCCCCGGCAACGGCGCCAAAATTTGACACGCCTGTCGTTGACCTGTCAAAAATAAAACCTAACGGTCTCAACTAAATATGTAGTAGAGGCAGTCGAGTATCGAATCCTCAGGGAGGTAATGCAACTACAGCTGTCTATCTCTAATCCTATGGTAACAATGGGGTTGATTGAATTTTTGATTCTAAACTACGGAGTAAAAGGAAGAGAAATAAGGCAGAGAGCAGTAAACAAGAAAATGATTTAGAACTATCAATAAGAGAGGGACATGCCGGAACTCGGTTCACTACGGTAGTTTAACAACTTAGCAAAAATGACTCGGACGAACTAATGCGAGACGGATATTAGAAGGTCCTTTCGGTCCACTTCCCACCCTAAAATACCACTAACTTAACTTTCGTCCTCATTAGGGCGTCTCATTTTATAGCAGGCCTATTTAATCCAATCTTTCGATCCAGGACTAATTGTAGCCAGTTTAATGGGTGACATAGAAGCGTGCACTCAACTAGGTCGATAATTACAGTTATATTGCTATAGTGATAGAGTCTCTTATATCAATTCGTCTAATTCATTCACTACGTCGTCATTATTCTACCGCAGATCCCCTAATCCCAACATGAGGGGAGATTAGCTACTCATACTAGTAATTAATCTAACAGCATATAAACTTCCAGCAGATGACATGACGAAATAATAATAATAATAAATGATGATGAAAATTAGGGCAAGAAAGAATAAAAGCAATAGCATAAAAACAAGAAATAAACAACAATTGAAGGTTAATTAATATTAAAGAGGGAAAGAGAATTACAATCCGAGAAATTCCGGCGTAAAGAACGAAATCCCAGTGGAAAATAATCCAACGTCGAAAGTAACAGTAGTCTAATGTGTATGATAGTAAAAGAGATAGTCTCAGAGTAAAAAAATGATGCCTAATTAACCTAGTAATCCTTGGTTAAATAGGAAAAGTCTAAGTGTTATTGCAGAATAAACCAAACACGGCTAATTAAAGCCCACAGCATCGAAGGCTTCTCGATCGAGTAGGGAACACCACTCGATCGGCCATCAGCTCAGGGGAAACTCCTCGATCGACCTTCAGGGAACTCGATCGAGGACTGGTCATGTGTGGATCACTCGATCGAGTAAGCAGTAGCTCGATCGAGTCTTGGGAAGCTTAGGAATCACTCGATAGACCACCAAACAGCTCGATAGACCACCTGGGTCTTCAATTCAGCTCACGTCTTCACCAAAATGCCTCGTAAAGCGTGCAACGACTCTTCAAGTACAGCATCTCACTCTGGGATAATCCCGTCTCCTCTAAATGCATGCAAAAAGGACGAAATAGAGCATGGTTTCGCTACTTCCGCGATTATTCCTACAAAAAGGACAAAATACACCAAAGTAGCCAATTCGGGGCAAAATACTATAAAAACAGTATATAAATGCATGGAAATACGTGCTGAAATAGGCCAAAAAGACCGTACATTAGGCACGTATCACATTCCTTGACAAGTTCAACCATCACCTTTATTGTAATACCCCGTAATTTTATGATATGAATATATATTAAGTTTTTTAATTCGAATAATTATGAATAAATAATAATAGAGTTAATGGAATTAATAATAATAGAAGCAGAATAAGATGATAAATACGAAATAAAGATAGTATTGTTTATAAGCATTGGGCCGCGTATTTGGTGTACCCAAATACATGAGTCGGGTTGTTATTCCGAGTTACGAATAATAATAATAATAATAATAATAATAATAATAATAATGAATATTAATAATAATAATAATAGAATTTGCTATAAAACAAGTTATCGAATAAGGGAAGGATTCATACCTTCTCCTATATAAGAAGACTACCTAAAGCTATATTCTCCATAATTATAATCTGAAAGTTTACATTAAGGAGCGAGAGGGAGATTAAGAAAGTATTGGTGACGGAATTAGCAAGCGCTAATTAATTCAAGGTAACAAATTCTAATCTCGTTTTGTTTTTATTATTATTAAGCTGAATGAACCGATCTTAACTGCTTAGAAACTGACCCAAACCTTGACGGAATCAGACCAAACTTTGGGAAGTGGTACGTGGGATTGCAAGGGTTGGATTGGGTATGTTGGTGGTATCAGGGAAGGCGTAGGGTGGCGGTGCCAGAAGGGTTTTCGAGGGCTGTGAAGGCGGGTTTAAAATAGGGGAGCAGTGGACTTCGACCCAATTTGGACCCATAAACGGACCTGACTTGACCTGGGATTGGTTGGGTTGCGACCTAGGCCGTGAGACGACCAGGATGGTTGTGGTTTTCTGGTGGTGGCCGAAATTTCGTGGGTGTTGAATGGTTGTCGATCCCGCATATAGACTCGGTTTTACCCTCTTGTGTGTGTCGAATGGACTCGGGTTTGGGTTGGTTGGCGTTGTGGTGATGGGTCGTTGGTTTTGGGTTGTTGTGGGTGGTTGTAGGTGGTGGTGGGTGCAGTGGGTGCCAGAGTTGCGCGAAAACAGGGGAGGTGCAGGGGTTGCGTGCGAGTTTTCGTGACCGTCTTAAGACGACTGCCATGGCCGTGTTTAGTGATTTTACCGGGGAAAGGGGACCACCGCTGGAGTCACCGTGAGACAGTGGTGTCAACAGTGGTGTCCAGAGGTGTTGATGGTGGTTGTGGTGGTGTTGGCGAGGGGTTATGTACACGGTGTTGTCGATGTCGGGTTTTCGGCAATCAGGCATGTTCGTGATTGTTGTTGCTAGGGCGTGATTGTTGAGGGTTGTGGGGATAGTGTGGCTGGTGGTTGGAGGTTGTTGGGGTGCGCCGTGGTGCAGGCTAGGAGGTGGCAGGCTAGGACGGTACCGAAGGTGGCTAGGGGTATTGTGAAAAGTGGGTTAAAGGAAGGGGTTGAACTCGGTGGTGCGTGAGTGTGTATTGGTGTTGGTGTTTTGTTTTCACGTGTTTTCACGGGTGAATAGGTGAGGGTCTGTGGTTTTTTTTTGTTTTAAAGACGTTTTTTTTTTTTACGTAGTAATAATTTAAAAGGGAAATAATTAATATACTTAAATTGTAATTGATTAAATTAATTTGATGATAAATTGAATAATTAATAATTAAGTTATAAAAATTCTTTATAATTGCTAGGTGACGGACTTATGGAACGGATTTATTGAAGAATATTTTTAGTAGATTGCATTAATTGGAATTGCTTGCCAGGTTGGAATTTCCTACTCAACTCGGGTTTTATTATTATGTGAATATATATTGAATTGTGATAGATGACGAGGTTATTGTTAATATTATGAAACAGTAATGGAGGTGTATGCTAAGTTGTTGACGTAGCCGTATAACTGGATTGTTATTGTTAATTAATGTTGGTTATATATGGTGTGGTGCGATTGTTGTTCAGTTGAGCATAACACGGAGGGTGTTACTGCCAGTTGTGCATAGCGAGTAATCATTACTGTCAGATGTGCATAGTAAGTAATTACTACTGCCAGAGTTAGTTGTGCATAGTAAGTAATTACTACTGCCAGGTGAGTATGGTACGCAAGTACTACTGCCAGTTGAGCATAGCATGGTGTTAAGGGGGTTGTGCTACTGCCAGTGATGTAAGTGAGTTGTACGAATGAAGTGATGAGAATGAAGGAAATCATATTTTAAATATCACATATTTTGGTTTAAAGTTCTAGTCATAAAAACTTAAAGATCTTATGCATGCAAAACTAGAATAAGAGTAAGGAAAAATCGTTTCATACCATATGAATATTTCGGCCAAATGGGCACAAATGAAGTCTCCTACATCACTTGTTCTTGAGCTATAATGAATATTAGGATGATCCTCCAAAAATCCCAAAATAGAGATTCTCCTCTTGATTGCACCCAAGATTATCCCTTATCCCCACAAAATAATATTAGCTAGATATTAGTTTAGTAGTTTACCTTAAAATTGATTACTAATACTCATATATTACATTAATATTATTAGTAATTTGATTTGAACAATTTGAATCAAGATTTCTCAAGTTTTAGAGAAATATGAAGGAGAAGAGAGAAAATGCATGTGAATGAATACAAGTGAAATTAAGAGAATAAAATTCTCTCTACTTCACTTACAAAACCGGTGGAGGGAGTAATATATGACCAATGCATGGTCTTTTCTTTTACTTTTGTTCTTATTAAGTAAAGTAGGTGTAAGACTACCCCACATTATAGGTAATCATAGTGTTTTATTTATCCATTAAACAAAACACCCACTCACCCATACTACCTACAATATTTCGGTCATAGGAGATAAAATGGACCTCCAAATTATTTTGTCAATTTGTCACTTGTCACACAATATGTCACATGTAGTATGATACATGTTATTAATTAATTTGATGCATATTTATCACATAAATATCATTTTATGAATTAATTAAATTACATACAATAAATTGACTAGTGATACTTGATCACATAAATAAAATGGGTCATATAATTATAATTCGCAACATTTTGTAATCATAATTAACCATTCATTCTTATCTCTATTGTTTCTCAAACAATAAACAATTTTAGTAACACGACATTTCAATTACTAAAATAAATCTTATTTAATCTCATTACAATAAGATATCAATATTCTCTCTCACAAATGAATACAAATGAATTGTTCAATTTTAAGGAATTGATCAACTTGTATCGTCATACAATTAATCAACTTTACAGATAAGGGCATCATCCTTTAGGTGTGACCTTAAGGGATCAACTGACCACCACCGTCCCACGACAGTAACGTCAAACTCTAGCAAGCCAATCGTTACCGATTAATGTTGATCAGTTGACTATAAAATGAATCATCCTTTACATATTCTTAAAAATGAGATTTAAACATGTGATCATCATGATCGACAATTATGATCGCATTATTGTCGGGGACACTCCAACAATCTCCCACTTGTCCTCGACAAGTGTGCGTCACCAATTCTCTTGTCCTATTACTATCTCCCACTCAATGCAAGGTGTCTTTCAGGTCGTACTTGCAAGTGATTATATCGAGAGTGGTTTCCTCGATCTGGAGAATAAATGATTGACCGGAATTTATTTACCATAGATACCTTCCGAGCGTGGCCACGCATTTCCAGTTCATTACTCCTCGAGTGGCCCTGAGATATTGTTCTAACCCTGACAAGGGGGTGGACAATTCCTATCGCACTTATTCCCTTCGACTAGCCACATCCATCATAACCCAAAATATGCCCATTTGACCCCATTTACGAAGGTCGTAGTAACACAAATCAAAGTTAATCTGAAATTGTGCCACCTTAGGCGAACAGTCTTTAGTCAAAATAATAGACTCATTAGAATACTATAGTAGCTCTCGCCACGACCAGGCTATATAAATTTGCCAGAACTCTATAAGCGGTCACTGCCCGACAAAGTGTTCCTAACAGTCTGCCTATGTGATCGACTAGTCATCTCACATGACCGTATGGCACTGAACTTGCCATCAATCGCATCACACTCTAGTCACTTCGAGACGTCACCTCATACAAGTGACTATGGGCGAATACTATGTTAATCCGAGTTCACTTTAACGGGGTTCAATTGTCTCTACAACCCGTTTGGATGTAACAAAGTATAAAAGGAGTTTTTAGATTTAAAAACTCGAACGACAAATGTGATTATCACATATGAAGAGTCAATACCTGATTACTACTTCATATTTTTATAATCCATTTTCATCTTATATGTAGTTGTTCATCTCAATGCAATTGAAATGACATATGACACGACTTATCATGTTAAGCCTATGAGAAGGCTTTGGTTAGTAGGTTTTATCAATTTCTTGTACCTAACTCAACCTTACTACATACTCGTTTTCCTTTGTAACGTATACATTTGCATTATAAAACTTTCTGAGTACGTCTCTAGATCCAATCTAGACATAGGCCATCTAGCCTTAGAACAGCTCCCACTGTTTTCACAGTGTGCGGGACTCATCCTTCTTGCACATCTCATGATTGCAAGTGTACTCAATTTTTGTTGTAAATATCTCTCATTGTTCTTTATTGCCCAGAACGATTCTAGAAAATCTATTTCTTAAATAACATAGCCACAATGGTTCCTAAACCATCCTAATGTGTTTTGATTATGGTTTTGTCGGAAACCATGCAAAATCTCAATTGTCAATTGTCATTTGTGTAACACCCTTACACAAAATTGCATCAAAAACACTTTGCATTACATCCTTAATGCTTCTGCAAGCACTTAAGGGTAATAATTATGGCTTACTTGGTAAATATTACTTAAATTCGATTTGAAACAATTCATCATACTCAAAGTATATGAAGTGTTATACATCATTTCCTATTTAATTGATTCGGCAGCGGAAGTAAATGGAATCAATCAAATATGTTCAATTCGATTGAACTAGTCATGAATCTTATCAACATAAGACTCCTTATTTGACATTAATATCATGTAGATTTATCTCCATAAATCTGGATATTAAAGATGTACTATATTTCTCCAAAAGTTTTAAATCATTCCCAATGATCAATATGTCATCCATATATTAGACTAATTAAAATTACCGTAACTCCCACTAAACTCCATGTATAAACACAACTTCTCGATTTATCGAGAAATGTTTTATAACATGATCAAAACATTGATTCCAACTCCTTGATGTCCTACTTAAGACCCTCTCTTAAGTTTCACATTATCTTAGGATGGCAAGAATCTACAAAACTCAAGACATGTATTGAATACATTCCTTCTAATTGAAGAAGTGGGTATTAGATTCACTCGCTATATGTATATCATCATAATGAAATACAATCCCTAAGAAGATCCGAATAGACTTAAGCATTTCAACTAATGTAAAACCCTTTGCCACCAATCAAGCTTTGATATCTAACAATTCACTTGGAATTGATTTCGGATTTTCATGGCTCTAAGCCTTGAATTTGAGTTGTGACTTAAACACTCTCATGTAAGTCATATGTTCATTACTTTCCAGAAGTAATCAACTTGAATCAAACAATTTCTTTGTAATTTGCAAGCTCTTTTCTTTCTAAAAGTAACACTAATTCATCAACTTCAACAAGTGATGACTTTAACCTCCTAGGTTTTGAAGAAACAACGTCTTACACAAAACGTCTCATGTAGCCAAGAAAGACCAGTTTCTTGCGACATAACATTCTTTGTGGTTCTTTGTGGCTCTTGAATGATTTCTCCCACTCTGTCTTCTAGAAATAAACTTGTATTCTAGAAAGACAGATTCACGAGCGACAAACCCGTTGTACTCGTGATTATAGTAAGGAAAAATGAGCATTTGTTTCTTTTGAAAACTTACAAACATGGTACCCTACCATTTCATATCTCATATGATTCGTTTTAGATTTAGTGGAAAAATAATTTAGACAAAATGATAAAATCCCCAAAAGGATCAAGTAACTCAAGGTAACTTGATAGAAGTCCAAACCATATCGAATAGCGTTTGATTTCTTTATCCAACAACACATTATCCCATAATGTGTGCTAAGAGAGATTAATTTGTGATACTATATCACATTTCCTTTGGCTTATATCAAAGTTTTCACTTTGATAATCCCATCACGACTAAATCGTGATTCTTTGAACACTTTGAACTTCTTCAATGATTTCTTTATTTACCTTATTAAGTGAACACATTAGTGTCAACTTAAATCGTTGGTAAAAGAAAATGATCAACCTATTTTGGATCAATGATTTACAACATCGATCTCCTTTTCAACCAAAAAGGCACGAGACATCTTGCTTTGAATACAAGATACGCATATACCATAAGATCTAATAGTTTCAAGAGTACTCGATAACTCTTTGCGTTCATCATTCCAGAATCTAAGGTTCAATCTTGGGTTACCAATTTGAGTCTTGCATCATCTACATGATATATCATTCTAGTTTGGTTTAGAATATCATCACCTTAATAATGGGCTAGCCATACATCAAATCGTGGTGTATAGGGTCACAAAAGTGAAACCTCTTTTGTATCTTAACAAGTTTATATTCTTATTTAGAGTTTATGCACATTTTAGTCATAATTAAGTACAACTATAAACCCAAAACTAGATTGATTACACAATGACTTTATCTCTCAACATCATTTTTGCTAGTCGTCATATTCTAATCATCTTATGTATCAAGTACAACGATGAAAACCACCACCGGTTTCTAATATTGACGAAGTAGTACTAGCAAAATTTATGTCAATCAAATAAACATTTAAAGAAGAAGGTCCCATTAGATGTCCCACAACTAACTTGTTGATTCTTCAATAATTTGGGGTAGTTTCCTTTCTATCGTCCAACAATTAAGATAATGGAAACTATATCGGTCGGGATTGATAGGTTTAGTATCGTTATTCTTAATAACTTTACTTTTAACATTACCTTGTATCAATTCCATTCTAATTTTACTTCTTTAAAACCTTATCCTTTTCTTAACGGTTTAAGAGAATGCTCTCACTCATTTCAATGAGTCTTTGCTAAGAGAAGCAAAATTGAAATTCATGAAGACTACTCTTCATTCGTTTGTTTAGTCTTAAAACTTTCATTGAAGTGGTTGCGGTATTTTGGTCAATTTTGATTTCAAACAAATCTAGTTACCAAAATGATGTAACGTTTCAAAGTACTTAACTCAATTAAGCATATGAGAAACAATTCATTGTAAGTAGATATGTTAGTCAAGAATCAAAAACCCTTTTGATCACGAATAACTTTTATCTATACTCTTCACAAGAGATCCTTACAATGGATAATACGAGGTTTTTAGAAGAAAAATTCAAATTTTGTCTTTAGTTACGATGTTTTAATGGAGATTTGAATTAAAAAATCGAAATGATATCGTATATGAATTGTGGTAAAGAAATAGAACAATATGATAACGGAATAGTGGAAAACTTAACATTTATCGTTTTATTAATACTTGTAAATAACAAGTAAAGCATTTACATAGTGACCTCTACCCAACTATGATAAATGATTCCAAGATCCAAATTCATATTAACTTGGGGCACGGTGTGCCGAAATACCCTTTATTAACATAACTCGGTGGATTAACTCTTTAATCGATTCTACTTTTAGAACTCTTGGTCGATAAAATTACATTAATATTTATCTCTAGCCCGAAACACATCCGGAAATCGTCGTGAATACTTTCGTTGAGTTCAATCCAAATTTCGAATAAATGTGTCCATGATCCAAATTCATATTAACTTAGGGCACGGTGTGCCGAAATACCCTTTATTAACAAAAATTCGGTGGATAGACATTTATCACCCACTTCCCCTACGTAACAAGGTTTGTACCCCGGTGTGGCCGAGTGCACTCCCTCACGAAATAGGTTTTCATGGTTTCTACTTTTTAGTAAGGCTAAGTCTCAATTGTTTATTTTAGCGAGAGGTCATGTCAATTTATTATCTATCACGTTTTAAGTGAACTAAAGCGGTGAACTAAGATAATTGTAATTGACACGGTCGATAAACTCGATTTAAAATGCATGTTTAGTTATGGCGATTTAGCGATGCATGCAACATATAAATAAAATGCAAATCATAAATTAAATCCTAGTATGGTCTTCCTAAAATAGTAAATCTAATAAACTATTACAAATTCGGAAACAAACTCCATTGGTCCCTTGAACTTCGGTCTTGGCACGCATCTCGAGGTAACACCGTCTTCATGGAAACTCCGGGAAATAAATAAATTACATAATCAATTACATAATTTCCTATTATACATTTGTAATTAAAATAAAAAAAATCTATTAAATTACAAAACGGTGATACGAGATCACAATAAATTACAATCGAATCGATATTCCCATACATTTCGGGTTCCCATACATTTCGGGTAATATCAATTAAAAACTAAGGCCATACTAAGTAAAATTACATAAAATTAAACTATGACAATCATAAATAAAATGCACCATTATAATATGTATGAACATGCCCAATTTTATGCTAAATCGCCTTTAAAGAGCCAATATCGTATATTAATCGGTTTTTACGGATTTGCGTGATTTAACCTTTTAAAATCACAATAATTACATAAAATCATATTTATGTACAAGTTAATTACCCTAACCATATTAGGACTCAAAATTAGTCTCCACTAACATTTTGACAATAATTAAACTTGGTTTCTTAAAATTGTTCATAAATGGACCCAAAAATACAAAATTATGCCATAAACTTCAAATTAAATCATAAAAATTTCAAATAATTTCAAAATTTGAAATTTAAACTCATGAACATTCTGGAAAAATACCATGACACTCATAATGTTCAAAAACTTAGGTTAAAAAATTCAAAAATCTATCAAGAAAAACAATGTTGCGGTTTATCGGATTTAACAATTATGATCCTAAAAATATGAGAAAAATTATATTCATCAAATTTTCATTTTCAGATCTGAAATATATGATAAAATACAACATGTGACATTTTTCTTTAGTCATGAAGTATGTTTTAGCATTTTTACTAATTAAAGTCACTATTTATGTGATTTTTCATCAAAAGTTCATAAATCATGCATAAAGACTTCATTATAGCCAAATATTTTACACACATCTTGTAAAATTGCATGTGACAACATACTAAATTTCCATGAACAGATTCGAAATGTAACTCATATTAACCTATTTTCCCATTTAAATACGATTTTAACTTGAAAAATCCATATTTCGAGCATAACAACTCATTTTATTATGAAAATTTACAGGCCATCAGTAGATAATATATGTGAAAACATATCCAAAAACCACTGGAAAAAACGAAGTTTAGATATTTTTAGTCCAAAAATGACATTTTTATCATAAAAATCACATTTTAATGCCATTATTATATAAAATGAACAATAAAATCCATAAATAAACCCAAAAATCCTAAATACATTTTAGGACCATAAACTTTAACATGAAAATAAATTTCGTGATATATCATAATAAACACAAATTTATAAGTTTTGTTTGTTAATCTTATAACTCGGAAAAACAATAACCGATTTGCATGCAAACAACCTAAGTCTCTGATACCACTTGAAGGAAATCATATTTTAAATATCACATATTTTAGTTTAAATTTTTAGTCATAAAAACTTAAAGATCTTATGCATACAAAACTTGAATAAGAGTAAGGAAAAATCGTTTCATACCATATGAATATTTCGGCCAAATGGGCACAAATGAAGTCTCCTACATCACTTGTTCTTGAGCTATAATGAATATTAGGATGATCCTCCAAAAATCCCAAAGTAGAGATTCTCCTCTTGATTGCACCCAAGATTATCCCTTATCCCCACTAAATAATATTAGCTAGATATTAGTTTAGTAGTTTACCTTAAAATTGATTACTAATACTCATATATTACATTAATAATATTAGTAATTTGATTTGAACAATTTGAATCAAGATTTCTCAAGTTTTAGAGAAATATGAAGGAGAAGAGAGAAAATGCATGTGAATGAATACAAGTGAAATTAAGAGAATAAAATTCTCTCTACTTCACTTACAAAACCGGTGGAGGGAGTAATATATGACCAATGCATGGTCTTTTCTTTTACTTTTGTTCTTATTAAGTAAAGTAAGTGTAAGACTACCCTACATTATAGGTAATCATAGTGTTTTATTTATCCATTAAACAAAACACCCACTCACCCATACTTCCTCCAATATTTCGGTCATATGAGATATGGACCTCCATATTATTTTGTCAATTTGTCACTTGTCACACAATATGTCACATGTAGTATGATACATGTTATTAATTAATTTGATGCATATTTATCACATAAATATCATTTTATGAATTAATTAAAATACATACAACAAATTGACTAGTGATACTTGATCACATAAATAAAATGGGTCATATAATTATAATTCGCAACATTTTGTAATTATAATTAACCATTCATTCTTATCTCTATTGTTTCTCAAACAATAAACAATTTTAGTAACACGACATTTCAATTACTAAAATAAATCTTATTTAATCCCATTACAATAAGATATCAATATTCTCTCTCTTAAATGAATTGTTTAATTTTAAGGAATTGATCAACTTGTATCGTCATACAATTAATCAACTTTACAGATAAGGGCATCATCCTTTAGGTGTGACCTTAAGGGATCAACTGACCACCACCGTCCCACGACAGTAACGTCAAACTCTAGCAATCCAATCGTTACCGATTAATGTTGATCAGTTGACTATAAAATGAATCATCCCTTACGTATTCTTAAAAATGAGATTTAACCATGTGATCATCATGATCGACAATTGTGATCGCATTATTGTCGGGGACACTCCAACAGAGAATTTGCAGGATGTCTATTGTGGTTGGATTATTATTATTGTTGTTTGGTTATTCCTACTCAATCTCGTGGTTGACAGTGTATTCGTGAACACCTGTAATGAACCATAATGGGGAGCAGATTTAACAAGTACTAATGATTAGCTGACTTAGGAGCATTTCGGACGTGATCTTGACTTGGACCATAGTTGCTGTCTAGATCACTTAGATTAGTTAATAATCACTTTATTTATTCTGCTGCGAGTTGAATCAAGTTTTATATTATGTTTATATTGAACAAGTTGTAATAATATGTAATCATTAAGTTTTAATTAAAGTACTTTGGTATTGTTGTACTTTGTTATTCACTACCTCGGGAAACCGAGAAGGTAACAGTCTTATTTATTTGAGAATGTCTAGCTAAAGGCTCCTGAATAAATGGGGGTGTTACATTTATAGCAACCAGTCACGGTTGACGTTTAATGATGTCAAAACTGTGGGAAGTATCGGTATACTTCCATTAACATTATAAGGATTATAACGAAATTATTATTATGAAAACTAGTCATAAAAGAATTGCATAAACAAAATAGAAAAGAGATGAAGATTCAACCTTCGGTCCTAGCAAAATCGGCCTAAGAACAATATCGCAATGATATTTGCCTATTAGTTGCACCCAAGATGCTCCGAGAAATGCCCCTCAAATTGCTAGAATGAGATCGCCAATTTTCTGTAAATTTTAGGGTTTGTGTGTGTGATTTTCTGATGAGAGAAAATGATAAGAAAAATTAGGTTAAAAGAGAGATAGAATAAAGATCTCCCTCTGAACCCTAATTTAACCGAAAAAACAAGAGGAGGAAAATTAGGAAGATTTTTATTTATTTCTTTTTCCTTTTATTCGGTTTTGGACCGAGCAACCCAAAAATATGAGGATAAAATCCTCTTATTTTTAGTTGTTATCTTAATGTATAAAAATGTGTATCTTTTATAAATTACCAATTATATTGACATGTATTAATAAGTCCACACACAACAGCTTGCAGTCGATTTATTAATACTGGTCTGTCAACATTTATTATGACAATATTGTATAATATATATTTTAATTATAAATATCGCATATTTATAATTAGCTGATTAAATATAACCGATTACATTTAATTACGAATTAACATATTAATTCGTCCAGGCTAACATTATATACATTAATTAAATATAACTTATTATATTCAATTTACGAATTTACAGTTAATTCGTCTCAGCTAATATTATTTAATCGGCATTAAATAATCGTCTCATCAACACATTGACTAACTGTTTAGTCATATAAGGCATCAATGTGATTATATTTCCATAACCACATATCTCAAACACATCTTTTAGGTGTGACTTTTAGGGACCAGTTGATCACCGCCATCAGTATGATAATAACGTCAAACTTTCTAGCAAGCCAACCGTTATTAGGTAATCGTTAATCAACTGATAAAATACGAAGTATACCCTTGTGACCCTTTAAGAGATTTATAAATGTTATCACACTAATTTGTGGAGGACACAAGCTCCAACAAACTCCCACTTGTCCTCACAAGTGTATGTGCGATAACCGATTCTCATATCCTAAAATTTCTCCCACTCAATGTAAAATAATTTGCAAAATCTGTATTCACAAAGGTCGTATTTTACAACTGATCAATATCAAGAGTGGTTTCCCCGACTAGAGAGTAACTTAACTGATAAACGAATCATCATTCGAGCATGGCCATGCATTTCAGTTACAACTCCTCGAGTGGCCCTGAGAAATAACTAAACCTGATAAGGGTTAGATATTTTCCTCAACTCGAATCCTGCAGATGTAAGCACAGTATGAAATGACCCAGAAAAAATTTACTTAGTCTCCACTTACGGCAGATCATGAGAAAGAAACCAAAGTCACCCAAAAACTGCCTTAATCTCAAGAGACAGTCGATAGTCAAAAGAATCGACTCTAGGAACACAATGGATGTCCTATCCACGACCTGGCACCGAATGTTTTGAAACATTTAGGACTCCATTACGTTGTCACAAAAAAAATGTCCTGCGAGGTATCGTTATAATCTCGCATCTGTGATCGATCAGTCAACCGTTTGACTTATGGCTCGTTGAACCCACCATCAATCAACTGCACAATATAATAGCCAGAGTTATCAGCTCATTGAGGCGATTACGGACCAAAACAAATATAATGTAATTCAGTTCACTTTGTGGCGTTCAATATTGTCGGTACAATCCATATGAAAAACAAAATATTATAAAAACGATGAAGTTATAAATAGTATATGAAAAAGATAATGTATCAAATCCATAATCAACTACTACAACTCAGGAACACGTTTAATTCCCATGGAAATAACGTGCCCTTCATGCTTATCAAAATTCTACAGTTTAGTGAGAGGGTCCGCGATGTTATAATCCGAAGCTATCTTGTCAATCACTATCTCTTCTTGCTCCACGTAATCACGGATCAGGTGAGCTTTCCGATGTACATATCTAGAATTGTTGCTAGACTTTGGCTCCTTAGCCTGGAAGATGGCACCTCTATTGTCACAATAGATGGTGATCGGGCCATTCAAACTAGGAACTATCGTAAGTCCTTGTAAGAATTGACGCATCCATATAGCTTCCTTTGCTGCTTTCAAAGCGGCATAGTACTCGGATTCAGTGGTAGAATCTGCTACAACATCCTGTTTGGAACTCTTCCAGCTGACCGCATCACCATTAAGAGTGAAGACGAATCCGGACTGAGATTTTGAATCATCCCGATCCGTTTAGAAGCTAGCATTTGCGTAACCGATTGCGCATAGCTTAGTATCTCCTCCATAAGTCAATACCCTATCCTTAGTCGTCCGTAGGTATTTAAGGATATTTTTAACAGCTATCCAGTGTGTTTCACCTAGATTCTTTTGGTACCGACTCGTCATACTCAATGCATATGCCACGTTTGGACGTGTGGATATCATGGCATACATGATTGATCCTATTGCAGATGCATAAGGAACACGACTCATACGCTCAATCCCTTCAGGCGTCATGGGTGACTGAGACTTGCTCAACTGCATCCCAGACGTCATTGGAAGGTTCCCCTTCTTGGAGTTGGTCATGCTGAACCTCTCAAGAATCTTATCCAAATAAGACTCTTGTCTCAGTGATAACGTTCGTCGTGATCTATCTCGGTAGATACGGATTCCCAATATGCGTTGTGCCTCACCCAGATCTTTCATCTGGAAATGGTTCTTCAACCATCCTTTAACCGAAGATAAGAGAGGAATGTCATTCCCAATCAAGAGTATGTCATCGACATACAATATCAAGAATAAAATCTTGCTCCCACTCGACTTAATATATAAGCATGGTTCCTCGACCGATCGATTGTAACCATACTCTTTTATCACCTGGTCGAAACGATGATTCCAACTCCGAGAAGCTTGCTTAAGTCCATAAATGGAACGCTTAAGCTTGCATACTTTCTTAGGGTGTTCAGGATCTATGAAACCTTCAGGTTGCACCATGTACAACTCTTCCTCCAAATAACCGTTTAAGAAGGCGGTTTTCACATCCATTTGCCAAATTTCATAGTCATGAAAAGCGTCAATCGCTAAGATAATCCGAATGGAACGCAGCATAACTACGGGTGCAAAAATTTTATCATAATGCAAACCGTGCACTTGAGTGAAACCTTTTGCCACTAGTCATGCCTTATAGGTATCTGGTTGCGCGTCTACAGAATGCTTTATTTTGTAAAGCCATTTGCACTGTAGAGGTTTTACCTTATTAGGTAAATCAACTAGATCCCATACGTCATTCTCATACATGGAGTCCATCTCGGATTGCATGGCTTCAAGCCATAGCTTTGAGTCGGAACAGGCCATAGCACCTTTATAGGTAGCGGGTTCGTTACTCTGTTGGAGTAAAACGTCATTTTCCTCGACCATATCAATGTATCTGTCCGGAGGATTAGAGACGATACCCGGCCTCCTAGGTTCCTCAGGAATATTAACCGTATCATCAGTTGGAGGAACAACTTCCTCCATCCGTTCCTCGGTTGTTGGTTCTGGAATCTCCGACAGCTCGAAGGTTCTATTAGTTGTCTTGTTCTCGAGAAATTCTTTCTCTAAGAACGTCGCACTAGCCGCAACAAAAAACTCGATGTTCGGTAGGCGAATAGAAGTAATGACCAAACGTTCCTTTTGGATAATCAATAAAGTATGTCTTGACCGATCGCGGGCCGAGCTTATCCTCGTGTCTCCACTTGACATAAGCCTCGCAACCCCAAACCCGAATAAAGGACAAGTTAGGGACCGTTCCCTTCCACATTTCATATGGAGTCTTGTCGACAGCTTTAGTCGGACTTCGGTTAGGTATAAGAGCAGCTGACAAAAGAGCAAAACCCCATAATGAATCAGGTACTACCATGTGACTTATCATGGATCGAACCATATCATGTAAGGTTCGATTTCTCCGTTCGGACACACCATTTAATTGAGGTGTTCCAGGTGGAGTTAACTGCAAAACGATTCCACAGTCTTTAAGGTGTTGATCAAAGTCATTTGAAAGATATTCGCCACCCCGATCTGAACGGAGTGCTTTAACCTTTCTACCCAGTTGGTTCTCAACCTTGTTCTGGTATTCCTTGAATTTCTCAAAGGACTCACTTTTATGCTTCATCAAGTAGACATATCCGTATCTACTCAAATCGTCTGTGAAAGTGATAAAATATCTATAGCCATCTCTAGCGGTAATTGACATAGGTCCACAAACATCAGTATGTATGAGTCCTAATAGGTCACTAGCGCGCATTCCAACACCTTTGAAGGAAATTCGAGTCATTTTGCCAATGAGACATGATTCACACGTGCCATATGTAGAAAAATTGAATGCGGGAATAGTCCCATTATCGATGAGTTTCTTTACACGTTTCTCATTTATGTGTCCCATTCGACAATTCCATAGATAGGTTTGATCTTTGTCACCAACCTTTAATTTCTTATTATTCACGTGTAATACTTCCGTGGTTTGATCTAAGATGTAAATTACATTAATGGAAACTGCTTTGCCATAAATCATTTCATTTAAAAAGAAAATACAGCAATTATCCTTTATTAAAAATGAATAACCGTCCTTATCAAGTACGGAAACTGAAATAATGTTCTTAGACAAACTGGGTACATAGTAACATTTATTTAAAAATAACTCAAAACCAGTAGGGAGTTGGATTACATATGTTCCCTTCGAGACAGCAGCAACTCTAGCTCCATTCCCGACTCGCAAGTCCACATCACCCTTTCCGAGAGGTGTGATGTTTCTTAGGCCCTGCAAATGATTACACAGATGAGAACCACAACCAGTATCAAGTACCCAAGTTCCGAAACTCGCATGGTTAATCTCAATCATATGAATATAAGATGACATACCAACAGGAACGACACGGCCTGCTTTTATGTCCTCACGGTACACGGGACAGTTCCTCCTCCAATGTCCAGTCTTGTGACAATGGTGACACTCAATGTCACCGCCCTTGCTCTTTGCTTTGCCTAGTGAGCCAGTAGTCTCACCAGGCCCACTCTTACCGTTTCCTGGCTTCTTGAATTTTGGCTTACCTACAGTTAGGTCGCCTGGAGCTTTGCCCTTACCTTTATTCTTTGTTGAAATCGTAAGAACATCCTGCTTCATGCTCCCACTCAATTTCATATCCTTCTCGGTCTGTACGAGAAGTGAGTGTAGCTCATGAGGACTTTTCTTCAAGTCATTCATGTAGTAGTTTGCCCTAAAAAGGGCAAAAACATCGTGAAGAGAATGAAGCATACGGTCAATGACTATGCTCTCACTGATTTTACAATCAAGTGCCTCCAATTTCTCGACATTCTCAATCATGTTAAGAATGTGTGGGCTAACCGGTTGGCCCTTTTGGAGTTTCGCATCAAAGAAGCGACAGGTATGCTCATAATTAACGATTCTCGGTGCTTTTGAGAACTCGTTAGTGAGCGTGGTGAAAATCTTGTTTGCACCTTGGGCAATGAAGCGTCTCTGCAAATTGGTTTCCATTGCAAAGATGAGTACGTTCTTTATCGCACCCGCTTCCATGACGAAATCACTATAAGCAAGTGACTCGTTAACTCCTGCATTGGGGCCTTGGTTTAACGGTATTGGCTCAGTTAAGTACTTGAGCTTACCGTCAGCAATGGCAGCATTCCGTAGTGCTGCCTCCCAGTCCGCAAAGTTTGACCCATTATTCTTCAGTCGTGTAAACTGATTCATGTTGTCCATAAAAACTTTAAGCCAGGACTCGCGTCCAAGTGTGGCACTCGGTATTGGGATTTCGTTATTTCCAGCCATTTGTTGTAACAGTATTATTAAAATAAACGTATTCTACACTGCGAAAAGAAGAATAAAAAATAATAAGCATATGCATCATTTTGATTTTAAGTCTTAATGCAGAACTGTTATAAGCGAAGACTTGTGCATTTATACAATTGACCTCCCTCAAGAATTATGTAAATGATCCCAAGACTCAATTATCTGTAAATTGATAAGCCAACCTTTTGGCTAATTCTACTGTTAGAATTCTTGGTCGATAAATTTCTGTAACAACACAAACTACATACCCAACGTAGAAGGGGTCATATTATGCCTACCGACGAAGAAGGGATTCATAATTGTTTGCCCTTATAAAGACTAATCTCAATTTCCGTTTTAGAGGAAGATCCCATCAACTTTATTTTAATTTATTTTAAGTGAACTAATATCTAGCATGCGTGAATGAATAAATTAAGGTGATGGCTTAAACTGAGTGACATCTGTATGTCTATGAAAACTAACATACAATCTATATGAGTCAATTTTCATGCATTTTAGTAGGTGGTTTGGTTTTAGGCGGAAAATGATGCACTAACTATCATGTGAATGAAAAGTAATAAGAACGGTAAAACGTAAAACAAAAATAAAGTCCTAGTGTGGCCTATCTACCAAAATGAACATTAAATACAATTTTGGAATCCATCCTTGGACCCGAGAAGCTTGTCTTGATGTTCCATCTTGGTCCATGTAGCGGGAGTGAGCTCCAATCTCCATCTTTAGTCTTCTATAAAATTACAAATTAAAATTACATAATAAACCTATTTACATTCTAATTTCAAAACCGTAATATAAAAGAAAACCAAACGGAGATACGAGATCTCAAATTACATTAAAAATTATGTTTCCATCATTACGAAAACATAATTTAACTAAGGCCACACTAGGTATTACAAATTACAACCGGTTGCAAAAATACGTAAATAATCCATTCAACGATTCATTCAACTAAAAAAATGCATCAACTAAAAATTAAACTTGCAAGACATAATTCCTTAATTATGTAGATTAATTTCCCAAACCACCTATTTAAATGATCAAATTAAGTGACAGTTCCTCAATTAATCACATTAATTTCAATCTTAATTCACATTAAACTTGTAATATGAATTTAATCCAATATTATTTTAAACTTATTTAAAATAATTAGGTATCTAACAATTGTGAACTTCTTCACAACAATTAATCATACATTATAAACTTCAATGTATAATCAATATAGGCCAAAACAAAAACAAAAGAACCCCCCCCCCCCCCCCCCCCCCCCGTTTTTTTTTTTTTTTTTTTTTTTTTCTTATTGTCTCGGCAAACAAGAAAAAAAAAACGAAAACAAGTTTTTTTTTCTTTTCGGTAAAACAACAAAAAAACAAAAAAACAGCCCCTTTTTTTCAGCTCACGGCTTAAGCAAAAAAAACAAAAAGATACCCTTTTTTTTTCTTCTCCTCGGCATTTCAGCAATACGAAAAAAAAACAGATTTTTTTTTTTCTTTGCGGCAAAATGCCCTAAAATCAAAACATATTGATGAACAAAATAGTTTATAGTTGCTATTAACAAGATTGGCATAATCACCTTATAATTTAAACATGTAAATTTATGAAACATGATTCTAAACAACGATTTAGAACCATTAATGCCAAAAAGTATATAGCAAAAAACAATTTATCATCAATGAAACAATCTCCATTTACATTTTAATTTAATCCCGATTAAATCAAACATCAACAAATTCATCATGTAATCATTTTAACTTATTAAAACAATAAAATGAATGAATCAAAATGGAAAGAATTCAACAAAAAAAAAAAAACAAGAACAAACACTCGGCTGGAAAAAAAAACTCCTCGGCAAAAAAAAATTTCAGCCGTTTTTTTTTTTTCGATTTTGTTTAAATCCAATTTATGAAAATCATCAAAATAATTTCGTGGCCTTAGCTCTGATACCACTTGTGGGAAGTATCGCTATACTTCCATTAACATTATAAGGATTATAACGAAATTATTATTATGAAAACTAGTCATAAAAGAATTGCATAAACAAAATAGAAAAGAGATGAAGATTCAACCTTCGGTCCTAGCAAAATCGGCCTAAGAACAATATCGCAATGATATTCGCCTATTAGTTGCACCCAAGATGCTCCGAGAAATGCCCCTCAAATTGCTAGAATGAGATCCCCAATTTTCTGTAAATTTTAGGGTTTGTGTGTGTGATTTTCTGATGAGAGAAAATGATAAGAAAAATTAGGTTAAAAGAGAGATAGAATAAAGATCTCCCTCTGAACCCTAATATAACCGAAAAAACAAGAGGAGGAAAATTAGGAAGATTTTTATTTCTTTCTTTTTCCTTCCATTCGGTTTTGGACCGAGCAACCCAAAAATATGAGGATAAAATCCTCTTATTTTTAGTTGTTATCTTAATGTATAAAAATGTGTATCTTTTATAAATTGCGAATTATATTGACATGTATTAATAAGTCCACACACAACAGCTTGCAGTCGATTTATTAATACTGGTCTGTCAACATTTATTATGACAATATTGTATAATATATATTTTAATTATAAATATCGCATATTTATAATTAGCTGATTAAATATAACCGATTACATTTAATTACGAATTAACATATTAATTCGTCCAGGCTAACATTATATACATTAATTAAATATAACTTATTATATTCAATTTACGAATTTACAGTTAATTCGTCTCAGCTAATATTATTTAATCGGCATTAAATAATCGTCTCATCAACACATTGACTAACTGTTTAGTCATATAAGGCATCAATGTGATTATATTTCCATAACCACATATCTCAAACACATCCTTTAGGTGTGACTTTTAGGGACCAGTTGATCACCGCCATCAGTATGATAATAACGTCAAACTTTCTAGCAAGCCAACCGTTATTAGGTAATCGTTAATCAACTGATAAAATACGAAGTATACCCTTGTGAACCTTTAAGAGATTTATAAATGTTATCTCACTAATTTATGGAGGACACAAGCTCCAACAAACGCCCACTTGTCCTCCCAAGTGTATGTGCGATAACCGATTCTCATATCCTAAAATTTCTCCCACTCAATGTAAAACAATTTGCAAAATCTGTATTCACAAAGGTCGTATTTTACAACTGATCAATATCAAGAGTGGTTTCCCCGACTAGAGAGTAACTTAACTGATAAACGAATCATCATTCGAGCATGGCCATGCATTTCAGTTACAACTCCTCGAGTAGCCCTGAGAAATAACTAAACCTGATAAGGGTTAGATATTTTCCTCAACTCGAATCCTGCAGATGTAAGCACAGTATGAAATGACCCAGAAAAAATCTACTTAGTCTCCACTTACGGCAGACCATGAGAAAGAAACCAAAGTCACCCAAAAACTGCCTTAATCTCAAGAGACAGTCGATAGTCAAAAGAATCGACTCTAGGAACACAATGGATGTCCTATCCACGACCTGGCACCGAATGTTTTGAAACATTTAGGACTCCATTACGTTGTCACAAAAACAATGTCCTGCGAGGTATCGTTATAATCTCGCATCTGTGATCGATCAGTCAACCGTTTAACTTATGGCTCGTTGAACCCACCATCAATCGACTGCACAATATAATAGCCAGAGTTATCAGCTCATTGAGGCGATTACAGACCAAAACAAATATAATGTAATTCAGTTCACTTTGTGGCGTTCAATGTTGTCGGTACAATCCATATGAAAAACAAAATATTATAAAAACGATGAAGTTATAAATATTATATGAAAAAGATAATGTATCAAATCCATAATCAACTACTACAACTTAGGAACACGTTTAATTCCCATGGAAATAACGTGCCCTTCATGCTTATCAAAATTCAACAGTTTAGTGAGAGGGTCCGCGATGTTATAATCCGAAGCTATCTTGTCAATCACTATCTCTTCTTGCTCCACGTAATCACGGATCAGGTGAGCTTTCCGATGTACATATCTAGATTTGTTGCTAGACTTTGGCTCCTTAGCCTGGAAGATGGCACCTCTATTGTCACAATAGATGGTGATCGGGTCATTCGAACTAGGAACTATCGTAAGTCCTTGTAAGAATTGACGCATCCATATAGCTTCCTTTGCTGCTTCCGAAGCGGCATAGTACTTGGATTCAGTGGTAGAATCTGCTACAACATCCTGTTTGGAACTCTTCCAGCTGACCGCATCACCATTAAGAGTGAAGACGAATCCGGACTGAGATTTTGAATCATCCCGATCCGTTTAGAAGCTAGCATTTGCGTAACCGATTGCGCATAGCTTAGTATCTCCTCCATAAGTCGATACCCTATCCTTAGTCGTCCGTAGGTATTTAAGGATATTTTTAACAGCTATCCAGTGTGTTTCACCTAGATTCTTTTGGTACCGACTCGTCATACTCAATGTATATGCCACGTTTGGACGTGTGGATATCATGGCATACATGATTGATCCTATTGCAGATGCATAAGGAACACGACTCATACGCTCAATCCCTTCAGGCGTCATGGGTGACTGAGACTTGCTCAACTGCATCCCAGACGTCATTGGAAGGTCCCCCTTCTTGGAGTTGGTCATTCTGAACCTCTCAAGAATCTTATCCAAATAAGACTCTTGACTCAGTGATAACGTTCGTCGTGATCTATCTCGGTAGATACGGATTCCCAATATGCGTTGTGCCTCACCCAGATCTTTCATCTGGAAATGGTTCTTCAACCATCCTTTAACCGAAGATAAGAGAGGAATGTCATTCCCAATCAAGAGTATGTCATCGACATACAATATCAAAAATAAAATCTTGCTCCCACTCGACTTGATATATAAGCATGGTTCCTCGACCGATCGAGTGTAACCATACTCTTTTATCACCTGGTCGAAACGATGATTCCAACTCCGAGAAGCTTGCTTAAGTCCATAAATGGAACGCTTAAGCTTGCATACTTTCTTAGGGTGTTCAGGATCTATAAAACCTTCAGGTTGCACCATGTACAACTCTTCCTCCAAATAACCGTTTAAGAAGGCGGTTTTCACATCCATTTGCCAAATTTCATAGTCATGAAAAGCGTCAATCGCTAAGATAATCCGAATGGAACACAGCATAACTACGGGTGCAAAAATTTTATCATAATGCAAACCGTGCACTTGAGTGAAACCTTTTGCCACTAGTCGTGCCTTATAGGTATCTGGTTGCGCGTCTACAGAATGCTTTATTTTGTAAAGCCATTTGCATCAGAGAGTTTTTACCTTATTAGGTAAATCAACTAGATCCCATACGTCATTCTCATACATGGAGTCCATCTCGGATTGCATGGCTTCAAGCCATAGCTTTGAGTCGGAACAGGCCATAGCACCTTTATAGGTAGCGGGTTCATTACTCTGTAGGAGTAAAACGTCATTTTCCTCGACCATATCAATGTATCTGTCCGGAGGATTAGAGACTCTACCCGACCTCCTAGGTTCCTCAGGAATATTAACCGTATCATCAGTTGGAGGAACAACTTCCTCCATCCGTTCCTCGGTTGTTGGTTCTGGAATCTCCGACAGCTCGAAGGTTCTATTAGTTGTCTTGTTCTCGAGAAATTCTTTCTCTAAGAACGTCGCACTAGCCGCAACAAAAACTCGATGTTCGGTAGGCGAATAGAAGTAACGACCAAACGTTCCTTTTGGATAATCAATAAAGTATGTCTTGACCGATCGCGGGCCGAGCTTATCCTCGTGTCTCCACTTGACATAAGCCTTGCAGCCCCAAACCCGAATAAAGGACAAGTTAGGGACCGTTCCCTTCCACATTTCATATGGAGTCTTGTCGACAGCTTTAGTCGGACTTCTATTAAGTATAAGAGCAGCTGACAAAAGAGCAAAACCCCATAATGAATCAGGTACTACCATGTGACTCATCATGGATCGAACCATATCATGTAAGGTTCGATTTCTCCGTTTGGACACACCATTTAATTGAGGTGTTCCAGGTGGAGTTAACTACAAAACGATTCCACAGTCTTTAAGGTGTTGATCAAAGTCATTTGGAAGATATTCGCCACCCCGATCTGAACGGAGTGCTTTAACCTTTCTACCCAGTTGGTTCTCAACCTTGTTCTGGTATTCCTTGAATTTCTCAAAGGACTCACTTTTATGCTTCATCAAGTAGACATATCCGTATCTACTCAAATCGTCTGTGAAAGTGATAAAATATCTATAGCCATCTCTAGCGGTAATTGACATAGGTCCACAAACATCAGTATGTATGAGTCCTAATAGGTCACTAGCGCGCATTCCAACACCTTTGAAGGAAATTCGAGGCATTTTGCCAATGAGACATGATTCACACGTGCCATATGTAGAAAAATTGAATGCGGGAATAGTCCCATTATCGATGAGTTTCTTTACACGTTTCTCATTTATGTGTCCCATTCGACAATTCCATAGATAGGTTTGATCTTTGTCACCAACCTTTAATTTCTTATTATTCACGTGTAATACTTCCGTGGTTTGATCTAAGATGTAAATTCCATTAATGGAAACTGCTTTGCCATAAATCATTTCATTTAAAAAGAAAATACAGCTATTATCCTTTATTAAAAATGAATAACCGTCCTTATCAAGTACGGAAACTGAAATAATGTTCTTAGACAAACTGGGTACATAGTAACAGTTATTTAAAAATAACTCAAAACCAGTAGGGAGTTGGATTACATATGTTCCCTTCGAGACAACAGCAACTCTAGCTCCATTCCCGACTCGCAGGTCCACATCACCCTTTCCGAGAGGTGTGATGTTTCTTAGGCCCTGCAAATGATTACACAGATGAGAACCACAACCAGTATCAAGTACCCAAGTTCCGAAACTTGCATGGTTAATCTCAATCATATGAATATAAGATGACATACCAACAGGAACGACACGGCCTGCTTTTATGTCCTCACGGTACACGGGACAGTTCCTCCTCCAATGCCCAGTCTTGTGACAATGGTGACACTCAATGTCACCGCCCTTGATCTTTGCTTTGCCTAGTGAGCCACTAGGGTCACCAGGCCCACTCTTACCGTTTCCTGGCTTCTTGAATTTTGGCTTACCTACAGTTAGGTCGCCTGGAGCTTTGCCCTTACTTTTATTCTTGTTGGAAATCGTAAGAACATTCTGCTTCATGCTCCCACTCAATTTCGTATCCTTCTCGGTCTGTACGAGAAGTGAGTGTAGCTCATGAGGACTTTTCTTCAAGTCATTCATGTAGTAGTTTGCCCTAAAAAGGGCAAAAACATCGTGAAGAGAATGAAGCATACGGTCAATGACTATGCTCTCACTGATTTTACAATCAAGTGCCTCCAATTTCTCGACATTCTCAATCATGTTAAGAATGTGTGGGCTAACCGGTTGGCCCTTTTGGAGTTTCGCATCAAAGAAGCGACAGGTATGCTCATAATTAACGATTCTCGGTGCTTTTGAGAACTCGTTAGTGAGCGTGGTGAAAATCTTGTTTGCACCTTGGGCAATGAAGCGTCTCTGCAAATTGGTTTCCATTGCAAAGATGAGTACGTTCTTTATCGCACCCGCTTCCATGACGAAATCACTATAAGCAAGTGACTCGTTAACTCCTGCATTGGGGCCTGGGTTTAACGGTATTGGCTCAGTTAAGTACTTGAGCTTACCGTCAGCAATGGCAGCATTCCGTAGTGCTGCCTCCCAGTCCGCAAAGTTTGACCCATCATTCTTCAGTCGTGTAAACTGATTCATGTTGTCCATAAAAACTTTAAGCCAGGACTCGCGTCCAAGTGTGGCACTCGGTATTGGGATTTCGTTATTTCCAGCCATTTGTTGTAACAGTATTATCAAAATAAACGTATTCTACACTGCGAAAAGAAGAATAAAAAATAATAAGCATATGCATCGTTTTGATTTTAAGTCTTAATGCAGAACTGTTATAAGCGAAGACTTGTGCATTTATACAATTGACCTCCCTCAAGAATTATGTAAATGATCCCAAGACTCAATTATCTGTAAATTGATAAGCCAACCTTTTGGCTAATTCTACTGTTAGAATTCTTGGTCGATAAATTTCTGTAAATTCTATCTTTAGTCCATCATAATCACGAGAAACTCTTCGGACTATAATGTTGAGATAAACTAAGTCAAAACAAACTACATACCCAACGTAGAAGGGGTCATATTATGCCTATCGATGAAGAAGAGATTCATAATTGTTTGCCCTTATAAAGACTAATCTCAATTTCCGTTTTAGAGGAAGATCCCATCAACTTTATTTTAATTCATTTTAAGTGAACTAATATCTAGCATGCGTGGATGAATAAACTAAGGTGATGGCTTAAACTGAGTGACATCTGTATGTCTATGAAAACTAACATACAATCTATATGAGTCAATTTTCATGCATTTTAGTAGGTGGTTTGGTTTTAGGCGGAAAATGATGCACTAACTATCATGTGAATGAAAAGTAATAAGAACGGTAAAACGTAAAACAAAAATAAAGTCCTAGTGTGGCCTATCTACCAAAATGAACATTAAATACAATTTTGGAATCCATCCTTGGACCCGAGAAGCTTGTCTTGATGTTCCATCTTGGTCCATGTAGCGGGAGTGAGCTCCAATCTCCATCTTTAGTCTTCTATAAAAATACAAATACAAATACAAATTACATAATAAACCTATTTACATTCTAATTTCAAAACTGTAATATAAAATAAAACCAAACGGAGATACGAGATCTCAAATTACATTAAAAATTATGTTTCCATCATTACGAAAACATAATTTAACTAAGGCCACACTAGGTATTACAAATTACAACCGATTGAAAAAATACGTAAATAAATCCATTCAACGATTCATTCATCTAAAAAAATGCATCAACTAAAAATTAAACTTGCAAGACATAATTCCTTAATTATGTAGATTAATTTCCCAAACCACCTATTTAAATGATCAAATTAAGTGACAATTCTTCAATTAATCACATTAATTTCAATCTTAATTCACATTAAACTTGTAATATGAATTTAATCCAATATTATTTTAAACTTATTTAAAATAATTAGGTATCTAACAATTGTGAACTTCTTCACAACAATTAATCATACATTATAAACTTCAATGTATAATCAATATAGGCCAAAACAAAAACAAAAGAACCCCCCCCCCCCCCCCCCTTTTTTATTGTCTCGGCAAACAAGAAAAAAAAAACGAAAACAAGTTTTTTTTTCTTTTCGGCAAAACAGCAAAAAAAAACAAAAAAACAGCCCCTTTTTTTCAGCTCACGGCTTAAGCAAAAAAAAACAAAAACAAGCCCTTTTTTTTTTCTTCTCCTCGGCATTTCAGCAATACGAAAAAAAAAACAGAAATTTTTTTTTTCTTTGCGGCAAAATGCCCTAAAATCAAAACATATTGATGAACAAAATAGTTTATAGTTGCTATTAACAAGATTGGCATAATCACCTTATAATTTAAACATGTAAATTTATGAAACATGATTCTAAACTACGATTTAGAACCATTAATGCCAAAAAGTATATAGCAAAAAACAATTTATCATCAATGAAACAATCTCCATTTACATTTTAATTTAATCCTGATTAAATCAAACATCTACAAATTCATCATGTAATCATTTTAACTTATTAAAACAATAAAATGAATGAATCAAAATGGAAATAATTCAACAAAAAAAAAACAAGAACAAACACTCGGCTGGAAAAAAAAACTCCTCGGCAAAAAAAAATTTCAGCCGTTTTTTTTTTTTTTTTTTTCGATTTTGTTTAAATCCAATTTATGAAAATCATCAAAATAATTTCGTGGCCTTGGCTCTGATACCACTTGTGGGAAGTATCGCTATACTTCCATTAACATTATAAGGATTATAACGAAATTATTATTATGAAAACTAGTCATAAAAGAATTGCATAAACAAAATAGAAAAGAGATGAAGATTCAACCTTCGGTCCTAGAAAAATCGGCCTAAGAACAATATCGCAATGATATTCGCCTATTAGTTGCACCCAAGATGCTCCGAGAAATGCCCCTCAAATTGCTAGAATGAGATCCCCAATTTTCTGTAAATTTTAGGGTTTGTGTGTGTGATTTTCTGATGAGAGAAAATGATAAGAAAAATTAGGTTAAAAGAGAGATAGAATAAAGATCTCCCTCTGAACCCTAATATAACCTAAAAAACAAGAGGAGGAAAATTAGGAAGATTTTTATTTCTTTCTTTTTCCTTCCATTCGGTTTTGGACCGAGCAACCCAAAAATATGAGGATAAAATCCTCTTATTTTTAGTTGTTATCTTAATGTATAAAAATGTGTATCTTTTATAAATTGCCAATTATATTGACATGTATTAATAAGTCCACACACAACAGCTTGCAGTCGATTTATTAATACTGGTCTGTCAACATTTATTATGACAATATTGTATAATATATATTTTAATTATAAATATCGCATATTTATAATTAGCTGATTAAATATAACCGATTACATTTAATTACGAATTAACATATTAATTCGTCCAGGCTAACATTATATACATTAATTAAATATAACTTATTATATTCAATTTACGAATTTACAGTTAATTCGTCTCAGCTAATATTATTTAATCGGCATTAAATAATCGTCTCATCAACACATTGACTAACTATTTAGTCATATAAGGCATCAATGTGATTATATTTCCATAACCTCATATCTCAAACACATCCTTTAGGTGTGACTTTTAGGGACCCGTTGATCACCGCCATCAGTATGATAATAACGTCAAACTTTCTAGCAAGCCAACCGTTATTAGGTAATCGTTAATCAACTGATAAAATACGAAGTATACCCTTGTGAACCTTTAAGAGATTTATAAATGTTATCACACTAATTTGTGGAGGACACAAGCTCCAACAAAAACTAGCACTTCACATGTACAGAATAGTCAAAGACTCAGGTCTAAAGACTACCAAACGGTGAAAGAAACTTTGTTGACACTAAGCGAAACCTTGACAAAGTTCTTTGACAGGTCAATCTAATACACATTCCAAACATGTATCCATGTGCCTAGTTTGATATCTCAATATCATGACTTACGGAACGTAGTCATCAACCAACTCACAACTAATCATTATGAGGCATAAGTGTCCCTTTCACTATGCCCTGATTAAAGACTTATATAAATACATTATCTTACAAAATAGAGTTCCATAACCAAGTCACGCACTCGGTGATCTGTTTAAACAATGTATACTATTTTAGGACAAACATTCAATTATACGATAATTAAATGCAAAATCAACCTTTTATCATATAAAAGAACATGTCATAGAAACGTATCAATCATATCGAACATAACCTCCCATTAAAATAAAGACATCTTGGTAGTATCAAGACCACTCGCTAATGCGTCTTATACAAATCGCAATGCTATGAATTTTCATATTATAATGGCGAAAGAGGTTTTCTACGGGACATGCAGCCATCGCATCAATTACTATCTTAGATATGTTTAATTTACCTTATCTGAATAAAGTAAAATCAATAGCACACGTTTGATTCTTAAATCAAATGTACTCTTTGCTTCTTCATAAGCAACAGAGTATATAGTTGTGTATATGTTTGATTTCAAAACCAGACACTCTATTTGATGCTTCATAAGTAACAAAGTACTCATTTTAGTTGTAAAATTTGTCATAGTGTCGTTCTTGAAACCATTTCAGCACACAATTACTTTCATTTAAACAAAATGTGCCCAGATTACAATCAGGAACCATACTTGTCTATTTGAAATTAATATCAATGTAACCAACTTACAATGATTATTTCTCATGTTATCCATAATGGTCATCAAGACTAGATTGGTATCCACTCGTCATACGAGTACATAAAAAACATCTTTGCAAGTCTCATTGAGACAACAAAATGTCATTTCCTTACTATGTATGTCGTTAACATACCAAACCATAAAAGCGAATTATAGTCCCATAACTTTCGTGTACATATAAAATTATCCTTATCTCAAAAAATTCAAAACACTTCTGAGTCATTTTATTGAGATCGAAATTTCCAACTTCTAGATACTCGTTTCAAAAACTTTCTCACTTGCCTAGCACACTCTGATAACGTGAATCTCAAGGTGTGTCTAACACAACTTATTGCATATTTCTATTAAGGAAAACTACATTATTCACGTATACCTGTCAAATCTCATTTCATGTATGTTGATATGTGCTAGGAAAATCCAAACTCTATATGGTTACAGCACCATCGGGGTATCAATCTAAGTCTAAAACTTTATAATGATACATGAAGCCATTTTGGATTCATGGCCTCTAGCCACTTTACACTTTTTTTTTTGAGTTAGAGCTCATTATTGTTTCCTTAAAAGTCAAATTTATGCGGGCTTATTCATAGGTGGTACATCCATGAATTTTCATGGATCTTAGCCATCTCCATCAACATTTGATGAGAATTCCTATGAATCTTCATCTTTTCAAGAATATTCTACTCCCACTGTTTCTTTGGAGATAATATTCTCATTGAGAATCATTTCAAGTAACAAACTCTTTGTACTTGAATGAGACGTAAAATTAATATCCTACCTTAGGATAATCCCACAAAGTACATGTCAAATTTGAGTCGAAATTTAAGAAAACTATTTTTTTTATTTTAAAAAGTTTTAAAGATCTCAAATATTAAGAAAATACTATATAGGAACAATTCCCTTACATATCTTATATGTAATGTATATTCATTGACTTAGATGGAAACAATTTTTAAATTGTGTACCTAGATAATTTCGAGCGTATAAAATAGCGAGATCTGCATGACTCATCATAGACAGAACCATATCAAAATAGGGCTCTTCTTATCTTATAAGACATAACATTCCACAATCATTAAGAAAAAGACCACCATAAAAAAAAATTAGTATGATATTTCCCATTTGGGACGAACCCGCACAGTTATATCTTTGTGACATTCCCAAAATACCACATACCAATTTTAGTTAGTGATGTCCTTTAAGAAGAAAACAATTTTTCTCTAATATTCTTACTGTGAAACTTAGATTGTCTTCTTAAGACTAGTAGTGAAACAATTTCATTACTATTATGATGATCATAAACATTTGGTTCAAGTTTCCCCATATCGATCAAATCGAGCAATGCTGATCGTCTTCCTAAGTTGACCTTTACTTCAGTCCGAATCTATTTCAAGTAAACCTTTTAAAAGGTCAGACTAATGTTCATCTTATGAACATATTCCTAATTACTAAAAATAGTAATTATGATGAAGTATTAAAATCTCATTCCTTAACAACATCACTTAATTAATCCACACATATCTGAATATATGTGACCAAACTAGTGGGTTGCCCTCTTAACAAGTTAGAGGCACGTTACAGTTTTTTCACCATTTAAACAACATCCACTTGCCGTAGTTGATCCAAATCAACAAGGCCTAGAGTTCCATCATCATGGAACTTCTTTGAATGTTTCTTGTTTCTTGGCTCATAAGACAATGTTGTAAGCGCATGAAGCTCGAGTCATAAGACATGAACCCTTTTGTATTTCATGTCATAGATGAGATTGAACAAAACTAAAATTGTCTTAACAATAAAGAGAACAACAATTGTTCTTTATAAAATATTAATTCAATTTATGTCCAAACATGAAAGAATTAACATTTTTCTAACGACAAATGTAAGAATAACTATTATTCAAATAAATCTAGTTTTGAACGATACAACAAAATGAATAACTTCTACGCATAATGCATTTCCTCATTATATACGTAGATCTATTTCATTCTTTACCATTATCCTACTCCACATGGCATTACATTCATAATGTAAATACCATATTTGGTATCTTATACCTAATAGTAGAATATTCGTAGTAACTTTTACTTCTATAACATACATACTTCATTTAGAAGTCATACTTCAATAGCTTTTGCAGATCTTCAAGACATTTATTTAAGCTATCTTTCAAATGCTATCTGTCATTACAATAATGACGTTAATAACTAAATGATTTCCATACATATTTAGACATTGATCTTCAGGTTGGTCTTGACAACTATTGTCCATTCCACCATTACCAGTGTCTAAACTCATATCTCAAAGTCTATTTACTGATGAACTCAAAGAACATTAGTTTTTGATTCTTCTTGATATGAAACTCAATTGTCACTAAGTGAGAAATTCACTTAAGTTACATGCATCATTCACAATGAATTGAATATAACTCAAGGTAGAACTGAAACAATTTCAATCATCAACCTTTGATGAGAAGGATATCCAATTAATCCAAATTATCAATATAATTATGTCATAACAATGACAAGTGGACTAAGTGGATCATTCCACATATTTTTCTCACTAAGCGGGAACAATTCCATTATTTTAAACAATTGACATATATGGTACGAATAGTCATCTTTATGACTTTCGGTAGATAGTCTAAACTATACATTAGAATTAAGTATGGTTTGATAAAATTTCTTTTGAAGATAAACTTCACTTTGCCTAATTGAGAACAATTCTCAAAAAAACCAATCTATGAATTTGAACGATTCAAACTCACTTGAAAAACATGACAACAATGATAAATTACAACTATCAACATATGCAAAACTAAATCGATATATTAATACACTGTTATTATCTTAACCAATTTAAGACACACAATTTGTACGACATTCTTAAACAATTTTAAGATTTACTACACACACAACCCTCATATGTGCATAGTATCCTAGAATCCCCAATCATATATAACTTGAGTGAGCTTTGGCTCATCGCCCAAATTACACATATCAAGGTAGACATCATATGTCAATCGCACCAAATGCGACTCCTAGTCGTTAGGTAACATTTTATGTGACTTGACTATTTGCCCCAAAGTCCAAAACTGTTTTGATGGCCTTGTTAAGTGAACCAAATCTCACGTGTGGGTAACTGTTACCCACTTGTTAAACTTATATAGAAGGAGTACTCTACTTTGGCAGACAATACTTCCAACAATATAAGTATTTTACAGTCATTAATTTGCAAGGGCATTAATTAATATTTTAATTGAGGGAATATCGAGTCATACATGACACGGGTCCTAAACATGGCGCCAGTTCTCTTAGGAAAAGGGTATAAGGGAACCTAGCCGTTCTAATCAACACATCAGGCTTCAATTAATATTTAAACATCATATGTAAAATGTAATATACAAACATTTTTAAATTAGAACAAGTCAAGTTAAGAACCCAAAAACGATTCATAATCGTCAACAATTCATAATTGTTTGTTTTTAAACATCTTATGCAAAAACATAATAACATGGGTAGATAATCGTATCATTTAGGGTATATATAGAATAAATAAAGATATAAACATAAATCAATACAACATTGTAACAATCAGTCAATGAAATTGATTAAAACCCAAAACCAAATTATGAAAAATCAAAAACATAATTTTTAATCAAAAACGACCAGAAAGTCTATCAAGACGTCATAATTTGGCTTAAAAACGCCGACCCTGCAAAGCAGTCTTGTTTAGAATGCCGTTTACACTCGAAATACACTATTGTAACATCAAATCCAACACTCGGAACTGATGAACAGTAACATTCCGCGAAAAGTAGTCGTGAACAGTACCCGTGCGTGAATAGTGTTTCGCGAACAATATTTTTTTTTTCTTTAATCAAAATAAAAAACTGATTAAACAATTTAATCACCTAATCAAATTAGGGTTTATTACATATCTAATCTAATTAGATCCAATCAAGTTGGAAATTTTAAGGCACTCTTAAAATAGGCATCTAACAACAAATTAGGGCTTTGTTAAAATCAATTAAATTAGGGTTCTTTTAATCGAATTAAAGGAATACATCATAATATCAAATATTACGATACAAGTCAACATCTATTATGATACAATCCTAAAATTAATGTTTAACAACATACAACAATTACATTAATTGAACTAATTCAATTTAAAAGCCCTAATCTTCTAACTCTAGAACAAAAACATAGATACAACAATTATATCTAAAGGCGCAACCTTTTAATCTAATACTTAACAATACATGTTCGCTCTGATACCACTGAAGGGTTCTGTAACGATTTTCAACAGATTTGAATTACAGTATTCCCAAGACCTCATGCATGTTAAGTATTAAGATTAAATAAAAGAGGTGATTAGCAAACTTACTTGGATGCGGAAGAATTCCAATAATATGCTAATAATAAGAAGTATAATAAAACCCAAATCGCAGATCCTTGAATAGTAATATAATTTGTGAGACCGTCTCACAATAACGCCCCAAGTGTTGCGCCTCTAGCGGTATCCACAGAATATGAGTATGTATGCTAGTACAAATTTAAGGGCAATTTTCTTTCTTCTTTCTCCCTTGAGGTTTTGTCTTTCAGAAAAACTGATATATAAACATATCCCCTTATATCTCTATATATAGGGAGTTCAAGGAGAATCCTAGACTATCTAGGATATGGAAAGTCTAATGGAATAATCTTTTATTATTCTTATTACCTTTATAATAATTAATCTATATTAATTATAATTGCCCAAAACTCATCTAGTGTGTGACCCTGTAGGACCGATTAATACTACCCGAATCCTAACTCGTTTAGGACTCAGACTGCAAGCGGCTCCTAGCAGAACATTCTAGCCACATAGAATTAATCGGTTATACAATATTCCGGACATATGGGCACACTAACTCTTTCAAGATGACAGGTTGTTTTGATTTATAGAAGTCTTAGCTTTATTTAGGAAGCTACTCCCCCTATTCACTAAGTACTTCCACATTTATTTTTGGGTGCAATTTAGTGTTATGGTGATATGTGGATGTAAATAGAAGTAAGATTGAGAAAGTGGGGTTATGGGTTATTATAACCACTCAATAATAAATAAATAAGGAAAGTGGAAGATCTTAGTGAATTTGTCATTTTAGGAAATGTGGAAGTTCTTAGAGAATATGAGGGAGTATATAAGTTTCAACTTGTCTAGTTCCCTGGACCTAATATGTCATTTATTATACGGAGTAGTATTGAATATATATATATATATATATATATATATATATATATATATATATATATATATATATATATATATATAAAAGACACGAACTCGTTATCTACAATAAGGTATTAGTCATTGAGATAGAGTGAGAGAAAACTTAAGAAGGCAAGGTTTGAGAGCTATCTTTTTGTAATATTTAATTAACTTCATAGATAGTGAAATATTTCTTGTAACTCTCTGTAGCTATCGCTTTGATTGTAAACTACGTAAATTCTTTTATTCATTATTTTGTTATCTTTATTACATAGCATTGTATCGGTTACACCCATAAGAGTTTGAATCAGGTATAGGTAATTGGGTCTTGGGAAGATGATGACACAACCGTTAATTACAAAGATCTATTGGGTTTACAAGAAGACAGATGAAGATGAAGGCGTTTCTTAAGCAATAATGGGTAGACAAACTGTTGCCGTAAATATTCTCCATGAAGGTAATGAAGACCGCCGCATGGGCGGCAGATGTGCTTAGATGCCGGTGAAATAGACAAAGGATCCTGAGTAGGTAACAACTAAGGAAATAGCTCATGTAACAACCTTCATGATATCTGAAAACTGACGCCATCACAGTTAGCTTGTGGTTAAAATTGTAGTCTCTTTATATGATTATATCCTCCCCAATAAATGACTATTGAAACAATGATTGTTTGGCCTTAGAATTCAAGGATATATGTCACTTTGAATCATCTTGATAGCCTTCACTCTAATTTAGATCTACATAACATAGATGTTAAGATCGATGATGAATATGTTGCACTTATTTTGTTTGTTTTTATTTACTCATCACATGAGAACTTTGTAGAGTCACTTCTGACGGATAAGAAGACTTTGATCCTAAAAGAGGTGAAGACTATGAGAACTTTTTTGAGTTCGTGGTTACAATATAAAGTAAACATGTAATGGCATCGGAAAAACATAAAATGTTTTTAAATAATAAAAAATAAGCCGCAAATCTCACATAAATACTAAATCAACATGTCTAAAACAATGTTTAGAATACAAGGTTAAATTAAAAACAAAAAATTGACAGAAGAGGTTAAATAAGAACACATAAACATAATCAAGGAATTTAGTTCCCTTTATACAAATTAAGAAAAATCTACAAGGACGAGTAACTACAACGTGGAAGGGTCATTCGTTTTAAACCACGCTCGCTAGCTCACTTGTCGTCAATTACACATAAGCATCTGTAATACCCAGTATTTCTGGAATAAATAATAATTGTTTTAATAAACGTTATTAATAGAATTACTTGGAAATCGTATAATATAATAATAGGTTTATTTTGGTACACTATAATATAATAATAGGTCATTATATTGTATTATGTGTTACAAAAAGAAAAGGAAACCATCTAAACATATTATAGTAATAATGTTAATAACTACATGATATTTATGTAATCTTATATTTATATATTTATGTTAATGATTGTAGCTGGTTCTGGGAAAATTGCGTATATTATGATGATTTTTGCCCCTGCCTACTCAAATGGCAATTGGTTCGGAATGGATAACGATTATAAAGTAATGAACGGGTATACTTGGCTGAGAAGTTCTTCCCCCAAAGTAAACTGGAGGTATACCTGCTGGAACTCTATGAATATTCCAGTGTCTTCTTTCATATATTGGACAACAATGCATGGTAGACTAATGATGAGAGACAGATCGACAAAAAATGGGATGTGGAATGGATGCATCTTGCTTTCTGTGTGGTACTTTGGATGTATCTCACAATCACTTGTTTTATAACTGTTGTTTCATTATTCACTGCATCAATATATTACAGGTGAAATTACAATTCTCATTCCCTGCTAGAGAATTGTGTGATTGGTATGCTAGACTACATGGAGCAAGTAAGTTGCAGAAACGAGTCACTTGTGGAGTTCGTGTTGGAGTACTGTATGCTATTTGGAAGGCAAGAACCAAATCTAGAAAAACCTAATTCTTTATCCCCTTTAGAGGACGAACAGAACAATCGTTTAACAAAGAAATGCAAAATAAATCAAAATCCTAATACTAATTCTTCTGGGAATCCACAGGCTGTGTCCATCGATCGAGTTAAAAATGTCTTAGGGCATCAGATCGAGACGAACAACATGATTTCGTATATGGAGTCCTTGAACATCGGAGGGTCACCCTCGTTTGCTATTGGTCAGGGTTTCAACTTCACCGTTAATAAGAATGCGACTTTTGAGGAGGAGTCCGATGAAGATGTTGAGGAGCAGGAGCAGGAGTATGTGAATGATCCTACTTGACCAACAATTCTCCTAACAAAGCAAGACAAAGATAAAATTCGTAAACATTGGAAAGACACGCTTATCATCAAAATGTTTGACAAGAATATTGGTTATTTTTCTCTCTTATGGCAGATTAAAAAGAATTGGGGACTCAAAAGAGGCCTAACGCTTATGGATGTGAGGTTCTCGTACTATGTGGCGAGATTCACGAAAATTACGAGTTTTTATTAACTCAACGCCTCTAGATGATTGGAGATCATTACCTAATGATTGGGAAATAGATCATAAATTTTGTTGCGTCTGATGAACCCATGCGCTATTTGACCACTTGGAGTTGTATTCCTAAAATTTCGGTTGATTACTATCACGATGACATTTTGCGCACGATTGGGGGTAAAGCGGGTAAAGTCATTCGGATTTACAAACCGACGACCATGGCATATCGAGGGCAGTTCATCAAGACGAGTTTCGTTGATTTTTCAAAGCCTTTATTATTGAAATTTAGGATGAATGGAAAAGTATGAATTATTCAATATGAGGGAATCCGTCAAATTTGCGACAAGTGCGAGAAGTTACGGCATACAAAAGTTAATTGTCCTGTTTGCAGTGCAAAGTAAAGATCAATCCAAGCTCAAAGGGGTCTTGTTGTGCAAAAATCGATTGCCTAGGTGCCTCCTGATCTAAATAACCAGGCTAATTCTCCTTCTATGGAGGTGTATGATTCTTGGATGCATGTTAGGAAACCTATTCGACTTAAGAATTCACCGGTTGACCAGCTCAAGAATGTTGTTAAGAAAGAGAAGCAGAGTCCTAAGATTAAGATCTTACAAAATCTCTTTCGGAGTTCGGGCTCGAGATTCGAGGCTTTAGAGTATTAGGATTAGATAATTGGAAATATTATGTGAATGTTTTTACGTAAAATGAATTGTGTTTGTACAAGGCTATTACTCGTGTTTATATACTCGACTATACAATGTGAATACGAAAATAAAAGATCATATAACAGCTAGAAAATCATCTTAAGGAAGGCAAAGAATATTTGCCATATTTACAATATATGGAGCCGTTGGAGCCTATGTTTGAGCCATTAGAGCCTATGTTTGAGGCTCGTATTAGCCCCCCTCAAGTTGGCGCATGTAAGTTTGAAACGCCCAACTTGGATAGTAAGTTGTCGAAAGGATGCGGCGAAGAGCTTTGGTAAAAATATCGGCTAGCTAAACTTTAGTGTGGACGTAGCTTGGTTTAATAATGCCTTTCACGATCTTGTCCCGAATAAAGTGACAATCTACCTCAATATGTTTAGTGCGTTCGTGAAAAACTGGATTGCGTGCTATGTGGAGAGCCGATTGACTATTGCATGAGCGCTCGATAGGATGGTTGTGTGAAATGCCGATTGATTGAAGAAGGCCTTTTAGCCATTTGAGTTCACATACCGTATATGCCATGGCCCGATATCGGCCTCAGCGGATGATTTAGAGACCGTTGATTGCTTCTTCGTTTTCCACGAAATAGGAGAGCCACCGAGAAAGACGATGTATGCTGAGAGAGACCGTATACTCATCGCACAACCCGCCCAATCTGAGTCACAATATGCGTGCAAGGTCAGGTTGGTGCTAGATGGAAAGAGGAGACCTTGTCCCGGTTTGTTTTTCAAATAGCGTACCACTTGAAGGGCAGCTTGCCAATGGTCTATGCAAGGGGCATGCATGAACTTGGCGGGGATATGAACCGAATATACCAGTTCGGGACGAGTTATGGTAAGGTAGACTAGACAGCCTACGATACGTCTATATGGCTGTGGGTCGTTTATTAGGGGGGATTCAAATGCTGTGAGCTGGTGGTTGGGATCCATGGGTATGGACGCGGGCTTCGAACTGAGGAGGCCAGCTTCTGTGAGGATGTCTAAAGCATATTTGCGTTGTGAAACAAAAATCCCGCTTGAGTGACGAGCAATTTACAAACCGAGAAAGTATGTGAGGGGACCCAAGTCTTTCATGTGAAAACAGTTGCTTAGATATTATTTGAAACTCGTGATCTTACTTGAGTTGTTGCCACAAATAACCAAATCATCGACATAGACAAGGACGTGTATTTCGGTACCTGTCTTAGTGATGGAGATGAGCGAAAGGTCATAGGGGCATTGTGTGAAGCCATATTTGATAAGAGCAGAAGCAAGTTTGGCATACCAACATCGGGGGGCTTGTCGGAGACCGTAGAGAGACTTTTGGAGACGACAAACCTTGCCATCGTTGGAAGGATTGAACCCAGGTCATGGTTTCATATAAACTTCTTTTTGGAGATAGCTATGAAGAAAGGCATTGTGGACACCCATTTGGTGGATTTCCCACTTCTTTGAGGTGATAATAGCGAGAAGATAACAGACGTTAACCATCTTAATTGTAGGAGCAAAGGTTTCTATGAATTCAACCCCCTCAATTTGACGATTACCCATGACAACAAGACGAGCTTTGTAACGTTCGATGGACCCATCGACATGATATTTGATTTTGTAAACCCATTTCAATCCAATGGCCTTCTTGTGAGGCGGAAGAGTCTCGAGTGTCCAAGTGTTATTTCGCTCAAGAGCATCAATTTCACTTTTCATCGAATCTCGCCATTGTGGTACCTACATTGCTTCTTGAAACAAATTCGGCTCGTGATTTTTGGTCACGGCGGCTAAAAAACTTTTATGATTAGTAGAAAACTTTGCACAATCAATGAAATGAGAAATGGGATATCGTGTACCTGAAGACGACGATGATGTTGTGATGAGGTGAGTCGAGGGGCCAATCGGAGGGCGAACGAAGCCTTTGAGGCGTGAACTCGGAATCTTTTGTCGATGTCCTTTCCCCATAGGTGTAGTGGCAGTAGTAGTTGCTGAAATTTAGTCAGAATTGTTTGTGACAATGGGTGGGTCCTTGGTCGTGGATGGGTGAGATGGAGGGTCGGCGGGAGGGATGGGCGGCGTGGATGGCTGCCCTTAATCAGGTTGTGGGGGCGATATGGAGGCAGTATACACGGGTTGGGGAGTGGTTATGACGACGTGTTCAATTGGTGTGACAGTCTCATCGAGAAAGGAAGAGATAGTTTGGGGCGTGTCGTGGATATTTAGTGATTTGTGGGGAAATTCATGTTCGATAAAAACCACGTCACGAGATAGTAAATAGGTACTAGTATCCAAATCATAAACTCGCCAACCCTTTTTACCAAATGGGCCGGGTAACCCATGAAGTTGCATTTTCGACCCCGAGGAGCAAATTTATCTCGAGAGCGATTAATGTTTTTAGCATAGCAAAGGCACCCAAAAATGCGTATGTGAGACATGGGTGGTGTTTTATTAAGAAGAATTCGTATGGAGCTTTGCCATTGTGAATAGAAGATGGAGTGCGATTAATAAGGTAAACGGCACCAAGAACACATTCCCCCTAAAAAAGTATAGGGAGGCTAGCTTGAAAAAGAAGGGCACGAGCGACATTTAAGATGTGACGATGTTTACTTTCAACGCGAGCGTTTTGTTGAGGGGTGTCAACAATTGATGTTTGAAAAATTATCCCATTTTCGCGAAAAAAATTCTCAAGACACGTGAACTCGATTCCATTGTTGCTTCGAAGAATTTTTATTTTCTTTTGAAATTGTCGTTCGACCATAGTAAAAAAAATTCAATAAAGTTTGACGAGTATCATTTTTACGGCGTAATAAATAGACCCATGTAGAACGTGAAAAATCATCGACAATAGTTAAAAAATATTTGGACCCGCAAGATACATTTTCGGAGTACGGACCCTATAAATCACAATGTAAAAGATCAAAAATACCGTCAGCCAAGTTTGAGCTTACCGGAAAAGGAGCGCGAGTTTGTTTTGCGCGAATACAGATATCACAATGCTTACTATGAAATTTAGAAATAATGTTTTTTTTATTCAAAACCAGAAGAAAACGAGAAATATTTGAGGAAGGATGCCCAAACCTACGATGCCAATGCTCGACTCCATCAATGTTGCCGGTGGTATAAGCATGTACCTCGTTGGTTCGAACACCCCTCAGATAGTATATCCCCTCTCTTTGATCACCTGCACCAATCACCGTCTTCGAGGAACGGTCCTGGATTAAACAAATTTGTTAAGAGAATTGTATAGTTAGAGTCGTGTCAAGTAATAAACTTGAAAAAGAAATCAAATTACATTGTAAATTTGCAGCAAATAAAACATTTCGTAAAATAAGATGAGAAGATAGGTGAATATTACCGCTTTGAGTAGCAATAGTCAAGTAGTCGTTGGGTAAACCAACGGATAAAGGTGTGATATTATGAATGTTAGTAAACTGAGAAAGACAACCCGACATATGATGTGACGCACCCGTATCAATAATCCAAGAAAAAGAAGAGAAATTACCGTTGAGGCGATCATTGGACTCGGTTTTACGAGCCTTCCACATCTGGCTTATTTCCTCAAGTTATTCGGGATTTAGAGTATTAAAATCAAGCCTGTCAAAATCAGTGAGAGGAGAGCGAGAGGTGGAATGAGCGTTACCAGTAGGAGCCGTGGAACTGGAGACCATATGAGCACGAGGGACGGTACTCGTAGCTGGTATTTTTTGGCGGTTCTGTTTAGTTTGGCCGCGAGGATCGGGAATGAAAGTTGCCTGACTTAAATCAGTGGCATTTGGGTCGATGTAAATACGATTCCACGGTCTATCACCCCACCAGTCGGGGAATTTTCCCGTGACACTATAGCAAGTTCGAAAGTAATGGTCATGTTTTTTACAAGCAATGTAAAAAGGAGGATTAGGATTGGTATTTATTGGGGTTCGAGTCACGGTTTCCACCAGCCCTTGCTAATTTCGAGACTTGGTTAACTCGGGCAGCGAAGGCCATAGGTTCAGGCCGGGGTGCAGTCTTAGCAGTCGAGAAGGATCTAACCCCTTCTTCTTGTAAAAGACGATTGTAAACAAGATTAAGGTTAGGAAGCGGATCCGTCCCTAATATTTGGAAGCGAGCATTATCAAAACGATCATCTAAACCAATCAAGAAATCACGTACCCGTTTTTTCTCACGGCGAGTTTCAAAACTACTTACCCAGTCGCATTGACACGGGTTGTACGAGCATGATGAAATTACATCATGTTCCATCAAATCGTCCCACAGACTGGTGATGTGGCCATAATAGGCCATGAGAGACTCCGTGGGAGATTGACGGCAAGCCATGGTTTCCGTTTGCAAGCGATAAATGTGAGCATCACTACCTTGATAGAAACGCTGCTTCATGTTGTTCCGGACTTGTTTTGCTTCAGGTTGATATGCAATAGATCATCACAAATCGTGTTCGATTGAATTGAAGATCGAAGCGGTGACAAGAGCATTCGTGGAGCACCATGACTTGAACTCCGCCGCAGATTCTGAGGGTTTAGTGACTAACCATCAATGTAACCGAATTTATCTTTAGCAAGGAGGGCAAGACGGAAAGCGCGAGACCATTCATCATAATTATTACCATTGAAAGCAACTTGTATGATGTTGCTTCCCGGATTTTCGACTTGAAGAACAGATACAGTGGATGGAGATTGTGAAGAAACAGTTTTAGAATTTGTCATAATGATAGAGAGGACCAATGAAGAAGATGATGGCAGAAGAATTAAACGATAAAAGACCTAGCTGATACCATATTAAGATTAAATAATTGGAAAAATTATGTGAATGTTATTACGTAAAATGAATTGTGTTTATACAAGGCTATTACTCGAGTTTATATACTCGACTATACAATGTGAATACAGAAATAAAAGATCATACAACAGCTAGATAATCATCTTAAGGAAGGCAAAGAATAGTTGCCATATTTACAATATATGGACCCGTGACAGTGTAACAGTATATGCCCCGGTCAGTAATGAATGTAGTACTCTCCTGGTCAGCAGGGTGCATCTTTATCTGATTGAATCCACTGGAAGCATCCATGAACGTGGGCACTTCGTGTCCTGCTGTTGCATCTACCATGGCATCAATATGAGGAAGAGGGAATGGATGTTTTGGGCAGGCTTTGTTTAAGTCAGTGTAATCTACACAGATTCTCCATTTGCCATTCTTTTTCTGCACTACCACTACGTTTTCTAGCCATTCAGGGTACATTACTTCTTTGATCGTGCCCATGTCAAGGAGTTTGTCCACTTCTTCATTGATAATGGTGTTTCTTTTTGGTGCAAATTTTCGTCTTTTCTGTTGTACAGGCTTGAAAGATGTGTCAATATTAAGCTTATAAATGATAATATCAGCACTGATTCCAGTCATATCAAAGTGAGACCAAGCAAAATAGGAATATTTCCTTTTAAGGAAACTTACTAATTATGGCCTGATTGAATCAGGGGCATAAGAGCCAATTAGAACATACCTGTCAGGGTACTCAGGGTTGAGGATTACCTGATCTATTTCCATCTTGGGTGGCGTCACATATGTGCTCCTGACAGGGTATGGTAATTGCTATGCGAGGGACTTACCTGCCTTGGAAAGCTTTAGGGCCTCGGTATAGCATTCTTGGGCTGACTTATGCTCAACTTTGATAGTTTTCACTCCCCAATCTATTGGTATCTTGATGCACTGATGATAAGTGGAGTGAAAAGCCTTGACATTGTGAACCCAAGGTCTGCCTAGGATGACGTTGTAAGAGGATAGACAGTCCAGGACTCCAAACCTTTCATAGGATGCAACGCCTTCAGCATAAGTAGGAAGATAGATTTCTCCCAAGGTGTTCTTTGTCTCGCCACTACACCTTACCAAGATACTGGACTTCTTGGTGATTTGATCCTCTTTGATCTTTATGGCTTTGAGAACGTCTAGCATGATCAGGTTTACTAAGTTGCCTCCGTCTACTAAAATCCTCCTTACGTTGGCGGTTCCAATTTGCATGGAGATTACCAGGCCATCATGGTCAATTTCAGGGATGCTCACCAAATCACAGTCACTGAATGAGATAGGTGGTATGTTATCAAGCTTGCAGGGTAACTTATTTTGAGACGCCCTGGCTATTTTATTTGTTGCTGAACTGGTCAGGCAGCAAATCTCTGATCCACCATTTATAAATTTTACTTCGTAGAGTGGATGTGGTGGAGGGAGATTGCGTTCCTACTTCTGCTCTTGATTGTTTTTGCTAGGGTCTTCAATTCTTCTCCTGGCTTTGATCAGGCCTTTGAGGTATCCAACTTTCAACAGGTAGGCTACTTCCTTTCTGAGGGTAAATCAATCTTCTATCGTGTGTCCCATATCCACGTGAAATTCGCACCACTTGGTATGGTCCTTCCTTGGATTCGGGTTGTCAGACTTACTGGGCCAGCTGACTACTGGCCCCATGTTGTCCATTCGCTGGATCAAACCTGCAATGTCAACACAAAAGTTATGTTCAGAGATGGGTGGATGAATTTTAGCCTTACCTTGCTATTCTTGCGTCAGGTTGACTTCTGATTTATCAGCTGGTATAAAGACCACTCCTGTAGTTATTGCCCCTGCCGCCACTTTTCCTGTTCGGCTTATCATAGCCTGATATAGGCAAGCATCTTTGCCTGGATGTCTTCGAAGGAGTGACAGGGATACTTGGTTAATTCAACATAAAGATCACTGTTGGGTAACAATCCCTGCTTGAATGCTTCTACTTCTGTGCCGATGCAGACCTGGGAATTAATACTTTTTCCTTGTTGAATCTAGCAAGGAAGCTTTAAGGCTCTCAACTTTTAGCTGGGTAATCCTATATAGGTCACTGGAACGTTTTTCAAATTCCCTGCTGTTGGCGAACTGTTGGTTGAACGTATTGACCAGGTCAGCAAAGGACTTGTTACTTCCATTTGGCAGGTTAATGTACCATTGCAGTGCAGAACCGGTCAAGGTGGTTCCAAATCCCTTGCACATGCAAACCTGCCTAAACTCACTGGGAATAGATGCAGCCAACATTTTTTGTTTGTAGAAGGCTACATGGTTCTGTAGATCTGAGGTCCCATCATAAGTCCTTATAGATGGAATCAAAAATTTCTTGGGGAGATCCACCCTAGCTATATCGTCTATGAAGGGCGAGTCAGCATAACTCTCTGGGGCAGCGTCCTTCATGGTAGCAGGAACTCCAAGTATATTTTTCGAATTTTTCGTTAAGTTTCTTAATTTCCTGGACTATTGCCATCATGACGGCTGCTCCTGTTTCATCAGGCTTCTCGTTGTCATATTTGGGAGTGTCATCATCATCAATGTTGATCACTTTCTTGGAACTACATGGACTTCCAAAGTTTGAGAAGTCAAAGTGCTTGATTATTGATGAGAATGGGGTTCCTGGCTGGATCTTGGAGCTTGATTCTTTGGATTTCTCCAACTTCTGCTTTAAGGCTGACTCTGATTCTTTCAATTGTTGAATTTCAGCCTCGGATTGAGCCACTTTTTGTAATGCAGCGGCCAATTGCTCCTCTAGGGTTGGGGTGACCATCTTTAGTTTTTTTTGGATTTTCTTTGTGAAAAGGGGGAAAAAGATATTTAATGAGCTAGATGCCCCACGATGGGCACCAATTTTTTTTATCTAGATTCTGCGCAGGGCAGAATCAGGTCAGGGTAGAGACTTAGCTGGGTTAACCAGCTCGTTTATCTTGTGTATGGTTGCATGGCAGGCTTAATAAAACGTAAAGAAAAGGAAATAAAAAGAACAAAAGAGACAATAGTTTTTGTACGTGGAAAACCCTTGAACGGGAAAAAACCACGGGCACCAAGCCAGGAGAGGTTTCACTATAATATTTGGAGAATAATTGTAACTAAGCTAAACAATGTATTTTGTTCTAAGTATTCTAATAGTATAGCTTGTAATCTTGTCTTGTGTGGTAGGAGGTAGTAGAATGTCCCTTTGAATGATCTTCAGTCTTCTTTATATAGTAATCTCCACATATCAGCGTAATCTTCCTCTTTAATGGCATAATATTCTCTCTTAATGGCGCCATTAACTACTGTCTTCAATGTGCTTAATTACCCAGATGAATGCTCCATAATAATGACCAAATATTCTCCTTGATTGCTGCTTTAATTACCAAGTTTATATGATAATTATTCCATATAATGCTCGTCCATTTGGTCAAATAATATCTTTATATTTGACTGTTATCCTCTCCTGCCTGGTGTCAAGCTTGAGCTATCCTGAAGCTTTTGTCCTGAATGTCAGGCTAGGGCATGATTTTACCTTGAATATATTGCGAGAGTATTAGGCCTAACATACACATTTTTTAACTTATGAAATTTATTAAGGGTAGTGAATGTTTGTGAACTAATTGATTAAAGCTGACGTGAAGGGCAATTGCAAGGTGTCTTGTCGTTCGTTCTATTTACAGGGGAAACAAAAAGTTGCTGTTGCCAGGGGATACGTGTTCAATTACGACCGGCTTCAACAAGTTAAGGTTTATGGTATACCCCTTCGTGACAAATGCAGGAAAGTGGAAGTGTCCCAATTATATAAAGACGAGTATGGGGAAGTAAAAGTACCATTTCCAAATGAGGAGGTCACTTATTTGAAAGAAGCCCTAAGCTCTTATGTGCAATGGCCTGATAACCTCATCAATGTTGTCATCCCCGAGGTACCTATATGCAGACATTAATTATTACTTGTTCTTTAAATATATTAGGGTACAAAAATTAATATATCGTAAGTACTTTAATCTTTACATTTGCAGAAGTTAAGCAAAGCCATGGCGGCAGCTAAAGCAATTAGTACTACGTCAACGGACAAAGTCACCGACATGACTAGGTCTTCCCCAAAAACAAAACAACAAACCATACAATATAAGCTATTTACTTTTGTTGCAGTCAAGCCTGCTTATGATTCTTATTATATATCGTGTGAATATAAGAAAAAAATGAAAACTACTTCACTGAAGGCTTTGCACAACCTGGGTACAAAGAGGTCACCTAGAGGGGATGTAGTCATGATTAACATTGAAGAGGAAATTATGGGCGTAGCTGATATAGCCGTATTCGACCCGAAGCAACTGATGGAATTTGTCGACCTTGACAATTTAGATGTTGTTCACATTTTGATTTGGATGATGTAAGTTTTATGAATAAAACTATTTAGTCATTTCCATTTACAAATAATGATGTTTATTTAAATTATCAATTACAATAACATTCTTCGTTCCATGTGACGTAATAGGTACCTGAATAATCAGATCGCTGAGTGGAAGGTCCCAATTCACGCCTACGGATTCATCAGTCCTAAGGCTTTCTCTGTGCACATAGTTTCATACGAAGAACAAATCAATAGTATCGCTCGTCGGTTGATGTCGACCAAAAAACTATGGCTTGCCCGCTACAATGAGAATATGTATGTATAGTACATGATTATTGTAATGAATCAAGGTTTTATAAATTTATTTTTAACATGCTTACATGTGTGTAAATGAACTAATAGTTCAATGTCCCAAATTGAATAGGAAGCATTGGTTGTTACTGGCAATCCAAGTGGAAACAAAAACAGTGTACTGGATTGACTCTCGCAAGGCAATCCCTCTAAAAGTTGTGTAAAGATGATAACTCAGCAAGTTTACAAATTTTAATAACGTCATTTGTTATTGTATGACTTGAGCCATATATATGCAAATAATAATGGCATGTGTGTATATTTATGAATTAGTGTTTTTGAAGCAAAAAAAAAAAAGATTATGTCTACTTGGGAAATATGAAAGCAACACTGTTCCCAATTTTATCATGCCATTAGTAAGTCTATTCTTAATAATTACTCGTATCATTTAATTTATGTTTATGCGAGAGGTTGATTATCTAATTCAGCGGATTTGAGTGTGATTTATATAATAGTTTCCTAAAGCACCAGACGACAAATAATGCGCCTTTTACGTTTGTCAGTCCATGTGGGAGGTTACCAACGGAAAACTTTCTACCATTCCGATATGGGTTAGTGTGATATAAAAACTATTTCAGACGTAAATTGAGTTCAATTCTGTTTCCATGTATTATATCTATTTTGATTATGTATATTTTGAATTGTAGTTTCCACTAATACTCAACAAAGCCACAGAATATTCGCCAGAGGACATCACCCAGTTGAGAAATATGTGTGTAACACCCCAACTATCCGGCCAAGATAATTGGAGCGTTACCATCTCGGTTTCCCGATGTAGTGAAATCAAAGATACAATCTAAGAACAATTTTATAAATAGAATGTTTAATGGTTTACAACAAATAAATGAATAATGAAAGATTACAAGTCATGACTACTAAACTAATCTAATTAAACATGTCTGACTCGGAAATCATCAAGCCTCGTCCCTTCTCCCGCATGCTACCAAAGCTAACTTGTAAACAACTGCTCCCCATATGATCGAAACTATCATATGGATCGACACACGCCACCCCGGAAATAGGTGACATTTACACGGATACAACAAATGTCGGTTTCAATGATAAATTCAAGACATGATATAATAAGTAACTATGCAACATGTTGATTATATGAATGAGACTCGACTGAATAAACATCATACCGGTATCGGGACACGCCCAGACATACCCATAACCCTCATACCAGTACCGGGACACGCCCAGATATACCGACCGTCACACTAGGTACCAGGACACGCCCATACGTACCGGGTCCGGAAGCCAACCGGATCCCCTGCCAGACGTCGTGTCTCAACCACACGCGTCCCTCCGTACTCAAGCCATTAATGTGCCCATTCCCCTTAGAGTGGAAAGCTCCAAGGACGACCCGAGCGTAAGACGGTTTCCCAACCATCTTACGTCTCCTCAACTATCAAGTACCATAATCAAGATCTCCAACATAAAAGAAACACAACCATACATGATAAATGGAAGAACAACACTTAACATATGACCAAATTCATGAATTCCATCCCACATGTTATGAATATCAACCCATCCAATACCCACATGACATACTAACTGATTAATGAATGTATATGACAAGGAAAGGCACATAAACATGCTTATACAACATTAAAACCGAGTAGGATAACCTACCTTTAAGCATAATCCTCAAGCTAATCGAAATCACCAAGTATCTATCTCATAAAATCGTCTCATCCTACATAAATCATGTAATAACTATCACAATCTACTCTATACTAGATTATAATACAAAATCCCTTATTATTAATCACTAATTACTCACTTTACATAATTAATTACTAATTAATCTCTCTTGATAAACCTTAACTCAAATTTACTCATAAGACAAAGAGAAAAGGGTGAGATTTCTACTTACAAAGGTAGATCTGGTCATAGGAGGCATGTTCCACCATTAATCCAAGCTTGAAGGTTGAGGGAAAGGCAATTGGGAGCATTTAAGAGAGAGAGAGGGGAGAGAGTTTGGAGAGATAAGGAGGAAGTTGGGAATGATTTTAGGGTTAGGGAGGAAGGGGATTAAATCCCGTGTTCTGAAAACAGCGGCACTCGACTGAGTGCCGAGTCCACTCGGTCTAGGGGACTCACTCGGCCGAGTAGCACTCCACTCGATCGAGTGTACCTTTCACTCGACCGAGTAAACCCACTCAATCCACTGCAACACCACACAGTCTAGGCTCAGGTCAAGTGTAAGGTCGTCTTTTCCTTCCTCTCATGTGGTTCAAGGTCTAAGTACGGGTTCCAAAAATGATGGGTATTACAATCTTCCCCCCTTAAAAAGAACTTTGTCCCCGAAATTCACCACTGACTCCCTTTTCCAATTATTTATCGGTCTTCTCTCAAGCCTCATTCTTGGTCCTCGTGTATTCTCTTGCCATCATCACTCTTATTGTTACGCACGTGTGTCCTATCTCTCCTAAGTTTCTTGTTCGCTCTCATTACTTTCCTGCGTATTGCGCACTTTCTTTCTAAATTTCTCCGAGTTCTTATGTTCACTCCCCCTAAAAGGGAACTTCGTCCCGAAGTTCGCTATAAGCCTCGCATGCCGCTCGTCCGGTAATCTATCATTATTACCACAAGTGCTGCATGATTACCATATGTGTGTGTGTGTGTGTATATATATAAGTACTTTTTATGACAAGGCTCAACCATATTTAATATTCGCATGTCGTCTACATAATGTATCAGAACGCTACAACACGTACTAGTGTTACAATCTCGTCAGGTGATGCGTAACTACTACTATTATATATTTCCACTACTATTACGGAATGCATACGGATTTTCATGTCCTTTTTACCATCATGTACTCGTTTGTCGTTTGACTATTCCCTTATACCGCCCAAACCATTGACAAGGTTAAGAGTAAACAACTCACCAAGGTCTATCGTGTGGGTTTCCTATGGTCAATCGACTCTTAGTAGGTCGACATAGTCCAAAAATCAAGGTCAAATGGGTCCTAGGTGGTCAAAATTACCAAAAAGGGCCAAATTATAACGTACTCGGTCGAGTTCAACAGTTACTCGGCCGAGTGAAGGGCACTCGGCCGAGTTTTCATGCCACTCGGTCGAGTGGGGATATTTACAAGAGGTTTCCAGAACCTGTCTATAGGCCTACTCGATCGAGTGAAGGAGGCACTCGGTCGAGTGGACCACCACTTGGTCGAGTGAATAGGGCACTAGGCCGAGTGTCACTGGGTAGTCTAAATTTCGGCCATTTATGGCCTCAAAGCTTCCCAATGGTGATCACTACACCATCCTACTATGTAAGGTCTACTAGACTTGTCCTTACGACCAGCTTACAACATAAAATTAAATTGTTCAAGTTTCAAATGACAATTAAAGTCTCAAGGATCTCGAATTATAAGGCCACAACTACTTGGAGGACTTTCTCTTCTTGCCAATTTTAGGCATCCACCTTGCCCATCCGGAGCGACTCTTCCCCGCCTTACTTCCTCTTCTCGCTTGTTCCTCCTCCTATTCTTCATTTTCCTCTTCTTATTCCGGTCCCTTGCGAGCCGCCGCCTCCCACACTTCATCAACCTCCATGGCCTCCACCGCCGCGGATGTTCCCGCCTTACTCCCACTCTCTTTGTAGACATTGCTAGGATAGATCCCGACATCACCCATGTATAGGTCACGCAAATGTCCCACGCTGAAAGGGAAGTTGATCTCCCAATCCGATGGTTGGATGCCATAGGCCTTGAAAACTCCGAAAGTATCTCCGGGTCCGGACCAAAAGCTAGGGCGATGAGCGGGCCGCACTCCTTGATTATAGGCCGCCTCATGCATGTTCCTCAACATAAGGTTGATGTTCACTCGGTGAATGAGGTATGACATGGGATAGTTGGAGTCAAAGGTGGGTGGGGCTTGACCAAAGTTTCCGGCATAAGGTGGGGGCATCATAGCCGTAGGCATGGAGTGTGGAAAAGATGTGGGAGCTTGGTCGAAGGGAGCACGAGGTGAGGGAGGTAACGGGGGTGCTTCCCGTTTCTCGGTGGCATCATCAAGGTCGAAGGTGAGGTTGCTAGGGATGGTATACGTTTGGGCCTCGGGGCGGGGTGATCATGCTCTCTCCAAAGGGGAAGTTGGGGGTAGGTCCTCGCCGGCGGGAAGTTTCATGTACCACTCATCATTAGCCCTCCAAGAATAGGTGTCATCCTCCTCTCCATCCGATACCCAAGACTTAGCTTTCAACCAATCAAGATCAAAATAAACCACTTCCTTAGACATGGGTTCATCCACCGCCCCCGGCTCGTAAGCTAACACGTTCTTGGCTAATCGAGTCACCAAGGCTCTACAATGTAAGGAGCATTGGTCCACCTCGGCCATCCTCTCAAGGGCAAGGCATACAAAAGACACGGCATTGAATAGAAGGCGGTTTTCATGGCGGGGGTTAAGGTAGAAGCTCAAGATTACGACTTCCGTGGAGTTTAGCTTACTTGGGTCTTTCCTCCCATAGAGGAGGTTGGTCAAGGAGCGCAAGAAGATCTTTAGGACGGGATGCTCAATATCACTCGTCTTCATATTACTTACACTAATATTCTCCTTACTTGTGTAAAAGTGATAGTACTTGGAAGCCTTCATGTCCTTTTCAATCTTGTCATGGTGACCCAGCACTCGTTTTCCCACCCCTAGGTGGTCGGCAAAAGCATCACTACTAAAGTTGAAAGAAGTATTCTTAAGTCTAAAACTCACCTTATGGGTCTTTTTGCTATAGGTGAAGGAGCTCAAAAACTCGAGGGTGAGGTTGTGGTAGCTTATTTCCTCTAAGTTGTATAAACCCTCTAACCCAAGGAACGTGAAAATATTATATACCTCTTTCTCAATCCCTAGAGCCTCCAAGGTGCTTACCGACATACACTTGGTCGGAGCCATCCTCCTAGAGGCTAGGACCTCAAACTTGTCTCAGTGCTCTTCACTCCCAAAAGCTATGGAAGGGTAGTCGGGAAGGGTGATAGTGGGTGGTGCTTCTTGTTCGGGTTAGCGAGCATTCCTTCCACCAGCGGTTCTCGCGTTCCTTGCCATGCTACAAGAGAAGATTACACAAGGTATGGAACGGGAAGGTAATAATTTGAAGCAAATATTTTTTTGAATATGGATAGGATTTTCTCAACTTCTCAATTTTCATGGGGACCAAAAGAAAGGGAATTTCTATTATAGTTTCTTGTGATTTAATGGACCTCTCCAAAAATTTCTTATGTTACAAAAATTATTTTACGAAATTTAAAGATGTTGTGACATGACACGAATTTAAGCATGATTTTAAATTACATTTATTATCCCAATTCATCGCCCGACTCGTCAAATTTCTACTCATCCATGACACACTACACTTCAAAGCTTCACTTAAGTGATTATATGACATTACCATTAACAACAATCTCATCAATAGTTGGTGGAAATAAAATTTAGTTGTCAAAATTAAAAAGGAACTTTGGGTGAGTGAAGTGCTTCTCCATTATAACAAAATCTTTAAGTTGAACAAGTAAGTAGTAATATAAGTAGTGAGTATAAATTAAAATTTAATATGGTAAATGTTGGTTTTCAAGGCCTTGAGACACAATTTCTTTTAATCCCTCTTATAAGGTGGTAGTAACCTCAAAATCCTCAATACTACAACATAGAAAAATCGTCATTAAAGCATAAAATGCATTATTCATGAAAATTTTAGAAGAATTTAGAAGAGTTTTCACCCAAATTTTAAGACAAAATTGATTTAATTTTGGTTTACATATTACATTATTGACCAAGATAGTAGTCTTACAAGGTAATTAGACTAAGTTTTGCTCATGAAAAATCAAAATTTGGGCATGACTTGTCTAAAATTCGAAATTTTAAAACGGAGTTTTAAGACGAAATTTACACATATTATGATAGATCCATCCATGACAACAAAAGTTAAGCCTTTGTTGTCCAACTATACACAACAACAATCACCCAAATCCAATCATTGACTCAAGAACACCAATTTTTTGAGTTCTATAATGGTGGTCAAAATTTTTCTGCAAAAATTTGATGTTTATCAACAACAATGGTATTAAAAGCTTACTAGTATCATGAATTTAGTAAAACAAACAACCAAGTAACAAAACCTAAAGGATTTAGAAGTAGAGCTAAGAAATTCAAATTTGGGGAAAAAGATGGAAGAAGATGAATAAGCTTACCTTGACCAAATTAGTGAGATTAGATGGGAAAGATGGAGGAATAGGATGAATTCCAAGCAAGTTAGAGCAACAATGGAGGTTTTTGGGAGAATTTGGTGAAGAAAGAGATGAAGATATGAGGATAAGAATGAAGAATTAGGGTAAATAAGGGCTTTAAACCGAGTAAACCAACCCGTGTGAACCCACTCGGTCGAGTGTAGAGTGCACTCAGTCGTGTATTAGTCCACTCGGTCGAGTGACGGGTTTTCCAGAATATAGAATCCCCTGAACCAGGTCCACTCGGTCGAGTCGAGGGTCCACTCGGTCGAGTACCAGTTTACTCGGCCGAGTTGGTACCTGCTCTTGGTCAAGTGACTCCGTTGGGTTTCAAATTCTCACTAAGGGCTTATAGACGGATTTCCTGTAAGACAATATAAGGTTCGGGAGTCCACCACTTTCAGTGGCTCGTCCCGAGTTATCTCATGCAACACCAAGGTCGTCGATCCTCACTTCCAACATCCACACTCGCACTAACCTTACCGAAACGGCCAACATATTTACTAACGATAACACTATTAAGCATAAGATAGTCACACAACATGAATCAAGAGAATGGGATTATAATTTTCCAAGAGATGTCAAGACATGCAAATTCAACCCTACATATATGAAATCTGATAGCATGCAAGAGTCTAGCAACAACCATATCATTCATGCTATCATGCCACATTATCAATATCGTTCCCCCTTACTTGTAACCACCCACGTAGTGACCAACCGAGGCAATAGGCACTAGTTTTGATATGAGGTTCCAAAATCGTCGCTCTGATACCACTTTGTAACACCCTAACTATCCGGCCAAGATAATTGGAGCGTTACCGTCTCGGTTTCCCGAGGTAGTGAAATCTGAGATACAATCTAAGAACAATTTTATAAATAGAATGTTTAATTGTTTACAACGAATAAATGAATAATGAAAGATTACAAGTCATAACTCCTAAACTAATCTAATCAAACATGTCTGACTCGGAGATCATTAAGCCTCGTCCCTTCTCCCGCGTGTTACCAAAGCTAACCAGTAAACAACTGCTCCCCATATGATCGGAAATATCATATGGATCGATACAGGCCACCCGGGAAATAGGTGACATTTACACGGACACAACAAACGTCAGTTTCAATGATAAATGCAAGACATGACATAATAAGTAACTATGCAACATGTTGATTATATGAATGAGACTCGACTCAATCAACATCATACCGGTACCGGGACACGCCCAGGCATACCCATAACCCTCATAACGGTACCGGGACACGCCCACATACCGACCGTCACACTAGTTACCGGGACACACCCAGACGTAGCGGGTCCGGAAGCCAACCGTATCCCCTGCCAGACGTCGTGTCTCAACCACACGGTACCCTCCGTACTCAAGCCATTAATGTGCACATTCTTCTTGGATTGGGAAGCTCCAAGGGGCGACCCAAGCGTAAGACGGTTTCCCAACCGTCTTATGTCTCCTCAACTATCAAGTACCACCATCAATATCTCCAACACAACACAAACACAACCATACATGATAAATGGAAGAACAACACTTAACATATGACTAAATTCTTTAATTCCATCCCATATGTTATGAATATCAACCCATCGATTACCCACATGACATACTAACCGATTCATAAATGCATATGACAAGGAAAGACACATAAACATGCTTATACAACATTGAAACCGAGTAGGATAACCTACCTTTAAGAATAATCCTCAAGCTAATCGAAATCACCAAGTATCCATCTCATAAAACCATCTCATCCTACATAAATCATGTAATAACTATCTCAATCTACTCTATACTAGATTATAATACAAAATCCCTCATTATTTATCACTATTTACTCACTTTACAAATTAATTACTAATTAATCTCTCTTGATAAACCTTAACTTGAATTTACTCATAAGACAAAGAGAAAAGGGTGAGATTTCTACTTACAAAGGTAGATCGGGGCTAAGAAGGAGGCATGTTCCACCATTAATCCAAGCTTGAAGGTTGAGGGAAAGGCAATTGGAAGCATTTTATTGAGAGGGGAGGGAGTTTGGAGAGATAAGGAGGAAGTTGGGAATGATTTTAGGGTTAGGGAGAAAGGGGATTAAATCCCTTGTTCTGAAAAACAGCGGCACTCGACCGAGTGCCGAGTCCACTCGTTCGAGTGGACTCACTCGGCCGAGTAGCACTCCAGTCGATCGAGTGGATGCACTCGGTCAAGTGTACCTTTCACTCGACCGAGTAAACCCACTCGATCCACTGCAACACCACACGGTCTAGGCTCAGGTCAAGTGTAAGGCCGTCTTTTCCTTCCTCTCACGCGGTCCAAGGTCTAAGTACGGGATCCACAAATGCCGGGTATTACAATGTGGGCCAGTTATTTTGTTTCATTAGCGGAGTCTCAATAGTTTGCTCATACTTTATGTATGTGTGTATATATAGAGCCGTTGTGTATTGGCTTCTTTTGTTTTTTTGAGGAAGTTGTGTATTGGCTTTTGATCATCCTGTTTGTACTGTTTTTAAACTAGGTTTAATTGATCACGGTTTATAATATTTTGATGCAGGATTGAATTTTTGCAGTGCACAGCTGCTTGAAACGCTGCTTAAAAAATAGCATTTCAGCAATAACGGTTTAAAACAACCCGTTGTAAACAATTATTTGACACGGTTTTATTTAGATAAATAACCGTTGATTATTTTTCCTCCCATCCAAACCGCCAAAAATATAAGATAATGAAAGATAACCGTTGTCGAATTCAAAACGTTTACAACGGTGTATTTAAGCAGAACCGTTCTCAAAGTTTCATCAATAAAAATAGATAACGGTTACATACCGTTGTCAATAGATAAATATAACAACGGTTTTGCACGCAATAAAACCGTTGTTAAATTTTGACATTTAATTAAATAAGATAACGAAATGAACCGTTATCATATATAATATTTAACAAGGTTTTGGAACCACTAAACCGTTGTCAATAGTAAACTAGGACAACAGGTTTGAAACCGTTATTAAGATTTAATAACGGTTTCTTAAAAGTATACCTGTTGCCATAAACATATTTAACAACACTTTTATAACGGTTCTTGAGTTGTGATAACGGTATTATAGATCCATTATTGATGTTATATAACGGTTTCAAGTTTGTACAACCGTGGTATGGCTCCTTTTGAAACTCTTTAATAACAGTAATTGCATTATCTGACCGTTATTGAAGGTCTTTTTTGGCGTAGTGATTGGTATGGCTCCTTTTGAAACTCCTTATGACAGGAAGTGTAGAAGTCCAATTTCCTGGGATGATAGTGCCGAAAGGAGGATCATGGGGCCTAACATGGTGCAAGAGATGATTGAGCAAGTGCAAGTAATCGAACAGAAGATGAAAGCTGCACAGGATGGTCAGAAAAGTTATGCAGATTTGAGAAGATTCGAGATTGAGTTCAATGTTGGTGATAAGGTGTTGCTGAAAGTGTCGCCAATTCAATGAAGGGAGTCATGAGATTTGGGAAGCGTGGAAAATTGAGCCAAAAATATGTGGGAGCATATGAGATTATAGATAGAGTTGGAGAAGTGGCGTACCGTCTAGCGCTACCATGAGCTTTAGCATGAGTCCATAATGTGTTCCACGTGTCACAGCTGAGGAAGTATATTAGTGATCTGTCGCATGTGCTGGAAATTGAGAACATTGAGCTAGAGGAGCAATTGACTTATGAAGAAGTTCCAAGGTAGATACTAGACACTAAGGTATGTATGTGGTTACGGGGACGTAACCTTCTTTTTAGGTGGGTGGAATGTAAAACACCATAAACACCGTCTTAAGTTAGCAATTTATTTGTAAATTAGAGTAATTGACTTGTCTTGATGAGACGTTTGGGTCATGAGGGGTCTAATTCTGGGTAAACTTCGAGACGAAGATTCTTTTTAGGAGGGAAGACTGTAATACTGATCGGTCCGTTTCGTGTTCACAATTAAAGGTGTGGTCGTTGGGTCACGTCCGAATCAAAACACAATTTATAGCTTCACAAACAACTCTACAATTAGTAAAGAGGCAAGTAAAGGTCGGATCCCAAGGGACGGGTATTGAAATAAGATTTCTATTGAAACTAGCGGTGTCTTAGGGGTGTCACAATTTGGGTTGATGTAGAAGGTCACTAACTAAAATAGCAATGAAAATAAACAAGCAAGATGAATTAACGGGGCGTTTGTTTCGTGCACGGGTATGGGGTTGGAATCAGGAATCATACCCGGGTGGTATGGGTTTGGAACTTGATTCCTCATACCTTGTGTTTGATTCATTTTTGAGTGGTATGGGTTTGAACATCAATTAAGGTTAAAATGCGTAAATTAAAGTATTATAAATAATAATTTTCAATATTATAAAATCATGAAAATGATTAGTTAATCAAATAAGTATTTAAAAAATTGGATTTACAATATGCTATAATTTGTTTTTTCATATTTTTGATCAATTTAGTTTGATACCCATGGGTATGAGAAACCCATACCTCATGGGTTTGAGGTATGGGTATGAAACCCTTGTATTTGCCAAACAAACACTTGGTATGGGTTTGGCTCATTCCAAACCCATACCTCATACCTTTTTTGGGTGAACCAAACACCCCCTAAAAGGGTTGTAAACATTTGATAAAAAGAACTAGGGTGTCATGGGATCATAGGGTAATCATGGGAATTGATCATACAAACATGTTCTCAAATTATAAGCAAGCAATTATTGTTGTGATGGATTGAGTTGGGTTATATCTTACAATCCTAGGAAAGTTTGGGTCCCGAAGCCGAATCGATTAGATTGTACAACACCTACAAGTCGACTTAATCTTCCCTACTCAACAACATGCATGGTCTAATGAGACTCGAGTTGGTTTATGTCTTACAAGTCTCATTGAAAAGATAGGTGATGGGTAAAAAATGCAAGGATTCATAGGCTCGCATTTCATCAAACATAACATGTGCATGAGTTGAGATCAAAACAAGCAAGCAAATAAAACATGAAAGCATATTAATCTAAGCATGAATTATTCCCCATGTTGGTTTCCCCTAATCACCCATTAACCCTAGCTAAGAGACTACTCACTCATTATCATGTTGATCATGCTAGCAAGGTTGTCAATCATACCAACAAAATGAAACATGATGAATAAATGAAAGTAATTAACAATAATTAAAAAGGGATTAAGAGAATTATACCTACTAATGATTCCAATAATAAAGCAAAGATAAAAGAAGTACTTGATGCTTGATTGAGAGGTTTTCAATCTCCCAATAATAACCCAAATAATCTTCAATTACCCAAAATAAAGGATGAACAAAAGAGATATTAAGGAAATAAAAACTTGTATTAGAACTTGATTAATTGTTGATTACAAAACTAAAGAGAGATTTGATTGATATTAACTACTCTAATTATTGATAAGAAGAACATGCTCTTCTAATTAGACTAATGGGGTATTTATAGTGGAAATTAGGGGGATGCATTAGGGTTAACTAAGGGCTAAACTAGTAATTACACTTTTTAGATTGAGCAGGGAGGAGCCGGTATTTTTTGAAGGAAGGGCTTCTTTCTTTGTAGCTTGGAGAAGAGGAAATCGCGCTGTAGAGGAATCCGAGCGGTTTTGTGCCGGGACGGGCGGATTCTGGCGATGGAACACGAGCGGCTTTGAGAGAATCCGGGCGGATTGTGGTGGCTAAACCCGAGCGTCTTTGTGGAAAACCGCACGGATTGTGTAGGTGGAGGACGGCCGGATTGTAGACAATCCGCACGGATTGTACCTCAGCAGGATTTCTTCTTTTCTTCCCTTTCTTCATAAATTCCTTGGGGATTTCCTTGGGGACTCAAGGTTCCTTTCTCAACATTGCTCATCTACTATCATATGTACAAAGGCCTTCTAATCATGTCTCTCCTTGATGCTTGGTCATTGAATTCGATCAATTTAGTCTCGTTTTGCCATGAAAATGCAAGACTCTTACTCCTTTCCTACCAAGGGATCAAAATCTCAAAGAATATGCAAAACAAAGAACTAAAGATAATAAATGACCCAAATATGCAATAAAAAGCATGGGAACAAGGCTAATTCGGGGGCTAAATATGCGCTAATTATGATCACATCAAATATTCCCAAACCGAACCTTTGCTCGTCCCGAGTAAAGAGGTGACAAAGACTAGGACCATTATTTAAACTAACCTAATAACATAGCCGATATGAGACAATTAGCGGGTCTCACTCCGCCCCTTCAACTCACAACAAGACAACCATGAGGTAGGATGCCTTCTTGCAAGGCAAGGTGGGTCTTGCCAAAATGGCGACACATCCAAACATTAAGCACACAAAATCACATAATGGATGCATCTACAAAAGAATAGCCACTTCCTCATCAAGTGGCGGAGGCACTAAAGAGGAACAAATTTAAGAGCATGTAATCCTTCACAAATACTAGTTCAACAAATTACTAAGGCTAAGAGGATGGCACTAAATCACCTCCAAATGGTGTTAAACTAGACTACTTTCGTCCTCAATTTCCATATGCTTTCGTCAAGAGCGATCGGATGGTGGTGGAATGATGATCCCTATGATGCTAGTAGCATATGACATGACAAGTCTCGAATTCTCTACAAAAGTAAAGGTCATGGATCGTCCCAAGCTCGACAAAGTGGCTTGACAAAAAGGCTTTTTGGGAATGAAATGCTCAAATCTTTATACACAATGGGTGGATATGACTAGTATTAAAAAATTGACCTCATTTACTTTCACATTTCAAAAATTTAAGATGGGGTTTGTCCCTTCCGGGCTAGTGTCCTTTGCTTTCGCGAATCGCTTATTAGGCAACCGGTTAACCTCTAGACAATAGTTTTTCGGGGTGATAGTCACTCTGTCTCTGGGCGGCCGAATTCACAACCGTGTGGGGGCCCAATTCAATGGATCCCGCTCCAAAGCACATCGAAGTGGTACGCCTCCATCAAAACAATTTAAATTTCTCAACATTCAACAATTCATAACATTTGAGGTTTCCTTGGCATTAAATTACTTCCACATGACAAAACTTTAGAGATGAGCACTTCAAACTTATTGATAGAAAGTATTTTTTGGGTTGCCTTACCACAAGGTCAATCAAGGTCACCTAGACAAGTTAACCAAGTCCACATCGCATCACGGGGTTGGATAGGTGACTCACATGCAAACCCTTGACTAGGCTTTGGGTCATGGGTCAAAAGACACTAGTATGACACTATCTAGGGTGTTTTACAACCATTCTAGTAGGCAAAGTCTTAAGTTGAAAAAGTATTTGTAATGGCTTAGTTGCTCTTGTCAAAGTTCCTAATTAGGCATTTTTCAAAACTTTTATCTAAATGCAACTATATGCTATGATGCAACTAATATAAACATCCTAATGCAAGTGATTCTATCAACTAGTATGACATATAAACTAAATGCAAGTCCTAAGTTCACATTGTTATACCGCATCAAACAAAATAAAGCCACATAGTCATTAACATAAAGAGGATAAAGGAGATTGGAAAGATCATACCATGCGGTCTTCATGATCCTCATGTCTCGGATGTGGCATAGTCAATCAATGTGAACAAGGATAGAACAAACACAATATATACAAAACGATATATACACAAGACTATAAAAGGAAATAAACATGTTTTTGGGTTTTCAATTTTCAAATTTTTATGATTTTCGAAGTTTTTCAATTTTTTTGGATTTTTTGAATAAGAGTCAAATGTTAGAATTCCCATCCCCACACTAATATGGGCATTGTCCTCAATGGCCAAAATGATGGAAATTATGCAAAGATGATGCATGATTTCTATACTTAATGCAATCTATACTAGGCTACACTACATGATGTATGGTTTTTGTTATGACGGAGAGGATAATTTAGATTACCTCCCGTTGTGTATGCATTAACTTCCCCAAACCGAGTGAGACACTATTGCTAATGTCCAAGGATGGGTGTAGTTCATGCACACACTATGCAATGCATGAAACTAATTTGTCATTTTGGATTTTGAAAATGGGAACAATAAAATGAGAACACCTCAATGGTACCGAGGTGTGAGTCCTCTATGGTGCTAGGGCTACTCCAACAATGATCAAGAAAATAATTAAAACAAAGAGAGAAATAGACAAACCATGAGAGGGTAGGAGCCTCCAAGGCTTGCTAATCTTCCATCATATCATCACTATCATCATTCTCCTCATTAGAAGTGGTCTCATTGCCACTTCCCTCTTCATTTGCTTCTTCACTTTCCTCCTCACCTTGCTCATCATCTTGCTCACCATCCTTTTCTCCTTCTTCACTTGCTTTCTCATCAATGTTATCATCAACTTCTTCATTACCAACAACCTCATTGTCACCCGAAACGGCCCTAGATGCACCCGGAAATAGGACTTCTCTATCCGCCCAACTAGGCAAAGGACATGATGGATCAAGTAGTCCTTGCCTAGCTAAGTGTAGGAGGGGTGGATATTGAGCCAAGTAAGCATTTTTCCGATCCGCAAAGGCTTGCTTGTGCATTGCTTGCATGAGAAGAGTCAAATAATCATTTCTAGCTTCAACACCTTCCGGCTTGAACTCTTGGTACTCAAAAGGGTAAGGTGGTATGACAATGGAATAGGAGGGCATTTCAAGTTCACGCTTTTGTTGTTGGATAATATACTCGGCCTCTTTAGAAAGGGGAAGTAGATAATTGGTCCGGTGGACGCTTAGACGACAAATCTTTGAAGGCAAATTGAACGATCTAGCTTCACTACTGAGCCATCCATACTTGGTGTCAAGAGGGTTATGGGCGACCCACTTATACTTGTGTATCATAGTATGCAAATCAACAAGATGACCACCCTCCTTTGCTTCATACTTGTTATCCTTGTTGAAGTTAGGGTCAAAGTACTTAGCTAGGATAGTGACTAGGCCGCCATTGACAATAACGGTAGTGCCTTTCTTCCCACAATAATGTTGAGCCATCTATCTACCAAAAGCCTCAAAGAGTTAAAAGGCTTGGTGTGTACTCTTCCAATGTTCAAAGCCGATTCAAGAAGAATAAAATCAAGTTTGGTGAAATGGTTGGTATCTTTCCTTGCAATAATGGTGTTTCCTATGACCTTGTGCCATACTCTTATGCCCGGATGGTGGACTAAAAGAGCACGACTCGCATGAAAATCCTCAAATTTCCTTTCGGAAATTGCCTCCCAAAGAGGGTCGGGGTCATACTTTTTATAATTCTTAAAATAACTCGGTTCATCACTAAGACCCAAAATTTCACCCAATTCCCTAAAGGAAATGCGTCTACTAACATTAGCTAGACGAAACTCGAGATTCTCCCTAGTCTCAACTTTGGTGACTTTCAAAGAACTCAAAAACTCCAAGGTAAGGGAGGGGTATGTCAATTCTTTTGATTCAAACAATTTCTTGAACCCCATTGCTTTGAAAAAGGCTCTAGTTTGCTCAAGGACACCCAACTTATCCAAGGTGTCTTCACAAATAAATTTGGTGGATTGAAATGATTTCCTAGCAAACTTGGCAATAGTATCTCTATGGGTTTTGGAAATAAAAGTTACCTCCGGATAATGCAAAAGTTGATCGATTTCCGGAGTAGAAGATGTTATTGCTCCCATAGAAGGTTGTTGTTGTTGTTGCACTTCCAAGTTTGGGGTTGCTACCACCATAGCCAATGCTTTCTTTGCTTGAAGAGCCTTTTGCCTTTGTGAAAGTGTCTTTGGTGCCTTTGTTGCCTTTATTGCTCCCTTAGTCCTTGCCAATGATGAATTAACTAAGAAAAGAATGAAAAATCTTCAATTTGTAGTGTACCCAAATCGATTTAAAGGTGAAAGGCTTTGCCTTTATGAATTCAAAAATCGACTCAAAGGTTGAAGATTTTGTGCTTGGTTTTGATTTTGATTGAAAAAGGAGTGATTAATTTGTTGTTAGAAGGATGGTTTGATTTGATTTTGGTGAATGTATTTGAGGGATTTTGTTTTTGTGATGGAGAGGATGAGGGTTTTGATGTTTTGAAGTAGTGTTATGAATGAATGAATGAATGAATGAAGGTGGGAGGAGTTTTATGAAGACCGAAAAAATTCGAACTGCAGGGGCAATCCGTGCGGTTTCTGCCCAAGACGGGCGGATTCTGCACTTTCTGGGTTTGATAAAACTCGCCTAAAGACGGGCGTATTTAAGAGAAGACGCTCGGATTTGCTGATACGGGACGGGCGGATTCTCTAGAAGACGGACGGATTTCAGTCCAGAAATTTTTCTTGATTTCCTTAGCTTAGAAGACGGGCGTCTTCTTTTCAAGACGGACGGATTTCCAGAGACGGGCGGATTGCTGTTCAGGACGCCCGGATTCTCTTACAGTCAAAAATATTTCAAAAGTGCAGCTCATAGGGACGTGCGTCTTCTACCCAGTACGCTCGGATTGCATGAAAACGGGCGGATTCTCCTGAATTCGCTCGGATTCAACCCCTTTGTACCCGGATTCAGTTTCATCCGTGTACAATGCATTTCCTTTATCATTCTTCCATTCTTCTTCATATCTTGTGTTCTTCATTGTGGGGGCGTTACTAAGGCATGAATAGCCTCGGCAATTCCCATCCCCACACTAAGCTAAAGCACTACACATCAATTGAAATTATTAGTCCCTCCCTCACTTCTCTCAAATATGACAATTATCTTGATCAAAGTAAATAAAAATCCAAAGATGAAAAAAATTGCAATACAAGAATTGAAATGCGAGTTAGGGAGTTAGAAATATTTAAAAATGGTGGTTTAGGGAGGACTCCACCAAACTCTCATTCTTGATGAGATGTCAAGGGGGCATGTTCAAGGTGTTGTTGATGTTGCTCAACACCTTGAAGAAATAATCAAAAGCTTGTTCATTATCGTTATAAAGCTCTTCAATAGACCTTTGCTCTTGTTGTTGGTCTTGATCGATGGCATTACCAATGTAGGGATTAAAAATCCCTTCAAATTCGTCGTCCCAAAGACCACAAACTTCATTAAGTTGATCATTAAAAATCTCTTGATTTGATGGAGACAATTCTTCCAATTTCTTCTCTTGGCCAATGAGGCCATCCTCTTCTTCTTTTATTGATTTTGATGAGCTTTGCAAGCTCTCCTTGTCACAATTCACTTGCTCTTTGAATGGAGCATCTTCAATTTTCTTCTTCCATTGGAGTTCCGACTTCTTCCTTTCATCCTTTCGGCTATAATGATCAATCATGAAACACGGTTCATGCAAACGAGGAGCTCTCATAGTCTTGTCAAGATTAAAGGTTATGCTTTCATCTCCCACTTCTAGAGTGAGCTCACCATGTTTCACATCAATCACCGCACCCGCGGTGTGTAGGAAAGGTCTTCCTAGAATGATTGGAATGTTGGAATATTCCTCCATATCAACAATGACAAAGTCCACCGGGATGAAAAACTTCCCAATTCGCACGGGGACATCTTCCCATATCCCTAATGGTGTCTTCGTCGATCTATTGGCCATTTGGAGTGTGATATTGGTGCATTTAAGCTCTCCCATCCCCAACCTTTTACTCACCGAGTACGGCATGACACTCACACTAGCCCCTAGATCACATAAGGCTTTGTTGATCGTTGTGTCGCCAATGGTACACGGTATTGAGAAGCTTCCCGGATCCTTTAGTTTTGGAGGTGAACTCCCTTAAAGTATTGCACTACTCACCTTAGTGAAGGCGATAGTCTCAAGTTTCCGGATTGACTTCTTCTTTGTGAGGATATCTTTCATGTATTTCGCATAGGCCGGTACGTGATTGATTAATTCCGTGAAAGGAATCGAGACTTCCAAATTCTTCACAATTTCCATAAACTTTCCAAGTTGGTCATCAAATTTGGGCTTGGCTTGACGACTTGGAAAAGGAAGTCTAATCACAATGGGCTCCTTCTCCTTGACCTTGTCTTCATTTTTCATTGAACTTCCTTCTTTTGATGATTCTCCATCTTTGGAGTTTTGCACAATTTCTTCCTTATCACTAGCTTCCACAACTTCATCCTCAACTTGCTTCTTCGGTGCTTCATACCTTGTACCACTTCTCAAGTGAATGGCACTAACCGTTTCATGTCTTGGGGGATTACTTTGAGGTGGTAATTGCCCCTTTTGTCTTTGTGAGCTTGAAGATGCTAGTTGAGTCAATTGGGTTTCCAACATCTTGGTGTGAGCTAGGATGTTGTTGATGGTGGTTTCCTTTGCTTGGCTATCTTTTTGCATTTGAGTGAAAAATTCTTGTTGATTCTTTTGCATTTGGAGGACCGCTTTTTGGACATCAAAACCTTGGTCATTTTGGTGATTGTATGGATTTTGATTTTGGTAACCTTGGTTTTGATTGTAAAAGGGTCTTTGATTTTGGTTTCTCATGGGAGGTGGGGTATATGCTGTTTGAGGGTTTTGAACATTTTGGCTTTTGTATGAGAGATTTGGATGGAATTTGGTGTTCTCATTGTAATAGTTGGAATAAGGGGTACCACTCTTGTATGCTTGGAAAGCATTCACTTGTTCATTTGTTCCCCTACATTCACTTTGGTCATGTCCCAAAGTTCCACAATTCTCACATATCCCACTTGGGATTGATGAAGATGCCGTCATGGCATTAACATGATGCTTTGGTGATTTTGAGGCTTCTTCAAGTCTAGCCATAGCTTTTTCAAACTTCAAATTGATTGTGTCAATATGAGCACTAAGTTGAGCACCCAATTGAGTAACGGAGTCCACTTCATGCTTTCCTCCTCTATAGCCTTGTGAGGTCTACTATATTGTGAGTTATGGACCGCCATTTCCTCAATCTTGTTCCATGTTTGATTGTCATCAACTTCGGTGAACATTCCATTTGATCCCATGTTGAGAATGTTCCTTGAATCTTCATATAAACCATTCCAAAATTGTTGTACCAAGAACCATTCGCTAAGTCCATGGTGAGGACATGAGCGACAAATTCCCTTGAACCGCTCCCAAGCTTCATACAAAGATTCTTCATCCCTTTGCTTAAAACCCGTTATTTGAGCTCTTAGCATGTTAGTCTTTTCCGGTGGGTAGAATTTTTTGTAGAAAGCTAGAGCCAACTTCTTCCAAGAATCAATTCCGAGAGTGGCCTTATAAAGGCCCTTCAACTATTGCTTCGCGATGCCAATTAGAGAAAAAGGAAATAAGACCCATCGAATTTGGTCTTGAGTTACATCGGTTTGAGAAATCGCATCACAATAGTCGCAAAAGGTTTCCAAATGAGAATGAGGGTCTTCACTAGGCATCCCCCCAAATTGGCTCCTTTTGACTAATTGGATAAAGGCGGATTTGGCAATAAAATTTCCGGTTAGATGTTGTGGTGTAGGAGTACCATTGGGTAGGTTCTCCTCGGTGGGTACGGAATGTGACGAGAATTTAGGCATTGTAGGTTGATTTTGGGTGGTATTGTGTAATGGGTTTAGGGTTTAGGGTTAAGGTTCCTCTCCTTCTCTTGCAAAAGGGTTGATGAACTCAATAGTTGGTTGAATAACCTCACTAATACCTCTCAAATTCCTCCTAGCAAGTCTCCCATTGTTTGTTAAGGTTCTTTCAATTTCACGATCAAAAGGTAACAAATTACCTTGTGACCTTCTAGACATGCAAAATATCAAACAACTTGAAAACAATTAGAACAAACCTTGAGGAGTTTTACTTCCCCAAGGCAAAGAAAAACACAACTAATAACAATGTAAGAAATCTAAATCAAGCAAACACCGTCCCCGGCAACGGCGGCATTTTTGATCGGTCCGTTTCGTGTTCACAATTAAAGGTGTGGTCGTTGGGTCACGTCCGAATCAAAACACAATTTATAGCTTCACAAACAACTCTACAATTAGTAAAGAGGCAAGTAAAGGTCGGATCCCAAGGGACGGGTATTGAAATGAGATTTCTATTGAAACTAGCGGTGTCTTAGGGGTGTCACAATTTGGGTTGATGTAGAAGGTCACTAACTAAAATAGAAATGAAAATAAACAAGCAAGATGAATTAAAAAGGTTGTAAACAATTGATAAAAAGAACTAGGGTGTCATGGGATCATAGCGGAATCATGGGAATTGATCATATAAACATGTTCTCAAATTATAAGCAAGCAATTATTGTTGTGATGGATTGAGTTGGGTTATATCTTACAATAGTAGGAAAGTTTGGGTCCCGGAGCCGAATCGATTAGATTGTACAACACCTACAAGTCGACTTAATCTTCCCTACTCAACAACATGCATGGTCTAATGAGACTCGAGTTGGTTTATGTCTTACAAGTCTCATTGAAAAGATAGGTGATGGGTAAAAAATGCAAGGATTCATAGGCTCGCATTTCATCAAACATAACATGTGCATGAGTTGAGATCAAAACAAGCAAGCAAATAAAACATGAAAGCATATTAATTTAAGCATGAATTATTCCCCATTTTGGTTTCCCCTAATCACCCATTAACCCTAGCTAAGAGACTACTCACTCATTATCATGTTGATCATGCTAGCAAGGTTGTCAATCATACCAACAAAATGAAACATGATGAATAAATGAAAGTAATTAACAATAATTAAAAAGGGATTAAGAGAATTATACCTACTAATGATTCCAATAATAAAGCAAAGATAAAAGAAGTACTTGATGTTTGATTGAGAGGTTGTCAATCTCCCAATAATAACCCAAATAATCTTCAATTACCCAAAATAAAGGATGAACAAAAGAGAGAATAAGGAAAAAAAAACTTGTATTAGAACTTGATTAATTGTTGATTACAAAACTAAAGAGCGTTTTGATTGATATTAACTACTCTAATTATTGATAAGAAGAACATGCTCTTCTAATTAGACTAATGGGGTATTTATAGTGGAAATTAGGGGGATGCATTAGGGTTAACTAAGGGCTAAACTAGTAATTACACTTTTTAGATTGAGCAGGGAAGAGCCGGTATTTTTCGAAGGAAGGGCTTATTTCTTTGTAGCTTGGAGAAGAGGAAATCGCGCTGTAGAGGAATCCGAGCGGTTTTGTGTCGGGAGGGGCGGATTCTGGCGATGGAACACGAGCGGCTTTGAGAGAATCCGGGCGGATTGTGGTGGCTAAACCCGAGCGTCTTGGTGGAAAACCGCACGGATTGTGCAGGTGGAGGACGGCCGGATTGTAGACAATCCGCACGGATTGTACCTCAGCAGGAGTTCTTCTTCTTTTCTTCCCTTTTCTTCATAAATTCCTTGGGGATTTCCTTGGGGACTCAAGGATCCTTTCTCAACATTTCTCATCTACTATCATATGTACAAAGGCCTTCTAATCTTGTCTCTCCTTGATGCTTGGTCATTGAATTCGATCAATTTAGTCTCGTTTTGCCATGAAAATGCAAGACTCTTACTCCTTTCCTACCAAGGGATCAAAATCTCAAAGAATATGCAAAACAAAGAACTAAAGATAATAAATGACCCAAATATGCACTAAAAAGCATGGGAACAAGGCTAATTCGGGGGCTAAATATGCGCTAATTATGGTCACATAAAATACCCAGTATTTTTATAAGAAATTTTAAAGATATATTTTAAAACAAAATAAGGCATTTTATATTTTATGAGTTTTATTATCGTAATAAGAATAAGAGTAGGGTAGTACAAGGGTAGTTGGGTTAGTCTTACATATTTTATTAATTTAGTGTTATAAAGAAACTACCTAGAAACTTCCTTATGACTAGTATATATAGCTACCTCATATACACCTAGATCATTATTTCACAAAAACACAACTCATCATATAAGAGAGGAGAAAGAGAGATTTAAGAGGAGATTTGAGAGAAGATTGTGAGACGATTTCACCACGCGCTAATATTATTCGCGGTAAGTAACTAAACCCTAATATAAATTGTTTACGTATTGTGGTTGACCCGTCTTTGACCACTAAGGGACACCTCTGACCGTTACCACCGTGGGCTATCTATTTGACCACCGTTGACTTGACTATAGCTATTTAACCATGGAGATTGTGGTGGTGGCTTGAACCGTGTACATGTGTGGTGGGTGTAGTTGTACCATATGCTATGGCAGATCATAGGACCGTGGCTAAGGGGGTGGTTTACTGGGCAAGTGATTGACACGGTGGTGACCAAGGGTGGTGCTGTTGGTGGTGATGCCGAGGGGAGTAATAGGGAATGGGTGTCTGTGTGTGTTGGTGTTAGGGCAAGGACACAAGTTTTGTTAGGGCTCAGGTAAGGCCGAGAGGAGGTGGTGTTGGTGTGGGTGGTGAACGGTGCTGACGGGTTGTTGTTTTGTGGTTGATGGGCGGTTGACGACGCAATGGTTAGGTAGTGTTGGTTGGCCGAGACATGGATTGTGGGTGTTGGTTTAATTGAGTAAATTTAATACCGTTTTAAACTTAAATTAGTCGTAATTATTTCGTATCATTGCTTGAATTAGGTGACGGTTTCTTTGAAGAAGCTTTTTGAGTTGCTTTGCTTGGATTGCTTAAGTAGAATTGTTATAAGGTAGGCTAGCTACTCAACATTTAATTGCGGGGTTTTCTTATGTGTATTGTAGATACCCAGTATCTGTTGAAACCCCAACAAACACCCGATGATTATCGGACTACAATAAGCTTAGGAGTCGCTACGTTTGATCGACAATATAACTACGCGTCGGAAAACTCAAAAAACGATTTCGAAAACAAAACATTTTCAAAACATTTCAAAAATACCTGAAGTGTTTGATGCACGAAAACGGGGTCGCAATGACACTAACTAGAGTCAAAACCGGCACCGGACCAAAAACCGACACAAAATTCAAATCCCGACTCCAACAACAAGTCAAACATAGTCAAACACAAAAAAAAATCCCCACAATGCTTCCATTCTAAGTATACACGGTACACTTGATGGTCAAGTACAACAATCATGTCCTTCAAAACCTAGAATAGAACAAAGCACAAATGCACATGCGTTATAGTGACAAGACAACTCGAAGACCAGCGGATATGCTCCCGCCTCTTCAAGCAGCCAATGTGGCCACGTCGCCCAAAACGCACACCACCACACAATCCTCTATAAATACCCCTCAAATGCCACCATTTGAAGGTAGGCGAGAGTCCGCCCCCTTTTTTCTCCCTTAAAATTCAAGACCTCAACTTCCCGAGTCAACAAACGACACGAATTTTCGACCTACCGATTGAAAATATGACCCTTACACATTGTTTTGTACCGTCATCGTGCATCAAATCACTTCACTTACCACTTCGACCAACTACACCATCACTAAAGCAAAGCAACACTCCATGCCTTAAAAATCGGTTTTAAATCGAGTTTTCTGACTCATAAGTTTACACTTTGTCGATTCCTCGTCAAGCAACCTAGCATGTAAGTATGAGGGTGCAATTAGTCCTCTTCTTTCATGTTCTTTTTATCTGTTTTTAAGACTTTAACATGATAAAAACATGTATAACATGATCCAAAATACGGATTGAATGAGCCAAAACCGAGTTTTGACATGAGGCGGAAGCTCCTAGTCGCAACTAGGTGGCTCGCGCCTCTTCTGGCACCCCAGATAGAACTCAAATGTGTTTTAGTTCGTCTTTCCTCTATTTTAATTTCTTATTTGTAATCGGTTTTTACCATTTAAAATATTCTAAATATTTTTTACAACAAGCACTTTTTAACCATAAATTATATCCACCCTTGGTTTCTTATACCATGACGGTTTAATCCTGTGACGCGGTGATAATATTTGGTTAATTACATTTTAAAGGGTATTTAAAATCCCTCTTTTCATTTGTTTACATTTGCAAAAAACCATAGTAGTCATACATACATAATCATCCTTGGCTTTACATACCATGTCGGTTTAACCCGAGTACGATGATAAACTTTGACAAATTACAAAGCAATGAACTTAATATAATTAGTTCATATCAAGCACATTTTATACTTTAATTACAATGCAATGAACTTAACATAATTAGCTCATATCAAATATTTTTGCATCTTTTCTTACAAAAATATTCATGTCAAGCTTGCAAAACTGAACCCGACATCAAATATTATCAAAACAATGATAATTATTCTGAGTCCCGTTCTTCACATTAGCACAAAAAAACATTCTTAACGATCGTTTCAACAAAAGCGGGTTTTAACACTCTTTTACAAACAATTTCATAAACGTTTTTCAACAACTAGGACACACCCTTTGGGTCGTCGCCTGACTCGTGGCTAAACAGGCCTTATGATTTCAAGTTTTCATTCCTGGGCAAGCTCCCTTGCATCGCCATACGACTCCTGCCTCAATAGGCTGCCTGGTGCTGCTCCTGTCCCATTTCCAGCACTCGTCTAGGACGATCCCAACTTCGGTTAACCCGAATACAGGACGGATCAGATTGATGAGTTTACATTTTACACTGTAAAACTGTTGGGAAATGTGTCCTCAACAATAGTGCGATCACATGATTTAAATATCATTATTAAATCTCATTTTAAAGAATACAATTGGGAAGTATTTATACTGTCAACTGGTCAATATATATCGGTAATGATTGGCTGACTAGAGTTTGACATTACTGTCGTGAGACGGTGGTGATCAGTTGACCCCCTAGGTCATACCTATAGGGCAACACTCTTAATTGATTATTTAATTAATCGTATAATGTTGCGAGTTAATTAAATTACTTGAAAATTGACGGACGATTTTGGAAGTGAAATTTACGTATCAAATTGAAATGTGATTAAATGAGATACGGTCTGAGTAATTGAATTGTATCATTACTCGGATGAAATTATTGTTTAAAGAAACAATTGAAATTGAATGAATTATTATAAATACAATCTGTTGTGATATATAAATGGCAAAATATTTTGGCACAAGTAATTATGAAATTACTAAGTCGATTTTTTGTGTGACGTATTTTATTAATACGTTGATTTTTAATATGTTAAAAATACATAACAAATTTATGTCACATATGACATGTGACATATTGACAATTGACAAAAATAATATGGAATCCATATTATGTAAAGTGCCGAAAAATTGGAGGAGAATTAGGCTAAAATTGTGTTTACATTTTTAGTGGTGAACATAATGATTAAAGGCAAGTGTAGCCATGCAACCCTTAATACATTGTGAAGACAAATTAGCCCATGCATTGGGCTCTCCTTCCCTCCCAGTCGGTTTCTACATAGAAAAGACAAGGGGCTTTTCTTTTATTCATTCACTACTTCTCTACATAATTTTCTAGTGTAAGATTATTATGTTTTCTCTACATTTTTGGTGAGACATTTTAGAGAAAGAAAAACCACATAAATCATTTACTCCTCTTGGCCGAAATCTTTCAAGAGAGACAAAAATATTTTGTGTCAAATTTTTAAGTAAGACTAATCTTAATAACTAGATCATATTATTTTAGTCTTTAAGATGTATTCCTTGGGTATATGCTTTTGGGAGGGATTCTACTTTTGAGTCCTTGTTCTTCCATTTGGAGAGCTCAAGAACAAGTGAGTAGGTGAACTCACTTGTGCCCATAAATCCGATTTTTTATGGTGAGAAAATTATTTTTTCTTCCTTATGTTGTTTATTAGTTTGCATGCATAAGACCTTTATTAATTTTATGACAAATTAATTTTAAAACATATATGAGTATGTTAGTGTATATAGATCTACATTTCTTTCAATCGGTATCAAGAGCCACGGTTGTTTGCATGCAAATCGGTTAAAAGTTTTTCCGAGTTATAAGAATAACAAATAAAACTTGTAAAATTTGTGTTATTATGAGATATCACGAAATTAATCCATGCATATTAATATTTCTGGTCCTAAAATGTTTTAGGATATTTTGGTTAATTTTACGGATTTTTATTGTTCATAATTTACAATAATGGCATTTAAATGTGATTTTATGAGTAAAAATGTCATTTTTGGTCTAAAATTAGCTATACTTCGAATTTTACCTTGATTTTTGGATATGTTGTCACATATATTATTTTGAGATAACCTGTAAAGTTTCATAATTTTTGGACTTGTGATGCTCGAAAAATGGATTTTTCATTTTTAAATTCGGATTTAAGTGAAAAATAGGTTAATATGAGTTAAATTTCAAATCTGGTCATAGAAAATTAATATGTTGTCACATGCAATTTTACAAGATGTGTGTAAAATAATTGGCTATAAAGAAGTTTTTTTGCATGATTTATGGATTTTTGAAGAAAAATAGCATAAATAGTGACATTATTAGTGTAAAATTAATAAAAACATAATCTATGACTTAGGAAAAACGTCTAATGTTGCTTTTTATTATCATTTTCAGATCTAAAATTGAAAAGTTTATGAATATAATTTTTCCATGTTTTTATGATTATTTTATTAAAAAATCGATAAACCGCAACATTGTTTTTCCGGAAAAATTTCGAAATTTTTAACCTAAGATTTTGAACATTATGAGTGTCATGGAATTTTTCCAGAATGTTCATGAATTTAAATTTCAAATTTCAAATTTATTTGAAATTTTGTGATTTATTTGAAGTTAAATAGCTTATTTTTGTAATTTTTGGTCCATTTATGAACAATTTTGTAAATATGGGTTAATTATGGTCAAATTATTAGTGAAGACTATATTTTGAGTCCTAAGAGGTTAGGGTAATTAACTTATGCATAAATATGAGTTTATGCATTTTTGTGATTATAAAATGTTGAAATCACGCAAATCCGTAAAAACCGAGTAATATGCGATATTGGCTAATTAAAGGCGATTTAGCATAAAAATTGAGCATGTTCATACATATTATAATGCTGCATTTTCTTTATGATTGTCATAATTTTAATTTATGTAATTTTGAATTATGTAATTTTACTTAGTATGGCCTTAGATTTTAATTGGTATTTCCCGAAATGTATGGGAATATCGATTCGGTTGTAATTTTTATTGTGATCTCGTATCACCGTTTTGTAATTAAATAGATTTATTTTATTTTAGTTACAAATGTATAATAGGAAATTATGTAATTTATTATGTAATTTTATTCATTCCGGAGTTCCAAAAGACGGATTTCTTCAAGACTGACGATACATAAAGACGGTGTTACCTCGAGATGCGTGCCACAACCGAAGTTCAAGGGACCAATGGAGTTGGTTTCCGAATATGTAATAGTTAAAGAGTTTTTCTATTTTAGGAAAGGCCATACTAGGATTTTTATCTTTATGCTTGCATTTTATTTTATGTCACATGCATCGCTAAATCGCCATAACTAAAACATGCATCCTTATTTTATCGAGTTTATCGACCGTGTCAATTAGAATTATCGTAGTTCACCGCTTTAGTTCACTTAAAACGTGATAGATAATAAATTGACATGACCTCTCGCTAAAACAAACAATTGAGACATAGCCTTACCAAATAAGAGAAACCATGAAAACCTATTTCGCGAGGGAGTGCGCTCGGCTACCCCGGGGTACAAACCTTGTTACGTAGGGGAAGTGGGTGATGAATGTTAATCCACCGAATTCATATTGATAAGGGATGTATCGGCTACCCCGTGCCCAAGTTGATGTGGGTTTGGATAATGGACACATTTATTCGAAATTTGGATTGAACTCAACAAAAGTTATTGATAAGGGTTGCATCGGCTACCCCGTGCCCTTGTTGATGTGTTTTGGGCTATAGATAAACATTAGAGTAATTTTATCGACCAAGAGTTCTAAAAGTAGAATCGATTAAAAGGTTAATCCACCGAGTTATATTGATAAAGGTTGCATCGGCTACCTCGTGCCTAAGTCAATATGAATTTGGGTCTTGGAATCATTTATCATAGTTGGGTAGAGGTCACTATGTAAATGCTTTACTTGTTATTTACAAGTATTAATAAAACGATAAATGTTAAAGTTTTCCACTATTCCGTTTTTATATTGTTCTATTTCTTTGCCACAATTCATATACGATATCATTTCGTTTTTGATTCAAATCTCCATTAAAACATCGTAACTAAAGACAAATATGAATTTGCTTCTAAAACCTCAAGTGAACCATTGCTAAGGATCTCTTGTAAAGAGTATAGATAAAGGTTATTCATTATCAAACAGGTTTTTGATTCTTGACTAACACATCTACTTACAATGGATTGTTATGTTTCATATACTTAATTGAATTAAGTACCTTGAAATGATAAATTGTTTTGGTAATTAGATTTGTTGGAATTCATAATTGACCAAAATAACGCAACCACTTCAACGAAAGTTTTAAGACTAAAACGAACAAATGAAGAGTAATCTTCATGAATTCAATTTTGCTTCTCAAAGCAAAGACTCATTGAAATAAGTGGGAGCATTCTCTTAAACCGTTAAGATGAGGACGAGGTTCAAGAAGTAAAGATTATAATGGAATTGATACAAGGTAATGTTAAAGGTAAAGTTGTTGAGAATGACGATACTAAACCTATCAATCCCAACCGATAAAGTTTCCATTGTCTTAAATGTTGGACACGAGAAAGGAAACTACCCCAAATTATTGAAGAATCAGCAAGTTAGTTGTGGGACATCTAATGGGACCTTCTTCTTTAAAAGTGTTTATTTGATTAAACGTAAATTTTGCTAGTGCCACTTCGTCAATATTAGAAACCAGTGGAGGTTTTCATCATTGTATTCGACACATAAGATGATTAGAATATGACGACTAGCAACAATAATGTTGAGAGATAGAGTAATTGTGTACTCAATCTAGTTTTTGGATTTAAAGTTGTACTTAATTGTGACTATTAAGTGCATAAACTCTAAATAAGAATATAAACTTGTTAAGATACAAAAGAGGTTTTCACTTTTGTGACCCTATACACCACGATTTGATGTATGGCTAGCCCATTATCAAGGTGATTATATTCTAAACCAAACTAGAATGATATATCATGTAGATGATGTAAGATTTAAACTGGTAACCCAAGATTAAACCTTAAATTTTGGAATGATGAACGCAAAGAGTTATCGAGTACTCTTGAAACCATTAGATTGTTAATGGTATATGCGTATCTTGTATTCAAAGCTAGATGTCTCGTGCCTTTTGGTTGAAAAGGAGATCGAGGTTGTAAATCATCAATCCAAAATAGGTTGATCATTATCTTTTACCAACGATTTAAGTTTACGCTAATGTGTTCACTTAATTAGGTAAATAGAGAAATCTTTGAAGAGTTCAAAGAAGCACGATTTAGTCGTGATGGGGTTATCAAAGTGAAGACTTTGATATAAGCCAAATGAAATGTGATATAGCATCACAAGTTAATCTCTCTTATCACGCATTATGAAATAATGTGTGGATGGATAAGAAATCAAACGCTATTTGATATGGTTTGGACTTCAATCAAGTTACTTTGAGTTACTTGATCCTTTTGGGGATTTTATCATCTTTGTCTAAATTATTTTTCCACTAAATCGAATCATATGAGATATGAAATGGTAAGGGTACCATGTTTGTAAGTTTTTCAAAAAACAAATGCTCATTTTTCCCTTTCCAACTATCACGAGTACGACGAGTTTGCGGCTCGTGAAGCTGTCTTTCTAAAAATACAAGTTTATTTCTAGAAGACAGAGTGGGAGAAATTATTCAAGAGCCACAAAGAATGCCACAAAGAATGTTATGTCGCAAGAAACTGGTCTTTCTTGGCTACATGAGACGTTTTGTGTAAGACATTGTTTCTTCAAAACCTAGGAGGTTAAATTCGTCACTTGTTAAAATGATGAATTCATGCTACTTTTAAGAAAGTAAAGAGCTTATAACTTACAAAAGAAATTGTTTGATTCAAGTTGATTACTTCTAGAAAGTAATGAACAAATGACTTACATAAGAGTGTTTAAGTCACAACTCAATACAAGGCTTAGAGCCATGAGAATCCGAAATAAAAGGCTTGATTAGTGACAAAGGGTTTTGCACTAATAAAGAGATATTTCAAAGCAAGATTGGTTGCAAAGAGTTTTGCACTAATTGAAATGCTTAAGTCTATTTGGATCTTCTTAGGGATTGTGTTTCATTATGAGGTTATGAAATACATAGCGAATAAATCTAAAACCCACTTCTTCAATAGAAGGAATGTATTCAATACATGTCATGAGTTTTGTAGATTCTTGCAATCCTAAGATAATGTGAAACTTAAGAGAGAATCTTAAGTAGGACATCAATGAGTTGGAATCAACATTTTGATCATGTGATAAAACATTTCTCGATAAGTCGAGAAGTTGTGTTTATACATGGAGTTTAGTGGGAGTTACGGAATTTTTAATTAGTCTTATATGTGGATGACATATTGATCATTGCGAATGATATAAGACTTTTGGAGTATTATAATACATCTTTATTATCCGGATTTATGAAGATAAATCCACATGATATTAGCGTCAATAAGAAGTCTTATGTTGATAAGATTCATGACTAGTTCAATTAATTTGAACATATTTGATTGATTTCATTTGCTTCATTTGCGGATCAATTAAATGAGTAATGATGTATAACACTTCATATGCTTTGAGTATGATGAATTGTTTTCAAAATCGAATTTAAGTAATCTTTACCAAGTAAGCTGTAAAGATTACCCTTAAGTGCTTGCAGAAGCATTAAGGAAGTAAAGCAAAGTGTTTATGATGCAATATTGTGTAAGGGTGTTACACAAGTGACAATTGACAATTGAGATTGCGCATGGTTTCCGACAAAACCATAATCAAAACACACTAGGATGGTTAAGATACCATTGTGGCAATGTTAATTAAGAAGTAGATTTTCTAGAATCGTTCTAGGCAATAAAGAACAATGAGAGATATTTATAACGGAAATTGAGTACACTTGCGATCATGAGATGTGCAAGAAAGATGAGTCCCGCACACTGTGAAAACAGTGGGAGCTATTCTTAGGCTAGAGGGCCTATGTCTTGATTGGATCTCGACACGTACTCAGAAAGTTTTGTAATACAAATGTATACATTACAAAGGAAAACGAGTATGTAGTGAGGTTGAGTAAGGTACAAGAAATTGATAAAACCTACTAACCAAAGCCTTCTCAAAGGCTAAACATGATGAGTCATGTCATTTCAATTGAATTGAAATGAACAACTATGTACAAGATCAAATTAGATTATAGAACATGAAATAGTAATCAGGCATTGACTATTCATGTGTGATAATCACATTTGTCGTTCGAGTTTTATTTTAAAACTCTTTTATTATACTTTGTTACATCCAAACGGGTTGTAGAGACAATTAAACCCCGTTAAAGTGAACACGGATTAGCATAGTATTCGCCCATAGTCACTTGTATGAGGTGACGTCTCGAAGTGACTAGAGTGTGATGCGATTGATGGCAAGTTCAAGTGCCATACAGTCATGTGAGATGACTAGTCGATCACATAGGCAGATGTTATGAACACCTTGTCGGGCCTTATGACCGCTTATAGAGTTACGCAAATTTATATAGCCTGGTCGTGGCGAGAGCTGCTATAGTATTCTAATGAGTCGATTTTTTTGACTAAAGACTATTCACCTAAGATGGCACAGTTTGATTAACTTTGATTTGTGTTACTACGACCTTCGTAAATGGGGTCAAATGGGCATATTTTGGGTTATGATGGTCGTGGCTAGTCGAAGGGAATGAGTGCGATAGGAATTGTCCATCCCCTTGTCAGGGTTAAAACAATATCTCAGGGCCACTCGAGGAGTAATGAACTGGAAATGCGTGGCCACGCTCGGAAAGTATCTATGATAGATAAGTCCGGTCAATCAGTTATTCTCCAGATCGAGGAAACCACTCTTGATGTGATCACTTGCAAGTACGACCTGAAAGACACCTTGCATTGAGTGGGAGATAGTAATAGGACAAGAGAATTGGTGACGTACACTTGTCGAGGACAAGTGGGAGATTGTTGGGAAATGTGTCCTCAACAATAGTGCGATCACATGATTTAAATATCATTATTAAATCTCATTTTAAAGAATACAATTGGGAAGTATTTATACTGTCAACTGGTCAACATATATCGGTAATGATTGGCTGACTAGAGTTTGACATTACTGTCGTGCGACGGTGGTGATCAGTTGACCCCCTAGGTCATACCTATAGGGCAACACTCTTAATTGATTATTTAATTAATCGTATAATGTTGCGAGTTAATTAAATTACTTGAAAATTGACGGACGATTTTGGAAGTGAAATTTACGTATCAAATTGAAATGTGATTAAATGAGATACGGTCTGAGTAATTGAATTGTATCATTACTCGGATGAAATTATTGTTTAAAGAAACAATTGAAATTGAATGAATTATTATAAATACAATCTGTTGTGATTTATAAATGGCAAAATATTTTGGCACAAGTAATTATGAAATTACTAAGTCGATTTTTTGTGTGACGTATTTTATTAATACGTTGATTTTTAATATGTTAAAAATACATAACAAATTTATGTCACATATGACATGTGACATATTGACAATTGACAAAAATAATATGGAATCCATATTATGTAAAGTGCCGAAAAATTGGAGGAGAATTAGGCTAAAATTGTGTTTACATTTTTAGTGTTGAACATAATGATTAAAGGCAAGTGTAGCCATGCAACCCTATAATACATTGTGAAGACAAATGAGGGCATGCATTGGCTCTCCTCCCTCTCTCCTTGGGCCGGTTTTTAAGAGTGAAAAACTAATTGTTTTTCCTCTTAATTTACCTTCTATACAATAATAAAATGTTATTATTCATTCATTCTTATTCATCATCTAAAAATAAGATATCTAGAGAGATAAAAGCTCTCTTCTTCTCCCTCCACAAAAACCGAAAATAATCAAGTGTTTACATTATTTTTGGGTCAATTTTCTACTTGATTAATATTATACTAGTATTTGTAATATTAATTAAAATTAAGAGGAGCCTTGGGTATAAAGCTTGGGGAGAGATCTTATACTTAGATCTTGTTCATCCATAAGGAAAAGCTCAAGATCAAAAGAGAAAGGTGATCTCTTTTGTGCCCTTAAATCCGAAATCAACAATGTAAGGACATGATTTCTCTTCTATTATATTATTTGTTTGCATGCATAAAATCCGTTTTATTTTATGACAAATTAATTTAGACATATATGAGTATGTTAATATGTATATAAATCGACATTTCCTTCAAAAACAATCCTTTTAAGATAAATGGATCGTGTTGAGCACCATAAACCTAACTCGGTAAATGGATGTTTAATTTCCATCTTGCATGCAAATCAACGTTAAATCCAACTTCACATCAATTACTTGATACTTGGATAAACAACCGACACATCAAATCTCACATGGTAGGTTTAAACTTGTGGACGCGCATTCATGCATTTAACCCGTTACGCTTTAGATCGGTCGGATTCGAACGGTTTCCAGGCATCCCATAATTGCTTGGTGGCGACTCCGAACATCTCTAGCATCAATTTGAGACCTTCACCGAGATGACACTGACCGATCTAAAGCGATCAGGTCGAAAGCATTTCTACGCCGCCGAGCGTGGCTTTCCGACCGCTACGCGTCCACAGATCGGCACGGCGTGCAGGTGGCCCATGTCCACTGATTGGCGACTCCGTTGTGGAAAACTAGGACACTTGTGTCTTTGCGATCCCTAGATGGTGAAACTCGAACAAGGTCTTTATTTGAAGTGCATTAATTGATATTACGGTCATAAGTCGGGTTTCTTGTCCGGGCCCATAACCTAACCTTTATCGACCAATTGGCTCGTCCCGTCGGCGTGAGTTTTCTCATTCCCGCGTTTCAAATCCTGATTGCGTCAAGCATACCATTGGCGTTACACATTTCTGTTTCGTTAAAGAGCATCACTTCCCACGTGCATGAGGCTAGGGCACCAACCTTACATAGTTTGTTTAGATTGGCATCCCTCTTGAAAATCGGGGATTGATCGCTTGGTGTGTAACCACCCTTATTAAGCTAAAACCCGTGTCAGCATTATATATAATATAATGAATTGTGAGTGCTTATGTGCTATGTGATCATAAGTCCTTCCGTATCGTTTCAAAACTTTTAAAAACACCATTTTGCGCCGTTATAATGGCCATTTTAAACCTCGGTCTTCCACCGACCGTTGCAAACGTTTTTCATGCCGTTTTAGTGACGATTTTCAAACCCGGTTTTACAACCGTTTCAACAAAAATACCTTTTTCATGCCGTCGTAATGACGATTTTCAAACTAGGTTTTTTAAAGCTGTCTCAACTAAAACACCTTCTTCATGCCGTCGTAATGACGATTTTCAAACCCGGTTTTTTTACAACCGTCTCGACTAAAACACCTTTTTCATGCCGTCGTATTGACGGTTTTCAAACCCGGTTATACAACCGTTTCAACAAAAAACACCTTTTTGCGCCGTCATAATGACCATTTCAAAATTCGGTCTTTCGCTGACCATCGCACACTTTTTTTATGCCATCTAATAACGATTTTCAAACCCGGTTTTACAACCGTTCCAACAAAAACACCTTTTTGCGCCGTCATAATGGCCGTTTCAAAACTCGGTCTTTCATTGACCGTTGCAAACCTTTTTATGCTGTTGTAATGACGATCTTCAAACCCGGTTCCTACAACCATTTGAAAAGCACCTTTTCACACCGTCATAATGGCAATTCAAAAACACGGATTTTAAACCGTTTTGCGCCGACGCATTGGACTTTTTGCGCCGACATAATGGCCCTTTCAAAACCCAAAAATGACACACCTTTTTTCTAGGTTTTTCAAATCCCGACGACAACACATTCTTCTCAAGACCACAACAATTTCAAACTTTGAAAATCTCGATTTTCAAAACACACGATTTTGAATTTCAAAAACCGTCTTCGGAATCAATGCATCATTTTCAAAGCCGCCGGAACTTTAACTCAAACCGCCTTTTGAAAAAAAACCTAAGATAACCCTTTTTAACTGGCCGACTTTTTAAAGATCCTCAATCTTCGAAAGCCATCCATAAAGCAAAAAATGTATCTTTTTGAAAAATTTTATTTTCGAAAATTTCAGTCCACCACTCCAATTCCGCCTCGTGTCTACCGAGTCAAAGCAAACGTACTTATGGTTCTTTACTTATGAGTCGTCTCACGCCAAGACTCGTTCAACGGCGTAACGCCATCATGTTTAACGTAAGTCAAAGTCTAGTTAACACCGTTACACCATCAATCGAGTTAGCACTGAGGCGCCACACACGGTTGCCCTCGTCTCGTTGAGTCCAGAGTGTCTTTCTGTCCTTTTTGCTATATGCGCTTAGTCATTAAACCGTGTCAGATTGAGGTGTAACGTGAGCCATTTTCTGCCTCAGAACCATGGCCCAATCTTCAGCTTCATCTAACAACAACAACGATGACAACAGGGATCTCACACCTGCTAAGCTAGCCAGCCTGCTAATAGCCGTTAAGATCAGTCTAGATCGTGACGAGACCCGTATCGACACTCGGGAAAACAAGGAAACCGGAGAGCATAACACTCCGCCATTAACCGAAACTGATAAAAGGCTTAAGCTATTGGAAGAACAACTCTTGGCTCATGGAAACAACATCCACCTCGAGAACAATCGAAGGTTCGAGCCCGTCGGAGATCAACTGCTTGACAACTTCACCTTAACTGATGTGCCAAAGTTCAAAGGAGTGGAGGACCCACTCAATCACATCCGGGCCTTCAAGGATTACATGTCCATCAAAGGGGTCAAACAAGAGCTCTTTACCCGGATCTTTCCATCATCCTTGGAACCGATTCCCCGTCAATGGTACTATTCCCTAGACCCAAAGAGCATCACCACTTGGGACGAAGTCGCCGTTGAATTATCTAAGCAATACGCCGACAATGTCAAAATTTAAGCCAACACCCGCACTCTTGAGGTCTAACCCAGAATGACAAAGGGGGATTCACCAAATTCCTAACTCGCTGGAGAAGGGTGAGCACGTAATTGGTTAGTAAGGCGAGCGAATCAACCTTACTGGAAAAATTGGCTAACAATCTCCATCCGGTTTACGGAACCCTACTAAGGTATCATAACATCAAAACCTTCCTGGATCTGTAGATCCTCGGGACTCGTATCGAAGATGACCTACGCAATGGCATTCTGGCCAAAACCAGGGGTAGAGGCCATCAGGGGTCTACATCAACTGGATGTCGTCCCTACGGTCAAGCAAACAAAATTGATGAGGTCAACCTCATCGAGCCAACTGCAAAGAAAGACGAACCTCCCCAAAGGACATTCACCAATTTGGGATCAACCTATGCTAGCGCCCTAAAAAGACTCATGGACTAAGGGAAATTGCAACTAATCAGGCCCAATCCGGAACCGCCTGAAACAAGGAAAACCTGCTTTTGGAACCCTAATGCCTATTGCCAGTATCACCAGGGCAAAGGCCATGACACATACACTTGCTTCAAACTGAAGCACGCCATCCAGGATATGATTGAGAAAGGAGAACTACCCTTACCTCCGCCAGCAAAACCAAACAACAAACAAAACCCTTTGGGAATTCACGCCATCTCAGATGACGAGCCAACTCCGGATTGCTCGCATCTCATCTTGCCTATCGAGGACGAGATCAATGCCTTGGAAAAGGACACCCAGAGGGGTTGTTTGTATTCAGCGCCACATCCATGCTCGCCATGTTTCAGCAAGTCGAGGAAGCCATAGCTAGTCTCTCGGAGAGGATCACTAGACTCGAGGATGGTTACCACCGGCTAATATTCAACCCACCAACACCTGTACCACGCCCAAGGGAGGGTCTTTCAAGCACCCAAAACTCCCAATTCCAGAAGGGACTACTCCCGTGACCATTCTGGCATGCACCTCATAACATAAACCATAATAATCAACCCCACAATAATCACCTTCACAAAAAGTACCCATAGAAAAACTTCCCTCACAAAAACTATCCTCCGAGGAATACCCCTTCAAGGTACCCTCGCGACCCTGAAATCAACGGTGTCTAGAGAGACGACGCAGATGATGTCTATATTGTCTCTGGAAAGAGCAAGCGAATCAAAGAAATTGATCACCTTACTCGATCTGGACGCCCTTACAGAACCTAAACAACACAACAAATAATTCGACAACGATCAATGACCAAATCGACCCAGACGTTAACATTCAACCTAAGGTTCCCGAGAACTCGATTCTCAAGCAACTCCAGAAGGCGAAGGCCGAAATATCTATCTGGCAACTAATTGCCACATCCTTCGAGCATCGACAGGCTTTGCTTCAAGCCTTGAGGAAGCTGAAAGTGCTTTCCACCTCCTCACCCGAGGAAGGGATAACACATATGACTAGGGATATCCCTGACCTGAACAACCCAATCATCTTCTCCGACGAAGATATCCCTCCCTTCGGAGCCGATCACAACTTGGCCATTTACATCACCGTGCAATGCTTGAAAAATAACATACCCATGGTCCCGGTGGATGATGGATCTGCAGTCAATGTCATTCCCCTCAAAACAGCTCGTAAACTGGGGATTAAGGAAGTTGACCTAGTCCCAACCAATCAAGGAATTCGCGCCTACGACGGCACTTGTTGTAAGGTCGCAGGTCTTATCACCCTAACCATCGCAACGGGACCCTTGGAAAGACAAGCTAGTTTCCAAGTGGTCGACATCGACGCGTCGTTCAACATGCTTTTAGGGTGCCCCTGGATCCATGCGGCCAAAGCCGTCAGATCGACCCTTCATCAGAAAATTAGGGTCCCCTTCAACGAGAAAACCATCACAATTCCTGCATCCCCAATCAAAGCTGTCATAAAAAAAGGGATATCTTCTCAAGTCACTGAGGAGGTTGACAATGAAATGTGGGGATTCCAAGCTGTGAATGCCCTAACGGATGAACCAACATCTTTTGATTGTGATCCGTTCTCAAACCTCATGATAAACCGCATCCTGATGCGCCATGGGTACTTCCCGGGCATGCCTCTCAACCCACTGAAAAGCACCTTACCTCCCCTAAAACAGGCCAAGGTCCCTAACATCCTTTTCGGACTAGGCTACGAGCCGACCGATGAAGACATCCAGGAGATGGGTCTCCTCGTAAGGAAGCGCAAGAAGCAAGGAGTTATCCTCCGCCCATACCACGTGACCCTCAATGGCTACTTCATCCCCGAGGGAGTGTCTGAGCTTTATAACGGTTTTCCTTAGCCGATTTAAGACCCTATAACAAAGGTCAACCACCCGGGAATAGAAGTCTTTCAAGACTGCTATTTCATCCCCAACAACACTAAAGCTGCGTCAATCTAGTCTGAATCGACCCCTTGACTAGATGGGCAAGCTGTGAGCCTCCTTTTCGGAGAAGCCAACATCAAGCACCACAACTACAAGGACATCATAAACATTGCTCTCAAAGGCAACCAGTTCGACCCCACTGCCTTAATCTCTGATGCTAACCCAGAGAAAGCTATCCAAGGCTGGAGGAAGACTGTCAAGTTGACTGATCGTTAAGGCCGCATTCTCAAGGTCACAACTAGATAAGTGATGAGAGTGTCGTTGGGGCTCTCCACCAAACACAATTATATTTCTCAACAAACAACTAGTTAATGGTTAAGTCGAGGTCGATCTATGGGACGGGGGTACTCAAATTATTCAATCTAATTATGGTTGTGCTTGGGGTTGTCACAATTGTAATGGGTTGATGGTTCTAATCTAATAGAAGCAATGGAAAGTAAACAATCAATATGAGGGAAAGATGTAAAAAAATGACTAAAAGTGCTAGGATATCATGGGTTCATAAGGGAATCATGGGAGTTAATCATACAAACATGTTTTCAATTATATGCAAGATTGTTGGGATGGGATCGAGTTGGTGTATAAGCTTACAATCCCTAAGAAGGTTTGGGTCCCGGATCCGAATCGATTAGATTGTACAACACCTACAAGTCGACTTAGTCCTTCCTATTCAACATTATGCATGGTCTAATGAGACTCGAGTTTATGTATAAGCTTACTAGTCTCATTGAAAAGATAGGTGATGGGTAAAAAATGCAAGGATTCATAGGCTCGCATTTCATCAAACATAACATGTGCATAAGTTGAAATCTCAACAAGCAAGCAAATAAAAGATGTGAACATATTAGATTAAGCATGAATCATTCCCCATGTTTGTTTCCCCTAATTCTCCATTAATCCTAGCTAGAAGACAACTCACTCATTATCATAGGAAACATGTCATTAACGGTGTCAATCATCACAACAAGTATAAACATGAAAAGAGAATGAGGAAATAAACAATAAAGAGTAGAGAGTAAAGAGATTATAACAAACTTAAGATGAATAAATGGAAACGAAAGAATAATAGAAGAGAACTTGATTGATTGATGAAGAGTTGTCAATTCTCCAATAATAACCCAATAATCTTCAATTACCCAATAATAAACTTGAACAATAATTAAGGGAAGATTAATGTGTGATTTGTGGTAAGATTAAAGAGTAATTTATTCTAATCTACTCCTAATGAAGGCTTAATCTAATCTAAGAGAACATAATCTAATCTAAGAAAAACTTCCTCCTTTGATTATTACAAATGGAGTATATATAGTGGTACATCACTAGGTTAAGCAAGGGTAGATTAGTAAATAACAATGCTAAGTGTTGAGTAGGGAAATGCAAGTCTCGAGGGATATACGCGGATCACGTAGCAAGGAAAAGCCTTCTGTCGAACAATCCGCTCATCCCGAGCGAAATACGAGCATCCTGAGCCTCAACCCGAGCGGGTTGATTCTGTCCCGAACGGTTTGAGCAGTAACACGCTCTACTTGAGCTCGGATTGTAAAACGGACGTCATTTCCTCATCCGGACACCTATTGGAGTGTTCAAAAGCCTAGACCACTTGATTTTTCGACACCGTTTCATCGAGCATAATTTCAGAGCCAAACAAGCAACTCTTGGTTTGGGTTCCGAGCAATTTCTTTATGTAATGGCTTTCTTCTCGTCATCCTTGCTTTTAAGCCTATGATCCTTCTATATACTATTTATTCCTACATCCTTGGTCATCATTCTTGCCTACTGTTCATACTAGTCAATCCAAGATCGTCAACAGGCTTCCAAATATGCACAGGAGACTGGAATTCCGCCTGATTATCTTCTTTCCCACAAGACATATAAAATGCACTAGGAAAGCAAAATAGGAAGGAATTGACGGATAAAATTACCATGAAATGCTCTATTAGTATGCAAAATAGGTTCAATTAGGAGACTAAATGTGCGCAATTAAGAGTCACATCAAACATCCCCAAACCGAACCTTTACTCGTCCCGAGTAAAGAGGTGACTAGAAGTATACCTTTATTTAAACTATCCTAGTAATAATATAACCGATGTGAGACAATTAGTGGGTCTCACTCCACCCCTTCAACTCACAACAAGACAACCATGAGGTAGGATGGCTTCTTGCAAGGCAAGGCGGGGCTTGCCAAAATGGCGACACATCCAAGCATTACGCACACAAAACAAGTAATGGATGCATCTTCAAAAGAATAGCCACTTTCCTCATCTAAGTGGCGGAAATTATCTATAAGGGAAGCAATTTAAGGGTACACACTCCATCAGAGATATTGTTTCTCCAAGCTACTAAGTCTAAAAGGATACCAACAAATCACCTCCAAGTTGTGTCAAACTAGGGTACTTTTATCCTCAATCGCTAAATGCTTTTGTCAAGATTAGTCTCCTTATGGTGTTAGAAACACTATAGGATCGCAGAATTCTCCCTCTTGCCTAGACAAGAAGAAGGGTCGTCCCCTCTCCACCATGCAACAAAAATAAGATCACTTGATAAAAGGGATCAAGATGTTTGAGTTTCACATTTGTAGTTTGCTTTTTGATTTGTTTTTTCCCTCCAATTTCTTGTGGTATTTGACATTTGAAGAACATTTCTTGCCATTTTCTTATGATTGGCATTTTGATACTTGACAATTTTCAATTTTGCATTTTTTGAACATTTTTCAAAGTCACCCCATTTGTAGCAAGGATACTTTTATTAAAGCATAGGAGTCTATTTTTGCTCCTCTTTTCATTTGATGCAATTTGTGCAAACTTTTTTATTTTCATTTTGGTACTTGAACTCAATTTGGAGATTTTTGTGCCCATTCCCTTTTTGTTGACAAAATATGATGATAGAAGTGAAAGAACGGTTGCATGGTTTCAAAGGTCACCTTAGAATAAACGGTAGCCAAGGAGTTATCACACCACAAGGTACTCTTGACTAGGCCTTAGTCCATGGGTCAAAAGATACGAATATGACACATCCTAGGGTGTCTTGAGGGTATTCTAGCAAACAAAGTCTCAAGCAGAAAAATTATCTACAAGGGCCTTATATACACTTGTCAAGATTCCAAATAGGCATTTTCACAAAATTTTCTAACCATGCAACTACATGCCATGATGCAACTAACATTTATACAACCTAATGCAAATGCTTCTATCAACTAGTATGCCATATAATCTAGATGCAAACTCTTAGTAACACATTGGTTCATACCGCATCAATAAAAAATAGCCACATTGTCATTAACGTATAAAAAAGAGGAAGGAGATTTGGAAAGATCGTACCATGCGGTCTTCTATTTCCTTCATGCCTCGTATGTGGCGTAGTCGACCCAATGGGATAAGAGTTACAAACAAGCAAACAAATATATAGAATATATACAATTCTATACTACAAAGGAAAGAACATGGTTTTGGAATTTTTAAATTTTTAAATATTTATGGGTTTTGTTTTTATGATATTGAAGAACATATTTTTGGGATTTTTCGAAATTTTTCAATTTTTATGCATTTTGGAATATAAATTCCCATCCCCCACTTTATTTTGGACATTGTCCTCAATGTACATGTAGGGATAGGAATGAAAAAGAAATACATGTTTTTGGATTTTTAAAGTTTTATTAAAGTACAAATGCAATGATATGATATGAATGAATGCATGCTTTAACTAAATACAATTCTATATGACATATATAACAAATGAATGCAATCTAAACTATACTAGATGACGCATGTTGTCTATGTAAATGCTTAGGTCACCTATGATCAAACCTCTCCAAACCGATTTAAACACTATTTCTAGTGTAGAAAGAAATAGGTTTGGTCATTAGCGACTATGCATGAATTCTTGTCTATATGCAACTAACTACATGAATCATGTGAGATATAATACAATGCAAACTAATCTAATCGTGTGAGATATACTACAATGCAAACTATACTATATGAACTAACTAATGTGAATGCCATATGAAATTTTTCACAAATGCAAGTCTATTCTATATGATTAACTATAATGTGTGTTACTTCATGGTTTAACCTCCCCAAACCGATTTTAAACACTATTTCTAATGTAGGAAGAAAGGGGTTTAATCATGAGGTAACTACATAAATACAACTATACATGAGAGATAGAGAAACAAAAGGGTTCTTACAATCATTGTAGGAGATGAAGATGTTAGATAAGAAGCATATATAGCCATGACACGAGCCAAATGAGAGAAAAATATGAATTTCAGGGTCAACCCGCTCGGATTGAAAATAACCTGCTCGAGTTCAGCCTTAACCCGTTCGGGTTAATTTCGTCCGACTTGGGTTGAAGGTTGGGACGCGCGTTTTCTCAGGAATTCGCCCAGATTCTTGAGTAGGGAACTTTCTTTCTTTTCTTGGCCTTCAATACGCACGGGTTGGACTCGGGACGCACGGATTTCAAGCAGTTTTGACCCAACGCCTTTATTATGAAAGAAAAGATGTTCACAAGCCCAAAATCTCCATTTTCTTCATTTCTTTACATTTTCTACCTTTTTATTTTCATCAATTTCCTTCAAAAATCTCAATTAAAATATGAGATCCCTCCCTTTCATCTCTCATGCAATTTATTAAATGAATGAATGAATGCAAAATTACAGAAGTGCATATATACAAATTAATGGTTATTGAGGAACTCCATCAAACCAAAGATTGTCAATTAACAATTTCATAGAAAATTATCACTAGCACTCAAAGCACGTAGAAGTCGGTTAAATTCTTGGGAGTGAGATATAAATAGGCATGGATAACAACACAAGATTATGCAATGAAATAATGCCCAAATAAAAGACCGAGCAAGCATGTCAAGAATGCTATGACAAAAACCATAAGAGATGTGATGGATGGTAGGAACATGAAATGGGTAGTTGGTTGGCAATTCTCTCAACTCTTCCTCCAGATAGTCAAAATCACTACATTCAATGCAAGTACTCTCATTATCATCTAAGGTGATTTCGAGGGTGTCTATTTGAGGCTCCCAAATGTTCTCATATTCTTCATCCCAACAAGGACCATTATCAAAGGGGTTGTCATAACAAGGCTCACCAAGTTCAACACAATTGTCTCCCTCTAAAATGTCATCCTCAAAGGGTGAATTTTCACTCAACTTCACATCCATATAACTCTCACTTTGCCCATTAACATCAAATTCCATGGAAGTTGGGTTCATTGATACACAATAAGAGTAAGGTGACGGTATCCAAGCATTGGTTTCACAATCAAGAATGTACTCCTCCTCCTCATCATCACTCTCTTCATCTAGCACTCCATGTTCCCAAGGAGGGGCAAATTTCTGGACATAGTGGGTTGGCTCAAGATTATTGGAAGGCGTCTCATTCTCACAAATCTAATTTTCATCTTGGGTATCCTCAATGAATTTTTGAAATGTGGTTTTCATGGCTTCCATATCTTCTTTGGCACTTTCAAAGATGTCATGTACAATTTGCTTAAGACAATGGATGGTCATGAACTCAACAAATTTCAAAAATTCCTCACAACTCATCTCACATATCCTACCACCACTCAAGTGAAATGCCAAGTTGCGGGTTTCAAGGTTCATGCCATTATAAACAACACAAAATGCTTCATAATTTGAAAGAGTAAAACCATGATGCCAAGCATGAGTCATATAATCTTCAAATCTTGCAATATACTTATCAAAAGAATAATTTTCATATTTCTAAAAAGTAGACATGTTGAATAAGTGAAATAAAGCAAGTACAAGAATTAAAATTCTCAAGGAACCAAGATTCCTCAAGAAGAAGCACAACTAAAACTAGACAAAAGCGATTAAAATACACAACACCATCCCCGGCAACGGCCCCATTTTGATGAGAGTGTCGTTGGGGCTCTCAATCAAACACATTTATATTTCTCAACAAACAACTAGTTAGTGATTAAGTCGAGGTCGATCCATGGGACGGGGGTACTCAAATTGTTCAATCTAATTATGGTTGTGCTTGGGGTTGTCACAATTGTAATGGGTTGATGGTTCTAATCTAATAGAAGCAATGGAAAGTAAATAATCAACAAGAGGGAAAGCTGTAAACAAATGACTAAAAGTGCTAGGATATCATGGGTTCATAGGGGAATCATGGGAGTTCATCATACAAACATGTTTTCAATTATATGCAAGCATTTATTGTTGTGATGGGATCGAGTTGGTGTATAAGCTTACAATCCCTAAGAAGGTTTGGGTCCCGGAGCCGAATCGATTAGATTGTACAACACCTACAAGTCGACTTAGTCCTTCCTATTTAACATTATGCATGGTCTAATGACACTCGAGTTTGTATAAGCTTACAAGTCTCATTGAAAAGACAGGTGATGGGTAAAAAATGCAAGGATTCATAGGCTCGCATTTCATCAAACATAACATGTGCATAAGTTGAAATCTCAACAAACAAGCAAATAAATTATGTGAACATATTAGATTAAGCATGAATCATTCCCCATGTTTGTTTCCCCTAATTCTCCATTAATCCTAGCTAGAATACTACTCACTCATTATCATAGGAAACATGTCAATAATGGTGTCAATCATCACAACAAGTATAAACATGAAAAGAGAATGAGGAAATAAACAATAAAGAGTAGAGAGTAAAGAGATTATACCAAACTTAGATGAATAAATGGAAAGGAAAGAATAATAGAAGAGATTTGATTGATTGATGAAGAGTTGTCAATTCTCCAATAATAACCCAATAATCTTCAATTACCCAATAATAAACTTTTTTTTTTGACAGCGGTAAAGAAGGAGTTTTACATTGCGGTGGTACGGCTCACTAAGCCATACCTACAGGAATCAACATAAAACAAAGTACTACTAGTAGCATAAAATAAAAGACAAAGTAATTGCATCGGTTAAAAGCAACGTGTTGATGTCGTTCGACGGAAGTCTCAACACTGCCTTCAAAATCAACTCCCCTTGTAATCTTTAAGGGACAAGCATCGCTGATCAATGGAAACCACTCATCTTTGTTTGTCATAATTGATGAAGCTTCGGAGAAATACCTGCAACAAGACCCCAAAGAAAGTCTTGGAGATTCATCTCCTTGGCTGTGATAAACTTCCTCAGAAAACTAACGAGCCCCCATAAACTCATCTATACTCTTCTTCATTGATACAGCTTCAGAGAAATATCAGCAACAAGACCCAAGAAAGAGTCTCGAAGATTCATCTCCTTGGCTGTGGTACACGTCATCAGAAAACCAACGAGCCCCTTGACCCAACGAGAGAGAACAAAGTGCACTTACGCCCCACGGACGTAGAAAGAAAAGGCGGATAACAGACCATAAAAATATGTCTCCAAAGAAGAGAACACTCCTACACTTTGAACCATAACCCCCGCTGACCCGGACCTCATAGCTTTGAAAAGCAAGTAAAAAACTGGGTAACAGTGGCGAGAACCACTTGAAAATCCCCCGTACCATAAACCTCTCTGGGTACCACCGAGAGCAAGGCTCAACACAAACCGCATGCAATGTACCATTCGTCCTACAAGACCCATGGATAAGGGGACAGGATACCCCAAACCAAAAAGGAGTTTATTATTTGAAATAACAAACAACATGCTAAAATAAATATAACCATTAGTTCTAGGAGGATCCACCGCATCCGCCACAACCAACGCCACAACCAGTAAACCGACTCCACACTACCCAACACGCCTCCACGACCTCACACAAACCAAAACCACACTCCAATCAAAAACCGGAAACGGACCACACAAGCATCCACAAACACGGCTGACCCAACGAACACCCACCCACACTGAGACAGAAAATTCCGACCGACTCCCCCAGGACCATCGGCTACATGCAACAATACCACCCAAGTCGACGACACAACCCGACACAACCCGAAGAGCCAAGCTTAAAACCAGCAAAACAAAAAGCTAAGGACCGATAGATGGGGGAAAAAGGGGGATCACCAATCAGTCCCTAACCGACCCGAAAAGCAAAGCCTAAAGACAACCACAGTTCTGCCTAAAAACCAGAGACACAAAACCGTCCTAAGACAAAGCCGCCAAAAACATCCTGAAACCAACACCACAAACGATACCACAGACACCAAGAAAGCAAAGCTCAAGGACAAAGCCGACAGCCAAAAGAAGAAAACGGGTCCATACCCGAGGAAGAGGGGAAACACATCCGGATGGCATGCAAGTCCTTCGATGACAGGACAGGAGAACGGGGGAACGGACCGACCTCAGCAACAACACAACACTACACCAGTCCACCAAAACCATGAAACGGAACCACGATCCGTCACCATCAAGAGGAGTGAAAGCAGGTCAAAGAGGACCAAAACCCATAGAAGGCGCATGCAATCGCCGGAGATAGGCTAAAGGGAGAGCCCATCTCCGGCGATCGGGTAGGTGGCGAAGGAGAGGAGGTGAGTGGAAGGGAGAGGCGGCGGCTCAAAAAAACTAGGGTTTTGTTTTGGTTTATTTGGGGAAAAGAAGAGAGGGAAAGGTTTAAAGAGAAGATGTCTGCTTTTTACCACAACTTTCTCAATCCCCAATAATAAACTTGAACAATAATTAAGGGAAGATTAATGTGTGATTTGTGGAAAGATTAAAGAGTAATTTATTCTAATCTACTCCTAATGAAGGCTTAATCTAATCTAAGAGAACTTAATCTAATCTAAGAAAACCTTCCTCCTTTGATTATTACAAATGGAGTATATATAGTGGTACATCATTATGTTAAGCAAGGGTAGATTAGTAAATAACAATGCTAAGTGTTGAGTAGGGGAATGCAAGTCTCGAGGGATATGCGCAGATCACGTAGCAAGGAAAAGCCTTATGTCGAACAATCCGCTCGTCCCGAGTGAAATACGAGTATCCTGAGCCTCAAACCGAGCGGGTTGATTCTGTTCCGAACGGGTTCAGCAGTAACACGCTCTACTTGAGCTCGGATTGTAAAACGGACGTCATTTCCTTATCCGGACTGCTATTGGAGTGATTCAAAAGGCTAGACCACTTGATTTTTCGACACCGTTTCATCTAGCATACTTTCAGAGCCAAACAAGCAAATATTGGTTTGGGTTCCGAGCAATTTCTTTATGTAATGGCTTCCTTCTCGTCATCCTTTGTTTTAAGCCTATGATCCTTCTATATACTCTTTATTCCTATATCCTTGGTCATCATTCTTGCGTCCTCTTCATACTAGTCCATCCAAGATCGTCAACAAGCTTCCAAATATGCACAGGAGACGGGAATTCCGCCTCATTATCTTCTTTCCTACAAGACATATAAAATGCACTAGGAAAGTAAAATAGGAAGGAATTGACGGATAAAATTGCCATGCAATGCTATATTAGTATGCAAAATAGGTTCAATTAGGGGACTAAATTTGCCCAATTAAGAGTCACATCAAGAAGACCCCATGTTAAAGGAAGGAAGTGAAGACGAGAAAGAGTCTGAGTGTGAGTCTAATGACAAGTTTGAGTTAGAGTTTTGTATTAGCTCCTAACACTCCCGACGCCCCTGTCAGAGTCCCTTTTCCACTATTTTATCAAAAGCTTGTGGCTGTCTCAGAGGCTGAGTCAACTAAAGTCACCTCTACATACTCCTATAGAAGGTAGCAACCTGGAGCTTGTTCCAGGGGCCACCTCCTCTACTGCGTCTGTAACACCCCCATAAACCAAGGTGCCTTAGCAAGACCACCTGGCACATGAGAATGCTACAATCTCGGTTACCGGAGGCATAGTAATCAAAATAGACCATCCAGAAACGTACTTTAAGTAAATAAGTTTAATGTGATTACATCAAAACCAAAACTGAAATGTAAAGTACAACTATCTCAAAACCAAAATCCAACTAAGCAAAAGTATTATGACAAAACAGCGGAAGACTACGACTTTGACACGTGGTGACTCCATCCCAATCTAGATCCTATGCGTATCGAAGATATACCTGCTAAACAACTGCTCACCATCCCCAAATGGATCACCACAGTTTTCAAAACATTTAAACAGGGTCAGTTACTGCATAAACAAAATAAGCCAAGACAACAGACAATTACACAATCACAATCCTCTAACTCCGTCATATCACCAAACATCTGACTCCACTCTAAAGTGTGTAGCCCTGCCAGAATATCCATCACAACAGATATTCCACACCGCCATGGGGGACCGCAGCCTTTCCCACCTAAACCACGCTCATCTCTATCGAGCGTATAACCCATGTCCATTAATGTGCACATCCCCCTTGTGACGGAAACCACAAGGGGCAAATCAAGGGCGTGAAGCCACTACCGCAAGTGACTTCACTCAGCCGAGGGCGCACCTCGCTAACCACAGAAAAACACCAACAAACCACAACACCAATGTAAACAATGCCAATACAAATTAATAATACAATGAACATGCCAATAAATCAAACCAACTTATAATATTTACACAGTCAACTGAGTAGGGAAACCCTACCTGAAGCGAAATCACCAAAAATCAACCAAATGCAGCGGATCAAAAACCTTCCTCTACGAAATCACCTCCTATAATCAATTAATCACATAATTACAATCTATGATATAAGCAATCCCAATAACCACCAAATCACCCAATTGGGGTTCAATTAGTATTAACTATTTGACATAAAAACAGTGCAAAGATCTTACCCACAATACGACGATCACAAATGTATGATGAACTCCGAAATCCAACAATCCTAGCCCTTGATTTGATAGCAATGAGTGAAGAGAAAAACGTCGTTGTTTTTCTTTTTGTAAACGTTTAGGCAAATGAGTAAAAAGTGAAAGTAAACTATCGAAATCACTTTATATACTCTTTATGCGTTACTATCAAAACCCGGCAGAAAAACCGTAAAACCTGACATACTCGATCGAGTACCGCCTACTCGATCAAGTTGACCTTACTCGATTGAGTACCCATCAGTCAGAACGTACTCCAGAATGCAAAACTGACTTACTCGAAAGAGTAAGTCCTACTCGATAGAATACCCAACAGCTCAAATATATGAGGTATTACAGCGTCGCCGCTGAATGCCCATGAGATGTCGAATTTTTTTCTTAAATGGCGTTCTAAACCAAAGTATTTACAAAAATGGGGCTCATTCCAAACTATTTACACGGAATGGGTCCATGTCACCACTTTTAATTTTTTTTCCAAATTTCTAAACTTCCCGCTATATCAAACAGCGAGTAGTTTTTTTTTTTTTAATTTCGAAAACATCCCGCTATTCGAAATAGCGTGAAGCTACAGGTGTCTTTTTCCCGCATACTGCCTCGTTTCTGTTTTTTGCTCTTTAACCTCATGTTATTTTGTTAAGCGGGAAGTTGTAGAGTGTAAAAAAAAAACAAAATCAGTATGCTTGAAGCCAGGACATTTATGTCCACAGTACAAAGCAATTCACTAACAAACAATCCAACACTCTCCCATTTCGCATTCAACATTCACCACCAACATGAATCCAACACTTCCAATAAGAAGCAAACACATTTTTATAGCCAAAGTCTTGAAAATTCATACATAAAATCCAACTTACAATAAAGTTATAACTAGAAATGTATGTCACACATACAAACTAAAGTGTTTCACCATTTATACAATGAAGTTCTATTTACGACTTCTCCCCTTCTTGCGATTTCTTTGAGATGATTCCGCTTCTTCGCTATCTTGGCTTGTTTGAATTTGTCGGTGTTCAAGGCGGCGAAAGTCGTATCTCGGCGGACTTGGACTTGGAGATTTTGGCTCTTCATAGTTAACTAGATGCCCTTGTCTTGTACTTCGTAATGCATCGAGCGACAACATTCTCATCTTTTGTGCCATGTTGTATTGAGCCAAGGGGACGTCATCGGGCATGTTGGAAATCATTTCATTCGATGTATTATAATTGAGTACGTGTTCCTGAGTCTGCATCATGTAAATTATTAGTATATTAACATTACATAAAAGATGGAAAAATGAAAATAACATACAATGCCAAATTAAGGTTAACAAAAAAATATTTACCAATTTTTGGAAGTCCGCCGCGGTCGGGTAGTAGTAATGATGATTTTCATAGTCATCATTGACATTTTGGCTAAGGGGAGTAACGATAAGGCGGGTAATGTCACGATACCACAAAAGGTAGGAATCATCATCTCTCATTAAGCCACAATAAGGCGCCCCCGGCTCCACCATCTTGTTTAAGCGGTTGTTCCATTGCTCAATTTGGCCCTTATGCAAAGCTGCATAATCCGTCTGACTATCTCCTTGCCTAGTCAAAGCATGTAACTTTTTACAAGTATTGCATAGAGGAGGGATTACTTGATGCCATCCAAATTGCTGCATGCATCTGTGGGGGAAATGGAACTCTACCATCTCAAAACATATAAGGGGAGCTATTCAAAGATAAACTGATTGAGTACCGCCTACTCGATCAAGTTGACCTTACTCGATTGAGTACCCATCAGTCATAACGTACTCCAGAATGCAAAACTGACTTACTCGAAAGAGTAAGTCCTACTCGATAGAATACCCAACAGCTCAAATATATGAGGTATTACAACGTCGCCGCTGAATGCCCATGAGATGTCTGTCCTATCTGAGCTTTTCGCTCAGGTCGACTTAATGAATGCTAAGTTTGCTTACGACTCGTCTCAATTTAACTGCAATGCAATTCTGAACGAACATGAGGAATTTGACTTGAGTGACTACCCACCTCACCTAGCCAAATTACTCGACAAACGCGATCATAGAACACCCATCATTGAGGAGACCGAACCCATCAACGTAAGGACCGACATTGCACCTCAAAAACTTAGGATAGGGACCACCCTTGACCCCTCGGAAAGACAACAATTCATCGACCTCTTGCACGAATACAAGGACGTATTCGCATGGTCCTACAAATACATGCCTCGGATCGACAAAGAGATCGCAGAGCCCATGATACCTATTAAGCCCGGAGCTAAACCCATGAAACAAAAGTTGCGACGCCTGCGCCTTGAGTGGGCCCTGAAAATCAAGGAAGAGGTAGACAAGCAATTCAAAGCCGGTCTCATCAAAGTTTCCGAATATTCTGACTTGGTGGCTAACATAGTCCCCGTACCTAAGAAAGCTGGGAGAATTCGGGTCTGCGTCGACTTTAGAGACCTAAACAAGGCAAGTCCAAAAGACTACTTCCCTCTGCTGCATGTTGACATCTTGATAGACAACACCGCCGAGAACGCCCTATTATCATTTGTGGACAGGTATGCTGGGTACAACCAAATCAAAATGGATGAAGAAGACATGCATAAAATGGCATTCACTACGTAGTAGGGCACGTATTTCTACACTGTCAGGCCCTTCGGCCTAATCAACGCTGGAGTAACCTATCAAAGAACTCCCACCACTCTCCTACACGACATGATGCACAAGGAAGTGGAGGTATACGTGGATGACATGATCGTCAAATCAAAAGAGCGAGACGGCCACATCAACGCCCTTCGAAAATTCTTCGCTCGCTTTCGAAAATACAACACAAGACTAAATCCTCAGAAGTGTGCATTCGGGGTCATCTCTGGAAAACTCTTGGGACACGTCGTCAGCAAAAGTGGCATCGAAATCGACCCCACCAAAATCAAAGCTCTCCAACAAATGCCTCGAACTAAGAACGAGAAGTAGATTCGGGGATTTCTCGGTCAAGTCCAATACATCAGCCGCTTCATAGCCAAACTCACTATGATTTACGAACCTATATTCAATAAGCTCCGTGCCACCGATCACACCTTTTGGGACGATGATTGTCAAAAAAACCTTCGACGGGATAGAGGAAATCCTATCCAAACTTCATGTCCTTATGCCACCTCAGCAGGGAATTCCCTTATCCATATATCGGACCTTCACCAACACGGCCATGGGAGCAATGCTAGCAAAAACTTCGATGGTGTATCAAACCTCAGAGGCTTCGGGGTAGGAATCCATCAAATATAACCGGAAGGGGAACACGTTCAGATCTCAGTCAAACTAGACTTCGCCGTCACCAACAATGCCTTCGAATACGAAGCATGCCTCATTGGCCTATAAGCAGCCATAACACTTGGCATCAAGAGGTTAAGGGTCCACGGCGATTCCTCACTCATCATCAATCAAGTGTCCGGATCGTGGAAAATCCGAAGCGACATCTTAGCACCATAAAAAAGCAAAAATTAACCAGGAAGTCGAATTCTTCAAGCAAATCGACTACTTCCACTTGCCACTGGAAGAAAACCAATTTGTCGATGCCCTCGCAAAACTTGCCGCACTCATCAACATACCTGACGAGATGATATCCATGCCCCTGTGCGTCGAAAGAAGGAGTGGGCCAGCTCACATCTGCGCCATTAAAAACGACGAGGAAATCCATGTCGAATCTTGGTACCAAGCCATCACCAACTATAAAATTAAAAACGAATTCCCTCATAACTCTGATACAAGAAGACAAAGAGCCATCTGTTTACTTGCACCAAAATTCCTGATAAACCAAGAGTAGCTATAAAAAAGAACACTCCAAGGGATCCTTCTCCTTTACATTGACCACAACAAAGCCAAGAAAGTCATGGAAGAGGTCCACGAAGGAGAATGTGGCCCTCACATGAGCGGAATGATGCTAGCTCGAAAAATGAAGCAGTTAGGCTACTATTGGACCACCATAAAAGCCGATTGTAAAAACTACGTCAAACATTGCCATAATTGCCAAATCTTCGCCAACATATAACACATACCACCATCCCTTTTATACATCATGACATCACCCTGGCGTTTCTGAACCTGGGGCATTGACATCATCGGGAAAGTCAACCCGATAAGCACCAAAGGACATTGCTTTGTCCTCGTCACAATCGACTACTTCACCAAGAGAGTAGAAGCACAATCCTATGTAGTCTTGACCGCCAAACAAGTGGCTAAGCTCATCCAAGACATCATCATGTGCAGATGTGGGGTACCCCATGAAATCATCAGCGACCAAGGCTCCCACTTCCGAGCCAAAACGCAAGCATTGTTGAACAAACACAAGATCAAACGACATCGTTCATCCCCCTATCGTCCCCAAACTAATGGAGCGGTAGAGGCAGCAAACAAAACACTCGTCACCATCATAAAAAAGATGCAAGATAATTACCGCGATTGGCCAAGCAAACTCCCGTTCGCACTCTGAAATACCGAACCTTCATTCGAACACCAACGGGAGAAACACCCTTCTACCTAGCATACAGTATGGAGGTCGTACAACCAGTGGAGTTTGAAGTTCCATCTCTACGCGTCCTACTAGAAAGTCCAATCCCTGAGGCGGAATGGACCCATCGAAGGTTCGAGCAACTCACACTCCTAGATGAACGGCGACTCAACGTCTTGCACAACGTCCAGCTATACCAACGACGTATATAATGGGCATTCAACAAAAAGGTCAAACCCAGAAACGTCAAACAAGGCGACTTGGTCCTCAAGTCAGTTGGAGCACCGCTACCCGTCGATCCGAGGGGAACGTTCAAACCCAATTGGGTCGGGCCATACCTGGTCAAGAAAATCCTTTCGGGGGACGCAGTGAGATTGAGTGACCTAGACGGGGAAGACTTCACAAACCCAACCAACCTAGACCGAGTCAAGAAATACTACCCTTGAACCCTAGCACCAGCAACCAACGACCTTTCCCTAGTTTCACAACTAGTGACCACAATCTCACTTTCAAGTTAATTCCTCAAAATGTTCTGATTTTAAATTACATGTTTAATCGAGTCTAAGTTATGGCACCTCGCCATGTTTCCAGCAACCTTTGATCTGTCAAAGGCCCCATCTATTTGCACAACTCAAACAAAACACCTGAACTACGAGCATGGTTTGATTTCACCTTTTCAGGTGAATACATAGGCAATCCTTTGTTACGCAAGAACGATACAACCAAAACACCCAAACAAAAAATTCACACCCCAACTGAAACAAAACACTTGAACTACGAGCATGGTTTGCTTTCACCTCTTCAGGTGAATACGTAGGCAATCCTTTCTTACACAAGAAGGATACAACCATCCCAACACAAAAAAATAACCCATACAAACTTTAAAAAAAAAAAAACATTCCCTTTCCCCAAAAGAGTTAAAAAAAAGGGCCTTTCTCTCTTCTCACGAAAACCCCATTCACATGTGCAATATTTAGGATTGGAGAAACAACAAATGTTCACGACATTTTTTAGCACAAGCAATCGTCTTATTTAATTAATAATATGAAGGATTACAAACTTAGCAACAAATAAAGCTAAGTAAGTCCGCGACTTGGCAAGCTAGAGTGTCGACCGAGACATCATACATATTAATACAAACACACAAACGCACAATACATAACTAATACAACATAATAAAAACACACAAATGCTAATACAACATAATAATAAAGTGGGTAATGGAGGTCTTCACTCTTTTATTCTACCCTTGCCTTTTCCTTCGGGGTATATCTTCCCCTTATCCTTCTTGCTAGCCCGCCTAGCATGGGCTTCCTCCTCATAACGGATCTGCAAAGGCAACGGCACCTGAGCTCTTACTCGACCCAATGCTCGCCCCAAGTAGAGCCCACATGCGGCTCACCGCCTTTTTGGTACCCAAGCTCCTCTTCTTCGGCGGCCTCATCACATCCGGGCTCACATCATCACCAAAGTCTTCGAGGTAGGCACGATTCGCCTTGGCCGCTCCCCTATACTTGAGGTCGATGACTTCATCCTTATGGCACTTTGACCTTTATTCCAAGGTTGAAGCTCTTGACCATTCGACATAAGCGGGAGTCACCCATGTCGTTGAAGCGGGGTTTGGTACCTCCAAAGTTGGCCAAGTGGCCCACCACCTCTTGAAAGCCTCAACAAGCTCGAAGTTTCGGAAAACACTCTCTTGTACGAGAGTATTTTAGCGGGCATCTTTTTTTGACAGCCCATTTGCCTCATAACCCTTTCCGGATAAATGATGGAAGCAACCTTCAAGCCACAACCATCAAAGAGCAAGAAGAAGCGGCCGGAGTGGGCAACCCCGTAAAGGACCTTAAGTGTCACCACGGCACCACCCAATGGATGTGAAGACCGCCATCCTCCACCAATCTCGAGGTCCAATAGGCCTCGGTGCATGCAAAGCTATCCACATACAACTTCTTCCTCATGGTAAGATGACGGAAGGAGTAAGAAGAAGCATCAACCGGAGGCTCAACATACCTTAGCCTCTCTGATACCGTCGTTTCAGTACCAAAAATAAATACCTAAGTACTACTAACAGAAGTCAGCGGTAAGTAGGGTCGATCTCCACAGGGAGGCGGTCACTATTTACTTGTCTATTCGATCTGTCTAATGTCACTAATGGGGGTTTTGAATTGTTTTGACTAAACTAATGGAATTAAAGCAAGAGAAAAAGGAATAAGAGAAATTAACAGAAGAAAGAGGGAAACTAGGATTTCGGGTCATCAATGAACGTCAGTCAATCGCAGTTAAGGTCACAGATCAGTCGATGTGTCGGTCTAAGGGGCAATGAATATCTCCTTTCGGTCTCAATTCGCCCTAAAATGCTATTAGCTTAACTTTCGCCCTTACTAAAGCATCCTATTGTTCACTGCAGGTCTCACCCCTTCCAACCTTCCGGTCTAGTTCAAGGTTTACCAAAATTAAAAGGCTAATTGCATCGATTCAACTAGCAGGATACAATTATAGCAGTGATTAACAACATAGACTAAAACAACAACGACAAATCTGTAAACTAATTAGCAATTAACAACAGTCCATTGAATCACCTAATCCTAGCAGAGAAATTAGCTAGACATAAATAATAAGAGATCAAGAATAAGGGAAAGAAGATTAACAAACATTAAATAAGAAGAATAAAAAGGAATAGAAAGTTACAGAGTAAGGATTCGGAAAAGGGAAGAAAAGCAATATCCAAAGTAACAGGAGGAGAAAGTAACGTATGATAGTGTATATTATGATAAGCGATTCACCCTTAGCCTAATTATGAAAGCTTAAATAGGAAAAACAAAAGTCTATCCCGAAATTAAGCCCAACACGGGTTAATTAATCCCGCGTAACATCAAAACCACTCGATCGAGTAACTTTATATCACTCGATCGAGTAAAATTAAGCTCAAACCACTCGATCGAATAGAAAATCTACTCGATCGAGTAAACCTTAAAATGCAACTACTCGATCGAGTAGAAAAAGGACTCGATCGAACATAATTGTACTCGATCGAGTACTTTCCAGCGCACAATTTCCTGGTTTGCGCACTGAACTTCAAACGGGTGCCATTTGTTTGTTACTTGGGAAAACAGGGCGATTCCGGCGGCGTTGGAAAGGTAAGAGGACAAACTTTCATATCTAATTGGAATCACCTGAAATTATGTTGTAGAACTCAAGATATAGCTCTTCAAAGTAGGAACTATTAATTTGAAGTTCTTCCTTTGCTCGCCTAGCTATCTTACTTCTTTGCGCATCTCAAAATAGCTACATTCCCGCTCCAAATTCACTCTTCCTCCAAATGCATGCTAAACGGACGGTAAAAGGCTCGATTTCACTACTTTCTGGTTCATTCCTGCAAATAAGACAAAACAAACCAAAGTAGCATATTTGGGGCATTTCGTAGCATAAAACTAAGATAATAGCATAGAAATACGTGCATAAAAAGGCCTAAAAGGACTATATAAAATGCACGTATCAAATCTCCCCAAACCAAACCTTTACTCGTCCTCGAGTAAACTAAATGCAAACTAATGGAATGGAAAAGATAACTCAGAGCTAGATATAACTTGTCTACAAAAACTAGTTTAATGCAAACTAAAATCAACAGTTACAGCTACAATGGTCATTACGCAAACGAATTATAAGATGTCCATAAATAAAGCTGACCTATCAACCCTGCAAGACCAACAAAATCGGACTCTCACGTGGTCACTCTTCTCTCATGAAGCAAAGGGTGAAAATATATGTATAAGAGAGAAAGAGAAAACAGTCACTCATCTAGACTGCAACCTACATAACATGCATGCAACAAAAATGATAGACGATTCAAGTACTACACATACATTCTAACCAACAATGTCCGTCACAGCTGAGGGCTTACAAATGATATGGGAAAGTGAGGTTCAGCTAAGAAAAGGCAGAGCAAATTATGGAAATGTGAAGGTAAAAGCGTCAAGCTAGTTCCTAAACAAGGCCATATAAGACCATCCGAATCTCAACTGACTGTAAAATAAACACAAGTGCTCTTCTTTGCCACAAAACTCACTATCCAAATACACAATCTCCTCAAAATGGTATGAATAAAACGGAGGAGTGAGACCGTCACAAGATAGAAATAGGCACAGACGGACTCAAAAATCAAACCAGCTCAAAAATTTTCCAAACTTTTCATTCTTCCCTGGTTCTTCCTGTATACATGATTTTCATTGATTTTTTTTCATTTTTTTTTCATTTTTTTTTCTTCCTTTTTTTTCGTAAATTTCTCTTTTTTTTTTTTTTCTTTTCCAATTCTTTTTTTCTTTTCTCCTTCCTTTATTTACACCAACTCCAATCAAAATGATACGGGCCAAACTGCAGACGAAAAAAACATATCACAAAAGACATACTAGACTAGCTTGACTAGGCAGGCTCAGTTTTGGATGTAGCCACTACTACAGATACAGGCTATAACAACGGTTAAAAACCGTTGTTATATAAAAAAGCGGACGTTGTAAAAGGTTTTAACAACGGTTGGTTTTCTGAAGGAAACCGTTGTTAAAAATATTAACAACGGTTTTAAGTATAGAAACCCGTTGTGGAAAGTGTGACTCAATTTTGGGGGGAAAGTTATAACAACGGGTTGTAATATACAAAACCGTTGTTATAACTAAAGACAACGGGTTGTTTGTAAATAACCGTTGTTGTTTGTTCTTAAAAAATAAAAAAAAAATTAAATTAAATATTACTAGATGCATGTATAATTACGGCCCGTTAGAATTCGATGCATGCGAAATATCCCTTAAATTAATTACCAATGGTTTTGAAAAAACTTATAAATGTGACTAGCTATAAATATTAAAGCATCCTTTAGTATCTAACATTCATTAATTGAAACAACATGGCAATGAATCCTAATTTTATCAACAACGAAGAATGGCTTACACAAACGATTGAAGATGATGGGAAGGTTCTCGCCGGGCTTCCCGCCGATCAACACCCATTAATCAAAGCATCCCTTGACCATCAACGGAATTATTGGATTAAGAGGCGTGAAGCAGTCCGGCTTGTCAACAAAGCCTCATCATCATCATCATCATCATCTTCATACCCTCGTCGGCTGTTACTCGCAACTTGGTCGCACCAGGAGATATGTTGAGTTGTACTCTTCCAACCTTGTCTCCACATGCAAGTCGTGTCCTTGCATATATTCAATCTGTTATTGCAAAATATGAAGCCAATGACCCGGAAGTTAGCGGTATACCGTGGGCGTGATTGGTGGCCGGTTGAGAAGCGCTTTTTACGCTTAACCGGGGTTGTTCCGGCTTATTATACATCTTTTGATTTCCGATAATTGCTGTAATGTATTTGGTTTAAAATTAAATGAAATGATCATTTTGAAAGTGTTGAGTTATGCTTGTTTGATTTGCTTCCACTTTTTCAACTCCATAGATCGAGTCATCATCAAGATCCAGTTATTACGCCATTCTTGTCCAATAAGATTTGAAGCGAAGATTGAGAGATATGATGATGTTGATTATGGCACAACTTCCTAACATATATATTAATTAAAAAACAACTCAACCCACACATTGCTTAGTATAAATACATTGCATTATCTCAACTAACATGCATTTCCATTATCTCAATATATTCTCCAAACCCTAACTGCTAAAACAAACTCCAAATAAATTAACCCTCTCCTTAATCTTTCAAAACAAACTCCAAACTCCAACAAAATGAATGATATCATCCTTAAGACTCTTGATATGCTCGATCCGTACTGAAGGACGCCAAAGAAGATGGAAATGAAATAATTAGCAGATGCTGAACGGAACCTAATGGTCGATAAAAACACATACATGGAAATGAAATAATTAGAAAAATAAAATAATGACGATGAAACAAACCTGATAATTACAGAACGTACGTAAAGAGACGATGAAATCAACAGTGACGGCGAGAAGATAAAGCGACGATGAGAAAGAGAGAAAGAGACGATGAGAAAGTGTGTGTTTTGTGTTTGTGTATGGCTGCTGTTGGGTTTGTGTTTGTATATGTATTAAGGTTTGTGTTTTGTGGCTGCAGCAGACTTGTGTTTGTGTGGTTTAGAGTATGGAAGGTATTGACAACGGTTATTAAACAACAACCGTTGTGAAATATGTTTTAACAGCGGTTGTAAAAAAAACCCGTTGTTAAATAAGTTTTAACAACGGGTTTCAAAAATAACCGTTGTGATTACTTTTCACTAACTTTGCGCCAATTTTGCGCCAAATTATTAACAACGGTTGTTCATGTGTGACCCGTTATTAAAACGAATAACAATGGTTTTTATAACCATACCCGTGGTAATTGATTTTAGTAAAATTCGCGCCATACATTCTTCAACGTCTATTGTGATTTTCGTGAATAATCGTTGTTAAAGGGGCCTTGTAGTTGCCTGGATTTGTAGTAGTGAGCTAATGGGTCAAAAAGGCAAGTTTTGGCTTATGTGGAGCTAAATGGGTGAAAAATATAAGAAAAAGGAAATTTGCAAGCACCTCCCTACGTGTGACACCGACCAAAAACCCGAACGTATGCAATTGACAAGAAATCGAATTTCATAAATGTGCAAAAGTAGTAAACATGTTATGCAAGGAGTACTACTCTCAATTCCTATGTAAACCGGTCATGAATGTCACCAGCTATTAGGCTCTAAAACTCGGAATTTATGGAGTAGTTTGCCAATTTATCAGGTCAAGTCTAAACAGTCAGCTAAATTTTTGACATTAACTCGTAGACTATGCGTATGACAAAGCTAATAACCATCAACGAAAGTGCAAGGCTCAAGTAAAAAGACAAGTTAATGTGCAATTTCATCACGGAAATCTACCGTTCTGACTCAACCTATATTCAAAAATAAACGTGAATATTTTGATTTTCGTTGTTTTTTTTAATTTTTTTTTTTGACAAGAACAATGCATATGAAATATGAAAATTAAAGGTGATAACAGGAATGCAATAAAAGCTGAATGCAGACACAGATATGGATGCATAACCTCCGCAAACCAAACCGTACAATGCCCTCATTGTACCCAAAAATAAGGGAAGAAAATGCAAACTAAAAAGGAGAGAGTGGAGATGCGGAAAACTCACAAGAATGCGCGAAGTAGGGACCTCCCCAAACCAGCCAGCAACATGGGAGGTCACAAACAGCTTCATAGTGGCGTCATAGGAAGCGAATCAAAGCAAGAAAACTCGATCGAGAGAACCGATTATTAAACAAAATAAAAACTGAAATGTTTGAAAAACAACTAAAAATAAAATCTCTCTGGGTTGCCTCCCGGGTAGCGCTAGTTTCAGACAGGTCCCAGCTCGACCTTCTTTTTCATCCAGCTGCTACAATCAGTCACAATCAAAACAGCTCAAAGCTCTTAGCAACCGATCAAACAGCTGCGCATGTGCTACACAAAACTGTAAGTAGCACCACAGTAGAATAGAAGCATAGGAAAATAAAATGTATAAACGTTTGAGTCTAACAAATTTCCTATGACAGCTCCTAAATTTATCAACAAAATAAAAGAGCTCGAGAGCAATCATCAATAATTTAGGGCTCCGATTCAGGTTAACAATTTTAAGATGACAAGTACGGTGAAAAACAGTTAAATTAATTATCCAACTGGGAGGGGGTATATTATTGAAATACGAAGCATGAGTCAAATGAGGCATTGTACTATTCAAACAAACAATAATAGAATTATCGTTAACTACCTCGGGTTGGTTGCTCTCAATGATGGAATCATAGATAAAGGAATTTATTACCTCTTCCGTGCTGGGAGCAATTACCGACTCAGCTGCCTCGTCATCTTCCTCTGTGGATACCGTCCCGTAAATCGCAGCCTCAAGCGCATCCAGCTCGGCCTTGAAAAGGGGCGATTCACCGTAACCATTATCATCATCAAAATCGTCATCTAGAACAAACCCACATGACGAATTATTGCTCATGTTGGCCAATTCAATCGATCGAGTGGAAATGTTACTCGATCGAAAGCTTTCTTCCCGATTTTCACTCGATCGAGTGCTCTGAACTGCTCGATTAAACGTTTTTTTTCTGGAAATTCACTCGATCGAGCACTATTACTAGCTCGATCGAGTGATCTTTGCAATGCATTGCAGAAATCTTCATAACTCGCTTCATTTTCGGATAGATCTTCGTAATCCGAGTCATCCAAATCATTAATAGCGCTAGGCAACTCGGGTCCTTCATGGGAAAGACCACTCTCGGTAAAGTACACCTCCTCTGGTTGCCCAATATTCGGCTCAGCAGCTAGCTGAGATATTTGAGACTCCAGCTCAATGAGTTGAGCTTCTATACGTCTATCATACTCTTGCCTTTTGGATGCAAGTATCGTCAACAAAGATTTCAGCTCCTCAATCTCTTCTTTCCGTATATCAGGAGGAACTTGTTGTTGCGGTGGCCAGACAAACGTAGGCTGTTGGTTTCCTCGTTGATAGGATGGATGTGGCAGCATAACTACAGAAGAATGGCTAGCTCGTCCACGGAGTCTGAACTCGTAGACCTCGTCATTTTCCGCCATGCAAAAGGCTGCATTGTGCTCAGCAGCACCACATCTCCCGCAGTAAATCACCTGCTGCGCCATATAATGGAACATAGGTGACGGGTCAAAGGTACTCAAGCCTTCCCTTTGACGATCTTTTACCTAGAACTGCCTAGGTAGGACCTGTAGGGCATATCAAAACAGCACTAAAGAAAAAGATTAGAACGGCCTCAAGGGGAAAAGTCCCTTGAGGCTAAAAAACAGACAAAATTAAACAAATAAATAAAGTTGTTGCCTCCCCGGCAACGGCGCCAAAATTTGATACCGTCGTTTCAGTACCAAAAATAAATACCTAAGTACTACTAACAGAAGTCAGCGGTAAGTAGGGTCGATCTCCACAGGGAGGCGGTCACTATGTACTTGTCTATTCGATCTGTCTAATGTCACTAATGGAGGTTTAGAATTGTTTTGACTAAACTAATGGAATTAAAGCAAGAGAAAAAGGAATAAGAGAAATTAACATACGAAAGAGGGAAACTAGGATTTCGGATCATCAATGAATGTCAGTCAATCGCAGTTAAGGTCACAGATCAGTCGATGTGTCGGTCTAAGGGGCAATGAATATCTCCTTTCGGTCTCAATTTGCCCTAAAATGCTATTAGCTTAACTTTCGCCCTCACTAAAGCATCATATTGTTCACTGCAGGTCTCACCCCTTCCAACCTTCCGGTCCAGGTCAAGGTTTACCAAAGTTAAAAGGCTAATTGCATCGATTCAACTAGCAGGATACAATTATAGCAGTGATTAACAACATAGACTAAAACAACAACGACAAATCTGTAAACTAATTAGCAATTAACAACAGTCCAATGAATCACCTAATCCTAGCAGAGAAATTAGCTAGACATAAATAATAAGAGATCAAGAATAAGGGAAAGAAGATTAACAAACATTAAATAAGAAGAATAAAAAGGAATAGAAAGTTACAGAGTAAGGATTCGGAAAAGGGTAGAAAAGCAATATCCAAAGTAACAGGAGGAGAAAGTAACGTATGATAGTGTATATTATGATAAGCGATTCCCACTTAACATAATTATGAAAGCTTAAATAGGAAAAACAAAAGTCTATCCCGAACTTAAGCCCAACACGGGTTAATTAATCCCGCGTAACATCAAAACCACTCGATCGAGTAACTTTATATCACTCGATCGAGTAAAATTAAGCTCAAACCACTCGATCGAATAGAAAATCTACTCGATCGAGTAAACCTTAAAATACAACTACTCGATCGAGTAGAAAAAGGACTCGATCGAACATAATTGTACTCGATCGAGTACTTTCCAGCGCACAATTTCCTGCTTTGCGCACTGAACTTCAAGCGGCTGCCATTTCTTCGTTACTTGGGAACACTGGGCGATTCTGGTGGCGTTTGAAAGCTAAGAGAACAAACTTTTTTCCCCAATTGGAATCACCTGAAAATATGTTGTAGAACTCGAGATATAGCTCTTCAAAGTAGGCACTAACAATTTGAAGTTCTTCCTTTACTCGTCTAGCTATCTTACTTCTTTGCGCATCTCAAAATAGCTACATTCCCGCTCCAAATTCACTCTTCCTCCAAATTCATGCTAAACGGATGGTAAAAGGCTTGATATCACTACTTTCTGGTTCATTCCTGCAAATAAGACAAAACAAACCAAAGTAGCATATTCGGGGCATTTCGTAGCATAAAACTACGATAATAGCATAGAAATACGTGCATAAAAAGGCCTAAAAGGACTATATAAAATGCACGTATCACTCTCCATGAGCCATATTTGGAGAATCCTTGGAGATCCAAACGAAGGGGCTTCTCCACAAGAACCCTTCTTGTCCAAAGCTTGAACAATCTCACTAATTACCAACCACGATGGATCCTACCCATGCTCCATTTGCTCGACAACATGAAAAAGGGTCATGCTACCATACCATATTGACCCCTGCTTCTTCAAAACATCAACAAGAAGGTAAGCATGCACTAGGCAAAAGGCAAGAGCCTTTCTCCTAGCCACCTCCGAGATATTGACATCCAAGCGGTTTGAGAAGATGTTGGTAAGAGCCAACATATAAACGCCATGAGGAGTAAGGAGGAAGTTCACTTGGCTCGTCGACAAGCCCAACACAGAACGAAACTTTTCCTTATAGCACAACAAAGTTGAAGGAAGCACCAGAGTACAACTCGGCCACCCTCGAATAGCGCCCACTTCTTCGGCAAGAGGGCAAATTTCACCTTTCGGGAAGACGAAAATATGATGTTTCGAATCCCAAAAACGAGAGCAAGCTTCAAGGAACGAGGATTGCATCTTGACTTGACGAAGCACCAACAATTGACCAACTCCCATTACAACGAGTTAATACTTCTCGGGAGGCGATAAATCCCGACACCAATGTCGCAACCTATTTTCGAAAGTATCCATGAATTATTTTTGTCGAAGAGGAAGAAAGGTTTTCGTTGAGATGTTATTTCGTGTTTCGGATGATGAAACAATGAAGCACAAACATCCCTATTTATACAAAACAATCAGCACCTTTTTTTCCGGAAAGGGGGGGGGGGGGGGGTCCCTTGCATCGCCCAGGGGCTCACGCCTCTTTGGGCTACTTCTAAAAATCCGCACCTTGACTTGTCCTTGTCAAGTTGTGCTTCTTCCTGACACCTCGCTTTTCTCGCCCTAAGGCTCGCGCCTCTTTAGGCTTACCCAGAAATTTTTGTGTTTTCTCACATTCACATTTCCTTGGATTCACGTCTTACGAAATCCGACATGGTTTTCATGACACAACTTTAAACATACGGGTTTTTCTCTTTTTTTTTTTAAGGGGGGAAGGGATAGTCGCCCCGATCCGCGACGGATCGTTTCCATGTCAGGTGAAAATTTCAAAAAAAATTCGCATTTCCGAAAAATTGACATATAACATCAATTTTTCTCAACTCACTTTTGCAAATTCGAGTCTTGATCTTACAAAAATCCAAATCAACACACTCACAAAATCTTTTCAACATTCATCCATGGCGGTTTGATTTTTAATTTTTGGCAAAATTCATTGCGATTTAATTCAAACAGGATTTAATTAATTCCTCGAAGTTTCAAAAAAATTCCAAGCGCGACACCTCATCACGAAATTTTCAAAATTCATTTTCGAACAAGCAATTTCAATTTTAACTTCGAGTCATCGTGGTATTTTTTGTTTTCAACAAATACCTTGCATGTTTACAAGTACGCGTATTTAATACCTGTTGCCTATTTTCTACATTAACGATGCAGGAGTAAATGCCGAAGCAAATGGAGAATCGGCCATTGACCGTGCTTCTTCGAAACACAAGACAAAAAAGCCAAGCAAAACAAACTACAAACCAAAAACACATATATACAAACCGCCACAAGCAAAATATCCAGATACAAACCAAAGTCCAAAACACGGGCGAACAACTACAATTACACGCCGTCCTCTTGGGAGAAATCTCCAGCATCTCCCGGTCCATCCTAACACGAAGGTCCTCCGCCTCGGCCAACTTAGCCCTGAGAGAAGCAATCTCAGCATCCCGGCTTCGCAACTCTTCTTCGCGGCGCCTCAACTCCTGATGACGAGCGGTGAGTGCGAGCTCCTGCGCCTGGATCGTCGATCTCGCCTCATCCAACTTAGCACGGACCCGATCAAGCTCCGCCGGATCCGCATTAGTCTGCAAAACACAACATAGGTCACTAAGATCTAACGACGAAATGCAACACAAAAAGACACTAAATAACCAACAAAAGGCACATGCACAAGCCGAGACTCCCTCGCAGCCAAGTCACGAGCAAGCATCCTCCACCGGTTAGCCATCTGCCACAAAGCCTGTTCACTAACGGTCGACACTTGCACAACGAAGCAGAACCTTTCAACAAAACAACAACACACATAGCAAAACAAAACACAAAAGAGAAGGAGAGCTCAAGCTAGCAGCTCCCCTCAAAACCGTCTACCTCAACTCCATGCCAGCGTCGGTCACCTCGGGAACCGCAGGTTCTGGCAAACGCAATTGTAACTCCTCACCACTCGGACCCAGGAAGGTGTTCTGTGCCGTGAAAGCTGGGGCCTGGGCTCCCATAAGATGTTCAACACCCTACAACGGGAAACCAAGTGAAAGGTAGCAAACGCTTTTATCAAAAAAAAAAAAAAAAAAAAACAACAATGAGCACGAGCTGATGGAAAGATACCTCGATCGGCTACCAAGCAAGCCACGACAAACGAAAAGTGTCGTAGTCCCCTCTCCCCCGCAACAACAAGTCCTCACATAAGCGATCGTGAAGGTGCTCTACAACCACGTCAGGCGTGGACTCCTGGAACAACACCCTAGGCGGGTCGACAGGCACCACGAAAGTCTCTCTGAAGTACTGGCGAGCCAAACGCTCGCCAAGGTACCAAACAGGGTCGATCGCCATCTCTAGGTATAAATGCCGGCAAGTACGCGGCCGCAAGTGCTCTCTGATAAAGGCAGGCACACCCGTGTAGTGCTCCCAGGGCCGTCAACTAACTGGGGGCTTTCTAGCTACCTAGTCATTCTATCTCTACCTCTTTTTTCAAAACAAAAGAGACAAGGGACAAAAACTCATGTCGCCAAGCCGAAGGGTGTTCACCTGACACCTACAGTTCAAATAAGTCGACTTGGTGGACTTCTTCCGAGCCACCGTCCAGCCCTTCACGGCTGGGTAAAATAGAGGGACATCACGCACTGCCTTCGGACTCAAGGAGGGTAGGTAAGAAAACAACCAAGCCTGGAACACAAAAACGCAGCAATAATAAAACATCCAGTTTTCAAAAACACCGAAACACGACAAAAAAGAAAACAAAATCAAAAATAAAATAACCATCAAAAAAACGGTCGTACCTCCAAGATGAGGCCAGGAGCAACCAAAGCGGGAGAACTCCCATCCTCCATTATCTTCGAGCGAAAGGCGGCGTGCAAGTAACGAGTAAAATAGGCAAGAGCAAGCATCACCCAGTCGTACTGACCTTGGGCGTCCAAGTCAGCAAGTAGAGGAAGCACCGTGGTCGACAAGCGCTCGCCCTTGTCACTAAAGTACGTGGTACCCAAGAAGTACCACAACCACAACCGTGCCTCCTGCGCGTCAGCCTCAGCCTCTGCCTCAAGGCTCGTCAACGGCTCCGGAACAAAGCCAGTCACCCTCACCTTGAATTGGTACCTCACGTAAGAGTTCGCCATCAAGAAAGGGGTAATGTTAGTCGGTGCAGACAAAACATTGCCTATCAAGCCCATAATCACGGTAGAAGACACTTTCTCCGGTGTCTCCGGAACCTAAACCGGTGTCTCGACACAGGGAAGACCCGACACCATGGCAAAATCCTCTAAGGTAAAGCCGATCTCCCCAAACTGCATATGGAACGACGATGTGTGTCCCAATAGTGATCCAATATAGCACGGATCAAACACAAGTTCGACCTAATCGAAGCTTCGTGAATCTCGCGCCAAGCGGCAACCAATGAGCCCATGGTCGATCTCTCTATCAACGCCCTCCAACCTACTCGCAGGACGTCGTAGAAACCCATGCAAGTCGAGAAGCCTGAGAATGTCCTCATGGTAGCAATCTCCTGAAATAAAAAATCAAACAAGGTCAGAACACCTATTCAGATTTGAGACGGTAAAATAACATAAGCTCAACAAAGCAGCCAACTCACTAGGCCCTCGTGTGCACGGTAAGAGATGTGAGTGTCAAGCCGCAACAACAGCTGGCTACCGTCAAAACCCGCAGCTAAAGCAGGCGCCGCCCGTAAGTTCAGCTTCGCGGAGCCTAAACCCGCCCACTGCCCAACCACAGACAAAAGCACCATCTGCCTCTATCTCCACTCTCCGCCTCTTCGTACCTCGAGACTGCATGGGACGACGAGGATCCCACTCAACAACCAGCCCAACTCCCTCGAGCTCCAGTTTTGAGACCCGAGGAGCTCTCCTCCTCGTAGTGACCCTCCTCCCTGTAGACGCAGGCCCACGGGGGTCGCTCGGGTAGAAAGCGAGCAAGCTTTGCATTTGTAGAGTCGCCACCAATTTATTGTGGAAAATTGGAAACCGTTCGAATACCTCATACCATGTCAAGACACAAAGTAGTGACATGAACACCAAGAACTTGTTACCCTTAGCATTCTATATCTAGAATAACTCTCGTGGATGCCAATGAACACGGATGTTCACAGAGATCTGGAGTAAGGGGTGAGGGTACGTATTAGGAAGCTCTTTTGATCGAACACCTAATCCCGCCCGCCTCGATAGCGGCCTCTACTAATGATTAGGGAAGTCATTTATACTTGATATGTTGAAGGTTATATGCATGCAATACAACATCCAATAAATTAATCCTAGCATGTGAATTAATACTAAGTCGGTAAACACGTAATTTAGCACTCATTAGGTCGAAACATGATTTAGAATTAATTACATGTGAGAGCAAGTAAATAATCATACAATACGATAAATAAATAAATGCAATAATTAAAATTACAATAATTACAACGTGTTAATTGATTTACGTTGAAAATACATTTAAAACGGACGGTTTGAGAAAAGAAAAGGAAAACAAATTAACGAACATATTATTAGTGATAATACGAATAATAATTAACTAATACGTAATTAACAAACTAGGTCAAGGCAGAAACGGGAGTTAAGAGACAGAACTCAACTCGGAACAGGCGGAGCAGAGCTGCGTCCTTTGGAAGAGGCGCAGCAAACGTTACATCTGTTCCTAAGTTCAGTTCTGGCTGTGAAGCCTGAATTGCAAATTGTTAATATTCATTGGTAAATTAATGATTGATTAATAATATTTGACTCGGCTAGAAGTGATTTAACATATTATTTACATATGATTGGGTCATAAAAACAATAAAACATGGATAAAATTAATTAGGACAAATCAATAAAAAGGTTAATTACGGGATTAATGATACAAATTAACAAACTAGTTAGATTAATTAGATAATTAGTTCTAAACTATTGATGGCAATGATAATAAACAGATGAAAATATATCAAAAGATGAATTTCAGAGACTCAATATTGTTGAATCGAACCTCTAAAAACCCGAATTGATTTTAATGACGAAAACCCGCAAATATGAATTATAAAGGATTTAAGTCGGGATTTAAAAGATGAATTAATTAATAACGAATTACATGTTAAAGATATTATACTAGAATTATCGTGTCAATGAAACATGAACAAACAAAGACAAACTAAAACAAACAGACGAACAAAAGACGAAGGAAGAAGAAAGGAAGCAGGAACTGCGGCAGCCTCAGGAAGAGGTGCAGCAGGTGCTGCGTCCCTTCGAAGAGGCGCAGCAGTTGCTGCGTCCTTTCTCGACGTTTGTCTCCTGTTAATCCGTAAAAAGGGTTTGAAATAAGATTTTATAAATCGGTTTTGAATGTGTTTTCGACGTAAACCTTACAATAATGATTACAAAAATAAAGTACAATAATAAAATATGGGATTTACACCCTCAGACTTACATGTTGACGAAACGAGATTGACTAAGTTAACGTTTAATGATGCTCGACTCGAATTGGTTAAGTTGATTGATGTGGAGTTGGTCAAATTGGTCGGTCATGCAAAACGAGGATGGTACTCAGAAGGATCCGAGCTTACGTGGTCGAAAGTTCAAGCATGTAGACGCCAAAAATCAAGAGCGTGGTCATAGAATGCAAAGGGAGAAGGGAAGGGCGGACACTCGCGTGAGAAATATGAGGAACGAAGCTCCCTATTTATATTAATCACACGAAGGAATTAGGGTTTCGGAGAAATTTTGGAAGTAAATCTCGAAAAGATTTGAAAATACGCAGAAAGGAACTGGGGAAGAGGCGCAGCAGCCACTGCGTCTCTTGGAAGAGGCGCAGCACCACCTGCTGCGTCTTTCCCAAGTGGTTTCCTCCTGCGGAAGAAATATTTCCGTGTTTCTATTATGGACTTGCGGTTTGATCTCAATTTCCTTAATATTTTATATAATATTTCTGGGATATAATTTACCAAAGAGATTAAAAGATTGAAAATATGGAATAGAAATATCCGGAACATTCCAGAATATTTTGACTCGGCATTTTAAACGGTTATTAGAAAATGAAGACGATTTTTGACCCGGACTCCAAATGCACTCTAATTACTGTCAAAACGACCGTATCGGCGCGTAGATGACGACTATGAGGTAGACACAAGTGTTTGATCTATCACTTGATGATAAACTTACGAACTGTCATAAATCGTTCTGTGTACCAAACATGCGGCCCAATCATCACCGGGTGGCTTGCGGGAGGTGCAGAAATGAGGTATCTACAGAGCCCCCACTTTAACTGTGGCTTGGACAAGGCGAAATTTAAAGTATAGCCATCAGGTCAATCAATGATTATAACCTGATGACTATGGCGACGCAAGGCGGCTCAAGGGGTCTGAGCCAAGGACCTGTCATCAGGAACATTTTAGAGTCTGTCGACTATCGGGGAGGGTCGTTTAAAGTCCATTAGACTATATAAGGAGGCTCACCACCCATAAGAAGAGACCATACTGTGGACAGCGGGCCGCCCACGGGGGCGCTTGGTGAAGGTCGAAAAACAAGCGTTTGCATTTTGTATGGAGTCGCCACCAATTTTTATGGGAAATTGGAACCGTTCGAATACCTCGTGTCATGTCAAGACACAAAGTAGTGACATGAACACTAAGCAATCGTTACCCTTAGCATTCTATGTCTAGAATGACTCTCGTGGATGCCAATGAACACGGGTGTTCACAGATATCTGGAGTAAGGGGTGAGGGTACGTATTAGGAAGCTCTTTTGATCGAACACCTAATCCCGCCCGCCTCGATAGCGGCCTCTACTAATGATTAGGGAAGTTATTCGTACTCGATATACCGTCAGCTATATGCATGCAATGCAACATCCATTAGATTAATCCTAACATGTGAAATTTAGCCTAAGTCGGTTGAACAATTAATTTAGCAAACAATTGGGTCGAAGTAGGATTTAAGTTCAATTACATGTGAAAACATACAAATGATACAAAATACAATAATCGAAAATTACAATAACGAAAATTACATTAATTACATTGGAATAGGCGATTTATGTCGAAAATACCTTTAAAACGGATAATTTGGGAAAAAGAAATAAAAGAATAAAAATTAAAAGAATTAACGAACAGGAATTAGCGATATTACGAGTAATAGTTAGTTAATATGTAAATTAAACAAACTAGGTCAAAGCAGAAACGGAGTTCGAGGACGAACTCATCTCGAACAAAGCGCAAGAGATCGCGCCCTTTGGAAGAGGCGCAGCAGTTGCTGCGTCTGTTCCAAGGGTGAGTTCTGGCTGTGAAGCCGGAACTGCAAATCGTTAATCTGAATTGATGAATTTAATGATGGATTAAAATATTTACTCGGATGAAAGTGATTAATAGGTTAATTACATGTGAATGATGGTCATGAAAGCGATAAAATATGGATGGGACGGAATTAAGATGAATTAATTACATGAAATAATGATTGATTAACGAATTAAACAAACAAAACTAACTAATTAGACTAAACATGATGATTAATGACGAATATGCGACGAACATATGAATAAACAGATGAAAACTATATCAAAGGTCGAATTCCAGAAACTCAATACTGATGAATCGAATTTATAAAACCCGGATTTGAGTTTAATGACGAAAACCCGCAAATATTGGATTATAAGGGATTTAAGTCGGATTTGTGATGATTAAAACATATTAATGATGAAGGAATAATATACATGTGAATTATATACTATCACGTGAACGAAGAGTTAATCAAACAAACAAAATAAAAGCAAGACGGAATTACAGAGGACGAAGAAGAAGAAAAGAAGCAGGAAGTGCGGCAGCCTCACGAAGAGGCGCAGCAGAAACTGCGCTCCTTCAAGAGGCGCGGCGATTCTTTGCGTCTTTTCTCGATCGTTAGTCTAGTCATCGAAATCCGCAAAAGTTTTTAAAGCATGGTTTTAGAAATCGGTTTTAACGGTGTTTTCGACGTAAACCTTACAATGGATGATGATACAATAAATAAAAAACAATAAATAAAAGGATTATACACCCTCAGACTTACATGTTGATGAAACGGGAAGGACTAAGATATCGATTAGTGAATGCTCGACGCGAATGCAAAGAGAGTGCCCTCGTAAGAGGAAAACGATTAATTAATTAAGTTGATTGAGTGTAGTTGGTCAAATTGGTCGGTCATGCAACGGAGAGGCTGGTACCCGGAAAGATCCGAGCTTACGTGGTCGGAAGTCCAAGCACGTAGGCGCCAATTAGTAAGAACGAAGTCTAGAATGCAAAGGGAGAAGAGAAGGGCGGACACTCGCGTGAGAAATATGAGGAGCGAAGGCTCCTATTTATACTAATCACGCGAAGGAATTATGGTAAGACTAGGATACGGAAGGAAAGATCCGGAAATAACCGACTTAGGTTAAAACACGGAAGCTTGGACAAAAAGAAAACCCTGGGAAAAGGCGCAGCGAGCATCAAGCGTCCCTTGGAAGAGGCGCACTGCCGCGTCCTTTCCCGGTAGGTTCCTCTCGCGCGTAGAAAACGCGTTTGACAGCCTGTCGTATTTTAGGCATAACTTTCTCTACAAGACTCGGATTAAGGTGATTTTGGTGGCGTTGGAAAGCTAAAAGAAAGATCTAGAACTTTCTGTGAAATAGGCCTGACCCAAAAAAGTGGTTATCACCTCGTAAAACGGGCCTAAAGGTCGGGTTATCATTTTAACTAAATGAAATGCACATTTTGTAATGTAAACTTTTAGTTTTAGCCTAAAGAGGTGACATGAGACTCAAAATGAGATATAGTATCAACATTTTATGACATACTAACCTTAGGTAGACAAGCACATTGCTTTGACTCGGGATTTTGACGGTTTTAAGAAATGAAGACGGTTTTTGACCCGGACTCCAAATGTACTCTAATTACTGTCAAAACGACCGTATCGGGACGTAGATGACAACTAAGAGGTAGACATTAATATTTGAGCAATCACTTGATGATAAACTTACGAACTGTCACAAATCGTTCCGCGAATCAAACATGCGGCCCAATCATCACCGGGTGGTTTGCGGGAGGTGCAGAAACGAGGTGTCTACAGAGCCCCCACTTTGACTGAGGCTTGGACAAGGCGAAAGTCAAAGTATAGCCATCAGGTCAATCGAAGATTACAACCTGACGACTATGGCGACGCGAGGCGGCTCAAGGGGTCTGAACCAAGGACCTGTCGTCGGGAACATTTTAGAGTCTCATCGACTATCGGGAGGGTCGTTTAAAGTCCATTAGACTACGTAAGGAAGCTCGCCAGCCATAAGAAGAGACCATACCTGAGACTTCTTTCTCGAGATGCTTCTGGAGGTGCATAGGAGCTAAGGTTAAGCGTAGGAGCTAAGGGTAAGACCTAAAGGATATGTAAGGATTTGTGCTAGGGTGTGGGGCCCTAAAGGAAAGCATCAATGGGAAGGAGGCCTGAATATAGGTTCAACTTAAAGGGGTAACCAAGGTTTGGGTGTAGGAACTCTAAGGAAAGGTGATCCTAAAGGATTATGATCCTAAAGGGAAAAGGTGATCCTAAAGGAATATGATCCTAAAAGGTATAACGTGATCCTAAGGAATATGATCCTAAGGGTAGAAGGTGATCCTAAGGAATATGATCCTAAGGGGTAGAAGTGTATGAACTCTAGGGAGTTTGGGAACCTAAAGAGCTAGGCGTGTGAACCTGGGTGTACGAACCTAAAAGGACGGCTGGTATGGGAACTTAAAGGCTTGTGAACCTAAGAGGATTTGGGATTCTAGGGTTAAGTTTAGGAACTACTGGGATATTAATTCTTGTTTTAAACGCGTGAGGTATGAGAACTCCAAAAGGATTTATGGGTTTATGAACCTAAGGATGTTGGTGTGGGAGCTTAAAGGCTTATGAACCTATGGGAAGCCATTTTGGGATCTAAGAATCTAGGGGTAATAATCCTAACTTTGGGTTTACGAACCTAAGGAAGGAGGCTTTGGTTTGGGAACTTCTGGAGAACGACACCTTTGTCGAACTCCGCGGGGAAACAATAATATTGAGGATAGCAGGACGTCGGTAGAAACTGCTGGGGAATCTGCTTGCGTCGGTCTCAAGCGAACTCTGGCAAAAACTTGAGGTTGAATCTGCTTGCGTCGGTCTCAAGCGAATTCTTGTTGGGGAATATACTGACGATTAGGAACATCTTGATCGCCATGGAAGAAATCTTGAGTGAGCAATACTGCAAAATACTGCTGCGCTGGGGACAAATATTTTGACGACTAGGAACACCTTGATCGTCGTGGAAGAAATCTTGAATGAGCAATACTGCAAAATACTGCTGCGCTGGGGAGAATGAAGACTTGGGTGAAGCCCCCAGTCGGAGCGAGCACTGCTTCTGACACTTACCTACATGGTTAGTAGCCACACAAGAATGCAATCTAATATGCAAATAGAACATGAACACATATGCACGTAAGCAATTATCACATGGACCTCGAATGAGGAAACACATAGGTTTTGCAAAAGGCGTTTCTTTATAAAAGTTGTTTAAAACTTGTTCAAAGAAGTTTTTCGTTTGTAATGCGTTATGCATATTCAATGGGCTTTACACATGTGACTGACGCGACGTAGACCTTATGCGGACGCGAAAATATAGACTTAGGTTTGACTGACGCGACATTAACTTAGATTTGACGCGACACAAGGATGACCTTGACAGACTTTGCTTAAGTATGCGCAACCCCTAGCCAAGTAGGGGTGACAATGCGTATCAGTTCCAAAGGTAGAATAATTGAGAGAATGATGACGTCATATAAAGGCAAGGCATGAGCCATGGATCATCTGTCTACTTGGACATCTTTCACCACCGTTTGCTGTAAAAGAGACCCCTCTTGAGGCACGATGACTTGGAGAATCGATCTAAGACCTTTGTCATTGTCCGGAACGAGTACTAGCTAGACTTAGAGGAATAAAGGAAGGGTGGCATATTGGAAGAGAAGCCCCCAGGATGAGAAAATGACTTTGGACTTTGGTAAAAAAAGGCTGGGCGACAATAAGGAGCCCCTAGTATAGAGGTGTTGGTCGTGGAAGGGATGTTAATTTGAAAATTGGGATGGTTGATAATTGAGGTTGGAAGTTGATGGTTGAGATTGAAAGTTGGAAGTGGGGATGGTTGTGTCCTTGAGGACTGCCTACGTATTCACGTGAAGTGAAATCAAACCAGATCGTAGTTCTGAGGTTTGGTTAATTTTGTTTGGGTGTTGTGGTTGTATCCTTCTTGTGTAAGAAAGGATCGCCTCGTATCCACCGAAAAGGTGAAATCAAACCATGCTCGTAGTTCAAGTGTGTGCCTAAGCTATGTTGTTAGGACCTTAAAGTATAGGGGTCACAAGGGAGTGTATTCCTTTGGTGACTCAAAGAATCGATTTGAGATAACTCCCTCTGATCATAGACCAAAGAGGTATAATTAAGTTTGTAAAAATTTCCTTGTCGCGTGAGCACACCTAAAAGTGGACCCTAAGGATGATATGGGTATGTCCCGTCCGGGTAGCAAAGTATTGAAGACTCCGTGTATGGGTCAAGGTGAAACTGGATTGGATATTTGGAATGTGGAGCTCGGTAATAAGAGGCTTTGATGAACAAATCTCTGGAGCTTGAGTTTGTGGAGTTAAGGCTTTATGGGGTTATGGCTTGTAATGTGGCTTGGAAATGGAGTCTCTTGGCTTGATGTAGCCTGAGCACATAAAGGTAGGTTGAAATGACGTGGGATCAAGTTTCCATGTCCTGGCCCTAAAGGATGGATATACTTGACGAGCTTGAGAGGATTCTCAAAATTCCTAACTATCTCCCTGTAACGGTCTCGAGAAGGACTTAGGGTGTGTGATGTGAAAGGCTAAGTGAGGGTGCTAGCTGACCATCTTGATTGGTGTCTTGATTCTATATAGACTTTAGCATTATCTTGATTCAGACTCAGATTCTTGGTCTAGAATATATCTCGGCTTCTTGCTCAGATTTTTGATTCGGTTTTTTTAAGGATGACATTGACTTTCGATATTGACTTGACTTGCTTGATTGAGCCTTCTTCTTTTGACTCTTTTATCTTAGATATTGATCTTGGGTACTTATCTTGATTGAGCCTTTATCTTTGTTCGTGGCTCGTATTGTCTTGGATTTTCTTGGGTCAGACTAGCACCTTTTGATGGGAAACGGGTTGGTCTTTAGTAACACGGGTTGTTTATTGTGGGGAATGGGCTTGCCTTCCGTCATGGATCGTTAACAAGAGAGATGGTCTGGATTCGTCTTAGAATCTCTTGAGATATGCTCGTCCTAAACTAGGGTTATATTGTGGTTTCTATTGCCAGACATGGAATAGGTAAAGAAAGAACACGGAGTTTCAGGTCCTCTACAACTTAGAATGGAACATCATATAAGTGCACTCACATTGACTGTCATGTGTTGTTGTTGTTTGTTTTAAAAAATGTCTCAAACCAATTCTTGTTGTCACAGGAAAAGGGTAAAGGAAAAGATAGAAGAATATGTGGATTGCATATTTTTATTGAAATGAAGAATGAATATTTTTAACATAGACTTGAGAAGACATGTGACTCGTGGGACAGCCCCCAGGTTGTCACTAGAAATGAAAATGGAGAAAGAAAGTTACTAGAACAAATATGAGATAGAAAGCCTAAGACTCGGACTCGGACCCGGACTTTGACGCAATCTTAGACCTAGACTCGTAATCATCGGCCCACGCTTGAACATTTTCTCTTCCAGCAACGGGCTTCGACATCTGGCTTTGAGCATTCACCCATTTGAGCACCTCGTCCTCATTATTGGGAACATTAGAAGGATAACAGTCAAGAAGAGTTTCTTGATAAGTGGTATATCCATGAGGATTGTCCAAGCTACCTTGTGGGTTAAAGGTTGAGAGGGACAACCTCCCGCTTTCGATCATATCCTGAATGACATGTTTTAATTTGTAACATTTCTCTGTATCATGCCCTTTGCCCCTGTGATATTGGCAATAGGCATTCTCATCCCAGAACTTGGATTTCCTTTCTGGTTCGGGAGTAGGTCCTATAGGCTTTAACATTCGTCGCTCCATGAGTCTCTTAAGGGCATCGGTGTATGTAATACCAATGTTGGTAAATTTCCTAGGAGGTGTGCCCTTATTTTCGGAAGCCTTTGTAAATGACCTTGGAGAGTTGTTAGGAATAGATCGTTCACTAGTTACTTTCTCCTTAAGACTGTCAAATTGAGGGTTTGTCTGGACACTTTTCATCCTGAGAGGTTGGGCATCAAGCTTCTTACCCATTTCAGCAAACTGGTTCTCTATGTTGGAAAGCCGAGAGTTTAGACTATCAATAGCTCCCTCTATTTTGGAAAATTTGTTGTTGAAGGCAATGGAAAGCATGAGCATTCCATTTTGGATATTGTCGTCTTCAAGCACGTTGATCTCTCCGTCGTCACGAGGATCGAGGAGGTGAGAACAGTCTAGGAATGACTCTTTGTCATGTTTAATAATATTAGACCCAAGAGGGTCGATCTTCTTGGATTTCCCGACAGAAGGTGGCTTAGGAAGCTTGCCCTCTTCGATCATATCTTGGATAACGTGTTTCAAGAGAAAACACTCTTCAATATCATGGCCTCTACCTTGGTGATATAAGCAATATTTGTTGCCCTTCCAGAGGTTCACCTGTTTCTCTAAGGGTGGATCCGGAGTTGGCCCTATTAGATGTAGCTTGCCTTGGGCAGAAAGTCTCTTCAAAGCATCGGCATAAGACATGCCTAAATTGGTAAGTACCCTTTGATGCCTCCCAGGTTTCCTTTCAGCTGTTTTCGGCTTTCTAGGACGATGGTTATTGCAAGAGGTAAGCTTTGGATGACCTAGACTAGATGTTTCCCTAGTTGGTGTGTTCTTTTCCACCATTCCATTTTCAAGGGTGAGGACGCGAATGCTCAAATTTTCCACTGTAGCTTGAACTCGTAGGACCATGGCGTAAATGTCTTGAAGAGACATGGTGATTGTGGCTTGATCCGCTTCGTGACCTTGCGATTGACAAACTTGCTGGATTCCTACTCGACAGAAATGACGCGCATTACACTCGGTTCGACAGGGGATCACGCATACTAAGGCAACAAATAAAGGAAGGGATAAGATGACACATCTAGACTTGACTTGTGAACTCGTGAAATGTCGTGAGCGACATCTCGTGTTTGAATTCACGGTGCTTGACTGTAATTTTAGACTCGAGTGTTAACTTTGACGGAGTGACATTTATATGATTGACCTTATTGACGGGATTGAAGACACGTGTTGATTCTGGACTCGATGTTTGCTTATAGTTGTTAAGAAGACTGTTGTAGTTTAGACTCAAATATGAGGCCCATTGAGACTCGTGTGTTAAGTCTTGGAACGTGTGACTCGAGTGTTTAGATCCTAAGTGAATTGGGGTAGGGGGTCCAAAATGACGGCGTGACGCCTCAGGACTTGACTTGAATTTGAAAAGACCTAAAATGTAATGGAAGACGGGTTCATGACTCGACGGAGTTTCGACTAGGACATAGTCGGTTTGAACTTTGACTCTAACTTAGCCCAATTGAATTTACATATTTACATTTACATGTTGGAAAATGTTTTGATTAAAACATTCTTTTTTGGTTTTTTTTTTTTTTTTTTTTGGTTTTGGACTTTTTTTTTCTGGACGTTTTTGTTTTTTTTTTTTTTTTTTTTTTTTTTTTTTTTTTTTTTTTTTGTTTTTTTTTTGTATTTAGTTTTGAAATGGGTTTTAGGCCCGAAGTTTGACTCGACATATGGACAGAGTTTCGGCTTTGTTTTGCGCTAAACAAAGGCCTTTTTTCGAAAATTTATATTTTAAAAGAGGTTTTGATTTTTACAAATTTCGTCATGGTTTTGTTTAGAAATGGTGATCACGTAAGGTTTACACATTTATACAAGCATTATAACGGGATGCTGAGTGCATTTAGAAGGGTTTTGGCTTAAAGGGTGGGTTGCCATACCGAACCATCAAACCCGAAGTCTGTGGAGAGGTTCGTGCCAAACAAGAGTAAGGCCGATTCCTAGTCCATTTCCTCAAGTAGTGAAGGCCCTTGATACAAACAAGAGTAAGCATCATGGTATGGATGACGTCAATCGCTATCCATCCTTAGGTCCAAATAAGAATTAGGACCGTTTAGACGGGACGATTGGTCGAATGGGTTGGGTTGGGCCTAGGAAGGCCGAATTAAACGATCTAGGAAGACCGAGTTATGAAAACCGACAATTGTCTTGTACAAATTATTCCCTAACCTTGTTCGAGTTTCACCCTAGCTACACGTAAGTGTATTATCCCCAGCGGAGTCGCCAAACTGTGGATAGCGGGCCGCCCACGGGGGCGCTTGGTGAAGGTCGAAAAACAAGCGTTTGCATTTTGTATGGAGTCGCCACCAATTTTTATGGGAAATTGGAACCGTTCGAATACCTCGTGTCATGTCAAGACACAAAGTAGTGACATGAACACTAAGCAATCGTTACCCTTAGCATTCTATGTCTAGAATGACTCTCGTGGATGCCAATGAACACGGGTGTTCACAGATATCTGGAGTAAGGGGTGAGGGTACGTATTAGGAAGCTCTTTTGATCGAACACCTAATCCCGCCCGCCTCGATAGCGGCCTCTACTAATGATTAGGGAAGTTATTCGTACTCGATATACCGTCAGCTATATGCATGCAATGCAACATCCATTAGATTAATCCTAACATGTGAAATTTAGCCTAAGTCGGTTGAACAATTAATTTAGCAAACAATTGGGTCGAAGTAGGATTTAAGTTCAATTACATGTGAAAACATACAAATGATACAAAATACAATAATCGAAAATTACAATAACGAAAATTACATTAATTACATTGGAATAGGCGATTTATGTCGAAAATACCTTTAAAACGGATAATTTGGGAAAAAGAAATAAAAGAATAAAAATTAAAAGAATTAACGAACAGGAATTAGCGATATTACGAGTAATAGTTAGTTAATATGTAAATTAAACAAACTAGGTCAAGGCAGAAACGGAGTTCAGGGACAGAACTCATCTCGAACAAAGCAAAGGAGATCGCGCCCTTTGGAAGAGAGCGCGGCGATTCTTTGCGTCTGTTCCAAGGGTGAGTTCTGGGCCGTAAGCCGAACCGCAAATCGTTAATCTGAATTGATGAATTTAATGATGGATTAAAATATTTACTCGGATGAAAGTGATTAATAGGTTAATTACATGTGAATGATGGTCATGAAAGCGATAAAATATGGATGGGACGGAATTAAGATGAATTAATTACATGAAATAATGATTGATTAACGAATTAAACAAACAAAACTAACTAATTAGACTAAACATGATGATTAATGACGAATATGCGACGAACATATGAATAAACAGATGAAAACTATATCAAAGGTCGAATTCCAGAAACTCAATACTGATGAATCGAATTTATAAAATCCGGATTTGAGTTTAATGACGAAAACCCGCAAATATTGGATTATAAGGGATTTAAGTCGGATTTGTGATGATTAAAACATATTAATGATGAAGGAATAATATACATGTGAATTATATACTATCATGTGAACGAAGAGTTAATCAAACAAACAAAATAAAAGCAAGACGGAATTACGAGAGGGCGAAGAAGAAGAAAAGAAGCGAGAATCGGCGGCCTCACGAAGAGGCGCAGCAGGAACTGCGCTCCTTCGAAGAGGCGCAGCAGTTGCTGCGTCTTTTCTCGACTGTCAGTCTAATGGAAATCCGCGAAAACAGGTTTTAAAGCATGGTTTTAGAAATCGGTTTTAACGGTGTTTTCGACGTAAACCTTACAATGGATGATGATACAATAAATAAAAAACAATAAATAAAAGGATTATACACCCTCAGACTTACATGTTGATGAAACGGGAAGGACTAAGATATCGATTAGTGAATGCTCGACGCGAATGCAAAGAGAGTGCCCTCGTAAGAGGAAAACGATTAATTAATTAAGTTGATTGAGTGTAGTTGGTCAAATTGGTCGGTCATGCAACGGAGAGGCTGGTACCCGGAAAGATCCGAGCTTACGTGGTCGGAAGTCCAAGCACGTAGGCGCCAATTAGTAAGAACGAAGTCTAGAATGCAAAGGGAGAAGAGAAGGGCGGACACTCGCGTGAGAAATATGAGGAGCGAAGGCTCCTATTTATACTAATCACGCGAAGGAATTATGGTAAGACTAGGATACGGAAGGAAAGATCCGGAAATAACCGACTTAGGTTAAAACACGGAAGCTTGGACAAAAAGAAAACCACTGGGAAAAGGCGCAGCGGATCAAGCGTCCCCTTGGAAGAGGCGCGGACTGCTGCGTCCTTTCCCGGTAGGTTCCTCTCGCGCGTAAAAACGCGTTTGACAGCCTGTCGTATTTTAGGCATAACTTTCTCTACAAGACTCGGATTAAGGTGATTTCGGTGGCGTTGGAAAGCTAAAAGAAAGATCTAGAACTTTCTGTGAAATAGGCCTGACCCAAAAAAGTGGTTATCACCTCGTAAAACGGGCCTAAAGGTCGGGTTATCATTTTAACTAAATGAAATGCACATTTTGTAATGTAAACTTTTAGTTTTAGCCTAAAGAGGTGACATGAGACTCAAAATGAGATATAGTATCAACATTTTATGACATACTAACCTTAGGTAGACAAGCACATTGCTTTGACTCGGGATTTTGACGGTTTTAAGAAATGAAGACGGTTTTTGACCCGGACTCCAAATGTACTCTAATTACTGTCAAAACGACCGTATCGGGACGTAGATGACAACTAAGAGGTAGACATTAATATTTGAGCAATCACTTGATGATAAACTTACGAACTGTCATAAATCGTTCCGCGAATCAAACATGCGGCCCAATCATCACCGGGTGGTTTGCGGGAGGTGCAGAAACGAGGTGTCTACACATACCTGAGATTCCTTGAGACTCCAAGGGAAGGCAAAACGTGAAATCGAAGACGCATTAGGACGTCGGCAGGAACTGTTGGGGAAATCTGCTCAGGTCGGTTTTCAAACAAACTTCGGCAAAACTTGAGGTTGATGTTGATCTCCATGTGTTGAGAGGGACGACTGTCCGTCCGAAACTCTCTCTAGGGGAACATATCGAGGACTGATCTCCACGCCTTGAGAGGGACAATTGTCTGTCCAGAACTCTCACTGGGGGAACAGAATAGAGGTGTGTCGAAACACCTGTCAGAGGGTACTCGCTCGTTATGGCAAGCAAGGTCTTGATAGCGTACCGCGACAGTTGGCTTGAAAATGCGGGTCCGGGCGAAGAATAAACATCAAACGGACCAAATATATGATATATGGTACTAAGGAAGAGGCGCACCAAAGATGGGCCCACAAATAACGAACTTATAACGAATCTTCGAAAATTAATTTGGAGGGAAACTGAGGAAGAGGCGCAGCAGGAGCTGCGTCTCTTGGAAGAGGCACAGCACCTGCTGCGTCTTTTCCTGGATGTGGCTTTGTCTGGGTAAAACCCGATAAAAGTCGTGTTTTATTCATAATTTTGAAACATAAATCCTCACAATACTCTCTCAAATTCCAACCATTTCTCGCCAAAATTTGATCAAAAGCTTGCATTTGCCATGACTAATCGAGGTGTGTGTATTATCTTTGCATTAATCTTCTGCATTTAAACAATTTGGATCAACAAATTAGGGTTTCCAACCCTAAAAATGTCGAAAATTTGGGGCTTTTCCCCAAACGATTTTGCCTTGCAAAATTTACTTGGTAAATGGATAATTGGCAATATAAGGATAATAACCATGTGTTCATTTCGAATTTTCATTGAGTTTTGAGCATTTGAGTGAAATTGTGACGGACTCACAGCTGAACCGTAAATTGCTTCAAAAATAGCCTTAGGATTGCCCATTTGTGATGAAACTTGGTATTTGGAATCCTTATATGATGAGTAAACTTCCTACCATCTCGGATTTTTGAATTGTCAGCCTTTTTCAGGACACTTTTCTAGGGCATAATCACCGTTATAACGAAATGCTGTCGAAATTCCAACTCGAACCCATGACTAGGCTTCAATTTAGGCTTAAATTGATCCATACTACCACATGAGCGGACGGGTTTGTGGGAAAACGGCCAAAGATGGCGAGAAAAGAGCGATTTTCGAGCTTTGAAAACTCAAAAATCCTTTAACTAAGGCTCGTCGTCGTTTGACGCGGCCTAATTCACTTTACTCTTGCAGGTGACAAGACTTCTAAGTCAGGGAGAGGTCCCATGGACGTGGATACTGTTCTTAACCCTTCTCGTAAGCTCGAGGAGGCGTTAGAGCAGGCTTTTACTGCTGCAGTGGCAGCTGCTGAGGACGAGGTCGTATAGGAGGAGGCTGTTGAGGAGGAGGAGGCCCCGAGGCGGGCCAATATCGGACGAGGTGGTCATCAGCTGAAGGGAGCACCAGATTGGGGTGAGAGTTGGGACAACAGACACCTCATCTGGGCTGCGGAGGGTCACGTGTCCTACAAGACGGTGAAGAGCTTGGTAATTTGAACTCATCACTCTTTCATTTACCTTCTTTTATTCTTATTTGCTATTCTTTTTCTCTTTCATTTAAGCTAAAGATAGCTCTTGCTTCGAATCCAAATAGGAGGCCGGAAACATTAGGTCTTTCTCGGGCTACACGATGATGATGGAGTTTTACGGGAGGTTGTCGGTCGAGGCGCAGACCATCATCGAGCGGGGAGCGTTTGGTGCCTTGGTTCGAGCTTTCCTTGATCGGTTTTGGGACACGACCTCTACCTTTCACATGCCTTTTGGTGAGGTTGAGGTCACGTTGGAGGATTACGACATGATTTATGGCTTGTCGTGCGGGACTGAGGCTGTGGTGTGGCCGGAGATAGCCATGAGGGTGGACTCGGCCGAGGCTAGGAGCTTGATTGGTTGGAACATGATGCCGAAGGCTGTTGCGGTTCCCGGGTTGGTGCCGAGTTCCTACGTCCGTGATTACTTCGCTGGGAAGAGGTCGATGATGGTGGTGATCGATGGGAGGGAGACGGCTCCTCCTCCTTGCACTGCAGAGCAGAGAGCTCGTTTGTGACAAGGGAGAGAGGCTGTCGACGAAGCTTCTTCCCTTCCTTTCTGACTTGAGTAACCTAGGTCATTGGGACTCGGTCACTACTGGTTTTGCGGTCCTCATTCGCTATATGAGGGCCATGGTTCGTCAGGAGCTGGTAGAGAAGGGGACTTCTCCTGCTACCGTTGGCCCTGGACTTTTGTTGGAGGTATGAACCTTCATTTCGTATCATGAAAGGTAATTTCCTTTTCTTATTGAATCACGAAAGATCGTTATTGATTATCTTGTCTTGCAGGCGTGGGTGTACTCCTACTTTCCGAGTCTCGCACCCAAGAGGACGGAGCCAGTGGAGAGAGCCTATCCCGTTGTGAGGGATTGGGTGATGTGTCGCGCGAAGAGCCAGCGTTCATTTCACGACATCTGTCGACGTGACGTGAACGCTCTACAGTTGGAGGGCGTGAGTACCTTCGACTCACCTTTCTTCGTTTGCTTCTTCATTGCTTTTTTTTAGAACTGATCATAAGAATGACCTCTTGTTTGCTTTTCATAGTGGGTGCCCAGGCCTTGGGTGGACTACACCGGCATCCCTCCTTTTGTGGCTGAGGTCCTTCGACCTAGGAGCTCAAGCCAGTTGCTGCTGAGGACGTCGAAGGGTCCCGTGTGGTACTTGGGCGATCGTTTGACTCGTCAGTGCTCTTGTGATGTCTTGACGGTCCCCATCGATCATCCTCGGATGATGTTCAGGGAGCCTTCCGATGCTGAGAGGGAGGCAGACTTGGTAGACGTCGGTGGCGACGCCCTCCTTCTTCCCGGTGAGGACTACTCGGCGTTCCTCTACCGGAGGTTGGCGTACTGGCCAGTTGTAGTAAGTGCTTTATTCTTCTTTCGATTGTCTTGAAAACATGATGAATGATCATTAATTAATGGAAACCATTTGAATTTTGCAGGAGGTTGAGGTGGCGGGCATCGAGCCCCCAAGGTACCCCGAGACCCTAGAGTATAGTGATGCGACGGGGATGACGCCGATCTCCGAGCTTCACGACTTTGACGTGGCGGTGACAGATGCTGGCCTGGACGAGTGGAAGCATCTGATTCGAAGGGTGTGTTCTCCAACTTGTTTAATTTTTGTAGAAGAACACATTTGTTTAAACTTATCCAATCATTGCGAATCCTTGTTTATTGAAATGTAGGTTACGCCATCCCGGTTCGTGGCTTTGTGGAGGGTAACCAACCGGCTACGGGCTACTGCCATCGAGGCACTTGCTGGCGGTCGAGGACGTCAGGTATGAACCTTCCGTTTACTTCTTTTTCGAATTTTCTCCCTTTCTTTATGTTTGAAATGATTGACAAGAGCCAATCCTTGTCGTTTGCAGAGGGAGCGTGACTTGGAGCAAGAGCTAGCCCAGTCCCGAGAGGAGACGGCTCGTCTGCTGAGGGAGCTAGAGGTCCGCGACGCCGATATCGCTGCTCTCGAGGCGAGAGTTACCGAGTTGGGCGGCGACTAGCAGTAGTTTGTTGGTTTTTTGTTGTTTTTGTTGTTGGCTGTACTTCACAGACTTTTGTACATTTTAGAACCTTCATTTTGCACTTTATACACTTTGTTTCGGGCTCGAGCCCCAGTTTGGTGTACATATTCCTTTTGGTTGTATATATGATGGCACAGTACCTTTCTTTCTTTGGGTTGTATGTTTGTACTGCAGTTAGCTTTGAACAGGTTTGGTAGATGACGGTTTATGCCGTCATGCTGCCGAAATTTACACAGAAATTGCACATAAAACACATATTTGTACATATGGCCTAAATTAGCGCAAGACAAAGACTCGAGAAAATGCAAAAAATTTATCGAAAATCACCGGACGGTAGGGAGGGTTACCCCCTAAAAAAATGAAAATAGAAAAATATAAGTTTGAAATGAAATGGGAGTTAAATGATTCCCCAAAAAAGAAAAATTAAAAGAAATGGCCAAGTTTGAAAATGAATAATTAAATTGGTGAAATGATTCTCCAAAAAAAGAAAATTAAAAAGGAATGGATAAGTGTGCTGAAATAAATAATTAAATTGGTGAAATGATTCCTCAAAAAAAAAGAAAATTAAATAGAAATGGATAAGTGTGCTGAAATGTCGAGAATGCCGATGTCGCCTCGAAATGCGTGCCCGTGGAATTAGAAAACTCGAAACATGGTAGTTTGACGGAATTACCAAAAATAATAACCCGTATGAATAGGAAATTATGATTTAAGGAATTAGGAAATATCCAACGCGGAAAATCACAGATATACAACTGAGGAAGAGGCGCAGCAGGAGCTGCGTCCCTTTGAAGTGGCGCAACAAGTGCTGCGCCCTATCCTCAGTGTGTCCGCCCTGACAGATTTTTGGAAACAGCTTTTAGTATAAATATAGACGTCGATGGAGGTTTTATTCACATAATTCTTTCGTCTTTCTCCGTCTTATTACATAAAGCTCTCTAATTAATCATACATCATGAATACTTTAAAAATCCGTCTCAAAGAATGGACAAACGAGTTCTCAAATGTGGAGAAACACGATATGGGTGCCTACAACTTTGGATCAATTTTGAGCTTGAAGCTAATTAAGGTTGTCAGACCATTTTTGGATGCTTGTCTTGAGTATTGGGACCCGAACTATCACGTATTTGCCTTTCCTGGAGGCGATATCTGCCCATTCCCTGAAGAAATTGCTGCAATTGGTGGTTGGGATCCAGAACATTTACCTGCTATACCCTCTACTTCTCAAGGATATAAGAACAAATTCAGGGATTTGCTTGGATTGGCAAGAGCTGAGGTTGACTGTCTTGTGACCTCAAAAGGAGTCTGAATGCTGGATTTCATCGATCGATTCATAAATAGGGCAGATACTACTATCTCCTATGTTGCGAGGCGTAGGGCATTCGGGTTTTGCCTATTGCATGTTTATGTCCTTCAAGGGCATGTTGATGAGGATATGAGAGGTGACCCTCGCTACTTGAGCCTAGTTGAGCAGATGGAGCTGCGCAGGAGCCCAGCTTGCCTATGTTTAGGAGAGATCCTGTTGGGGTTAGATAACAGGAAAGCCAACCGCGACCTTCCTTATTAGGAAGTCCCATCATTTTGCAGGTAAAAGAACACAACTTTTTCTTCTTCTTTTTTTTTTCGTTTTTTGTTTTTTCTTCTTCTTTTTTTGTTGGATTCTAATACCTGCTTTGGTAGGTTTGGCTTATGGAGCGCTTGCGATTGATCGAGCCCCCATTTAATGTTCTTGCTTATCATGCTCGCTCAATTGCAATGAGGACCAGGCTTTACATGGTGGACTTTACTCGAGTCTGCAACTACTGGGAGAACAAGTTGAAGAGCGAGGATGATCCCTTGATTAGATGGATCGTACCATGGTGGCATCTCAAGTCTGTTACTGGAGTATCGTCCTTGGATCCTACTCGATCGGTGCGCATTCCTGGCTTGGAATTCATGTTATGCATCTTCCCAGAGAGACTGATGAGGCAGGTTGGATTGAAGCAGACGATTCCGAAGCTTGATACTGTTCCTCAGACTTCCATGGCGCTTACTACTGAGAGCCGAAGAGAGTGGGCCATCAAATGGGCTCAAAGAAATATGTGGTTCTTGAATTCTTCTGTTAGTGCACTATGGGTATCAGATTCCTACTTGCAGTGGAGGAAAGCTACTACTCCTGAAGAGTGAGAGAGACTAAGGAAACGCGAGCCTGTTTACTACAAGGTTCGTAATGTAGAGAAGGAGAAAGAGAAGCACTTGACCGAGGGAGAGGAAGAAGCCGGATTTCGAGTTGTTCATCCATCGAAGAAACCGAAGACTTCTCGTGCCGTGGAAAAGGTGGTAGATAAGAATGGCAAGGCTAGACCACGAGAGAGACCATTGGTGATTAGGTCTGAGATAGCGCAGGAGCGCCCGGCTCGTGGTCGAGACAAGAAATATGATAAAAACGACAAAGGCAAAGGGAAAATGGAAGAATAGCCTAAGTTTTTGATATTATTTATTATTATTATTATTTGTGATAAGATGGCGGGGTTTTTAGAATCCTAGCCTATTTATTTTAGCATTTATTTTATTATGTAGCGTATTATTATTATTATGGAAAGAAATGAAATAAAAAAGGTTAATTGGTTATGAAACCGTTGTGATTTTCTTTTATTATTCTTGTCGAATTCCAAATGCATATGCAAATGTCCTTCTATTTACATTTTAAAAAATAATGGGTTGTATCCTATAAAGGATTGCCTACGTATTCATTTAAAAAATGAAATCAAACCCTTGCGCGTAGTTCAAGTAAATGTAAAAGAATAATTGTTCTAAGCAAGAGCTTGTAATGAACTAGAAAATAAGCATGAGCTTTACTTACTCCTAAAGCACAATTCAGTTTATTTGATGATATGAGGATGACGATCTGTCAAAATGCAAGAGCAAGGTGACACTAGCTTTATTTCAGCTGGCTAGGGGCCGTTTATATTCCGTGCCATAGGAGCGACACGTAAGGGTTACGCGAGGCGCGTTTTGTTCCTATTCTAGGCATAGTAACGTTGCAGTTGGTCGAGGTTTGTTGGGTTAAGAAATTCATTCCCATCTAAGTCTGTGATCCTAACCGCACCCGCCGGGTGTATGGATTTGACCATAAATGGTCCGGCCCAGTTGGGTTTAAACTTTCCTCGTGGATCGACAGGTAAAAGAGCTCTAACTGATTTGAGAACCAAGTCTCCTTCTTTGATGTTCCTTGGCTTAACCCTTTTATTGAAGGCTCGTTTGATATGTGCCTGATACGTTTGCACATTATGCAATGCGCGCAATCTTCGTTCATCCAAGAGGATGAGTTCTTCATATCTATCCTTCTTTCAATCGGCTTCTGGGATTTGACTTTCGAGTAGAATTCGCAAGGATGGTATTTCGAGCTCGACTGGTTGCACGACTTCCATACCGTAGATCAAATAGAAAGGAGTTGCCCCAGTGGGCGTCCTAACGGATGTGCGATATCCCCACAAGGCAAATGGTATCTTACTTGGCAAATCTCGATAATTGTCAATCATTTTTTTGAGGATTGTGACAACGTTTTTGTTTGCTGCCTCTACTGCACCATTAGTTTGTGGTTTATACGGCGAGGAATGGTGATGTTTGATTTTGTAATTAGCTAGCAATTGCTCAATCTCAGCCTGGAAATGTGACCCATTGTCACTGATGATTTCATGTGGGCAACCGTATCGACAAATGATATTGGTTTGTATGAATTTTGCCACGTTCTTGGCTGTGAGACTAGTATAAGAAGCCGCTTCTACCCATTTGGTGAAATAGTCGATAGCCACCAAAATGATACAGTGACCTCCTGTTCCGGCTGGGGTGATCTTTCCGATGATGTCGATTCCCCAAGCAGAAAATGGCCAAGGAGATGTCATGGTGTAGAGTAATGAAGGAGGGACATGTTGCACATTCCCGAAGATTTGGCAATTATGACAATGTCTGACATATTTGATGCAATTGGATTCCATTGTGGTCCAATCATACCCTAAACGCGTGATTTTCTTTGCCATCATTGGTCCACTCATGTGAGGGCCCCATTCTCCATCATGGACTTCTTCCATCACTTTCCGTGCCTCTGAATGATCAAGGTAATGCAGGATTACACCAATAGGCGTTCTTTTATATAATTCTCCTTGCATGAGGATGTATTAGGAGGCTAGTAAGCGTATAGCAGATTGTCCCCTTTTGTCCATATCCGGTGGATAAGTACCGTTCAGTTTGAAGTTCAGGATCGTTTGGAACCAAGGTTCCTCTGGATTTTCTTCTTCATCTGTGATTTGGTGCACATAAGCCAGTTCTGACCGTCATTTAATGCATAAAGGCATTTCTACCATATCATCTGGCATATTAATCAAAGATGCATGTTTTGCAAGAGCATCTGCAAATTGATTCTCTTCTCGAGGTAGGTGTAGGTACGTTACTTGATCGAAGAATTGGGCAACTTGGTCTATTCTGGCCTGATAAGGTGCTAGGCTTTCACTTCGAATTTTCCAAGATCCCGTAATTTGGTTGATGATAAAACATGAATCTCCATGTACCCGAAGATTTTTGATGCCTAAACCTACTGCTGCTTGTAGTCCAATGAGGCAAGCCTCATATTCTGCCGCATTATTTATCACCTCGAAGTCGAGTTTGACAGAGAGTGGTGTATCCTCGTCCGGAAACGACCAGGTGTCTACTGTTTGTGCATCATTGATGGGATTTTCTGCGAAGAACTCGGCGACAACGCGTCCTTTTATAACTTTCAGAGGTACATACTTGAGATCGAACTCTGAGAGCATCAAAGTTCATCTCGCTAGGCGTCCATTGAGAACAGGTTTTTCGAAGAGGTATTTGACATGATCCATTTTGGAGTATATTTTGACGGAGTAGCTAAGCATGTAATGGCGTAGCTTCTTCATTGCCCACACAAGAGCGAGGCATGTCTTCTCGAGTGGTGTGTATTTGCACTCATACTCCAAGAACTTCTTACTAAGGTAGTAGATAGCTCTTTCTTCTTTTCCTACGGTTTGGGCCAGCATGGCACCCATGGCTGTTTCAGTTACCGTGAGATATAAACCAAGAGGTTGATCTCGTTGGGGTGGCATGAGCACTGGTGGCTTGGCTAGTATCTCCTTGATTCGGTCGAATGCCTTTTGACAGTCATCATCCCACATGGTGTGATCCGTTTTATTTAGCTTTTTGAAGATAGGTTCACAGATCATGGTTAGTTTCGATATGAATCGACTTATGTACTGCACCTTACCCAAGAATCCTCTAACTTCCTTCTCTGTTTGAGGTTGCGGCATTTCGATTAGAGCTTTGATCTTGGAAGGGTCTATTTCTATACCTCGTTGGCTAACAACATACCCCAGGAGCTTGTCGGATGTTACTCCAAATGCACATTTCTGAGGATTGAGCCTCATGTTGTACATTCGTAATCTGGAGAAGAAATTGCGAAGGTTCGCAATGTTCCCCTCTCTATCTTTGGACTTGACAATCATATCATCTACGTAGACCACAACTTCTTTATGCATCATGTCATGTAATAGTGTAGTTGCGGTGCATTGATATGTAGCTCCGGCATTGATTAACCCAAAAGGCATAACCGTGTAGCAATAAGTACCCCCATTGAGTTACGAAGGCGGTCTTGTGCATATCTTCTATGGCCATCTTGATTTGGTTATATCCCGCGTAACCATCCATGAAGGACAATAACGCGTGATCTGCCGTGTTATCCACCAATATGTCAATATGTGGTAGAGACAAGTCATCCTTGGGACTTGCTTTGTTTAAGTCTCTTAAATCAACACAAACACGGATTCTCCCATCCTTTTTGGGTACGGGTACTATGTTGGCTACCCAGTCTGATGATGTGACCAATATTTGCGCATATTTAGTCCCCGAATTAGCCTCGTTCCTATGCTTTTTAGTGCATATTTGGGTCATTTACTATCTTTAGTCCTTTGTTTTGCATATTCTTTGAGGTTTTGTTCCCTTGGTAGGAGAGGAGTGCATACCTTGCATTTTCATGGCAAAATAGAGCTAAATTGATCGAATCTAATGACCAAGCATCAAAGTGAAGAGAAGACTAGAAGGCCTTTGTAAATAATGTAGTAGATGGGCAATGATGAAGAAGACCCTTGCATCTCCAACAAGATCCCGGAGGATTGTTGGAAGAAGAAAAGAAGGAAAGAAGAAAAAGCTTACTGGACTGGAATCCGCTCGTCCCAGCATCGGGACGCTCGTCCAAGGGTCACAATCCGAGCGTCCCACCTGCCTGGCCGCTCGCCCACCGCTTGCACAATCCGCTCGTCCCGACCTTTTGGACGCTCGGATTGTTCTCCAGTGCAGCCCGACTTCTTCTTGTTCTACTTGGGATGTGCATATTTTCGAAAGACTAGCAAAAAGGAGACTCGCATCTTTCTTCGAGAGGATCATTTCCTCAACTTTTTTTAAGGACTTAATCGTCATTTAAGCCCTTAGTAACCCTAATTTGTGCACCTAATCCCCATTATAAATACCCCATTATACTAATTAGATTATCATGTTCTTCTTATCAATCTTTAATGTTGTCTATATTATTCTAATCTCTCTTTAATCTTGTAATCAACTTTTAATCAATTATTAATACAAATCTCATTTCCTTAATTTCTCTATTGTTCATCCTTTATTTTGGGTAATTGAAGATTATTTGGAGGATTAACAACCTTCCAATCATTCATCATGTACTTCTATTATTCTTTGCTTATTATTTTGGAATAACCATTAGGTATAATTCTCTTAATCCCTTTTTAATTATTGTTAATCATCTTTACTTATTCATCATGTTTTGCTTTGTTGATATGATTGACAACCTTGTTAACATGTTAAACTTGATAATGAGTGAGTAGTTCCCTTAACTATGGTTAATGGAGATTTAGGGGAAACCAACATGGGGGATGATTCATTCTTAATCTAATATGTTCACATAATTTATTTGCTTGCTTGTTGTGATCTCAACTTATGCACATGTTATGTTTGATGAAATGCGAGCCTATGAATCCTTGCATTTTTTACCCATCACTTACCTTTTCAATGAGACTTGTAAGACATAAACCAACTCGAGTCTCATTAGACCATGCATATAGTTGAGTAGGGAGGATTAAGTCGACTTGTAGGTGTTGTACAATCTAATCGATTCGGCTCCGGGACCCAAACCTTCCTAGGATTGTAAGATATAAACCAATTCGATCCTATCACAACAATAATTGCTTGCTTATAATTTGAGAATATGTTTGTATGATCAATTCCCATGAATACCCTAAGAACCCATGACACCCTAGTACTTTTAATCAACTGTTTATACCTCTTTTTAATCATCTTGCTTGTTTTATTGTTATTTAGTTTAGTGATCTTCTTATCTCAACCCAAATTGTGACACCCTTAGACACCACTACTTGCAATCGAAAATCCTACATCAATACCCATCCCTTGGGATCCGACCTTTACTTGCCTCATTACTAATAGTAGAGTTGTTTGTGAAGATTATAAATATTGTTTTGGTCTAGGTACTCCTAACGACAAGTAACCGAAATCTAAGCTAACAAAGCGACCGACCAAAAATGGCGCCGTTGCCGGGGACGGTGTTAACTTGATTTGATTTTCTTTGATTGTTATTTGTTGTGTCTTTCTTTGCCTTGGGGAAGTAAAACTCCTCAAGGTTTGTTCTAATTAATTTCGAGTTGTTTGATATTTTGCATGTTTAGAAGATCACAAGGTAACTTGTTACCCATTGATCACGAAATTGAAAGGACTTTGACAACCAATAGAAGACTTGCTAGAAATAATTTAAGAGGTATTGGTGAGGTTGTAGATATTCAACCAAATACTCTTGAGTTCATCAACCCTTTTGCAAGAGAAGGTGAGGAGAACCCAACACAAAATCAACCACACAATCAACCCATAATGCCTAAGTTTTCATCACATTCCGTACCAACCGAGGAGAACCTACCCAATGGTACTCCCACACCACAACACTTAACCGGAAATTTTATTGCAAAATCCGCATTTATCCAATTAGTCGAAAGAAGCCAATTTGGGGGGATGCCTAGTGAAGACCCTCATTCTCACATGGAGACTTTTTGTGACTATTGTGATGCGATTTTACAAACGAGAGTGACTCAAGACCAAATTCGATGGGTCTAATTTCCTTTTTCTCTAATTGGTACCGCGAAACAATGGTTAAAGAGCCTTAATAAGGCTACTCTTGGAATTGACTCTTGGAAGAAGTTGGCTCTAGCTTTCTACAAAAAGTTCTACCCTCCGGAAAAGACTAACATGCTAAGAGCCCAAATCACGGTTTTAAGCAAAGGGACGAAGAATTTTTGTATGAAGCTTGGGAGCGATTCAAAGGAACTTGTCGCTCATGTCCTCATCATGGACTTAGCGAGTGGTTCTTGGTACAACAATTTTGGAATGGACTTTATGAAGACTCCCGAAACATTCTCAACATGGGATCAAATGGTATGTTCACCGAAGTTGACGATAATCAAACTTGGAACAAGATTGAGGAAATGGCGGTCCATAATTCACAATATAGTAGACCTTGCAAGGCTACTAGAGGAGGAAAGCATGAAGTGGACTCTATTACTCAATTGGGTGCTCAACTTAGTGCTCATATTGATACCATCAACTTGAAGTTTGAAAAGGCTATGGCTAAGCTTGAAGAAGCCTCCAAAATCACCAAAGCAACATGTTAATGCCATGGTAGCATCTTCATCGATTCCAAATAGAGTATGTGAGAATTGTGGAACTTTGAGACATGACCAAAGTGAATGTAGGGGAACAAGTGAGCAAGTGAATGCTTTTCAAGCATACAAAAGTGGTACCCCGTATTCCAACTATTACAATGAAAACACCAAATTCCATCCAAATCTCTCATACAAAAGCCAAAATGTTCAAAACCCTCAACCAACAGACACCCCACCCCCAATCAGAAACCAAAATCAAAGACCCTTTTACAACCAAAACCAAGGTTACCAAAATCAAACTCCATACAATCAACAAAATGACCAAGGTTTTGATGTTCAAAAAGCGGTCCTCCAAATGCAAAAGAATCAACAAGAATTTTTCACTCAAATGCAAAAATATAGCCAGGCAAAGGACATCACCATCAACAACATCCTAGCCCACACAAAAATGTTGGAAACTCAAATGACCCAACTAGCATCTTCAAGCTCTCAAAGACAAAAGGGGCAATTACCACCTCAAAGTAATCCCCCACGACATGAAATGGTTAGTGCCATCCACTTGAGGAGTGTTAAAAGATATGAAGGGCCAAAGAAGCAAGTTGAGGATGAAGTTGCGGAGCCTAGTGACAAGGAAAGAGTTGTACAAAACTCTAGGGAAGAAGAACCCGTCAATCAAGAAGTTTCAAAGAAAAATGAAGAAAAGGCCAAAGAGAAGGAGCCCATTGTGATTAGACTTCCATTCCCGAGTCGTCAAGCTAAGCCTAAGTTTGATGACCAACTTGGAAAATTCATGGAAATTGTGAAGAATTTAGAAGTCTCGATACCTTTCATGGAATTGATCAATCACGTTCCGGCCTATGCAAAGTACATGAAGGACATCCTTACAAAGAAGAAATTAATCCGGAAGCTTGAGACTATTTCCTTCACTAAGGTGAGTAGTGCCATCCTTCAAGGGAGTTCACCTCCAAAGCTCAAGGATCCGGGAAGCTTCTCCATTCCATGCACTATTGGTGACACTACAATCAACAAAGCTTTATGTGACCTTGGGCAAGTGTTAGTGTCATGCCATATTCGGTTAGCAAGAGGCTAGGAATGGGATAACTCAAATGCACCAACATCATGCTTCAAATGGCGGATAGATTAACAAAGACACCTTTAGGGATATGGGAAGATGTTCCCGTGAGAATTGGAAAATTCTTCATCCCGGTGGATTTCGTTATTGTTGACATGGAAGAAGACTCCAACATTCCTATTATCTTAGGAAGACCTTTCTTGCACACCGATCGATGTGAAGCATGGAGAGCTCACCCTTGAAGTGGGAGATGAAACCATTACTTTCAATCTTGACAAGACCATGAGAGCTCCGCGATTGCATGAGCCATGTTTTATGGTTGATCACTATAGCCGGAAGGATGATAGGAAGAAGTTGGAATTTCAATGGAGAAAGAAAGTGGATGATTCCCCATCAAAAGAGCAAGGAAATTGCAACAATGAGAGCTTGAAAAGCTAACCCATGACAAGTGAAGAAGAAGGCCTCATTGGCCAAGACAAGAAAGAAGGAGAGTTGTCTTTATCAACTCAAGACTTTTTTAGTGAGCAAGTAGACGAAGTATGCGGTCTTTGGGATGATGACTTTGAAGGACTATTCAAACCCTATATTGGTAATGCTATGACCCAAGACCATCATGGAGAACAACAAGTGCAAAGATCTATTGAAGATCTTTATCATGATAATGAGCAAGCTTTCGACTACTTCTTCAAGGTGTTGAGTAACATCAACAACACCTTGAACATGCCCCCTTGACATCTCACATTGGATGAGAGTTTGGTGGAGTCCTCCCTCAACCACCATTTGTAAATATTCTAACTCCCTATCTTGCATTTCAATTATTCTATTGCATTTTTGTCATTTTTGGATTTACATTTTTGTGCCTTGATCAAGATATTCATCATGTTGAGAGAAGTGAGGGAGGGACTTATGAATTTATTGATGTATAGTGTTTTGACTTAGTGTGGGGATAGCAATTTCCTAGGCTATTCATGCTTTTGTAGTGCCCCTACAATGAAGAACATAAGAATTGAAGAATGAAATGACACGGGTTACGAAACACCCACGGCTGGACCTGAATCCGTGTGGTCAAGGAAGAATCCGAGCGGTCTGAGGGATAATCCGCTCGTCCTGAAGAAACCCGAGCGTCCAAGCCATCAGACGCCCGTCTGGTGAAGCTGCAGAAACTAAAATTTGGGTATGACTGTTAATCCGAACATCCCAGCCAGAAATACGCTCGTCTCAGTCTGGACGATCGTCCATCAAGAAAGACGCTCATCTTTTTGCTGCCAAATTCTGGGATTTCTCCCTGGAAAGGAATCCGAGCGTCCTAAACAGAAGACGCTCGTCTCAGCTCAAGGAATTCGCTCGTCTTTCCTGCGGTCCGCTCATCCTGTGGCAACTTTTTCTGAACCATTTTTTGAAGAATCCGAGCGTCCCGACCCCTGGTCCGCTCGTCTCCCTCTGCAGATTCAAAACTAACGGGTCTTTTTAAACCCTCCTCTCCCATTCATTCTCTTTTCTTCAAAATACAAACACTACCCAAAATCCCAAAACCCCAAAACCCTCATCCTCTCCATCAACAAAAACAAATTCCCTCAACCAAATTCAACCAAATCAAATCCAAACTTCCTCACAACAAAAATTAATCACTCCTTTTGCAACAACAAGTGATTCAAATACCAAATTCTTCAAGTTTTGAGTCGATTTTTAGGATACAAAGCAACATTCATTCATCCTAAATCGATTTGAGCATTACTAGAAATTGAAGATTTCAATCTTTCATTGGTGAAATTAAGCAAAGGAGAATGGCAAGAATAAAAGGTGAAAACAAGGCACCCCAAAAGAAGACACTTTCCAAAAGGCAATTAGCTCTTCAAGCAAAACAAGTATCAAAGGCATTGGTAGTCCATGAGGCAAGGTTGGAGGTTCAAGAACAAAATCTCCCTATGGAAGCTACTACTTCAACTCCGGTCATTGAACAATTATCCGATTATCCGGAGGTAATTTTCACTTCCGACTCCCATAGGGAGAAATTCATTCTCTTTGCTAAGAAAACCATCATGCCTACTAAGTTTATTTGTGAAGATGTATTGTCAAAGTTGGGTGTCCTTGAACAAACTAAGACCTTTTTCGAATCTATGGGGTTAAGTAAATTGTTTACAATGCAAGAATTGACATACCCCTCCCTCACCTTAGAGTTTTTGAGCTCTTTGAAAGTCACAAAGGTGGAGACCCGAACCATTATTGAGTTTCGTCTTGAAAATGTTGATAGATGCTTATCTTATGACGAATTGGGTAAGATATTTGGCCTTAGAGATAGTGCAAAATTTACAAAGATGCCTACCAAGTATGACCCCGCTCCTCTTTGGATGGCAATTTCCGGAAGGAAATTCACACATTTTCACTTAGTCCACCATCCGGGCATTAGAGTATGGCATAAGGTCATTGGGAATACTTTGATAGCCAGAAATGGCACAAATCATCTTACCAAACTCGATTTTATCCTTCTTGAGTCGGCTTTGAACATTGGGAGAGAATTTACCAAGCCATACAATGCTTTACGACTTTTGGTTGATCGATGGCTTAATGGTTATTATGGCAAAGAAGGCACGACCTTTATTGCCAATGGAGGACGAGTTACCTATTTGGCTAAGCATTTTAACCGGGATTTCAACAAGAACAACACTTATGCACCGGTAAAAGGTGGCCACCTTATCGATTTGCCCACCATGATTCTAAAGTTTAAGTGGGTCAAGAACGATACTCTTGACAACAAGTTTGGGTGGTTGACAAATGAAGCTAGATCCGTCACTTTGCCTAGCAAAATTTGCCGATTGAATGTTCATCGACCGAACTACCTTCTCCTACTCTCCGAAGAGACCGAGTACATCATTCAACACCAAGGGGACGAAATTGCCGAGCCCTCCTCCTCCATTATCACCCCACCTTACCCATTTGACTACCACGAGTTGAACCCCAAAGATGCCAAGCCGGGAAATGATTACTTGACTCTACTCATGAGGGAAATGCATAAACAAGCTTACAACGATAGAGTTGATGCTTACAAGGCCCAATATCCGCCGCTCCTACATCTAGCTGGGCAAGGAATTCTTGATCCATCTTGTCCTTTGCCTAGTTGGGCGGATAGGGAAGTATTCTTTCCTAGCATTTCTAGTGGTGGTAGACCGGGTGGAGAGGAAATGGTTGTTGATGAGAGTGGTGACCAAGAAAGAGAAGAAGAAGAAGTTCAAGAAGAAGAGGAAAGTGAGGAAGAATAAGAAAGTGAAAGTGAGAGTGGACATGATTCTACATCTATGGAGGTTGATGATTCCTCAAGCGGGGAAGATGATGATAATGATGATACGATGGGTGAGGACTAGCAAACTTTTGGAGGCTCCTACATTCTTACACCTCCCTTATGGTTTGTTTACTTCTCTTGTTTTTATTTTATCTTGATCATTTTGAAGAGTCCTATCAACATTGGAGGACTAGCACCTTGGCATCATTAAGGTGTTCATTTTTATTGTTCCCGACTTGAAAAATCAAAAATGATAATTTTTAGTTTCATGCATTGCATTCTATGTGCATGACCTCCCTCGAAATTCATGACATTAGAAATAATGTGTCTTTTGGTTTGGGGAAGTCCATGAATATGCATTGGGAGCTAATCTAAATTATGCTCTCCGCCGTAACAAAAACACATGCATCATATAGTGTAGTTTAGTGTAGTTTGCATTTAGTTTAAAAATCATGCATTTTCATTGCATAATTTCCTATCGTATTGGTCATTGAGGACAATGCCCATACTAGTGTGGGGATGGGAAATTCTAACTTGACTTCTATTCAAAATCCCAAAAAAATCAAAAAAAATTTCGAAAAAAGAAAAACAAAAAAAATTGAAAAATTGAAAATCCAAAAACAAGTTCATTTTCCTCTGTAGTGTAGTCTTGTATATATATTGTTTTGTATATATTGTGTTTGTTCATCCTTTCTCACATTGATCAACTACGCCACATCCGAGACATGAGGATATTGAAAACCGCATGGTATGATCTTTCCAATCTCCTTTTTCCTCTTTATGTTAATGACTATGTGGCTTTATTTTGATTGATGCGGTATAAAAAATGTGAATTTAGGATTGCATTTAGATTCTTTGGCATATTAGTAGGTAGAAGCATATGCATTAGGATGTATAAATGTTAGTTGCATCATGGCATATAGTTTGCATGTTAGAAAAATTTTGCGAAATCGTCTATTTGGCAAACTTGACAAGTGTATATAGGCCCTTGTAGATACTTTTTCTTCTTCAGAGTTGCGTGTTAGAATACTTGTAAAACAACCTAGGATGTGTCATGCTAGTATCCTTTGACCCATGGATTAAGGCCTAGTCAAGAGTACCTTGTGGTGTGATAACTCCTTGGCTACCGTTTATTCCAAGGTGACCCTTGAAACCATGCAACCATCATCCATGTTCTACCACATTTTGTCATCAAAGGGAATGGGCACAAAAATTGTTCAAAAATTTGAGTTCAAGAAATGAAAAGTTAAAAAGTTTGCAAATTGCATCAAAAGAAAAGAGGAGTAGCAAAAATAAAAACTCCTATGCTTCAAATATAAGGCACCCTCGTTACTAATTGGGGTGACTTTGAAAATGTTCAAAAGAAAATGCAAAAGTTGTCAAGTATTGAAATGCTGAACATCAAAAGAAATGGCAAAAAGAAAGTGTTCTCAAATGTTATATGCCACAAGAAATTGGGGGGAAAAACAACAACAAAAGCAAACTCCCAAATGAAACTCAAATCCTATTGATCCCTTTATCCATCATATCCATTTTTGTGCATGGTAGAGAGGGGACGACCCTTCTTCTTGTCTAAGCAAGAGGGGGAATTCTGCGATCCTCCAGTGTTTCTAACACCATAGGGAGCCTATTCTTGACAAAAGCATTTAACGATTGAGGACAAAGGTACCCTAGCTTGACACAACTTGGAGGTGATTTATTGGTATCCTTCTAGGCTTAGTAGTTTGAAGAAACCATATCTATGAAGGAGTGTGGACCCTTGAATTGCTTCCCCTTTAGATAAATTCCGCCACTTAGATGAGGAAAGTGGCTATTCCTTTTGTAGATGCATCCATTACTTGATTTTTTGTGCTTTAATGATTGGATGTGTCGCCATTTTGGCAAGACCCACCTTGCCTTGCAAAAAGGCATCCTACCTCATGGTTGTCTTGTTGTGAGTTGAAGAGGCGGAGTGAGAACCGCTAATTATCTCATATCGGCTATATTAGTAGGTTAGTTTAAATAAGGGTCCAAGCTTTGTCACCTCTTTACTCGGGACGAGCAAAGGTTCGGTTTGGGGATATTTGATGTGAACAATATTTGAGCATATTTAGTCCCCGAATTAGCCTCGTTCCTATGCTTTTTAGTGCATATTTGGGTCATTTACTATCTTTAGTCCTTTGTTTTGCATATTCTTTGAGGTTTTGTTCCCTTGGTAGGAGAGGAGTGCATACCTTGAATTTTCATGGCAAAATAGAGCTAAATTGATCGAATCTAATGACCAAGCATCAAATTGAAGACAAGACGAGAAGGCCTTTGCAAATAATGTAGTAGATGGGCAATGATGAAGAAGATCCTTGCATCTCCAACAAGATCCCGGAGGATTGTTGGAAGAAGAAAAGAAGGAAAGAAGAAAAAGCTCACTGGACTGGAATTCGCTCGTCCCAGCATCGGGACACTCATCCAAGGGTCACAATCCGAGCGTCCCACCTGCCTGGCCGCTCGCCCACCGCTTGCACAATCCGCTCGTCCCGACCTTTTGGACGCTCGGATTGTTCTCCAGTGCAGCCCGGCTTCTTCTTGTTCTACTCGGGATGTGCATATTTTCGAAAGACTAGCAAAAAGGAGACTCGCATCTTCTTCGAGAGGAGCATGTCCTCAACTTTTCTTAAGGACTTAATCGTCATTTAAGCCCTTAGTAACCCTAATTTGTGCACCTAATCCCCATTATAAATACCCCATTATACTAATTAGATTATCATGTTCTTCTTATCAATCTTTAGTGTAGTCTATATTATTCTAATCTCTCTTTAATCTTGTAATCAACTTTTAATCAATTATTAATACAAATCTCATTTCCTTAATTTCTCTATTGTTCATCCTTTATTTTGGGTAATTGAAGATTATTTGGAGGATTAACAACCTTCCAATCATTCATCAAGTACTTCTATTATTCTTTGCTTATTATTTTGGAATAACCATTAGGTATAATTCTCTTAATCCCTTTTTAATTATTGTTAATCATCTTTACTTATTCATCATGTTTTGCTTTGTTGATATGATTGACAACCTTGTTAACATGTTAAACTTGATAATGAGTGAGTAGTTCCCTTAACTATGGTTAATGGAGATTTAGGGGAAACCAACATGGGGGATGATTCATTCTTAATCTAATATGTTCACATAATTTATTTGCTTGCTTGTTGTGATCTCAACTTATGCACATGTTATGTTTGATGAAATGCGAGCCTATGAATCCTTGCATTTTTTACCCATCACTTACCTTTTCAATGAGACTTGTAAGACATAAACCAACTCGAGTCTCATTAGACCATGCATATAGTTGAGTAGGGAGGATTAAGTCGACTTGTAGGTGTTGTACAATCAAATCGATTCGGCTCCGGGACCCAAACCTTCCTAGGATTGTAAGATATAAACCAATTCGATCCTATCACAACAATAATTGCTTGCTTATAATTTGAGAATATGTTTGTATGATCAATTCCCATGAATACCCTAAGAACCCATGACACCCTAGTGCTTTTAATCAACTGTTTATACCTCTTTTTAATCATCTTGCTTGTTTTATTGTTATTTAGTTTAGTGATCTTCTTATCTCAACCCATGTGACACCCTTAGACACCACTACTTGCAATCGAAAATCCTACATCAATACCCGTGTTAGGTTTACTTACCTATTATTAGACTCTTCTAATAGTGAACAAATTAACTTGTTAATTATTTGTTCTTTAGATCTAGTGCATGCATAACAAAATAAAATATTTATAAGAAAACAATGTCCATTACATTGTAAATTTCGATTTATGAGCACAAGTAAGGTCTCCTACCTTCACTTGTTCTTGAGCTATGATGAGTAATAGGATGATCCTCCAAAGACTTCAAGTATAGAAGTCAATCCTCTTGATTGTACCCAAGATTATCCCTTATCTCCACTAAATAATATTTGCTAGATATTTGTTTAGTAGTTTACCTTAAAATTGATTACTAATACTCATATATTACACTAATAATATTAGTAATCCTTATGAACAATTTAGATTGAATCTTCTCATATTTTTTAGAGGAAGATTAAAGAGTAGAGAGAATAATGCATAAACTTTTGCATGTGATGTGTAAGAATAAAAATAAGAGAACTAATTCTCTTAAATTGAAAGGAGGGTTCACGGTTGGAACATCCAAATAGGGCATCTTACTTTTCTCTTTTTGTCTTCACAAGAATTAGGTGTGTAAGATGTGTAAGAGTAGGTGTAAGGCTAGTTGTAGGTAGGCATCATCATGCCACTTTATCAATTAAAATAAAACAACCAAAACACACTAATACTCCCTCCTTTTCGGTCCATGCTCCATAAAATGGACTACCATTTTATTTTGTCAATTTGTAAATTGTCACACAATATGTAACATGTAGTATGTTATACGTTATTAACTAATTTAATGCATATTTATAACATAAATATCATTTTATAAATTAATCAAATTACATACAACAAATTGACTAGTAATACTTGATCATATAAATAAAATGGGTCATTTAATTATAATTCACAACATCTTGTAATTAGAATTTACCATTTATTCTTATCTCTATTGTTTCTCTAACAATAAACAATTTTAGTAATAAAGCATTTTTATTACTAAAATAAATCTTATTTAATCCCATTACAATAAGATAAATATATTCTCTCTTACAAATAAATTGTTCAATTTTAAGGAATTGATTAACTTGTATCGTCATACAATTAATCAACTTTACAGATAAGGGCATCATCCTTTAGGTGTGACCTTAAGGGATCAACTGACCACCACCGTCCCACGACAGTAACGTCAAACTCTAGCAAGCCAATCGTTACCGATTAATGTTGATCAGTTGACTATATAATTGAATCATCCCTTACGTATTCTTTATATGAGATTTAATTATGATATTAAATCATGTAATCGCACTATTGTTGAGGACACATTTTCCAACAATCTCCCACTTGTCCGAGACAAGTGTGCGTCACCAATTCTCTTGTCCTATTACAATCTCCCACTCAATGCAAAGTGTCTTGCAGGTCATACTTACATTTGATCATATCTTGAGTGGTTTCCTCGATCTGGAGAGTAACTGTCTGACCGGAATTATCTGCCAGATACCTTCCGAGCGTGGCCACGCATTTCCAGTTAACTACTCCTCGAGTGGCCTTGAGATTTCAAACAACCATGATAAGGGGTGGACAATTCCTATCGCCATATTCCCTTCGTGCAGCCACAGTCCATCATAACCCAAAATATACCCAGTTTGACCTCATTTACGAAGTCGTAGAGTATAAATCAAAGCTAATCAGGAGTTGTACCAACTTGGGCGAATAGTCTCTAGTCAAAAGAATTGACTCATAAGAATACTATAGTAGCTCTTGCCACGACCAGCTTTATGAACTACCAGAACTCTAAAAGCGGTCACTGCCCGACAAAGTGTCTCATACAGTCTGCCTATGTGATCGACTAGTCATCCCGTATGACTCTATGGCACTTGAACTTGCCATCAATCGCATCACACTCTAGTCACTTCGAGACGTCACCTCATATAAGTAACTAGGGGCAAATACCATATCAATCCAGTTCACTTTAATGGGGTTCAATTTGTCTCTACAACCCATTCGGATACAACAAGGTAACAGGTGAGTTTAATAAAACTCTAACGATAAATGCGATTATCACATATGAATAGTCAATACACTATTACTACTTCATATCCTATAATCTTTAGTGTATTAATAACACTAGTTAAAATACAATAAAAGCTTGGCAAGTGGATATACCCTATATCCATATATTCCAACTTTTTCAATTGCTATTTCCTTCTATTCAATGCTATCTCTAACAACTTGAATTTTTCTCTAAGCATTTGGCTAGTCGTCTTACTAGACTTGGGCTCTTTAACTTGAAAGATGCTCCCACTGTTATCGCATAACTTGTGATAAAGTCATTTGTAGAGGGATTCACCCTTAATCCCTACATTGACCATTTTACCACAATTTACTTAGATTCCTTTTGTAGAATTTGCAATGCGTGAAACTAAGACACTTTTCTATTTTCTTACTCCTTAGTCAATAAGTCATCCTAGGATTTCAACAAATCCTTTTTTATTTGAAAACTAAAGTTTGTGCAACCCTTCAACACATAACTTAGTTCATCATCCAAACATATGAACAAATCCTTAATCCTTCTCAAGAATCTCAAGGATGCTCTTTAAGGCTTTCACAAGCCATATCATGGGAATTATCCCTTTTATTGACTTATTATGCTTTTAGCATATATTACACCATGGTATGCGCGTCTGTTGGCATACATGATCATTCTAATGCCGGAAACATTAGCAATCGATTTCATGTACTCAACAACTTAATAGGTTCAGTGAACGACTATGACTCCATCATAGTAATTCCACTTCCATCAACATGAATAACCCATTCAACCTTGTTGATGTTACAACAGATACGAAAGATCTTATCATCATAAGACTCTTAACCCGATGCCAATATTCTCTCACACAAATTCAAAAATCTAGAATACTTTGCATCCCATTCCAAGTCTCTCAATCACTCTTGCCAAAAGAGAGCATTGGTACATTATTCTCAATAAGTAATATGTCTTCAATATATATAAGACATGGAAACATGATTCTGGCTCCCACTTAACTTCATGTATAATCATGATTCTTCAATCATGTGAATGAAACCATTCACTATTATCACATGAAAAGTATAATCTTTTAATGCTTTCTTAAGACCATCCTAAGTTCACTTAAGAAAGCTACGCATAAGATGTTAGGACACTTAAATCTTTATCTAAGGTTTTGTGTTTCAAACACTTCCTTCTCTAAATTCCCATTTTAGAAAAGTGAATTTTATTTGCCATTCTTCATTAGAATGAAATGCGGCAACTCCTAACATTATTTATCTTGATTAACATCTTCATGTCAATCTATGCATTTAAGTACTCTAAAACTCTATTCACTTTAAGGAGACCCTCGCCTTTAAGTGAATCTATTCTTGAGTAACAATTTTCGGATTGTAATGCTATGGCTCGTATGTAACAAGATCGATTTGGAATAAGGTCATAATACCATTACTTTCACAAATCAATATTTTAACAACAAGACATGTGAGCTACTCCCACTTACCTATACTCCCACTCTATCTTTATAGATTATAGTTTCATTACTTTCACAAAGTAATACTATAAGACATGTTTGTGACGATCTCATCTACTCTCACTCTATCTCTTAGAAATACCTCTATTTTCTAAAGAGATAGCTTTGTGAGACACAAACATATATATAGTGGAGTACTAAGAGTTCCTCTAGACTGACGAATTAGCTCATAAAAGACCAGCTGTTTTACGGCAGACATTATATACGAGTCTTATCCATGTCAACTGTTAAATAGACTCTCTATTCTAGGTATCTCCAGGTTGACCCTCCAGATTAAAATAAAAATCCCCAAAAGTGAGTTCAATAACTCAACTTGACTCATATTAGTTTGATCTTTATGGGTAGTGACACTAGGTCATAATCCATATTTTAATAAATCAAATTCATTATTTAGATCTTTGCCACTACGATCGAATCGTAATGCTTTAGTACTTTGTTCAATTGGTTCTCTACATCATTTAGAAATTCTTTAAATTTCTCAAATGTTTCACTTAATATTTGATCAAGTAAATATACCCATATCTACTTAAATCATCGGTAAAAGTGACGAAGTAGTCATTACTTCTCCTTGTGGTGATGCTCATTTGACCACATACATCGGCATGTATTAGTCCTAACAAATCACTTGCTCATGTTCCTTTACCACTAAAGGGAGTACGAATCATTTTGCAAAGGAGACAAGATTCGCATATTCCATATGATTGATAAATCAAATGGTTCAATAAATCTAGTCGACACTAGCCTTTAAATGCGTTTCTCATTTATGTAACCTAATCGAAAAAGGCCAAATGCATAAATCATTTGAATTACTTTGTTTGAGTCTTTTGGATCGTATTATAAAGATATCTTTGCTTGAGTTGGAAGTGTCTAAAACAAGTATATCTTAAGATAAGTGACATGGCTCACAGCCATGTCTATTTTCAACAAAATAAATCCTTTCATGTCTAATATAGAAATGGAAATAATGTTTTAAACAAGGTGGGTACATAATAACAATTATGTAGATTACAACTCAAAGTTGTTTGCTAAAACAAGTACATAAATCTCTCTTGAAGTGGCGGCTACCCGAGCTCCATTTCCTTGTCGGCGATCCACATTACCCTTGTTTAGCTTTTCTACTTTTCCAAGACCCACTTGGAATATTAAGTCCAACTTTGATATCTTCCAAATACTTGGGGCAATTACGCTTCCAATGGCCCATCACATTAAAATAATGACATTCATGGTAGGATTGGGCACCCTTCTGGTTTTGTGGTAGTCTCACTATCAACTTCCAATTCACAATCTGATTTGGGTTTCTCACCCATCTTTGCCTTTCCTTTATTAATACCAATATTCCTTTCAGTTGCAAGAACATTCTTGCTAGAACTCCCACTTAATTTGATATTTCTCCTTGTTTCATCAAACAAGGATATCTTGGAATTTGTGAGATTCCCCCCATATGATCCTCTTACCTAAGAGGTGGGCATGATTATGGGAGTGGGAGGTATAGAAGTAGTAGAAAAATAAAGATCCTCATCTTCACCAATGCTAAAGCGTAATACTCTAATCAGGTCGTTGATATACGAGAAGCATTTTTCATTGAATGATTGGAGCCATGAATTAATGGTGATCGGTGTAGGATTTATTAAATGAAATTGGAGTTGCCATTGCAATTGTAAAAACGATTTCGACTACAAAAATAGAAGTGAAGGAATTAATTAACATCTATCGTTTTATAGTACTCGTATATTTTAATACAAGTAATTTAGCATCTATGCAGTGACCTCCACCCAACTAAAATAAATGATTCCGAGATCCAAATTCATATTAATACGGGTACTGTAAGCCGAGTCATCCCTTATTAATATAACTCGGTGGATTAGCCCCTTAATCGATTCTACTTCTAGAACTCTCGGTCGATAAAAATTACTCTAATTCTTATCTTTAGCCCGGAACACATGCGACTACGGTCACGAATGCTTCCGTTGAGCTCAATCCAAATTTCGATGGAATAACTTTTTATTACCCACTTACCCAACGTAACAAGGTTTGTATTACGGTAAAACCGGCTCAACTCCCTTATGAAATTGGGATTCATGGTTTCTACTATTTGGCAAGGCTAATTCTCAATTATTATATGTGAGAGGTCTTGTGAATTTATTATCTATCACGTTTTAAGTGAACTAAAGCGGTGAACTACGATAATTATAATTGACACGGTCGATGACTCGATATAATATGCACGTGTTGTTATGGCGATTTGGCAATGCATGCAACATATTAAAAGAAATGCAAAGCAATAAATAAAATTTCCTAGTATGGCCTTCCTAAATAGAAAATCTAATAATCTATTAAATATTCGAAAACCAACTCCTTTGGTCCCTTGAATCTTCAAGTGGCACGCCTCCCAAGTCACCGTCTTCGTCGGATCAACTTTCCGAATGACACCGTCTTTGAAGATGCTCCATAATTACAAATAATAATAAAAATACAAAGCTATTCCTATTATACATTTGTAAAATGGAAAAACTAATAAAATAAAAATAAAAGTGATACAAGATCACATTAAATTACAACCGAATCAATATTCCCTTTCATTATGGGTAATATCGATTAAAACTAAGGTCATACTAAGATAAAATTACATAATTCAAAATTATATAAATAAAAGACATTCAACAATTGAAATATGCAGCATTATAATATGTACCTATCATGCCAAATGATGTGCCAAGTCGCCCTATTTAACTTATGTCGTATATATATAACCCGGTTTTATGGAAATGCGTGATAATAACCTTTTAAAATCACTAATTAACACTTAAATCACATCTAAGCTCAAGTTAATTATCCTAACACTTTTTAGGACTCAAAAATTAGTCATCACATAATTTTTGACAATAACTCAACTTGATTTAATTTTATGCTCATTTTTTACCTTAAAATCATATTATTTATGAAATAAATCCAAATTAAATTATAAAAAATTCAAATTTTGAATTTTAAATTTTTGAAAATTCTGGAATAATTCCATGACACTTATAATGTCAAAAATCATGGTTAATATTTTCGAATTAATTTTGAGAAAATATAGTTGTAATTTATCGGTTTTATCTAATAAAACATCTAAAGTATCCAAAATTAATCCCATTAATTTTACAGCTTTAGATATGATAAGTGGGATATTTATGCAAGCTAAAATAATTTTATCATGCCATGCAAATCGTTTTAGCTATTTATGCTAAAATAGTCACTATTTATGCCATTTTTACTCTAAAAATTCATAAATCATGCTAAAAGATATATTTTAATCTAGGAATTTACATACACTATGTAAATTATGCATGTGACAACATATTAAATATCATGGCCTAATTCGAAATTTAACTATTTTTAACCATTTTACCTCTTTTAATCCATTTTTATCTCATAAAAATCATTAATCATGCAATATTAATCCAATTAATACGAGATTTTACACACAAATTGTAAAATATGCATGTGAGGTCATATAAAATTTTCAAGGTCAGAAACTTAGTTTAACTATTTTTAGCATTTTGATTCCAATTTTAGTCATAAAAATGTAATAAAATGACCAAAAATCCTTAAAATAAGCAATAAATTTCCATAAATCATAAAAATGACCTAAAAAAATTTTAGAAACAAAATATATAACATTCATGGTGATTTCGTGGCTTAAACTTATAAATCACAATTTTTTAGTTTTATATGTTAACCTTTTAACTCGGAAAAACAATAGCCGATTATGCATGCAACATCCTTATGCTCTAATACCACTTGTTAGGTTTACTTACCTATTATTAGACTCTTCTAATAGTGAACAAATTAACTTGTTAATTATTTGTTCTTTAGATCTAGTGCATGCATAACAAAATAAAAGATTTATAAGAAAACAATGTCCCTTACATTGTAAATTTCGGTTTATGGGCACAAGTAAGGTCTCTTATCTTCACTTGTTCTTGAGATATAATGAGTAATAGGATGATCCTCCAAAGACTTCAAGTATAGAAGCCACTCCTCTTGATTGCACCCAAGATTATCCCATATCTCCACTAAATAATATTTGCTAGATATTTGTTTAGTAGTTTACCTTAAAATTGATTACTAATACTCATATATTACACTAATAATATTAGTAATCTTTATGAACAATTTAGATTGAATCTTCTCATATTTTTTAGAGGAAGATTAAAGAGTAGAGAGAATATTGCATAAACTTTTGCGTGTGATGTGTAAGAATAAAAATAAGAGAACTAATTCTCTTAAATTGAAAGGAGGGTTCAAGGTTGGAACATCCAAATAGGGCATCTTACTTTTCTCTTTTTGTCTTCACAAGAATTAGGTGTGTAAGATGTGTAAGAGTAGGTGTAAGGCTAGTTGAAGGAAGACATCATCATGCCACTTTATCAATTAAAATAAATCAACCAAAACACACTAATACTCCCTCCTTTTCGGTCCATCCTCCATAAAATGGACTACCATTTTATTTTGTCAATTGTCACACAATATGTAACATGTAGTATGTTACATGTTATTAATTAATTTAATGCATATTTATCACATAAATATCATTTTATAAATTAATCAAATTACATACAACAAATTGACTAGTGATACTTGATGATATAAATAAAATGGGTCATTTAATTATAATTCACAACATCTTGTAATTATAATTAACCAGAAATTCTTATCTCTATTGTTTCTCAAACAATAAACAATTTTAGTAATAAAGCATTTTTATTACTAAAATAAATCTTATTTAATCCCATTACAATAAGATAAATATATTCTCTCTTACAAATGAATTGTTAAATTTTAAGGAATTGATTAACTTGTATCGTCATACAATTAATCAACTTTACAGATAAGGGCATCATCCTTTAGGTGTGACCGTAAGGGATCAACTGACCACCACCGTCCCACGACAGTAACGTCAAACTCTAGCAAGCCAATCGTTACCGATTAATGTTGATCAGTTGACTATATAATTGAATCATCCCTTACGTATTCTTTATATGAGATTTAGTTATGATATTAAATCATGTGATCGCACTATTGTTGAGGACACATTTTCCAACAACCCGTCCCTTGGGATCCGACCTTTACTTGCCTCTTTACTAATAGTAGAGTTGTTTGTGAAGATTATAAATATTGTTTTGGTCTAGGTACTCCTAATGACAAGTAACCGAAATCTAAGCTAAGAAAGCGACCGACCATCTGAATACTCGGAAACTTTGATGAACCCGACTTTGAATTGCTTATCGACTTCTTCTTTGATCTTAAGTGCCCACTCTGTCCTCATTCTACGAAGCTTCTATTTTACGGGCTTGAAACTTGGTTTAATCGGGATTCTGTGCTCTGCGATATCCCTGTCGATCCCCGGCATGTCTTTGTACGACCAAGCAAAAAAGTCTTTGAACTCATGTAGGAGGTCTACAAAGCTGGCCCTTTCGGCGGGGCTCAAGGTCGTCCCTATCCTAAGTTCTTGGGGTTCTAGTTCGGTTACTACATTGATGGGTTCAGTATTTTCTATAACTGGTCCCCCTTCCCCCTCTTGTAGTATTTCTTTGGCTATGTAGGGAGGTATTTCGATTGAGTCTGGGTCTGGGTCATCCTCATTATCATCGTAAACAGAATTGCATTCAGAATAACACAAAGAGTAAGCAGAACCTGATTTATTCATATTAAAATTCGAGAAAAGTTGAAACAAAGAAGCCATATGTTCGGTAGTCAGTGGCGGTAAAAGGACAGTCGTTGGGACATTTCCCGAACTACTGTTACTACTTGATGCAAGCTAGGAGAAACAAGGGGAGTGGGAGTGACGACAGGAGGAGACTCTCTAGGGACTTCTCTAGACTCCGACTCTGACTCTAACTCGAATTCATCGTCTTCTAGTTCTCCTTTGAACATCTCTCCTTCTCCAGTGGTGAGCTTGAAGAGTCTTCCTTGGTTGTTTGTCCACTTGATCGACTTTCTCCATCCTTTCTGTTGATTCGAACTGGTTTTTGTGATCAATGCGTTAGGGTTGAAGTGATCGTCTTGAAGTATCATGGTAATGATCTCATCCTGCGCGGCTCTAACAAATCGATCTTCCCCAAATAGTAAGCTAACAGCTTGTTCGTCTAAGTAAGGTGCTTGACGAGTCTTGACGGTAGGAACCGTTTCTGTGGGAATAAAGTAGCAATCGTGAAAGATCTCGATTCCAGCCAGTTGCTTTCCTATGTAATGCCAAGGCTCGGGAAACCCATGAAAGAGTTCTTGAATCCCTTCTCTAACGAAGTATCCATTTAGGGTAGGGAGGTAGGGCCGCATTTGGATTCCCACATTCTTGCGCTTTTGGAATTGTGTGAGCATTTCAAGGGCTTCCTCCTTGGTGGGTTTGTATCCTAGTCCTAGTGGTATCCTTTGTGAGTTGCCTTCTGATACCCGTCGTTGTGAGCACCAAAAATAAAATTTATAATCTCCTATTAAAACTAACCTAGGCTAGTGGTAACAGGGTCGAACCACAAGGAGGCGAATGTAATTTCTAATTGTCTAATTTAGTCTAAGGTAACGAAAGTGGGGGTTGAATTGATTTGGTCTATACTAATATTAGTAAAAGACAGTAAACTAAATAAACGGATAAAACAAATAAAAGAGGGGGTACTAGGATGGTCGGTTCGTTATAGTTTCGGTGGCAGCATACTAAACAGGTCTAAATCAAACACATGAGGCAGGAAATAAAGAGGTCCTCTCGGTCCACTCTTAACAAATAGCATCTTTCGATCTCGCTATAGGTCCCTAATATCACTAATACTAACTTTCGTCCTGAAAAGTGACTAACGGTCTAAACTCTACCTATCTTTCGATCTCAGCATAGTTTAGTCATTTTAATTGGTGATCTAACAACTGTCCCTATCTCTCGATCTAATGGGTCAGTCATCTCCTAAACATTCAACTAGTCGCGTGCACTCGATTCGCGAATAAAGAATTAAAACAATTAAAACGAAAATAAAACCTCACGCAGTCAGTCGATCGACCAGGCATGACGGTCGATCGACCAACACGCAAACCAGGCCGTGTTCATTATATTGCCGCCTACACTACAATTCCCCTACATCCTAGCACAAGCAATTTAGCTACTCATACTAAGAACGATAACGACAATAAAATTAATGAAATTGACAGAAGGATTCATGCTTGAAATAATAGAACAAACGATTAACATAAAACGATGATTACGGTCTCGGGAAACTAACTAGCAATTTCTAAACTATCAATGCAATAAAGATGAATTGGAATAAGAGTAAGTGAATACCGAAATTGCAGAAGGATTGTAACGGAATGATTGAAAGCACAACGAAAATCCAATGCGAAAATAGTTTCCCAAACCCTAATTATTTGATAAAACTAAACTGAATGTAAAGCGAGGTAAAAACTCGATGATAACCGGATGATTATATCTGTCGAACTAGGTTACGTTATATAGAAAGTATACGTAACATAATTCCTAAACCTAATAACTCATGGGCTTGATAAATCTCGATCTTTTAATTCTCGTCTGGAATAGCGTCTTTGTCGATCGACTGAAGTGAGCGGTCAATCGACTGAATAGCAGTGTACAGTAGCCTCTGGAACCCGATAGTTGGTCGATCGACTGAAGGTAGTGGTCGATCGACTGCTTTAGCTGCTACTTGACTTCTATAATCTCGTGGATTTATCTTTTGGGCCTTGGATTGCGCACCAAGCTCATTCCTTAAGCGAATACTTCACGTCAAATGCAATGCAGGATACTCGGGGACGGATTTAGCTCGATTTCCGCTGGATTCTTCACATTTCTGCAATAATGTACAAAAATACGGAAGTAGACGGAAATAGGGAGAAATGTAGCATAAACTACATGAATGAGCTCTGAAATGCGTGTAAAATGGGATGTAAAACATCATATAAATGACACGCATCAAACTTCCCCAAACCAAACCCTTGCTTGTCCCCAAGCAAGAACTAGACTCGATCTAATGACCTAATGGAACGAGTTCAATCTCAGAGCGAATTACAATAAGTAAAGCCTAAACCAATTTAATGCAATAACTATCAATCAATTAGTAATGCGAATTATGCAAACGAGTTATAAGGTCGTTAAAAACTGCTGAACCGTCAACTATAGAGACTTATCAAATCGGACTCTCACGGGTCGCTCAAATCACTCATAAGCACAGGTGAATATATAAGAGGATAGAAAGAATTCATTTTGTAGAGATTCTCACCTAACTACGACCTATAAGAACATGCCTTTTGTATAATATGAAAGTAATCTCTATGACCGTACATATGCATTCCAACCAACAAATGACCATGACACACGCCGAGGTATATATGTGGATATGTGAGGTATGGGTAAGAAGAGGCAAAACATATATGGAATAGTGGAGGTACAAGTGATCAAGCTAGTACCAAAATGGAACCATACGACAACATCCAACTTCTTGCTCATAATCAAACGAAACGGTGCTATAGCAAGCACAAAACTCACAATCTCTAGTATAAAAGTAATTGTAACACCCCCATTTATTTAAGGGCCTGGACTAGGACTCCTCAGATAAATAATGGTGTTACCATCTCGGAAGCCCGAGGCAGTAGATAACAAAGGAAAGAAAACACAGTACTTTATTATAATGTTTATAATGACATTACAACTGAAATAAAACAAGTCTCCAAATACGATCAAATAATAAGTCTGATAAAACTACTCAAAAGACTAAGGTGAGCTAGGCACTAAGTCGGTCATCCAAGCTCTCTTCCCGGCCAGCTCCCATCAGTCTCTGAATACCTGTCAATCTGCTCCCCAATAATTGGATCATCACAGGCGTACACGAATACACGGGGTCGACCACACGGCCGAGTAGGTAATACGATAAACAAATGATAACACAAACACATACTCCTCCATCACCAACACCGCCATCACAACTCATAACCCGGACAACCCACCCATACCGATCCCCGGTAGACTATAAATATCGACCGTAGCCGATCCGCACTCGCACTGAGGACACCAGGGCAAGTCCTGTGCGAAACCCGCCCGGGCCTTATCACAACGCCATCATCACCACCTCCACCAACTCCACGGTAATAATATAATAAAACAGTTCAACAATAGTACTTAACGGAATTAAATCGATAATCATATTATAACATGTAAATCACCGATTCATCAATTCATCACATAATACAATATCAAGTCCAGTGTATTCCCCTACCTCAAATAGCGGTAATAAGCTAACTGCAGATCAGAAGTACTCCACCCGAAACTCGCCACCTAAACATATACATAACATAATAAATTCAATTAACTATTCCCGTTCCCATATTCAAGAGCTACTATAAGTAGAGACTTTCCCAATTTAGAAGTTACTTAAAATATAAGTTACCCAAAATAGAAAGTTTCCTAAAATGGGAAATTTCCAAAATAGCAATTACCACAAATAGCAAGTTACTAAAAATAGTAACCTTCCCGAAATAAACTCCCGACTCAAAAACTTAAATATATTATTCCGTCACCGCTACTTAATATCGACTTAATAACGTAAATAATGTAAATAATAGGAATAATAGAATGTATATATATTTTCCGACTTACTAAAAATAGAAACCGTAACACAAACTACCCCAAAAACACCAACCCAACCCGCACACAACACACCCCCTTTCAACCCGCCACAACTCTCACCCACAACCACCAGTCCCCACCGTCGACCACTAGGCCTGACACCAGGTCTGGCCTGGTCACCTCCCACCACCACCAACGTGGTCAACCCACGCCGGTGGTCACAACCACCACCACCAACACCCCCTGTTTACAACCCAGCCGCTACAAAACGCACAAACAGCCCCCTTTTTGACTCGCCTGCCACCACGACACAACCCCTCCTGCATACCAACCACCCTTGACACCACCGTTGAAAGGTGACCCTGACACACGTGGCACCACCGATTCGACCTCCCCCGAGTCCACGGTGGTGCCACCCCTTTACCCTATGTCAGAAATGCATCCCAAAAACGACCCACCAACCCGACACCTAAACACCACCACTGAAACCACCACCAGCCACGACCACCACTATAACCACCACCATCTGACTCGACTCCACACCAACAACGTATCCCACAACCCCACGGCCACCACAACAGACCCTAAAAGACGCAAGAACCAATACAAAACAGTATGACAGAAACGAAAATAGGGACCCTTACCTGTGACGGCCGTCGACCTGAGCTTTTCCGACCAGTACCACCACCCACGACCCCTAGCAACGACTCCCCTGGACTCCTGGCAGACCCCACTACCTCCACACTCACCGGCGTGCTATCTTTGGCCGTGTAAAACGCTAAAACGAGAGAGGAAGGAGGGTTGTTGTTTTGTGTTGTCAAAATGACGGTAGAGGAGAGGGTTAGGGTTTTAAAGGTGAAATAGGGTTTGTTTTTAGGGTTTGGTGAGGTAAAGTGGTAGGTGGGTAAATGGGTAGAAAGTGGGTAAATGGGTTATGACCCCTCGACCCAAAAATGCTACTCAATTATACACCCGACTCAGCTCGCGATATAATACGATATGAATCAATCACTTATTTTTACGTTACTATTAAATAATAAAACTCGCCCAAACGATAATAAAATACGGGGTATTACAGTCTTCCCCCCTTAAAGAGAACTTCGTCCCGAAGTTCGCTCCCATACCAAACATGTCATGCGAAAATATAAAAGACATCTCGTATAGCTAACACAGTCAAACACACGACTATACTATATAAACACGAAATGTTACATTCTACCCTCCTAAAAAGAAAGTTACGTCCCGTAACTTACCTCAAGTGAACAGATGTGGATAACTCTCTCTCATCGCGGCCTCGGTTTCCCAGGTAGCCTCCTCTGCTTTATGATTGGACCACAACACTTTCACTAAAGCCGTCTCCCCGTGCCTGGTCTTTCTAACCTTCCTGTCTAAGATCTCCTTAGGCGTCTCGATGTAAGTCAACTGTTCGTCCACCTCGACCACATCATGGCTCAAAGTGTGCGAAGGATCACTCAAATATCTCCGCAACTGAGAAACATGGAAGACATTATGCACCCTGGCTAAAGCTGGTGGTAGAGCTAGTCGATATGCCACTTCCCCAACTCTATCCAGGATCTCATATGGCCCAATAAACTTCTGGCTCAACTTTCCCCGCTTCCCGAATCTCATCACTCCCTTCATCGGAGACACTCTAAGAAGTACTTTCTCCCCCACCTGGAAAGAAATGTCGCTTCTCCTAGCGTCGCATAGCTCTTCTTCACGGGTCCCCGGCAGCCCTCATCTTCTCGTCGAATGATCTCGCACTGTTCAACCATCTCTTGGATCATCTCTCGGTCCCAAAACTACCGCATCGCTCGATCATCCCAACACACAGACTCCTACACTTCCCGCCATACAGCCTCAAATGGAGCCATCCCAATACTAGCGTGATAACTGTTGTTGTATGAAAACTCAATCAACCCCAGTCTATCCTCCCAAGACCCGCCGAACTCCAAAACACAAGCTCTCAACATGTCCTCGAGCGTCGAATAGTCCTCTCTGTCGACCATCTCGTAGCTGGATGAAAAGCGGTGCTCATCTTTAACGAGTACCCATTAGTGATCGTAACTCCTGCCCGAATTTGGATAGAAACCTGGAGTCTCTATCGGAAATGATGTCCTTGGGTACCCCATGTAGCTTCACCACATACTCGAACATAAGCCCTGGCCAACTCGACTTTACTCCAAGTATCCTTCATGGGGATAAAGTGAGCCGACTTGGTTAGCCTATCCACAATCACCCAAATCATATTGTTACCTTTACGAGTTCGAGGCAACCCGACAATGAAATCCATGGAAATGCTTTCCCACTTCCACTCTGGCACCTCTAGTGGTTGAACCTTCCCTTGCGGCCTCTTATGTTCACCCTTCACTCTCTGGCATGTCAAACATCGAGCTACGAACTCAGCAACTTCCCTCTTCATATTCGGCCACCAAAAGGTCTTCCTGAGGTCCTTGTATAATTTATCTCCCCCAGGATGAACCGAGTATGGCGTGGCATGGGCCTCAGTAAGAATCTTCCTCTTCAGCTCATCATTATCCGGAACACACCACCGTCCCCCAAACCTCAGACTACCATCAGCATGGACAACAAACTTGGAATCAACCCCGGCTTTCTTTGTTCTCTTCGTCTCGCGCCACTTCTGAATTCTAGCATCGGTTTTCTGCAGCTCTCTGATCTCCTCATATAACTCTGGCTCAACGGTCAAGTCCCCAAGAGTCTCTCCTCTCCGGATCATGTGAATTCCCATCTCCCGCAGCTCATTATGCAACCTCACTCTAGATCTAGCACTGGTCAAAGCATGGATGGATTTCCTGCTTAAGGCATCGGCTACGACATTCGCTTTCCCCTCATGGTAAAGTATCTCCATGTCATAGTCGCCAATCAATTCGATCCATCTCCTCTGTCTCATGTTCAACTCCTTCTGTGTGTAAATGTACTTTAAGCTCTTGTGGTCGGAAAACACTTTGAAGGTGGCCCCATAAAGATAGTGTCGCCATAGCTTGAGCGCAAACACCACAGCCCCCAACTCTAGATCATGAGTAGGGTAATTCTCCTCATAGGTCTTCAACTGTCGAGAAGCGTAAGCGATTACCTTCCCGTTTTGCATCAATACGCACCCCAGACCTTTCTTGGAAGCATCGGTATACACCTCGAAATTATCATTCCCATCTGGTAGTGCAAGGATAGGAGCTGTAGTGAGTCGCTCCTTGAGGGTTAGAAACGCCTCCTCACAACTCTCATCCCAAACAAACCTGTTCTCCTTCCGCATCAAGGACGTCAGTGGCTTGGCGATCTTTGAGAAATCCTTGACAAACCTTCGGTAATAACCTGCTAGCCCCAAGAAGCTTCGGATCTCACCCACATTCTTAGGACTCTGCCACCTCGTCACTGCCTCAATCTTGCTAGGATCAACCGACACCCCTTCCTTGGAAATCACATGGCCCAGAAAAGCAACTTTCTTCAACCGAACTCACACTTGCTCGGCTTGGCATATAACCGGTTCTCCTCCAAGGTTTTCAAGACTAACCTCAAATGTTCCTCATGTTCCTCCTCATTCTTGGAGTATACCGAATATCATCGATGAATACAACCACGAACTTGTCCGGTAAGGACCGAACACCCGATTCATCGGTCCATAAACATCGCCGGCGCGTTAGTCAACCCAAATGGCATGACCACGAACTCATAGTGCCCATATCTTGTTCTGAAAGCGGTCTTAGGTATATCCTCGTTCTTAATTCTCAACTGGTGATAACCTGACCTCAAATCGATCTTAGAGAAAACTCCGGCTCCACTCAATTGATCGAACAAATCATCGATCCTTGGCAAAGGATAACGGTTCTTGATGGTCACATTGTTCAACTCACGGTAATCCACGCAAAGTCTCAAGCTTCCATCTTTCTTCTTGACAAACAACACTGGTGCTCCCCAAGGTGAAACACTAGGCCGTATGTAACCTTTCTCTGCTAGCTCATCCAACTGCTTCTTTAATTCCTCCATCTCTTTCGGCCCCATACGGTAAGGTGGTTTAGAAATCGGCCCTGTTCCTGGCTTTAGATCAATGGAAAAGTCCACTTCTCTTTTCGGGGGTAACCCCGGAATGTCCTCCGGAAATACATTCTCGAACTCCCTCACCACTGGAATCTCGGACACCTTAGGGGTCTCCGACTCACTATCCCACATCCGACACAAGATTAACTGGTCCCCTTTCCTCGGACTCGACTTGTGGTATTAACAGATATGAATTTGACTCTTGGCTTGACCACATACCCCTTATAAGACACCCTAACTCCCTTAGGTCCCCTCAAAGAGATCTTCTTCGATGGCGGTCGATAAAAGCTTTGTACTTCCCTAACCAGTCCATCCCCGAATCACCTCAAAACCCCCAAGGAAACTCTATAAGGTCACAAAGAAACACCACCTCTCCGATCTGAATTGGTACCCCAGTGTAGACTCTATCACAAGATACCGACTCCCCCGAAGGTACCACTACCGAATCAACAATTCTATCATATGACTTAAGGTTTAAGACTCGGCATGTTCCGAGATATAAAAGAATGTGTAGCTCCTAATCAAACAACACAAAGGTGGGTTTAGAGTTAACAAGAAATGTACCAGTCACCACATGAGAGTCATTCTTAGCTGCCTCCTTGCCCATGGCGAAGAGCTTGCCACTGGACTTAGCCCCACTCGACTTGAAGAAGTCGCTCCAGTTGTTTGTTCCCTTCATTTGCGCTTCGAAAGTTGGTGCTCCCACTCTGCCGCTCTGCTGATTACGGTTCTGGTAGTTGTTGTAGCTTCCTTGGTAGCTGTTACTAGCCCCAGACCTCGCACCTCCCCCATAACCAGACATAGGTGTACGATAACTGTTATACCCGGACCCCACTGAACGAGAGCCACTAAACCCGGACATAGGTGCCTGTATCCACCGGACAGTTCGCCCCGGATGATCGGCATTCAAACCTCTTGTGTCCTGTCTTTCCACAGCCAAAACAAGTAAGCCCCGAAACTACCTCCCCCGCCGGTGCCCCCCGAAGCCACCTCCACTCGAGCTCTCATACCCCCAGGGCACCGTTAGTGGAGTATCCACCATATCTGCCCGAACTCGCTTCTTTGCCCCAAGATTATCACTTGTGGTCTCCGACTTCCTTTTCTCGGCCTTGCCTTTCTTATCGGCCTTGATCTCTCCGAGAGTCTTTCAGCAGACACCAGCCCCTCAAGTAAATGTCCCGAATCGTAGTGGGTGGGGCCGCCGAGCCTCTTCTTGATGTCCATAGTGAGCCCCCGCTCAAACCTCATAGCCAACATAGCTTCATTCTGCCCAAAGTCATCAATGTATGAGGATAACTGTCGAAATTTCCGATGATAAGTCTCCACTGTCATATCTTCTGTCATCTTGAAGGTGTCAAACTCCTCCCGAAGTTTGGCTTTTTGGAACTCGGGCATAAACTCATTCTTCAGAAGCTCTTGGAATTCCAACCAAGATACGTGTCCAGTCTCAAGATCTCTAGCAACCTCTCGTATCTCCACCTTGTTCCTGGTCCACCAGTCACCGGCTGTGGCCCTAAGATAGTGGGCAGCTTGATCCACCTGTAGCTCCTCCGGACATGCTAACAGTTCAAACAGATTGGTGAACTCTCTACACCATTCTCCCAGCAACTGTGGTTCTCCCTCTCCAGTGAATTTTGTGGGGTTATGCCTTGCCACAATGGTACTCATCTTTCCCGGATCCAATCGTTTGGCCTTTAGGGCCTCATTCTCAGCTAGTAGTTGATCTAACTCTTCCTGGGTGATGTTTACAGCCGTGTTCCTTCTTGGAGGCATGACTACAAGGGAATTTTAGGGATTAGCTGCAACACAAAACACTGATAATTCTAGCCAATTCTTTTACTCTCTTCTTACTTGTCTATCTAGCATGGCTTAGGGATCACATAACCGCATATCACTAGGCATAGCCTTCTGACACAACTTAATAGATGTATAAGTATAAATCAACCTTAAAACATGCAAAGTATTATGCCACAACCTCTTATCAACTTTTATGCAACAATTATCATATCAATCAGTTAATACTTAGGCAATAATATATGGAGTTATGCTCGGATCATGCAAATCGCTCTACCCTTCCTCTCATATGCACTCGGGGTTCCCGGTCAAACCGAGAGGGCCAATGGTTCGGTGTGAGGGGGCCCCTAACTCATCCCTTACCTTTAGTGTGCTCCTAACGATTCTATCCCGGGTTCATTTTATTTGACTCTTCCTACATTCATTAGATTCATTGGTTTAGGCACGAGGATCGTTCGCTCCGATACCACTTTGTAACACCCCCATTTATTTAAGGGCCTGGACTAGGACTCCTCGGATAAATAATGGTGTTACCATCTCGAAGCCCGAGGCGATAGATAACAAAGGAAAGAAAACACAAGATTTATTATAATGTTTATAATGACATTACAAATCGAAATAAAACAAGTCTCCAAATACGATCAAATAATAAGTCTGATAAAACTACTCAAAAGACTAAGGTGAGCTAGGCACTAAGTCGGTCATCCAAGCTCTCTTCCCGGCCAGCTCCCATCGGTCTCGAATACCATGTCAATCTGCTCCCAATAATTGGATCATCACAGCGTACACGAATACACGGGGTCGACCACGGTTTGAGTAGGTAATACGATAAACAGTAACACAAACACATACTCCTCCATCACCAACACCGCCATCACAACTCACAATCCCGGACAACCCAGCCATACCGATCCCCGGTAGACTATAAATATCGACCGTAGCCGATCTGCGCATTTCGCGTTGAGGACACCAGGGCAAGTCCTGCAGAACCCGCCTGGGCCTTATCACAACGCCATCATCACCACCTCCACCAACTCCACGGTAATAATATAATAAAACAGTTCAACAATAGTACTTAACGGAATTAAATCAGATAATCATATTATAACATGTAAATCACCGATTCAGTCAATTCAGTCACATAATACAATATCAAGTCCAGTGTATTCCCCTACCTCAAATAGCGGTAATAAGCTAACTGCAGATCAGAAGTACTCCACCCGAAACTCGCCACCTAAACATATACATAACATAATAAATTCAATTAACTATTCCCGTTCCCATATTCAAGAGCTACTATAAGTAGAGACTTTCCCAATTTAGAAGTTACTTAAAATATAAGTTACCCAAAATAGAAAGTTTCCTAAAATGGGAAATTTCCAAAATAGCAATTACCACAAATAGCAAGTTACTAAAAATAGTAACCTTCCCGAAATAAACTCCCGACTCAAAAACTTAAATATATTATTCCGTCACCGCTACTTAATATCGACTTAATAACGTAAATAATGTAAATAATAGGAATAATAGAATGTATATATATTTTCCGACTTACTAAAAATAGAAACCGTAACACAAACTACCCCAAAAACACCAACCCAACCCGCACACAACACACCCCCTTTCAACCCGCCACAACTCTCACCCACAACCACCAGTCCCCACCGTCGACCACCAGGCCTGACACCAGGTCTGGCCTGGTCACCTCCCACCACCACCAACGTGGTCGACCCACGCCGGTGGTCACAACCACCACCACCAACACCCCCTGTTTACAACCCAGCCGCTACAAAACGCACAAACAGCCCCCTTTTTGACTCGCCTGCCACCACGACACAACCCCTCCTGCATACCAACCACCACCCTTGACACCACCGTTGAAAGGTGACCCTGACACACGTGGCACCACCGATTCGACCTCCCCCGAGTCCACGGTGGTGCCACCCCTTTACCCTATGTCAGAAATGCATCCCAAAAACGACCCACCAACCCGACACCTAAACACCACCACTGAAACCACCACCAGCCACGACCACCACTATAACCACCACCATCTGACTCGACTCCACACCAACAACGTATCCCACAACCCCACGGCCACCACAACAGACCCTAAAAGACGCAAGAACCAATACAAAACAGTATGACAGAAACGAAAATAGGGACCCTTACCTGTGACGGCCGTCGACCTGAGCTTTTCCGACCAGTACCACCACCCACGACCCCTAGCAACGACTCCCCTGGACTCCTGGCAGACCCCACTACCTCCACACTCACCGGCGTGCTATCTTTGGCCGTGTAAAACGCTAAAACGAGAGAGGAAGGAGGGTTGTTGTTTTGTGTTGTCAAAATGACGGTAGAGGAGAGGGTTAGGGTTTTAAAGGTGAAATAGGGTTTGTTTTTAGGGTTTGGTGAGGTAAAGTGGTAGGTGGGTAAATGGGTAGAAAGTGGGTAAATGGGTTATGACCCCTCGACCCAAAAATGCTACTCAATTATACACCCGACTCAGCTCGCGATATAATACGATATGAATCAATCACTTATTTTTACGTTACTATTAAATAATAAAACTCGCCCAAACGATAATAAAATACGGGGTATTACAGTAATCAACTAACTCCCCATATGATACTAATGTAACATGGGAGCAAAAATCGCCATAAGATAAGGATTATGAACTATGCGAATTGATTCTTCTTTTTTTTTTCCCTCGAACCTCAGTCGATCGACCGCTTCAACAGTACAGAACCTCTTTTTTCTCTTTTTCAAATCATTTTGTTTTTCTTTCTTTTTGTTTCTTTTCTTTCCTTTCAAATTCTTTCCTACTTCATTCCATCTTCCCAACAAAATCTCAAATAAGAGCAAATGCTACCAAAAACTAAGTAACAATCCCAAGAACATAGACTACTAGCTTGACAAAGGACAGGCTATATGTAGGATGTAGTAAATAGGACAAAAAAGGATATTTTTGGCAGTTTGGGGTTCATGGGTAAAATGAATAAAGGGAAACCTCTACCACATGTGTCAACAAACCGCAAACCGAATGCATACAGGTATTAAGCAGATTAAGTTCATATTTATGCACATTTATGTAACATGCCTCATAAGGAGTACTACTCACATCCTAGATAAACTGGTCATAGATGTCACCAGTTATAGGCTCTAAATCTTAGAAATATGATGTAGCTTGCCAGAATTCTAAGTCAAGTCTCAAATTCAGCAAACAGTTAACGAAAACTCGTAGGTATGCACTTATATGATTCTACTAATAACATGTTAATCAAGCAAGGCTTAGGCATAAACAAATGCAAATGCAATATCATCCTTGAAATACTACCGTTCCGACTTGACCTATATGCTAAAATAAATGGGAATTTTTTTGAAATTTTTCAATTTTTTGAATTTTTGGTATGCATATATAAAATGAAATAAACAATGCAAAACAGAATGTAAACGTGAATGCAAGCAAATGATATGCGACGCAAAACCCTTCCCCAAACCAAATCGCACAATGTCCCCATTGTGCAAAATCATGTAATGAAATAAACGAGAAACGGGAATTTGCGTAAAATGAAATAATTAAATATGACATGAAGTGGAAATCGGGAACTCACACGACTTTAAACGCAGCAAAAGGAAACCTCCCCAAACCAGCGTGAGCTAGGAGGTTTCAGTAGCCAGCAGTGCTACTAATAAGTACCTGAAAAGACAAACAAAGTACCACGCATAAAATCGAGAAAGCAATAAAGAAGCGATAATTATGTGCAAAGTGACGAAAATGGAAGAAATAAATAATTTGACGGAAGATAAAGTGGAGTAGAAAACTCCCTCAAGTCCGCAAATCGACCAAACACAGCAGGGGAGAGGTCGTGAACAAGTACAACAGCGTCCTCGGTCGATCGACTATAGCAGGCAGTCGATCGACCGATGTGTCAGGAACAGAAGCTTCTGGAATGCGCAACTCAGTCGATCGACCATACAGGTCAGTCGATCGACTGAAGATACTGCTGTAACTTCTGATTTCTTCGTATTTGCTCAATAACTTGAGCTAATGAGGTCTAAAAACCTGCAAATGCACAATAATACGCGCCCAAAATTGCGCAAAACCCAAAATAAAGTCTAAAGCGTATAAAATCCTAAGCAAGCAAAATAAAATGCGAAGTTTCGCGCACACAAAAGCAATAAAAAGTGTCTAACAAAAGCAAATAAAATGAAGGTTTTTTTGATAAAACATGTGATCAACTAGTAGTTGATCAAGAACGGCCACGGAATGGCCCACTTGGTCGGCTTCTGGCTACTAGAGGTAGCCTCAACGGTGCTTATCTTCTCAGCTGCACCCTTCTTAGCTTCTACGTTCGCCGAACTCAACGGATCAACACTCTCATCATCTCCCCAATCAATGACCTCCTCCAACTCGTCAGAATCCAAGTCGGACTCCGTTACTTTGACCGGCTCGTCATCAACTTCCTCTTCGGTCGCATAGCTAAGGCAACCAAGACCTCCTCTTTGAATGATCGGCTCCCTCACAGCTGGAGCAACATGTGGCTCTACCTTCCCCAAACCAGCTCCTGCAATATCAGAAATAGACAAATCTTCCTCCAATTTCCCAATCTGGGGCGGAGGGGTTACAACAGAAATGGGACTAGAGATAGGCATGTCAGAAAGCATAAAATAGGATTTCTTTTCAGAAACCGTATTGCAAGTTACAGGCCACATGGGGTCTTTCTTCTTAGCAGGTTGGGCAAAAACAATGGAATGCTTCCCTACTTTAAAAGTCAAGGTACTCGAACCAACATCTATGACTGCACCAGCAGTGTGCATAAATGGCCTACCCAAAATAATGGGAATATGGGCATCCTCAGGCATGTCAAGCACCACGAAGTCAACAGGGAAGAAAAACTTCCCTATTTGCACGGGGATGTCCTCTAAGACTCCTATTGGCTGGACCGCAGATCGGTCAGCCATCTGTACTGTCATGTCTGTCACTGCGAAGCTAGTCAGTTTAAGCTTCCTAGCAAGACTCAAGGGCATTACACTTATACTAGCTCCTAGGTCACATAATGCCTTCTCAATAGAGAAGGTACCTATATTGCAAGGAACAGGAAAACTACCCGGGTCTTCTAGTTTGTGAGGTGCAGTGTGAGACAAATAAGAGCATGACTCTTTGGTTAACGCGACAGTATGCACATTTTCAAGTGACTTTTTCTTAGACAAGAGTTGTTTCATGAATTTAGTATAGGCAGGCACTTGATTAACTAACTCAAAGAAAAGCACTTGTACATTCAAGCTACGAATAACTTTTTCAAATTTATTGAAAGATACCTGTTCCTTCGTCGGCACTAGTCTCTCTGGATATGGGGCTGTAAGAAGTAGCTTAGCCCTTTCCTCTAAATCGCTCATGCCGGTATCCGTGGACTTAGGCTGAAAGTCCACTACTTTCTCCTTGTTGAAGCTTGAACCCTCTTCAGACCGTCTCAAATGTAAACCATTGATTGACATCGGGTCGTACTTCGGAGTTGGGACTGACCCATCAGCACTCGGGTCTTTCCTCAATATTTTCGGGACTGTCGTACCCCGAAACAAATGATCCCTCAAGTTGTCGGGCATCGGAGGACGAAAAATCTCACTATCAGCAGCGATCTCAGTCGATCGACCAGTGATGTCATTTGATCGACTGAGTTGAACAGGACCAGAAGCTTCTGTAATTCGCACTTCAGTCGATCGACCGGGTATGTCAGTCGATCGACTGATATACCTGGTAGACGCCTTTTTCTTTCCTTTGCTCGTTCCAACTTTGTTTTGACTCGGTTTCGCATCATCTTTTGCAGCATCATCCTCGACCATAGCAGGCCCCTCCAGGGTGGACCCACTCCTCAACGTGATGGCATTAAGGGTCTCCTTTTAGTCGGTTTAAGTCGGTTAGTGTCCTGGAGCTCGAGTGGTATTCTTGCTAGCCAATTGAGCAATTTGGCTCTCTAGCATCTTCATTCCGGCCTCTCTAGCTTGGGACTCCTTCAGCAATAAGTTCTTCAACTCGGTGAACTCGGAATTTTGGGATTGTTCTTTTGCCGAGGAACATACTGAGGCTTTTGATATGGCCGCTTGTGTGGAGGCACATAGGCTTCTTCTTCTTCTTTGTTGTGGAGGTTGAGTCGGATTCAGGACATTCTGGCTACTCCACCTCAAGTTGGGGTGGACATTCGGCTCATAGTACGTGTTTGTCTGCCTATAATGTTGAAAGGCAGCGCAAGACTCAAAGGGGACCGAACAATTTTCTGAGACATGCCCCTCAGCTCCACATCTTCTACAGATGAAAGGACCGTCTGAAACAGCATTAACATGGTACATCACTTCTTTAGAAGCTCCTCCCAACTCATATTTGTCAAACCTTGCAGTGAGAGCTTCTAGTGCAGCAACTGAGGAAGATTCAGCAGCTCTCCTTTGATTGCCTCTGGAATTCCCATATTCAGCTTTATGGGTGGCTAAGTCATCAATGATCTTCCACCCGTTAGTTTCTCCCATATTCTCAGCAAATCGGCCATTGGCTGCAGCATCCAAAATAGCCCTCTGATCGTCATACAGCCCATTATAGAACTGATTGCAAAGACTCCATTTTTCGAACCCATGGTGCGGTATGGTTCGCACCAGTTTCTTGAAACGGACCCATGCTTCATGAAAGTTCTCGTCAGGTCCCTGTTTAAAGCTCGTGATCTGAGCTCTAATGACATTCGTCTTCGAGGCAGAGAAGTATTTCTTGTAGAATGCCAAGGCCAATGAATTCCATTCGGTGATCCCATGAGCAGCTCGATCCAGATCTCTATACCACTCCCTTGCAGCATCACGAAGGGAGAAAATGAACATGGTCTCCTTGATCTGGTCTTGGGTCACACCGGTCGGCGGGGGTATAGAGCAGCAATAATCAATAAAAATCTCCATATGCTTGGCTGCATCTTCATTTGCAGCTCCCCCGAACTGGTTTCTCTCAACCAGGTTAATATAGGAAGGCTTCGGCTCGAATTTTCTCGCCTCCCCAGGTAGTTCGAATCCTTTGTAGAGATTCGCAGCTGTCGGCTCTGAGTGACTAGCAATAGTTGCTTCTTCAGCCATGACTGGAATTTCTGGAGAAGTGACTGTCTTTGCTGAAGAAGTAGAGGCAGGAGATGTAGGTGGATCTTCTTCGAACAGAGCGTTCTCGTAGTAACTTGACAGAGTACTCAGCTCTTCCTCTGTTGGTAATACCCTTTGTGATCGTCTCAACTCGCGCAAGGATTTCTCAATCTCAGGATTGAATGATACTAGTTCACCACCCTGTGACCTGTACATAAGAAGAAACTACAAAAAGAATATAAGAAAAGTTTAAGGAACGGAAGTCCCTTAAACTAAGAAAAACTAAATAGAAACAACTAAAAATTGGAACAATTGCCTCCCCGGCAACGGCGCCAAAATTTGATACCCGTCGTTGTGAGCACCAAAAATAAAATTTATAATCTCCTATTAAAACTAACCTAGGCTAGTGGTAACAGGGTCGAACCACAAGGAGGCGATTGTAATTTCTAATTGTCTAATTTAGTCTAAGGTAACGAAAGTGGGGGTTGAATTGATTTGGTCTATACTAATGGCAGTAAAAGACACTAAACTAAATAAACGGATAAAACAAATAAAAGTGGGGGTACTAGGATGGTCGGTTCGTTATAGTTTCGGCGGCAGCATACTAAACAGGTCTAAATCAAACACATGAGGCAGGAAATAAAGAGGTCCTCTCGGTCCACTCTTAACAAATAGCATATTTCGATCTCGCTATAGGTCCCTAATATAACTAATACTAACTTTCGTCCTGAAAAGTGACTAACGGTCTAAACTCTACCTATCTTTCGATCTCAGCATAGTTTAGTCATTTTAATTGGTGATCTAACAACTATCCCTATCTCTCGATCTAATGGGTCGGTCATCTCCTAAACATTCAACTAGTCGCGTGCACTCGATTCGTCGAATAAAGAATTAAAACACTTAAAACGAAAATAAAACCTCACGCGGTTAGTCGATCGACCAGGCATGGCGGTCGATCGACCAACACGCGAACCAGGCCGTGTTCATTATATTGCCGCCTACACTACAATTCCCCTACATCCTAGCATATGCAATTTAGCTACTCATACTAAGAACGATAACGACAATAAAATTAATGAAATTGACAAAAGGATTCATGCTTGAAATAATAGAACAAACGATTAACATAAAACGATGATTACGGTCTCGGGAAACTAACTAGCAATTTCTAAACTATCAATGCAATAAAGATGAATTGGAATAAGAGTAAGTGAATACCGAAATTGCAGAAGGATTGTAACGGAATGATTGAAAGCACAACGAAAATCCAATGCGAAAATAGTTTCCCAAACCCTAATTATTTGATAAACCTAAACTGAATGTAAAGCTAGGTAAAAACTCGATGATAACTGGATGATTGTATCTGTCGAACTAGGTTACGTTATATAGAAAGTATACGTAACATAATTCGTAAACCTAATAACTCATGGGCTTGATAAATCTCGATCTTTTAATTCTCATCTGGAATAGCGTCTTGGTCGATCGACTGAAGTGAGCGGTCGATCGACTGAATAGCAGTGTACAGTAGCCTCTGGATCCCGATAGTTGGTCGATCGACTGAAGGTAGTGGTCGATCGACTGCTTTAGCTGCTACTTGACTTCTATAATCTCGTGGATTTGTCTTTTGGGCCTTGGATTGCGCACCAAGCTCGTTCCTTAAGCGAATACTTCACGTCAAATGCAATGCAGGATACTCGAGGACGGATTTAGCTCGATTTCCACTGGATTCTTCACATTTCTGCAATAATGTACAAAAATACGGAAGTAGACGGAAATAGGGAGAAATGTAGCATAAACTACATGAATGAGCTCTGAAATGCGTGTAAAATGGGATGTAAAACATCATATAAATGACACGCATCACCTTCTTTGTAGTGTGCAAAGGTGTTTCTTCAGATAGGATTCAAAGGCATTCCCGGGAAGTATCCCTGAGATTTGATTATGTGGTTGACCACTAAATTAGAGTAGGGATTGAAGTACAAGGGTGCCAACTCGCTTTCTATGACTTTTATGCCATTGAAGCCCCCAAGTTCATATACTGGATCCGCGAGTACTTGGTTACTTGACCTCTTTTCTATTACCGCTTTGATGGGTGATGAAGTGATCGTCCCCACTTTACCATCTAGTGGGATCTTGATTTTCTGGTGGAGGGTGGATGTTACCGCTTTAGAAGCGTGAATCCAAGGTCTTCCCAGAAGTATATTAAAGGATCCTTCAATGTCCACTATTTAGAAGTTAACCTTTCGTTCAATCGGCCCTGTGGCTATGGTAAGTTTAACTAATCATACCACTTTCCATCGTATACCATCATATGCGCGAACACCTTGGTTGGTAGGGGTCCAATCCAACTCTTTCATGCCTAATTTGTATGTCGTTTTCAAGGGTATGACATTGACTGCCGAGCCATCATCTACCAAAGTCATTGGCACATTCTTCTTCAAGCAAATGACAGTGATGTAAAGAGCCAAGTTGTGATTAGCGCCGAATGGTGGTAAATCTTCATCTGAAAAAGTAATAGGGTTACTTAGCTTAGCTGACTCTTGGAAGACCAAGTTGACCACATCATCGGGTGTGGAGTTATGTGACACATTTAGTTTGGCCAAGGCTTATAGTAAAGCTTGGCGATGTGGGAACGAGCTTACAACTAGTTGCCAGACTGAAAGATCAGCCTTTGTCTTCCGTAGTTGCTTTAGCAAATGGTATTGGTGTGACAACATTGGTATTGGTGATTAGACCATTTGCTATGGGACCATTTTGAGAAACATTTTGGTATGGACGCCCTGAACGAGTAAAGTGGTCTACATCTTGGTCCTCACTGTTTTGGACTATTTCCTCACTGACTTTAACTAGGTAGTAGTCGGTGAGGTATTCATCTTCATCATTGTCGGCCCATATTTCATTGACAGTAGCAAGTTCTCTCAATCTCATGATCTCGGCCTCCAATTGGATAATTTGGTCGATTAATTCATCAACCACGGCTACTACTTCTTGAATTGTAGCATTTCGAGAGAGACTTAGTGGTGCACGTTCTTTGGGTGGTGTATTTGGATCACGTAGGGTTGCCACTACACTTTCTAATTCTGAAACTTGCCTATCCACACTCCCTTTGCCCATGCTATAAAGTCGGTGATGGTAGGGGAAATGGTAGAGTAGTTCCCTTCATCTTCTATTGCATAGATCTCATCTTCGACTGGAGAAATGAGGTGGAACAATCTAAGGTAGATTCTTCACTTGTAATCATCAGAATTCCAAGAGGATTCCGAGTATTGTTAGGCTTGCCTCCATGCGGTATTGGTAGGCGACCGTCTTCAATCATGTCTTGGAGTACATGCTTTAGCTTGTAGCATTTTTCTGTATCATGTCCCTTACCTCTATGATATTCGCAGTACGAATTCTCGTCCCAGGATTTGGATTTCTTTTCTGGTTCAGGTGTAGGGCCTATGGTTTGAAGCTTACCCTATTTCATCAATCTCTTCAGAGCATTGGAGTATGTATCCCCAATGTTTGTGAACTTTCTTTGTGGGATACTCTTCTTTGATGGTTGGAGAAGGTTAACCTCATCAGTCTTGCTAGTAGAGCCGTAAGAACGACTTGTTGAACCTTGATATCCGAGACCTACCATTTTGGACAAGAGCCCTCTACGGATGTCATCTTCGATCCTTGTTCCTAGTACGGTTAAGTCCTTGAAGGTCGTAATGTTTTGGTACCTCAAATGATTTACATAAACGGGCTTTAAATTGTCCACGAATTTTTCCACGAGGGTAGCTTCATCTGGACGTTCGACAAGTTGGGTACTAGTCTTCCTCCACCTACTTAGGAAGTCGGTGAAGCCTTCTTTATCATTTTGGGTAAGAACCTCAAAGGTGCACATATTGACTTGCATCTCGGCATTATCCGCATATTGCTTAGCAAACTCGATCGCGGCATCATCCCAGGTGGCAATATTCTTGTGTTTTAGGGAATAGAACCATTGCTTAGGAATGGTGTCGAGAGATGAAGCAAAGATCCTTAAGAACATCTCGGGTTTAATGCCTTTGATAGACATGTGTTTGTGTGGTTTATAGTATGGAAAGTATTGACAACGGTTGTTAAACAAAAACCCGTTGTCATTACAGAATATATTAACAACGGGTCCATAGTAAACCGTAGTTAAAAAGTATTAACAACGGGTTTATAAATAACCGTTGTAATTACTTTTCACTAACTTTGCGCCAATTTTGCGCCAAATTATTAACAATGGTTGTGCATGTTTGACCCGTTGTTAAAACCTATAACAACGGTTATGGAACCTTAACCGTTGTAATTAATTTTAGTAAAATTAGCGCCATCCGTTCTACAACGTCTTATGGTGATTTTCGTGGATAAGCGTTATTAAAGGGGCGTTGTAGTTGCCTGGATTTGTAGTAGTGTATGGTTGACGTCAATCGATATTTATCCTTAGGCCCAAATAAGAATTTGGACCGTCTAGACGGGACGATTGATCAAATGGGTTGGGTTGGGCCTAGGAATGCCGAATAAACGATCTAGGAAGACCGAGTTATGAAAACCGACAACTGTCTCATATAAACTATTCCCTAACCTTTTTCAAGTTTCACCCTTGGCTACGCGTAAGTATATTATTCCCCAGCAGATTCGCCAAACTGTGGACGCGGGGCCACGGGGGTCGCTCGGGTAGAAAGCGAGCAAGCTTTGCATTTGTGGATCGCCACCAATTTATTGTGGAAAATTGGAAACCGTTCGAATACCTCATGCCATGTCAAGACACAAAGTAGTGACATGAACACCAAGAACTCATTACCCTTAGCATTCTATGTCTAGAATGACTCTCGTGGATGCCAATGAACACGGATGTTCACAGAGATCTGGAGTAAGGGGTGAGGGTACGTATTAGGAAGCTCTTTTGATCGAACACCTGATCCCGCCCGCCTCGATAGCGGCCTCTACTAATGATTAGGGAAGTCATCTATACTTGATATGTTGAAGGTTATATGCATGCAATACAACATCCAATAAATTAATCCTAGCATGTGAATTAATACTAAGTCGATAAACACGTAATTTAGCACTCATTAGGTCGAAACATGATTTAGAATTAATTACATGTGAGATCAAGTAAATAATTATACAATATGATAAATAAATAAATGCAATAATTAAAATTACAATAATTACAACGTGTTAATTGATTTACGTCGAAAATACATTTAAAACGGATGGTTTGAGAAAAGAAAAGGAAAACAAATTAAGGAACATATTATTAGTGATAATACGAATAATAGTTAACTAATACGTAATTAATAAACTAGGTCAAGGCAGAAACGGGAGTTCAGAGACAGAACTCAACCCGGAACAGGCGCAGCAGAGCTGCGTCCTTTGGAAGAGGCGCACCAAACGCAGCGTCTGTTCCTGAGTTCAGTTCTGGCTGTGAAGCCTGAATTGCAAATTGTTAATATTCATTGGTAAATTAATGATTGATTAATAATATTTGACTCGGATAGAAGTAATTTAATATATTATTTACATATGATTGGGTCATAAAAAAAATAAAACATGGATAAAATTAATTAGGACAAATCAAAAAAAAGGTTAATTACGGGATTAATGATACAAATTAACAAACTAGTTAGATTAATTAGGTTATTAATGCTAAACTATTGATGGCAATGATAATAAACAGATGAAAATATATCAAAAGATGAATTTCAGAGACTCAATATTGATGAATCGAACCTCTAAAAACCCGAATTGATTTTAATGACGAAAACACGCAAATATGAATTATAAGTGATTTAAGTCGCGATTTAAAAGATGAATTAATTAATAACGAATTATATGTTAAAGATATTATACTAGAATTATCGTGTCAATGAAACATGAACAAACAAAGACAAAACAAAACAAACAGACGAACAAAAGACGAAGGAATAAGAAAGGAAGCAGGAACTGCGGCAGCCTCAGGAAGAGGCGCAGCAGGTGTTGCGTCCCTTCGAAGAGCCGCCGCAGTTGTTGCGTCCTTTCTCGACGTTTGTCTCCTGTTAATCCGTAAAAAGGGTTGGAACAAGGTTTTATAAATCGGTTTTGAATGTGTTTTCGACGTAAACCTTACAATAATGATTATAAAAATAAAGTACAATAATAAAATATGGGATTTATACCCTCAGACTTACATGTTTGACTAAATGAGATTGACTAAGTTAACGTTTAGTGATGCTTGACTCGAATGTACGACGAAAGTGCACTCTGAGAGGAAATTAAACAAGATTGATTAAGTTGATTGATGTGGACTTGGTCAAATTATTCGGTCATGCAAAACGAGGCTGGTACTCAGAAGGATCCGAGCTTACGTGGTCGAAAGTTCAAGCACGTAGACGCCAAAAAGCAAGAGCGTGGTCTTAGAATGCAAAGGGAGAAGAGAAGGGTGGACACTCGCGTGAGAAATATGAGGAACGAAGCTCCCTATTTATACTAATCACAAGAAGGAATTAGGGTTTCGGAGAAACTTTGGAAGTAAATCTCGAAAAGATTTGAAAATACGCAGAGAAAGGAACTGGGGAAGAGGCGCAGCAGCCACTGCGTCTCTTGGAAGAGGCGCAGCACCTGCTGCGTCCTTTCCCAAGTGGTTTCCTCCTGCGGAAGAAAGATTTCCGCGTTTCTATTATGGAATTGCGGTTTGATCTCAATTTCCGTAATATTTTATATAATATTTCCGGGATATAATTTACCAAAGAGATTAAATGATTGAAATATCCGGAACATTCCAGAATATTCTGACTCGACATTTTAAACGGTTATTAGAAAATGAAGACGGTCTTTGACCCAGACTCCAAATGCACTCTAATTACTGTCAAAACGACCGTATCGACGCGTAGATGACGACTATGAGGTAGACACAAGTGTTTGAGCTATCACTTGACGATAAACTTACGAACTGTCATAAATCATTCCGTGTACCAAACATGCGGCCCAATCATCACCGGGTGGCTTGCGGGAGGTGCAGAAATGAGGTATCTACACTCCCGGAGGTGCCAGGTGTGGACCCCGTCCGAGTCCCTCAACCACCAACAACCACACTAGGCTCCTCTCGAGCCTCTGCGGCCCTCTCAGCTCTAGTAGCCTCAGCAACAGGCTCCTCCTCGGAAGCGTCCTCCACCACTACCTCTAGCACCCTCCCTGAGGTACTGACTGGTCCGGACCTGGCTAAAGACTCCAAGGTCCTCAAGAGCTCCTCCTCCAAGGCCTCACTCCCGGCCGAACGAGCCTAGCGGTCCCCAAACACTCACCTGAAGCCAAGACAAAAACAACGTCAACCGAAATTTCGGCATTACGAGGGCACAAAACAGACAAAGTCCCAAAAACAAAAAACACCTGCAAATACAAAACAAAAACAAACAACGGTAAGGGCAAACCCGCCCAATCCTATCCAGCACAAAAACTCACAAAAAAGACGACTCGCCCTTCTTTTCAAGCAAAAGACAAGTCAAAACAATAGGAAAAAACAAAAACAACAAACCAACACCCTCGGGCCAACACAAGGTCTGCAAAAATAATATTCAACAAAAATATCCCCCCGTCTTAGCCGGGCATTTTACGAAGCTCAAAAAGACAACTTTACGCCAAAAGCGAGCGCAAGCGGGCCAAAATTAAAACTACGGCCACAACATTGCAACGTGACTCGGTCACGCCCCAAGATGACCCAATCTACCATTAAGGTCTATTCTAATCAAGGTGGCTCAGTTTGAATCCAAACAGGCGCTTGTTTCGTCAGCATAAGACCGTCTGATAAGGGCAAAACGCGAAATTTTGCCCCTAGCACCCAACGAAGGCTTAACATAGCAAAGACGGCCTTCCCCGACTACAATGCAACAAAGTGGGGCACACAACTCAAGCAAACAAGCATGACATTGCGAAATGAAATGGTCTCTTGTCTAATTCACGTTATTCGCACCGAGGGAGCGGGAACGCGGTCGAAAATGCAAACTAAAAGCACCCCTATTTTCCTAAACAGGTTTCTAACCTAATGCAAGCATCAATTTCACTGGAAAATGGGCAAATCAAAAACGCCCAAATCAATTTCGAAAATGTTAGGGTTTCGCCCTAATTCAATCAAGAAAAAAGCAAACACATTCAAATGGAATCAAGAGGATTTACATACGTTGAGATGACATAATGATTATAGCACAAATGCAAGCAACAAAAGGGATCAACAATGGCGGTCTTTTGGCGATTTCATATGTTTTGTCAAAGAAGATGAAGGGGAATGAGGAGTTGTTGCTTCTCACGTCCTTTTAAGAAAATAAGGAGAGGCTTCTTTCATCGCACAAAGGCTCGCGCCTCTTTGAGGCGATCCCAGCAATTTTAGCGAAATTTTAGGTTTTGGCCCATATTCACACAAATTCGCTATTTTCACAAATTTCAAATGACGGAATTAAAAAACGTTATTCTCAAAAACAAATAGTATAATAGCGAAATTCAAACTCGCTATTTCTCCCAAATTTCAAACGACGGAATTAAAAACCGTCATGTCCATCACAAATACAAAATAGCGAAATTCAAAATTCTTTATTTTCACAAAATTTCAAAACGACGGACTTGAAAACCGTCATTTTCCTTCACAAATGGCGAAATTCAAAACTCGCTATTTCTCACAAATTTAAAACGTCGGAATTAAAACGGTTATTTCCATCAAAAATACAAAATGGCGAAATTCAAAACTCGTTATTTTCACAAAATTTCAAAACGGCGGACTTAAAAACCGTCATTTTCCTTCACAAATGGCGAAATTCAAAACTCGCTATTTTCCACCAATTTCGAACGACGGAATTAAAAACCGTTATCTTCAAACAAAAACAGGAAATGGCGAAAGTAAAACTCGTTATTTCTCAAAAATTTTAAACGACGGCAATAAAAACTGTTGCTTCTCTTCCCAATTCGAAGTTACAAATGGCAGTAATATAGGCCGCCATTCGCGAGAGCCAGTTCCGAATGGCAAATGGTCTATCTCTTCCCAACACCGCAAAATTCCTGTATAAACACCAAAATTCCCCAGCAGGATATCAGATACCTCCCCACGGAGTCCACTAACAACAAACAACCTCTTGAGATAAGCCAGATAAATCAGACTATTTCCCGCAGTCGATTAGTCGACCTTCGAAGGCTGGCGAGCTTCCACGCACCCGCAACCTGGCTGGCGAGCCTCTACGCACCTTCGACGGTTGACAAGCCTCTACGCGCGAACAAGAAAAAATTCAAGGACATATCCCGAAGATGCCTCAGATATGACTCCTTCTTATGGCTGGCGAGCCTTTATACATAGTCTAACGGACTTTAAATGACCCGCGTTGGCAGTCGACAGACTCTAAACTGTTCCCAACGGCAAGTCCTTGGCTCGAATCCCCGAGTCACCTCCATGTCGCCCTTCCCGACGGCAGGTCCTTGGCCTAAATACTTTTGAGCCGCCTTGACATCGCTTCGGTCTCCGGGTTGCAATCTTCGATTGACCTGGGGGTTGTACTTTGACTTTCGCCCTGTGCAAGCCTTAGTCAAAGTGGGGGCTCTGTAGATACCCAGTATCTGTTGAAACCCCAACAAGCACCTGATGATTATCGGACTACAACATGCTTAGGAATCCCTACGTTTGATCGACGGTTTATATAACTACGCGTTGGAAAACTCAAAAAACGATTTCGAAAACAAAACATTTTCAAAACATTTCAAAAATACCTGTAGTATTTTAAGCACGAATACGGGATCGCAATGACACTAACTAGAGTCAAAAGCGGCACCGGACCAAAAACCGACTCAAAATTCAAATCCCGACTGCAACAACGAGTCAAACCGAGTCAAACACAAAAAACAAACCCACAATGTTTCCATGCTAAGTATACACGGTATACTTGATGGTCAAGTACAACACCTGCAAAACCTAGGATAGATCAAACCACAAATCCAAATGCGTGATAGTGACAAGACAACAAGACCCGCGGACATGCTCGTGCCTCTTCAAGCAGCCCTTGTGGCCACGACACCCAAAATGCACACAACCCCACAATCCTCTATAAATACCCTTCAAATGCCACCATTTGAAGGTATGCGAGAGTCCGCCCCCTATTTTCTCCCTTAAAATTCTAGACCTCGACTTCTCGAGTCAACAAACGACACGTATTTTCGACCTACTGATTGAAAATACGAGCCTTACACATTGTTTGGTACCGTCATCGTACATTAAATCACTTGACTTACCACTTCGACCAACTACACCATCACTAAATCAAAGCAACACTCCATACTATACAAAAACGGTTTTAAATCGTGTTTTTCGACTCATAAGTTTACACTTTGTCAATTCCTCGTCAAGCAACCTAGCATGTAAGTATGAGGGTGCAGTTAATCCTCTTCTTTCATGTTCTTTTTATCTATTCATGTCAAGCTTGCAAAACCTAATCCGACATCAAATATTATCAAAACAATGATAATTATTCCGAGTCCCGTACTTCAGATTCGCACAAAAAATGATCTTAACGACCGTTTCAACAAAAGCGGGTTTTAACACCATTCTACAAACGATCATAAACGTTATTCAACAACCAGGAGACACCCTTTGGGTCGTCGTCTGACTCGCGCCTTAACATGCCTTCTGATTTCCAATTTTCAAACCTGGGCAGACTCCCTTGCATCGCCTGACTCGCGCCTTAACAAGCCTTCTGATTTCTAGCACTCGTCTAAGACGATCCAGACTTCAGTTAACCCGAATACAGGACGGATCAGATTGATGAGTTTACATTTTACACTTTAAAATAATACTTATACGACAAATGGATCGTGTCAAGCACTATAAACCTAACTCTGTAAATGGATGTTTAATTTCCGTCTTGCATGGAAATCAACGTTAAATCCAACTTAATATCAATTACTTGATACTTGAATAAACAATCGACATACCAAATCTCACATGTTAGGTTTAAACTTGTGGATGAGCATTCATGCATTTTACCCCGTTTTATCAACTTCTGCACTTAACCAACCAAGATCGATCAGTAGAGGCCGCTACCACGGGCGGGATTGGGTGTCCGATTAATGGGCTTCTCAATACGTACCCTCACCTCTTACTCAGAAATTTTGGATAGTGGACGACCTTATCCAGGGCGAACGAGAGTCATTCTAGCGATATGATGCTAAAGAAGGATGATTCCTTATCTTTAATACCTATGTCAAGCACCGCTTTTTGCCTTGATTGACCTAGGTATAAAGTGGATTCAAACTATTTCCAGGCAGCCCATAATTGCTTGGTGGCGACTCCGAACATCTCTAGCATCGTTTCGAGACCTTCACCGAGACGAAACCGACCGATCTAAAGTGATCCGGTCAAAAGCATTTCTACGCCGCCGAGCGTGGCTTTCCAACGACTGCATGTCCCCAGATTAGCTTGGCGTGTAGGTGGCCCATGTCCACATGTATTTACATGTCTTAATTAATTGTTATTGGCATGATTATAATCTTTTATGACGTAATTTTCTAATTAGTGTGTGTAATTGGCCTTTAGCCGAGTATGTGTGTCGTGTGGTCTTTAGGGCCGTGCCTTGTTGTGGTTTTTGCCTATTTCACTGGTTGATGGTATCTTATAAGGATAATCGTTATTTACTTGGCATTTTATCGTATTGCATTTGGCATTAACATGTTAATATAATTCGCGTAAAAGGAACTTGGCATTGTTGGCTATTAAGATACTTGTCATTTATTTATCAAAGTGGTTGGATTGTGCAAGGCTTGATTTATTCTGTTTTGGCAACGAAGTTGCGAGATTGGTTGTTATATGGATATGCCAGGCACGGGGATGTGGAAGAGCCGTGGACCTCGGTTTGGATAGGACAGGCAGGGCATGGTGTTCGGAGTTGGCCCTGGACCTGGCATGGCTAGTCCACATGGTGTGGTTGAGCTTGGGCTGAGAGCCTCGGCAACAGACTACTTGTGACATATTGTTAAGACAGTGGCATTAAGACTTCGCATTCATTGCATCGTTTATTTTATATTATTCACATATTGTCCTTTTATTTATTATAGATCATGAGGTTGACTTGTGTGTGTTTATGTGTCTTTTATTACTGTTTCTGTCATGGAAGCAAAAAATAAGCAGGTATAGCTGATGGTTGTGGCTTGGCTGGGTGTGTGTGAGCTGAGATCGGAGTCATCACTTTTATTTATGTTTAGTAGTCGGACTTTACTATTTAGTTATCACTTAATTTGTCGGATTGTAATTTAAATTTTATCTAGTATGACGGTTGGTTGGCCGCGTTTGGCCTTGAGTTTGTAGTCGACTTTGGACAGTTCATTTCACTGTTTAAGTTTCTATTTAAAGTACCTTTGATTCGTAGTTTCTGTACTATTTACCTCAGGCAACTGTGATGGTAACACCGTCTTTTATCTGAGATGTCTAGCTTAAGGCTCTTGGATAAGTGGGAGTGTTACGTAAGTTTCATCAGGCGGGTGATTGTTATGATAAGGCCTGTCGTTTTTTGTATTCGTCTCTAAAAGATAAAATCGAGCTTGATTTAAACTCAACCGTATCACTTGTTGTCTCTTTGTGTTTAAATTTAGCAGCGTGTGCCAATAAGCTCCAAGCTTTTCATGAGGCTTTGATCTACTGTTCTATGATTTTAAATTTCTTTCCTCGCAATGCTCCAAGCTCTTTTTCAAAGGCGAGTATTACTTTAGAGAGGCAAGTTTGATTATTAAACTTCATAATAAAGATATTATTCAAAAACTGGAGGACGTTCGGTAGTCTCTAACAATTAAAAAAAATGGTAAGCGTGTTCTTGTTGACTCTTTGGAAGCAAATGATATTCGAGCAGGGAAAATGTTTGTTTCTTCTCTCCGAAGTCAAGAAGTTGATTCTCCTACCCAAAGTCATCAAAATGCTAGTATGGTGGAGAAGATGGTTCTGCAATTTGTGCATAGTCGAAGTTGTGTTCTGGCACTGCAAGGAAAGGAAAGAACCCCACGTTCTATTCGACTCCTTTTGTTGATCATTGTGTTCCTGTTAGCTCACCAGATGTGCCTATGGATTCCGAGAGTAGCGGTGCGCCTGACGAGACCTCGAATGATACTAATGTACGTAATTCATTCTCCTCAACTAACTCAAAATCTCCTCAAATCAGCTTCACCAACAAGAAACGACCTCATAAGAAACTCAATCTATCATCTTAAGATTAAGATAATTTAATACATGGCAAAAATTTGGGATTCTATCACCCAAGGTCTATGTCGTTCATGAGGGTCCGTACCCTCACCTCTAAAACCATCCTGACGGGAACTCCCCGTGAAGAAATTTATGGGACAGCAAAAGTTGTCACCTCTTCTCCTACAGCGGAGACAGAAAGTGTTAAGTTTGTTGAGTTGGTTCAGGAGGAGGCCATTTTACAGGTTGATGAGAAGACACGTCTCAATTCTGACTCTCCCTATGCTAGTAAGACCTCTTCGGTCCAGTTTAATTTTGTAGCAGTCAGGGATCATTTGCTTAGTAAAGAGGGACGCATTGCGGATCATTGCCATGCTAAAGGTCGAAAGGGTCGTGCTTTTGCTACTTCGAAGAAAAGATCTTTGATTTCTGTCGACGTTTCAACTTCTTTTTGCAAGTATACCCGCACTACTGCTACGGTTATAAGGATGAAGCGGAAGGATGTCCACTTGATCGAGTTTGACGCTCATTACCATCCGCCGTTAAAGAAAAGTCATCGTTTCTCTTCGGTTGCGACTACTTGTAATGTTTCTTCAGTTACTTGGGTATCAAGTAGTTTTGGGATCGCTAATACTCCTTTGGTTGTACTTTAATCGTTTTTATATAACGGTTAATTAAATCATTGTCGGAAAAAAAAAATTTGTTAATGTTGCTTTGCAATTTATTAGTGAATGCTTAACCTCTTTAAGGTAGCTATTTAAAAGACATTTTAATTTAATACAAAATCTTTTTATTTTCCATTTCTAGTCTCAAGAACTAACATACTTAACATTTGCGCCCGATACTATTTTATTGCGTACCATTTGACTTTAAATTTTCTTGGAAAGTACGTTATGCAGTTATATTCAATATGACAGATTCCAGTGGTCACTTGACTACTTGAGTTATCAACTAATCTGGCATTTTCAATTCCATCAGTAAGTTGAATAATTTATAGTACATTGTTTAAGCAAAACTAATTTACTACGGAGTCTGTTAGTCTTTGTTTAGTGTTATATTAGATTAATCATTGTCGATCGAGATTATTAAATGGAGACTAGCGTGTTTGAGTATTTTGGTAGTCGTGATGCAACATGCAACCTCCGATGTCCGTCGTAGCTGTACGTAGTTGTAGTCATGTTAATGACGTTTTTTAATTAATGGTAAAAGAAATTACGACAGATAACGAGTTGACTATACGAAGGCATGAACTCCTTGTATATTATTCTATTTGATGGTTGCGGGGAATTATATATTATTCTATTTGATGGTTGCGGGGAATTATTTGGTTCAACATTGTCTTTTGCTTGCTCCGTTTCCCACTTGGATAACACGATCGTTTAACATGGGTCATGATTTTCTCGATTTAGAGTATTTTTCTTCTCTTCTCTTTGCAATGAAAATGAATTTACAAAGATTTTCTAATAATCATGGCAATGGATACAACAGAAATTATAAAATTAAAGAGACGGAATGCAAAAATCTACTCCCTCTGTCCCGGTCATATGTTTACACTTCCTTTATTTTGTAAGAGAGAAATAAAAGAAATGTAAACATATTACTGAGACGGCGAGGGAATATTGTGAGTCTAGTGGAATTACAGGGTAACCTCAAAGCCTCCTAAGGAGGAATTGCGAGGTCCTGGGTTCGATTCCCTAGATGAACACTTTCCTGGGGACCTGACGCCCGGAGAGGGAATAATCCCCGCGGGAAAGAACTCACATGGTACAGGCGCCTAGCAGGGTGGGGTCCTGTATCCGGGGAGGATCCAACCTCCTCGTCACGGAAAAAAAAAAAAAAAAAATATTAAGAAGAATGTTGAGTGTCTAATTGATAAGTATTGGATTCTATAGAATAAAATTTTATTAAAATTAAAATCAAAGAATCATCTTAAAAAACGTCATATATTTTCCTAAAAATACTACGAGAAAAAGGTATTTTTATTTATATAATTTCTCACTACAAAACAAACTAAATGAAATGAGCATTATAAATTTAGTCAAACAATATATATTAGTTGGTTTGAAAGTCAACCAACTTTTTAATAATTGACCAATCAATATATCATTTTTTATATTTGGTAAACAACATATTTCAGCCGTCTCGGTCATTTGTTATCTATTAATTTCGCCACAAATGCCATTAAAATGAGAAAAATAAGAGAAAATAAAATAATTTAAGGTGCTTTCTCACATGTCTACTTACCTACATCACAAACTCACTTACTCACTTGTGTAAATCTTACCACAAGTAGAAATAAATAACAAATGAATATACCTAAAAAATGGAAATAGATATCAATTTATCGCGATGAAGGTAATATTAAAACAACATATTTGATGTCCATATTAGTATAGATCCCGCGCAGTGCATGTGCGGTATATATATATATATATATATATATATATATATATATATATATATATATATATATATATATATATATATATAATTCTTATTTTACTAGGGTATATTTAAATCAACATCTCTTTAATATTTAATATTTCACTCCATTTTATTTTGATATGAAACAAAAAAAATTGAAATGGAAAATTAATCAAAGAGAATTGAATAAAGTTATAAAATGTGTATTTTTATGAAAACGTTTTTACCATAAAACTAAGGATTTCGTTTTATAATTTTCTTCAATTTCTTTAATGAATTTTTTGTCACGAACCTAATAGTAAGTATGTGTTAAATTATTTTCTAAAGTAATCATTATTGCATTATGAAAAATTTAGTAACTTATAGTCTATAGTTTAAAATCAATATTTTTTTTTTGTTAGAGTGAAAAAGATCGCTGGTTTAGGCCATAGACATAGCTAAAGGATGAGCAATCCTAATAATATTACATTCAACAATGGCTAAGAGAAAAGCAAACAATAAATCTAATAAAACTAACACCGTCTCATGACAAAAGAGACAACTGGTGCGAAGCTGGTAAGATGAGGTAGGAAGGCCACGAACAACTTCATCCAAATCATCAACAATACTATCAACTTCCATAAGCCAACGAGACGAGCTAGGTGCACTTACGCCACAAGAGCGTAGAAAGAAAGGAGGAAGAACGAGTTGAAGCAACTTGTCTTCATTGAAGAAGAATCTTCTACACCGTGGTGATCGGCCCAAACAGTCCAATGATCAACAACCCAAGGAAGCAAGTAAGGAGATAGGAAAGGCAAAAAAGGCCCCCCCGGCCAACCTTACACCAATTACTACCAACGACACCATTGAAAGGCCATTATTCCATATAACATAACTAATCCTATTGGAGAGTCTCCCATAAAGGAAGATTATTTGTAAAAACATGACGAAAATAAAGCCAAACGAATGCATTGAAATTGGAGGAGACCAGCGCAACCGACACACCCAAAACCACGGACCACCCCATATCGACACAACCAGACACACTATCTTTGTACTGATTAAATTAACACAGAAGACCAATTTAAAACCAAGAAGAACAGATGAGGGATGAGAACCGCCTTCCAAACTACTATAACAAGAAAAAAACAACAGCTGCAAAAGACGTACCCAACAACCAAATGAACCAAAAAAGAACCAACTGTCAAAGCCCAACCGAACCCAAACAAACCAACAAACCCAGAGTAGTCAATCAATACCAAGAAAGAAAAGGATAACAGACAAAGGAAAAAAGACCCCACAGTGAAGGGGACATGCAAGACCGAAAAAGACACCCGTTTTACCAAACGACACCTCCAAGGACCACCGCCTCACATGCAAGCAGACCAAGCTAAAAGACAACACTGACAGACAGTCACACACTAGTGATAAAGTAAAGGGACAGATTGATTGGGGGAACGGGGGGATCACCAAATCTGACCCAAAATACAACCACATAGTACAACATCACCGCAACCAGATGAGCTATACTGATCGACACATATAGAGAAACCAAGAACAAGGAAGCCACACTAGCGGTGGGGGAAATGGGGGGATCACCATTGGGTTGGAATCCAGACCGACGGTGACAGGACAAAAGAACGGGGGGATGAGAAAGTCAAAGGGTCAAATGCATGCAAAGCCAACCATAAAAACGACCACCAACACAAACCACTCATCTTGGAGATTGACGACTCAAGACAAACCGGACATACCAGGTGAAAAGAAATGAGACGTAAAAGACGATGACCATAGACAAAAAGTGACCACAGTCAGGACAACATCAAAGTGAGGAGAACGACCTGCACCTTAGAATCTTGTATATAGACAGGAAGACGAGGAAGCACTCGATCCCATCGACAAAGAGAAAAAATTGGTAAATTGAATTAATCAGATAAGGTACTGGTGGTTTGCCGGAGATGAGCGCAATCAAAGCCTGATAGCCTCATCTCCGGCGAAAGATGGTGAGATATTGGGTAGAGGATGGAAGGGTGGCAGCGGCGGTAGTACAATAGAAAATAATGGTTTGGTTTTTTTGGTGGTTTAGAGGGGATTTTCATTTTAGAGAGAAAAAGATGAATGTTTAAATCAATTTTATTTTATTATAATGAAATAAATCATATTTTTTAATTTAATTAAAAGATTAGAGTATAATTATAATAAGATTATATTTTAAGGAAAAGATAATAGTTTAATAAAAGAAAGTTTAATTGTTTCTGCATTTTAGAGGGAAAATTAAGGGAATTTTTACTCGCTCCTATTCAGTCTAATGTTCCTCTTTCTCTAATACAAGTATATGTGATACGAGTATATGTGAGGAGTATTATAATGAAAGAGGAAAATTAGGCTGATAAAAAAGACTATTATTATAGTAGTAAGGGGGATGTTTTATAAGATGCAGTTTTCACTCTAATCCCTATATATTGGTTAAAATATTCTGAAAAAAGGGAAATTTATTCATTTTCCAATTAAGATAACAATTAAGTACTGATCTTAATCAGCTTAATAACGAAACACAATTAAGTATTGATTATTACTCCCTTATATAATTCTCTTTTTGAAACTTACTCTCTTATATAATTTTTTTCGAAAATTACTTCCCTAAAATATCACATTTATCAAATATTGCTCCCATTTAACGACCGCAGTCAATAAAATGAAAATATTTCATTCAAAATTTGAAATTTGGTACTAACTTTTGCTGTTTATGACTATATTGTCTTTAGCCTTATTATATTGAAGAGTTCAACTGCACCGAGATGGAGGTAGAGATTTAAGAAATTAAAGAGGAAGGAGGTGAATTTAACAAATTTGGGAGGAAGAGTTGATTTAAATTAAGCATATAATAAGGCTAAGGGTAATATAGTCATATGAAAGAAAAATTAGTACCAAATTTCAAATTTTGGAGGAAATATTCCTCTTTTGTTTGGCCGAAATCACTGAATGGGAACAATATTTGAAAAGAGTTATATTTTATGGGAGTAAGTTTTGAAAAAAATTATATAAGGGAGTAAGTTTTAAAAAGTCAATTATATAAGGGAGTAATAATCAATTTATCCTATATTTTAAAATAAATGTAATAATGTACATAAAACCAGATACCCCTCACCCAACAATCCTTATTCGCAGCTCCCTCTTTCATCTTGCTAGGCCGAATTTAATTATCTCATTCCCTTGTTTCTCTTCAACTATTCTTTCAAACTAAGCAATGTCTACCAAACATATTTTTGGTCCCAAAGAATACAGTCGTTTTCACTTCATTATCTGCGCCATTATATCTTTAGGTCTAGCAACAGTAATCTTATGGGGATTAGTCTCAATCTATGAGCCTGAAGCTAAGCTACAAAAGTTGAACCTTCGCTACGTTAACGTGAACTACTCGACGGTCTACTTGGAGCTGGAGCTAACCAACCGAAACTACTTTCGGGGGTTTAATCACACTGCCGGCGGATGGATTCAGCTGTTCTATCTGTCGGAACACGAATCCTGGGACCTCGAATGGCATTACAACCCAGTAGAGATCCAACATTTCAGAGAGCCACTAAAGTGGAATTACACAATGAATATCTCCAGTGGTAGCTTAGATTGGTCCAAATATAGTCCATTGTTGAAGAGGCATGAGGCACACTTTTATGTGTCTATGTATATGACTTATAAGTATAAGATCTTGCTTTGGACAACGGAGGCAACATATTATCAATGGTTGGATACTAACGCGTATTTAAACAATAACTTTGATTTGAGGGAGCTTTCTTATTTCAATCAGATCCAGAATTTTACTATCGCCATTGAAACTTGATTTGTAATTATCATTAGTAGTATTATGGAGTTTAATTTGCATTTTAAGTTTCATTTTAATTTTAATTTATTGGTCGTGTACTCATTTATTGATAAGCAAAAATTGACAAACTTGTAATTTCCACTCTTGAAGTCAATAACATTATTTTCATCAATTTTTCCTTTCATCTCCCTTGTCTATTTTCCCATGCATATGTCTTACAAACATTTGGAGCCCATTTTCTCTCTATTTTCTAAAAAGAAATGGATAGACAAGTTCCTATCAATGGTCCGGATCACATTTGGACAACATCTAACAGTTCTAAATTTACGCATAAAGATAAAGGAAAATGAGGATAAAAGGGGAAATTATTATTTAAAGAGATTGCGAGAGGAAATGGAGAGGATCCATTTCCAAACATTCGGGACTAGCCTTGAGCTTGTGCAACCTATGCGACAACACAACCCCAATTTCGTACAAGGCTCCCGGACAACGACGCATGACTCTACTTACTTACATTAAGGCTAAGATTCCAGGGTTAGCTAATTACATAATATGGAAAATAAGATACATGAGATATGTGGGAAAGATACGATACAATAACTAGGAAAAAAACTAGATATTTACAACTAGGGTTGGTGATAATGTTTATTGAGTATTATTTTTTGTTGTTATTGTTTTTTTTTTTTGACATATATACAAACAAATTGAATTGTAGATATATATAAACATGAAAAGATTAGAACGACAATGGATGTATGAAAGATTAGACGAAAAAAAGAAACCGAAGCGTGAATTTGCAAAGGGGGTGAAAGAGTTTATTGAGTTCGTGGAACAAAGTAGTATGTATAAGAATTTTGGTGAAATAAGGTGTCCGTGTAAGAAATGCAATAACAGAGCTTTTAAAGGGAAGAAAGTAGTTCAAGATCATCTTTGGTCGAATGGTTTAATTTTGCCGATAGTTACTATGTATGGACGTAGTTCAAGAAATGCAATAACAGAGCTTTTAAAGGGAAGAAAGTAGTTCAAGAAATGAAATAACAGAACTTTTAAAGGGAAGAAAGTAAGTTATCACTTCGTCATTACTCAATACATTTTTAATTATCAAATTAGATCAAAATTATAGGTAATACATAATTAAAACATTTTAATTTCCTACTATATATAGGGCATTTGAGACACATATCAAACTCACATTTGCTGATGTCACGTCCTCTGATGATGTTTGGATCAAACATGACAAAAGTTATCTGAAATGGTTCCAAAATTAAGTAAGTAATACGTTTGCTTCATACTCATATACCAATCCATTTATTTTGTTTGTCCATATCATTAGTTATGGAGAATAATATATATATATATATAACACCTTAATTAACATATTGTTTTATTGATAGTCTTATAGATTAAAGGATCCTTTAATAATAGCTCTAGCATTAGGTCCTAATAGCAAGGTGAAGACATGGAGACGATATTCTATCAATGGCTATAAATTTCGAGCTTATAAGGAGCGAGTTGATCTTTCGAAAGCTAACTCAAGTAATGGTGTTTGTGTGAATTCTACAGAAGGGTTGAACTACTACGGAACCCTAAATGAAGTAATTGAGCTTGCTTATTATACCGAGGAAAGGGTTTATAGGGTGATATTGTTTAAATGTGATTGGTTTGTTAATTCCCAACAAGGACTTAATATCCATAAGGTATACGAACTTGTAGATGTAAATGAGAAAAAGAAGTTTCGTGGACATAACCCATTCGTGGCAGCTTTTCAAGTCGATCAAGTTTGTTATGCTCCTTATCCAACCACTCAGAAAGGTAATCAATGGTCTGCGATTTTTAAAATCAAGGCAAGATCACATGTTGATGCTCCTGTTGACGAAATTGTCTTCCAAGAGGATATGGTTGTCAATGATCACGCATCTTCACCAATTTTGGTGGAAGTGTCAGAAACTGAAGATGAATATGAAATGGTTGTGGAAATGGGTGAAAGGGAATATGACGGGGATGTCGGAGAAGAAGAGGATAATGAAGTTGAAGTTGAAGAAAATAGAATAGAGGAAAATGGGGAAGAAGAGGAAGAAGTCGGAATGCTTTTTTCAGATGATGAACCTCTTTTGAATCATAGTGATAGTGATAGTGATGAGTGATGGGAGTTGTTGTAATTTTACTATATTAATGTATGAATTTTAATGAAATAATTTTTATGTATGAATTTTAATCATTCAATCAAATTGAAGCATTTTAATCATGACACTTCATTTTTGTTGGACTAACAATTTTTTTTTGGGAAAATGTAAGCATTTCATTGATGAAAATATTAGAAGTCCCACTATTACATCACACTTTAGAAGACACATACAATTTTTGGACTAACAATTTGCGTTGTTAAATTATTTATTTATTATATTTTTCATGACATTCCAATTTTTTGGACTAACAATTTGTACTAACGATTTTTATTGGACTGACAATTTGTATTGTTTATAATTAGCTTATGGCAGGTTTCATTCGAAAGTTGATAGAGAGCGGTAGTAGGGGAGGTCACCGTGACAAGGAGAACGAAGAGGTTAATGAAGATGACGAGGTTGTTGAGAATTTAACACCGGCACAGGAGAACATGCAGATCATTCTCTCGCAAGAACAAGAAGGTGGTAAATGGTAAGTGTTCTAAAATTTATTTTTATCTTTATGAAATATATATCATTCAAATAATTTTATTTGAATTTTCAATATATGTTTGTTTTAATTTTCAGGTGGAGTGACAAGTGTGTTAAAGCATATGTCAGTTGGTCGTTCACTAATAACATTTCAGATGAAGAGTACTTCACCAAATGGAGTGAGGCGAGCCATGCGCAACGCTTGAATATGTGGAATTGGTTTAGGGTAATTTAAAAGTTACCTATTATTTACTTTACGTTAATAATTTTTATTTTATTTTTTTTAATTAAAGTCATCTCTTCTATTACTAATTAAACACTTGTTTTTGAAATAGAAACATGTGAGGTCCGTCGATGAAGGTGATGACCCTAAGCATGAATGGCAAAAGGCGGTCACGAGGCGGATTACCAAGATTATTAATGAACTCAAGTATACAAAGAAAAAACCATTTTAGGTCCCGCTCTCTTGGTGGGTGAATCTCAAGGCTAGAGAAGAAAAAGACCCTGAATTTGCCAGAATTTCTAAAATAAACACGGCAAATAGAATATCGGGTGCTAAAGACGGGAAAGCACTAGGCACCCATACTCTAGGCTGTAAGAGTTGTTCCGATGGTTTCAAGGAATTGGTAAGTATTGTATTTATTATTTTCACAAATTGGTTAGAATTACTGATTGCCGAATATAATCAATTTATGTTTTTATGCTACTTTCAGGGTGAGTCGGCCACACCCTACAAGTTGTTTCAAAAGACCAAGAAAAACAAGAAGGGGGAGTGGGTTAATCCTCGAGCTGCTAAGACCGACGTTTATGGATGGTATTCGATAGTGTATGGAGTTACGGTCGAGAGGCTATAATGTAGTTCATACGTTATCGTGAGGCATGTGGTGAAGGTAGGCATAGTTGGTGGAGTTAGTGTTAGGAGTTCACGTTTTATAGGTTGGGTTTGAACTTCGGGGACGAAGTTCGTTTGAAGGAGGGAAGACTGTAATACTACGGTTATCTGTACTGTTGGGAACTCTATCAAGTAAGGCATACTCTGTCAAGTAAGTAAGTTTTGGTTTCGAAATAGTGTTCTATCTGATGGGTACTCGATAAATTAAGTGGGGGTACTCGATCGAATATGTGTCACTCGATCGAGTAATTGACTCACTCGATCGAGTAAGTCGAGTTATACGGGTTTTGCGGGGTTTGACAGTAATGCCTGAAAAGGTTATATAAAGATTTCCGTCAGTTTTATTTTACCTTTCCACTTTGTTTTAAAACCTTCACAAAAGAAAAGAAAACTACGTTGCATTATTCTCTCGCATTTCTATCAAATCCTAAGTGTTAGAGTCGTCGGATCGTTTTGTTCTTTACGCCGTTGAGACCGTTATATTGTGGGTAAGATCCTAGTATAGTTTTTATATCGTTTCTTTCATTTTGGTTAAAACCCTAATTGGGTAAATTGGGGGTTTTGGGAGTATTGTGATTATTAGATGGTGATTGTATGATTGTATGTTTGATAGAAGGTGATTTCGTTAAAGAACGGTTTTGATTAGCTGATTGTGACGATCTTGGTGATTGTTTTCCAGGTAGGATTTCCTACTCAGTTATTGGTCACATATATGTTGGTTGGTTGATTGATTATTGGTGGTTGTTGATTAATAACATTTGTCTATATCGTATTGGAATTGGTGATTGTTGATTTTGTAGTTTGGTTATGATTGTTTGTCTGTGGTTCTCGAGGTGCGTCCTCGGCTGAGTGGAGTCACCTGCGGGAGTGGATTCACGCCCTTGATTCGCCCTCTGTGGAACCCGCGACATAGGGGATGTGAACATTAAGGAACATGGGTTGTCGCTCGAATGAGAAGAGCGGGGCTTAGGTGGGAACGACAGCGGTCCCCCACTGGCGGCGAGGCATATCTGTTGTGACGGGTATTCTGGCAGGACTACACACTTTAGTGTTGTGACGGAGTTTGGGTAATGTGCGTGTTGTATCTTATATATTGTGTTTTTTGTAATTAGTAACTGACCCTGTTTAAATGTTTCAAAAACTGTGGTGATCCATTCGGGGGTGGTGAGCAGTTGTTTGACAGATATATCTTGGATACACGCGAGATCTAGCTAGGGATGGAGTCATCACATATCAGAGTATTTAGTCTTCCGCTGTGTTTTTTAAGACAGTGTCACTTAGTTGGTTTACAGTTTTGAGAACAGTTGTATTTAACTTTACTGTTTTGGTTGTGTAATCGTTAAACTTAATTATCTAAAGTATGTTCTTTTATGGTCAATTTGATATATATTGACTCGGGTAACCGAGATGGTAGCACTTCTATGCCTAAGATGGTCTTGGTAAGGCATCTTGGTGTATGGGGGCGTTACAGTTGGTTTCCAAGTCATCCAATTCTCTCTCTCAAGGGTCGATTTCAAACTCAATATTGAAGGCATCCTGCATCGGTTCTCCCTCTCGGGTTCAACCTAGGTCGATAACTAGTCTAAATGAGGTGGTATTACTCCCAACCTAATTGATGGTCACCAATGGTCAAGAGTCAAAAGTCATCACGAACAACAAATAAGACTATAACAAGTAAAATCCTCCAATCTTCCCTAACCAACACTCCAACAACTAATGAAAATGGAATTTATTCAAGTAACATACACATGTCGGGGTTAAATCGAATCCTAGCTAGTGAAAATACTACTCACTAGTCATACTTAAATTAACATTAAACATATTACCACTACTCTAATCACAATATTAAACATAGTGAAAACAATAAAAATTAAAATTTTAAAGTAAACTAAACTAAACAATTTTAACAATACCAATATGAAGGGATCTATAACGATTTTCAACAGATTTGAATTACAGAATTCTTAAGATCTCATGCATGTTAAGTATTAAGATTAAATAAAAGGGGTGATTAGCAAACTTACTTGGATGCGGAAGAATTCCAATAATATGCTAATAATAAGAAGTATATAAACCCAAATTGCAGCTGCTTGAATAATAGTATAATCTATGAGACCGTCTCACAATAACGCCCCAAGTGTTGTGCCTCTACCGGTATCTGATACGTCGTCAGGTACCAAAAATAAATACCTATTACTACTAACATAAGTCAGTGGTAATTAGGGTCGATCTCCACAGGGAGATGAGAAAAATGTCAGCTTAATTAAGTGCGTCAAGGTAACCAGCTCTCGGGGGTTTTTAATTGTTTACTCTAATCTAATAAGGTCAAAAGAGAGAAAGAGAGCAAAAGAGTATAAAGTAGACAAGCAGAGAGGAAGCATCTAAGACAGTCGGTTCACCATGATTCTCAAGAAATGTAATCTAAGGTCTCAGGACAATGCAAATTCAATCAACAGGGCAATGGATTTCTTCTTCCGGTCTCAATCCGCCCTAAAACACTATTAGCTTAGCTTTCGCCCTCATTAGAGTGCCCTAATGTTCGCTACAGGTCTTACCTTTTCCAATCTTCTAATCTAGGTCAAGGTGTACCGTGATTAATTACCTATTTGCGTCGAGTCAAATAGACAAGAACAGTTATATGTAACGATTAACAACATAGATTAAAACTGCATCGGACCTAATCACTTAATTCACAATTTCCTTAAAATCATGGCTTCCCTATGTCCTAGCAAGGGAGAATTAGCTACGCATAATCATTGACCAAGTAATAACAATACATAAACCGCAGAAATTCGACATAACAAAAGGTATGGAAGAGAGAAATAACAATAGAGATTAAAGGGAAGAATAGGAAACAAAACAAGTAATTGATTATAGATCAAGAGTAGAGTAGAGTACCGATTACAAGCAATAATAATCTGTAGTTAGGGTTCAAGAACAAGGTCTAAGAGAATAGAGAGAAAAGTATCCAGGGAAGGAAAAAGGAAGAAGAAGCCGGAGTCTCATACTGCCGTCATACTTATATCTAAATACAAAGCCCAATCCCGAAAATAGTCTAAAACTCGCATAAAACAAAAAGTCTCTCGATCGAGTGAAATGTAACCACTTGATCGAGGATAATTCTTGAAAATCCTTTAGATCGAATGAAGATGGAGTTCGATCGAGTACTCCTTGTAACAACTATCTCGATCGAGTAACAGCAAAGTTCGATCGAGTGATTCTTAGTGGATAAAGCATTCGATGGACCATATAGTGTAACAAAACTGGTCGATCGAGCTATATTAGCACGTGTGGACTCCTTGGCACCTTCCGAGGCTACTTCACTCATCTCTAAGTGAAAGATTCTGGGCTCCGATTCCTTATTCTCCAAAATGCATGCGAATAGGACAAGTTTAGGCTCGATTTTGCTCCTTTCTGGTCTGTACCTGCAATTTACACAAGAGAAACCAACGTAGACCATTCAGGGGCATTTGATGCTAGATGCCACGTAAATGACACAGAAATGCGTGTAAAAATGAGGTAAAAACCTTATATAAAATACACACATCTCTAGATACCCAGTATCTGCTAAGACTCCAACAAACACCCGATGATTATCGGACTACAACATGTGTTGGGATCGCAGCGTTTGATCGACAGTTTGTGTACAACTTTACGTCGGAAAACTTAAAACGATTTCGAAAACAAACCATTTCAAAATATTTCAAAATACCTGGAGTGTTTAAGGCACGACGACGGGGTCGCAATGACACTAACTAGAGTCAAAACCGACACCGGACCAAAAACCGACTCAAAAATTCAAATCCCGACTCCAACAACGAGTCAAACCGAGTCAAACACAAAAACCAAAAATATCTCAAGCCTTCTACCTTAAGTTTTCCCAGATTCATGTTGGTCAAGTACCAAACATGTGACTACAAAACCTAGGATAGAACAAATCATGATTGCGTTTGTTGTGATAGTGACAACACAACTCGAAGTGCCGCGATTTGGCTCGCGCCTCTTTCAGCAGCCCAGGTGGCCACGTCGCTCAAAACTCACACAACCACTCATTCTCCTATAAATACCCCTCAAATGTCGCCCATTTGGGACTTACGCGAGTGTCCGCCCCCTCTTTTCTCCCTTAAAATTCTCGACTCGACTTCTTAAGTCACAATCCGACGCGTATTTACGACCTACCGATCGTAAATACGAGCCTTACACATTGTTTGGTACCGTCATCGTGCATTAAATCACTTGTCCGATCACTTTGACCACTACACCATCACTAAACTTTTAAAACACTCTTTTACTTACCAAAACGGTTTTAAACCGAGTGTTTTCCGATCAAACAAGTTGTTACACTTACGTCGGTCACTCGCCATAACCAAACATGTAAGTATGAGGGTGTAAAAATCCTCTTTTATTATGTTTTTATTTTTTTCATGACTTTAACATGCTAAAACATGCATAACATGAACCAAAACATGGAATAAACGAGTCAAAACCGATTTTTGGTCTGAGGCAGAAACCCCTTAGGTCGCCAAATGGCTCGCGCCTAAATGGGGTACTCAGACCAGAGATCAACCGTGTTTGTTCTCGTCATTTCCCTTAATCAACTTTCATATTTGTAATCGGTTTTCACCATTTCAAGTATTTTCGAAACCTTTTTGTTTCATTTCACATGTTTTAACCATGAAGCATTTTTCACCCTTGGTTCTTCAGACCATGACGGTTAAATCCGTGTTTCGGTGATAATATTTGGTTAATGACATTTAAAAGGTATTTTAAAGCCTTTTATTTCATTTCTTTACATTTTTCAAGCAAACATATTAGTCACCAACACGAAATCATCCTTGGTTCTACATACCGTGCCGGATTTCAACCCGGGTACGATGACGAGTATCGACTAATTACATTCAAAATGGACTCAAATCAATTAGTCCATAACCATTTTTAAAACTATTCATGTCAAGCTTGTCAAATCGGACCCGACACCGAGTATTATCAAATAATGATGATTATTCGAGTCTAGTTCTTCAAATCAACAAATGACTATTCAACCCACATTTGCAAATCGGGTTCAAATACCCTCAAGCAGGCCTTTTATTTCTCATTTTCAAAACTAGAGGGAGGCCCCTTACACCGCCGGCTGGCTCGCGCCTCTTGTAGCCGTCTGGTACAGGGCCTGTTCCCTTCCAGCATTAGTCTAGGACGATCCCGACTCCGGTTAACCCGGATATAGGACGGATCAGATGACTATTCAACCCACATTTGCAAAATGCCTTACTAAGACAAATGGATCATGTTATGCACCCTAAACCTAATACGGTAAATGGATGTTTAATTTCCGTCTTGCATGCAAATCAACCATTAATCCAACTCGACATCTTATACTTGATATTTGGATTAAATCAACCGACTTAGAAAGCTCACATGTTAGGTTTAAAACATTGGATGCGCATTCATGCATTTAAACCGTTTTATCAACTTTTGCATTCAACCAACCAAGATCAATCAGTAGAGGCCGCTAAACGCGGGCGGGATTGGGAGTCTGATTAAAGGGCTTCCCAATATGTACCTTCACCTCTTACTCAGAAACTTTGGATAGTGGACGACCTTATCCAGGGCGTACGAGAGTCATTCTAGAGATAGGATGCTAAAGAGGGACGATTTCCTTATCTTTAGTACCTATGTCAAAACGTTGCTTTGTGCTTCGATTTGACCGAGGTATAAAGTGGAATTCGAACGGGTTCCAGGCATCCCACAAATGCTTGGTGGCGACTCCGAACATCTCTAATCATTTCGAGACCCTTACCGAGACGAAACCGACCGATCTAAAACGATCCGGTCGAAAGCATCTTTACGCCGCCGAGCGTGGCTTTCAAAAAGACCGATGCCGTTGCCCACAGATCGGCTGGGCATACGCAGGTGGGCCCATGTCCACAACATCAAATCTCCCCAAACCAAACCTTTGCTTGTTCCCAAGCAAACTATGAATGCAACTAAAGACAACTAACGGAACGGGACCAACTCATAAGCTACAAATCATCCACCCAAACCAGTTTAATGCAACAACTGACAAAGTAGCAATAGGTAAGTGCAAACGAGTTAAATCAATGCGTCAAACTACTGAACCGTCGACCGTGTAAGACTCAATGATATCGGACTCTCACGGGTCGCTCATCACCCAAATTAGGCACCGGGTGAGTATATAAGTAAGAGATAGAAAGAAGTAAAGATACTCACCTAACTCGACCTACAAGAGGATGCATGCAGTCTAACATGAATAAAATCTCTACAACCGTACATATGAATTCCAACCAGCTAATGACCAAGACACATGCCGAGGACTTACATTTGGGTAAGCGTGGTAATGGGTAAGAAGGGGCTATAAGTAATTTGGAAATGTGGAGTTAGTAGCCAAGCCAAGCAACAACGGATCCAAATTAGAAACACTTTCCAACTTCATACTCAATATATCAATACAATGCAAACAATGCTAATTTGGAGCACACAACTTACTATCACCACAATATCGTCAACTCCCCATAAGATACAAATAAAACATAGGAGCGTAAATCACTTAAATAGTATTTCTTAGCTCATGATTTTTTATAATCTTTCTTTTTCGTTTTTTTTCTTTTTCATTTTTCACGACCTTTTCTTTTCATTCATATTTTTCTTCATTCCCTTCAACATTTCCACCAACTTCTCAAACCAAATATGTAACCATATTACAATGAAACATTCCCAACAGCTACTATTACTAGCTCGGCTAGGGTAGGCAAAATTATAGATTATAGCTTTATAGGACAAAATGGGCAATTTGGCTATATGGAGCTCATGGGTAGAATGAAATAAAGGGAACCACCTCTCCTAGCATGTGTCACCAACCACAGACCGAATGCATATAAGTATCAAGCAGACTGAATTCATGTTTATGCAAATTTGATGTTACATGCCTCATAGAGAGTACTACGCACATCCTATATAAAACTGGTTATGAATGTCACCAGTTTATTAAGCTCTAACCTTAGAATATAAATGTAGCTTGCCAATATATGAGTCAAGTCTATTCATTCAGATAAGAGTAAAACAAAACTCGTAGATTATGCACATTACCATGCCAACAGAATGTCAAGAATATGCAAGGTAAGGTTAAGGGACTCAAAATAGCGTAGAAGGTCAACATTCCGACTCAACCTAATTGCAGTAATAGACGTGAAATTTTTTGATTTTTTTGAATTTTTACGGTTTTTATTTGTGAATCAAGACAACAATGCATGCGAAAATAAAGAAACATGCAAACTGAAATGCAACAAAACATGCAGACACAGATATGGATGCATACCTCTCCAAACCAAACTGTAGAATGTCCTCATTGTACCAAAAACAGGGAAAGAAATGCAAACTAAAGAGGAAAGGAGAACGGGAGTCGAAAAACATACAAGATGACGTAAAGAACGGACCTCCCCAAACCGGCCATGAACATGGGCGGTCACGTATAGCCTAGTAGCGTCGCATCAGGTGAGATATTGTAGCAGAACTCGATCGAGAAAGGCAGAGAGGTTCGATCGAGTAGCTAAGGTGCCAGAAATGCTCGATCGAGGAGATGTGATGCTCGATCGAGAAGTATGTATTTGCAGGGATTCGATCGAGCAGGGCAGACGTTCGATCGAGAGGAAAAACCAGCAGAAGTGCTCGATCGAGTGAGAAAACCACTCGATCGACCCAATCACCTGCAAAATCGCAACACAAGGAGCACAAAACTAACACGAGTATCTGTGGACAGCGGGCCGCCCACGGGGGCGCTTGGTGAGTGAAGGGGGCTCGAAAACAAGCGTTTGCATTTTGTATGGAGTCGCCACCAATTTTTATGGGAAATTGGAACCGTTCGAATACCTCGTGTCATGTCAAGACACAAAGTAGTGACATGAACACTAAGCAATCGTTACCCTTAGCATTCTATGTCTAGAATGACTCTCGTGGATGCCAATGAACACGGGTGCTCACGGAGATCTGGAGTAAGGGGTGAGGGTACGTATTAGGAAGCTCTTTTGATCGAACACCTAATCCCGCCCGCCTCGATAGCGGCCTCTACTAATGATTAGGGAGTTTATTCGTACTTGATATATCGTCGGCTATATGCATGCAATGCAACATCCAATAGATTAATCCTAACATGTGAAATTAGCTAAGTCGGTGAACAATTAATTAGGCAAACAACTGGGGTCGAAGTAGGATTTAATGTAGATTTACATGTGGGAGCATACAAATGATAAAAGCGATACACTAACGATGAATTATAATAAAGAGAAAATACAATAATTACATTGAGATAGGCGATCTATGTCGAAAATACCTTTAAAACGGATGATTTAAGAAAAAGAAATAAAAGAATAAAACACGACAGATCAGAAGGTGATAATACGGATAATAGTAGGTTAATACGTAGCTAAGTAAACTAGGTCAAGGCAGAAAAGGAGTTCAGGGACAGAAGTCATCCTGGAACAGGCGCAGCAGACACTGCGCCCTTTGGAAGAGGCGCAGCAGTTGCTGCGTCTGTTCCAAGGACGAACTCTGGCTGTGAAGCCAAAACTGCAATTGTTAACGTTTATTGGTGAATTTAATGGATTGATTTAGATTACTTAGTCGGATGAAAGTGATTTACAGATTATTTACATATGATTGAGGGTCATAAAATAGCAAACACGATTAAGACGGATAAGACGGATTATTTACGTGAAGGGTCGATGTTAATGAAGGATTAAACAAGCGAATAATTAACTAAACATGATGAATTAACGACGGATTAACAATGAACATGATAAAAATATATCGACAATGAATCCCAGAAACCCAATACGAACGAATTGAATCCCTAAAACTTGAATTGAACTTAATGACGAAAACCCGCAAATATGAATTACTTGGGATTTAAGTTGGATTAGATGAATTAAACATGTGAATGGATGATGAAATATATGACACAATATACATGCTAATTATTATGATTTTATGACGGAGAATTAACAGACGAACAAACAAAACAAATAAATTTGATACGAATTGCAGAGGACGGAGGAAGAAGAAAAGAAGCGAGGAATCTGCGGCGGCCTCACAAAGAGGCGCGGCGATCTTGCGCTCCTTTGAAGAGGCGCGGCGATTCTTTGCGTCTTTTTCTCGGCTCGTCTGTCTCATCTTGGAAATCCAAAAACGAGTTTTGAAGACGGTTTTAGGAATCGGTTTTAATGAGGTGCTTTCGACATAAATCTTACAACGGTGATTACAATAAAATAAATAACAATAAATAAAGAGAATTAATACACCCTCAGACTTACATGTTGACGGAACGAGATGAACTAAGAAGATCGATTAGTGAATGCTCGACGCGAATGCAAGGAAAGAGTGCCCTCGTGAGAGGAAAACGATTTAACAAATTGATTAATTAGATTGATTGAGTGTAGTGGTCAAATTGGTCGGTCATGCAACGGAGAGGCTGGTACCCGGAAAGATCCGAGCTTACGTGGTCGAAGGTTCAAGCACGTAGGCGCCAATTAGTAAGAACGAAGTCTAGAATGCAAAGGGAGAAGAGAAGGGCGGACACTCGCGTGAGAAATATGAGGAACAAAGGCTCCTATTTATACTAATCACGTGAAGGAATAGGGTTTCGGAGACTCTTTGGAAGTGAATCTCGGAAAGATATAAAAAAGAGACGTAAATCATGCAAAGAAGGGCACGGGAAGAGGCGCGGCGCCAGCTGCGTCTCTTGGAAGAGGCGCGACACTGCGTCTATTCCCGAGAGGTTTCCTCTGTTTAAGAAAGATTTCCGTGTTTAAGTTATGGTAGGACGGATTCAATTCGATTATCTTTTGAATATTACGGGATATTATTTGCCAAAAGATAAAATTTGAGAAATATGGAATAGAAATATCCGGAATATTCCAGAACATTCTGACTCGGGATTTTACAGCTATCAGAAAATGGAGACGGTTTTTGACCGGACTCGAATGCACTCTAATTACTGTCAAAACGACCGTATCGGCACGTAGATGACGACTAAGAGGTTGACATTAATTTTTGAGCAATCACTTGACGATAATCTTATGAACTGTCACTAATCGTTCCGCGTATCAAGCATGCGGCCCAATCATCACCGGGTGGTTTGCGAGGGTGCGAAACGAGGTGTCTCTGAGCCCCACTTTGGCGAGGCTTGGACAAGGCGAAAGTCAAAGTATAGCCATCAGGTCAATCGAAGATTACAACCTGACGACTATGGCGACGCGAGGCGGCTCAAGGGGTCTGAACCAAGGACCTGTCGTCGGGAACATTTTAGAGTCTGTCGACTATCGGGGAGGGTCGTTTAAAGTCCATTAGACTACGTAAGGAAGCTCGCCAGCCATAAGAAGAGACCATACCTGAGATTTAATCGAACTTCGCGGGGAATAAGAGATATTGAAAACAGCAGGACGTCGGTAGAAACTGCTGGGGAAAATCCGCTTGCGTCAGTCTTGAGCGAATTCTGGCGAAACTTGGAAGTTGAATCTGCTTGCGTCGGTCTCAAGCGAACTCTTGTTGGGGACATATCGACGACGAGGAACATCTTGATCGTCGTATGGGAAACCTTGAATGAGCAGTACTGCAAAATACTACTGCGCCGGGTAAAATGATTTGACGACTAGGAACATCGAATCGTCGCGAAAGAAAGTCTCGAGCGACGATCTTTGCAAAATACCATCGCTAGACAAAAAGGTTGAGCAATCTGCGAAATCTTTGCTGTGCGGGATAAATCGAACTCGGACAATCTGCGAAATCTTTGTCGCCTTTGGATAAAATGCGGGTCGGAACGAAAGGAAATCGTCGAAACGGACCAAAGTGATAAAATGTCATCGAGGAAGAGGCGCACCAAAGATGGGCCCACGAATAACGAACTCATAACGGATTTTTGAAAATCCATCGGGAGGGAAACAAAGGAAGAGGCGCAGCAAGAGCTGCGTCTCTTGGAAGAAGCGCGACACTGCTGCGTCTTTCCCAATTCAATGCATTCCGCGTAAAAACGCGAAGTCAGAAGGGTTTCATTTCATTATTTCGAAACACAAATCCTTCAATTTCTCTCTCAAATCTTCACCATTTCCGTCAAGGTTGGATTCAAAAGCTTGCTTAAAATATGACTAATCGAGGTATGTGTTTTAATCTTGCATTAATCTTCCATATTCGTTGAATTTTGAGTACGATAAGTAGGGTTTTCGACCCAATTGATCGAAAATTTGGGGCTTTTCCCCCAAATGGATTTGTCTTGCCAAATAGTTGCTAGAAATGAGTAGTAGGCAATGTTAGGAACATAACCATGTATTTACTTTGAATTTTCATCGAGTTTCGAGCCCTTGAGCGAATTTTGAGACGGTTTCACAGCTAGATCGAAAATGGCTTCGAAAACGGCCTTAGGATTGCCCATTTGTGATGAAATTTGATATTCGGGACCCTTGGGTGATGGGTAAACTTCCTGTTATCTCGGAATTTTGGTTGGTGACGGCCTTTGCAGGACACTTTTTAGGGCATAATCGTCATTATAGCGAAATCTTTGCCGAATTTTCGACTCGAACTCGGAACTAGACTTTGACTTTGACTTGACTTGACCCAATTTATCACATGAGCGATTGAATTGGTGAGAACATGGCCAAGGATGGCCAGGAAGGATAGCTTCCAGGGCTCCGGAGGCTCGAAAACTGCTTAACAAGGGCTTGTCGTCACGTGACGCGGCCTAAACTTGCTTTAATGTTGCAGGTGATGCTGCTTCTACTTCCGGGAGGACTCCCATGGAGGTAGACGCCAGTGCGGTTGAGGAGGCTTTGGAGCGGGCTTTCACCGACGCGGTGATGGGCTGCTGCGAGACGAGGTTCTGAGGAGGAGGCTGGCGAGGAGGAGGAGATTCCGCGACGGGCCCACCTCGGACGAGGGGTCGTCGGTGAGAGGAGCTCCGCGTGGGGCTGAGACACAGGAGAGCGAGGCACCTTGTGTGGGCTGCGAGAGGGTCACCCGTCCTACGGGACGGTGAAGAGCTTGGTAAATAGGAATTCCCTAACTCATTACTTATCCTCTTTCTTTTTTCCAAATTTCTTTCAAATTTATTTCAAAACTAAAGATAGCTTTATTTCGAATCATAATAGGAGGCCGGGAATATCCGGTCGTTCTCGGGGTATACGACGGCGATGGAGCACTACGAGCGGCTGTCGGAGGAGGAGAGGGCCATGATCGAGCGTGGAGCGTTCGGTCCTCTGGTTCAGGTCTGGAGGGATATCGTGAAGAGGAAGTTGCGGGCCAACCTTAGCCTAGTCCGCGCTTTCTTGGATCGATTTTGGGATACGACTTCCACGTTTCACCTGCCTTTTGGTGAGGTGGGGTCACCTTGGAGGATTACGGCATGATTTACGTGCAGTGCGGGAGGATGAGGAGATGGTGTGGCGGAGGGCTGGCATGAGCGGACTCGGCCGAGGCGAGGAGGTTGATCGGTGGAACACTGTCGCCGAAGGGCTGTTGCGGTGCGGGTTTGGTACCCAGTACCTATGTTCGAGATTACTTTGCGGGGAAGACCCCGGCATCGGTGGTGATCGATGGGAGGGAGACGGCTCCTCCTCCTTGTACAGCGGAGCAGAGGGCTCGTCTGTGGCTTTGGTGGTTCTTGTCTTCGATTTACCTCGGAGACAAGGGTGAGTGTCGACGAAGCTTCTTCCCTTTCTTGCTGACCTGAGCTCCCTAGGGCGTTGGGACTGGGTCACTGCTGGTTTTGCGGTCCTCATCCGCTTCATGAGGGCCATGGTTCGCCCAGAGTTGATGGAGAAGGGGACTTCTCCTGGCGCTGTCGGACACAGGCTATTCTTTGGAGGTATGAACCTTCCTTTAGATCAACGTAAATTCCTTTCTTTTATCAAAGATCGTCACGACCATTTCGCTCTACGGGCGTGGGTGTACTCCTACTTTCCGGGCCTCGCGCCCAAGAGGACGGAGCCGTTGGAGAGGGCCTATCCCGTGGTGAGGGATTGGGTCATGTGTTGGACGAAGAGCAAGCGTTCTTCTCACAACGTCTACCGGCGGGACGTGAACGCCCTTGGTGACGTGTGAGTATCCCGTTTGTATGTATTCACATCTTCTCATACTTTGTTTTCAATTGATCCTAGAAATGACCTTGGCCTTCACATTGTTATAGTGGGTGCCCGGACCTTGGGCGGAGTACGGCTGGAGCGCCTCCTTTCGTTCTTTGAGGTCCTTCGACCTAGGAGCTGAGTCGGCTATTCTTTGTGGACGTCGATGGGTCCGGTATGGTACTTAGGCGAGCGTTTGGCTCGTCGGTGCTCTCGGGCGCGTTGACGGTTCCGTGATCCTCCTAGGGCGATGTTCGGGGAGCCTTCCGAGGCGAGAGGGAGGCGGACTTGGCGGTGCCGGTGGCGACGACCTCCTTCACACTGGTGAGGACTACTCGGCGTTCCTCTACGGGAGGTTGGCGTGCGGCGATAGTGGTGAGCATCCTTTGTTTTCTTATTGATTTGGTTTTCGAGACTTGCGACGACGGATCGTCGATTGATGAGAGCTATTCGTCTTTTCGGGAGGTTGAGGCGGCGGGCATCGAGCCCCCGAGTACCAGAGACCCTCGAGTATCTTGCGCTCTTTTGGGAGGACGACGATCTCCGAGCTGCGTGATTTTGACGTAGGCGTGACGGATCTTGGCCTAGATGACGGCGACATCGATTCGGAGGGTGAGCTCCCATTTTGCATGGTTTTTGCGTAAGAACACGTTTGACTGAATTTATTTTATTTGTTGAGAGTTTCCTTTTGAAATGCAGGTCGCGCCATCCCGGTTCGTGGCACTATGGAGGGTGGCCAACCGGCTACGAGCTACGGCCATTGAGGCACTCGTCGGCGGTCGAGGTCGTCAGGTATGAACCTTTATACCCATTTTTCGATTTCCTTTTTTTTTTTTTGATTTTTGGGTTTCCCAATTTGAGTTGATTGACATGAGCCAATTCGTTGCTGTTTGCAGGGTGACAGCGAGTCAGGACGAGAGTTGGCCCAGGCTCGGGAGGAGACGGCTCGCTTGTCGAGGGAGCTCGAGTTTCGGGATGCCGAGATCGCCGCTCTTATGGCGAGGTTCTTTGAGTTGGAGGGTGCCCAGCGATAGCTTGTGTCGGTTTTGTAGATTCGTACATCGATTTGAAACATTTTTGACTCGGTTTGGGCGCAAGCCCCGATTACTGGTCTTCTTGACTTGTTTGGGGCGAAGCCCGGTTGCTGTACATTTGTACTTTGTTCGGGCGCGAGCCCCCGATTGCTCGTACATTTGCTTTTTGTTGTATACATGATGGCACGAGTGCCTTTCTTTCTTTGGTTGTTTGTTTGTACTGCGGGTTAGTTCTTGAACAGTTACGGTAGATAACGGTTTATGCCGTTATCTTGCGAAATTTACATCACGTGATTCATACATTTTATATACACATAAGGCCTTTAATTAGCGCACAATGAGACTCAAAAGGAACGCAAAAATGCAAAAATTTTGCTTAGGAAATGACCGGAAATGACCGGAAATGACCGGACGGTAGGGAGGGTTACCCCCGAAAAAAAAAAAGGAAAAAAAGAAATTTATAAGTTTAGAAAATGTAGAAAAAGAAATTAAGAAAATGAAATAAGTATATAAATGTTTGAATAATAAAAAAGAATTAAATGGACAATTAAATACACAAATGTGATAAAATGGCGAAAATGTCAACGTTGCCTCGAAATGCGTGCCCGCGAAATTCCAAAACATGGTAAACGTCCGTAGTTTACCAAAATAAAATCCCATAGGAATAGGAAATTACGCGCGTTATAGAATTAGGAAAGATCCAAACGCGGAAATCACGGGAGTGAGCACTGGGAAGAGGCGCGACATGAGAGCTGCGTCCCTTTGAAGAGGCGCGGCGGTGCGCCTTTGTTCCCGAGAGGGTTTGTTCGACGGATTTTGGAAACAGCAAATTAGTATAAATAGAAGCGCTGCCGAAGCTTTGAATCATATAATTCTTCCGTCTTTTCTTCGTCGCTTCTCCTAAAACTTCTAAAAATAAATTTTCAAGAGAAAATTATCATTATGAATACTTTGGAGGTTCGCTTGAAGGAATGGACTAATGAGTTTTCGAACACGGAAAAGCACGACATGGGTGCTTATAATCTTGGATCTTTATTGAGTTTGAAACTTATCAAGGTAGTGAAACCGTTCTTAGATGCTTGCCTTGATTATTGGGATCCAAATTATCATGTATTCGCCTTTCCGGGAGGTGATATTTGTCCTTTTCCGGAGGAAATTGCTTTGCCATTGGCGGGTGGGACCACTGAACATTTACCCCCATCCCCTCCACTTCACAAGGGTATAAGAGCAAGTTTAGAGACTTGCTTGGACTTACTAGGCTCGAGGTAGATCGTCTTGTTACCCCGAAAGGCGTGCGGATCTTTGGATTTTATAGGCCGATTCATCAACGGGGCCGACCCTCTTGTCTCTTATGTTGCTAGGAGGAGAGCATTTGGCTTCTGTTTGCTTCATGTTTATGTCTTCCAGGGACATGTTGATGAAGATTTGAGAGGTGATCCTCGTCTATTGGGTCTTGTTGAGCAAATGGAGCTGCGCAGGAGCCCAGCTTGTCTATGCTTAGGGGAGATCATCTTGGGTTTGGATAATAGGAAATCCAATCGCGATTTTCCATTCTTGGGGAGTCCCGTCATCTTACAGGTAAAAGACACCTTTTTCTCTTTTCTTTTTTTTTTTTTTTTTTTTTTTTTTTTTTTTTTTTTTTTTTTTTTTTTTTTTTTTTTTTTTTTTTTTTTTTTTTTTTTTTTTTTTTTTTTTTTTTTTGGGTGTCTAATACCTGTTTTGGTAGGTTTGGCTTATGGAACAGCTCCGGTTGCTCGAGCCCCCGGTTCATGCGCTTTCTATCATGCCGTATGATTTCGATGAGGACGAGGTGTACATGGTGGACTTCACCGGTCTGCGATCTTTGGAAGAACAAGTGAAAGGTGATGACGGCCCTTTGATCGGGTGGGTTGTACCATGGTGGCACCTCAAGTCATCCTTTGGAGTGTCTTCTTTAGATCCCACTAGGTCCGTGCGCATCCCTGGATTGGAGTTTATGGTATGCATCTTCCCTGAGAGATTGATGAGGCAAGTTGGGTTGAAGCGAGATGATCCCTAGGCTTGACACCGAATCCCGCTGTTGCTATGGCGTTGACTACCGAGAGCCGAAGAGAGTGGGCTATAAAGTGGGCCCAAAGAAACATGTGGTTCCTGAGTTTCTCCTCCAATGCTTTGTGGGTGTCGGATTCTTATCTGAGGTGGAGGAAGGCTGCAACTTCGGAAGAGCGTGAAAGGCGAGGAAGCGCGAGCCCGTTGATTACAAGGTGCGCGAAGGAGAGAAAGAGAAAGAGAAGCATCGACCGAAGGAGAAGAAGAAGCCGGCTTTCGGTCATTCATCCTTCGAAGAAATCGAAGACTACTCTGTCGCGAGGGTGGTGGTTGGCAAGAACGGAAGGGTCAGGCCTCGAGAGAGACCGTTGGTGATTAGGTCTGAAGTGGTGCAAGAGCGCCCGGCTCGAGGTCGCGACAAGAAATATGACAAGAACGACAAGGGCAAGGGAAAGATGGAGGAGTAGCCCAAGTCTTTATTTATTATTTGATTATTATTATTATTGTTGTAATAAAAGGGGAATTTTTAGAATCCTAGCCTATCTATTTTTTTTTATTATTTGCCGTATTATTATTACTAGAATTTAAATGAAATAAAAAGTTAAATGGTTATGAAACCGTGGTTATTTTCTTTAATTATTCTTGTCGAATTTCAAATGCAATGCAAATGTCCTTCTATTTACATTTTAAATAAAATGGTGGGTTGAATTCCGTGAAGGATTGCCTACGTATTCACTTAAAAAAGCGAAATCAAACCCTTGCGCGTAGTTCGAGTAAATGTAAAAGAATAATTGTTCGGAGCAAGAGCTTGTAATGAACATAGAAAATAAGCATGAGCTTTTGCTTACTCGGGAGGTGCGAATTTAGTTTGTTTGATGATATGAGGATGACAAGTTTGCCAAGATGCAAGAGCATAGTGACATTCAAATAGGCCAGGGGCCGTTTATTTAGTGCCGCAAGAGCGACACGTAGGCTTACGCGAGGCGCGTTTCTGTCCTATCCTAGGCATAGTACCGTTTCGATTGGTCGAGATTTGTGGGGTTTGAAAACTCATTTCCATCCAGTGCACGTGATTCTAACCGCACCCCACAGGGAGTATGGATTTGACTAGATATGGCCCGGCCCAATTAGGTTTGAATTTCCCTCTCGGGTCGACAGGTAAGAGAGCTCTAACCGATTTGAGAACTAAATCTCCTTCTTTGATGTTTCTTGGCCTAACCCTTTTGTTGAAAGCTCGTTTGATACGTGCTTGATACGTTTGGACATTATGTAAGGCACGTGCCGACGTTCATCCGGGAGGATGAGTTCTTCATACCTATCCCTCTTCCAATCGGCTTCGGGGATTTGACTTTCGAGTAGAATACGCAAGGATGGTATTTCTAGCTCGGCTGTTGTCGGCCTCCATGCCGTAGGTCAAATAGAAAGGAGTAGCCCCGGTGGGCGTTCTGACGGATGTTCGATACCCCCACAAAGCGAAGGGTATTTTGCTTGGCCAATCTCTGTAATTGTCAGTCATTTTCTTGAGGATTGTGACGACATTCTTGTTAGCCGCTTCTACCGCGCCGTTAGTCTGTGGTCTATAAGGCGATGAGTGATGATGCTTGATCTTGTACTTGGCTAGCAATTGCTCGGTTTCGGCTTGGAAGTGGGACCCATTATCGCTGATGATCTCATGTGGGCAACCATATCGGCAGATGATGTTATTTTGTATGAATTTGGCTACATTTTTGGCCGTAAGAGCGGTGTAGGAAGCCGCTTCTACCCACTTGGTGAAGTAGTCAATTGCTACTAGGATGAAACAGTGACCTCCTGTTCCTGCTGGGGTTATTTTCCCAATTATGTCGATTCCCCACGCGGAGAATGGCCAAGGAGATGTCATCGTATAGAAACAACGAAGGAGGGACATGTTGTACATTCCCGAAGATTTGGCAATTGTGGCAGTGCCTCACATATTTGATGCAATCGGATTCCATTGTGGTCCAATAGTACCCTAGACGTGTGATTTTCTTTGCCATCATAGGTCCACTCATATGAGGACCGCACTCTCCATCGTGGACTTCTTCCATCACCTTTCGTGCCTGTGAATGATCAAGGCAACGCAGGACTACACCAAGAGGTGTTCTTTTGTATAACTCTCCTTGCATGAGGACGTATTGTGAAGCTAGTAGGCGTATAGCTCGTTGTCCCCTCTTGTCCATATCTGGCGGATAGGTGCCGTTAAGCTTGAAGTTTAGGATTGCTTGGAACCGGGGTTCTGCGCGATTTCTTCTTCATTGGTAATTTGATGGACATAAGCCGGCTCCGACCGTCGTTCGATACACAAAGGCATTTCCATCATGTAATCCGGCATGTTTATCAAAGATGCAAGTTTCGCAAGAGCGTCTGCAAATTGATTTTCTTCTCGAGGTAGGTGCAAGTAGGTTACGTGATCAAAGAATTGAGCGACTTGGTCAATCCTAGCCTGATAGGGTGCTAGGCTTTCACTTCGGATTTTCCAGGATCCCGTAACTTGGTTAATGATCAGTGATGAATCTCCATGCACTCGGAGGTTTTTGATGCCTAAGCTTACTGCCGCTTGTAGTCCAATTAAACAAGCCTCATACTCTGCGGCGTTGTTTGTCACCTCGAAGTCGAGTTTGACAGCGATCGGTGTATGCTCACCTTCAGGAGAAATGAGCAACACTCCTATCCCAAATCCTCTTAGGTTTGATGCTCCATCAAAGTATAGGTCCCAGGAGTCTACATCTGTTTGAAGTATGTCCTCGTCGGGAAATGACCAAGTATCTATGGCTTGTGCGTCGTTGATGGGATTTTCTGCGAAGAATTCAGCGGCGGCGCGTCCCTTTATTACTTTCAGTGGCACATATTTGAGGTCAAATTCGGAGAGCATCATGGTCCATCTTGCCAGACGTCCGTTGAGAACGGGTTTCTCGAAGAGGTATTTGACTGGATCCATTTTGGAGAATATCTTGTGAGTAGCTAAGCATGTAATGACGTAGCTTTTTTGTTGCCCACACAAGAGCGAGGCATGTCTTTTCGAGTTGTGAGTATTTGCACTCGTATTCCAAGAACTTCTTACTTAGATAGTAAATAGCTCTTTCTTCGCTTCCTACGGTTTGAGCTAGCATGGCACCCATGGCAGTTTCAGTTACTGTGAGATATAAACCAAGAGGTTGATCTCGTTGTGGTGGCATGAGCACTGGTGGTTTAGCCAATATCTCCTTGATTCTGTCGAACGCCTTTTGACAATCATCATCCCACATGGTGTGGTCCGTTTTCTTGAGTTTCTTGAAGATAGGCTCGCAAATCATCGTGAGTTTCGACATGAATCGACTTATGTATTGCACTTTTCCCAGGAATCCTCTGACTTCTTTTTCTGTTTGAGGTTGTGGCATTTCAATCAGAGCTTTGATTTTTGAGGGATCTATTTCTATACCTCGTTGGCTAACGACGTATCCTAGGAGTTTGCCGGATGTCACCCCGAATGTGCACTTTTGAGGTTGAGTCTCATATTGTACTTAGTAGCCTTGCGAAGAACTTGCGAAGGTTCGCGATATGTCCCTCTCTTTCCTTGGATTTGACAATCATGTCGTCTACGTATACCTCGACTTCTTTGTGCATCATGTCATGTAGGAGTGTAGTTGCGGTGCGTTGGTATGTAGCTCCGCGTTGATCAATCCGAACGGCATTCTTTGTATAGCAATAGGTTCCCCATTGGGTGACGAACGCGGTCTTATGCATGTCTTCCATGGCCATTTTGATTTGGTTGTAACCCGCATATCCATCCATGAAGGATAGTAATGCATGGTCTGCAGTATTGTCTACCAATATGTCGATGTGAGGTAGAGGAAAGTCATCTTTCGGGCTTGCTTTGTTCAAATCTCTAAAGTCAACACAAACTCGGATTCTCCCATCCTTTTTGGGTACGGGTACTATGTTAGCTACCCAGTCAGAATACTCGGAAACTTTGATGAACCCGGCTTTGAATTGTTTGTCAACTTCTTCCTTAATCTTGAGCCCACTCTGTTCTCATCCGTCCGAAGCTTCTGTTTCACGGGTTTGAAACACAGCTTAATTGGAATCCTATGTTCGGCGATATCCCTGTCGATCCCTGGCATGTCTTTGTAGGACCAAGCGAAAACGTCTTTGAATTCATTTAGGAGGTCTATGAAATTGGTTCTTTCGGTTGAGCTCAAGGTAGTCCCTATCCTAAGTTCTTTGGGTTCTAGTTCAGTCCCCACGTTGATGGGTTCGGTGTCCTCAATTACAGGTCCCCCTTCCCTTTCTTGTAGTATTTCTTTGGCTACGTAGGGAGGTATTTCGGTCAAGTCTGGGTTTTGGTCATCCTCAGTATCATCATAAACAGAATTGCACTCAAGATAACGCAAAGAGTAAGCAGAACCTGATTTATTCATATTAAGATTTGAGTAAAGTTGAAACAAAGAAGCCAACTGATCCAAGGATAGTGGCGGCAAAGGGACGATAATGGGGCATTTCCCGAACTACTGTGACTACTCGAAAATAAGCTAGGAGAGACGAGGGGAGTGGGGATGACGACGGGAGTAGGCTCTCTAATTACTTCTCTAGACTCGACTCGACTCCGACTCCGACTACGATTCGAATTCGTCGTCTTACGGTTCTTCTTTGAACATTTCTCCTTCTCCCGTGGTGAGCTTGAAGAGTCTTCCTTGATTGTTGGTCCATTTGATTGATTTTCTCCACCCTTTCTGCTGCTTGGTGTCGATTTACGTGATTAAAGCGGTGGGGTTGAAGCGATCGTCTTGAAGTATCGTAGTAATGATCTCATCTGCGCGGCCCTAACAAATCGATCCTCTCCAAACGGGAGGCTAACGACTTGTTCGTCTAAGCAAGGTGCTTGACGGGTTTTGACGGTAGGAACCGTTTATGGAGGGATGAAGTAGCAATCGTGAAAGATCTCGATTCCGGCTAACTTCTTTTCGAGATAATGCCAAGGTTCGGGAAATCCATGAAAGAGTTCCGAACTTCCTTCTTGAACGAAGTATCCATTGAGGGTAGGGAGATATGGCCTCATTTGGACTCCTACATACTTGCGGTTTTGGACTTGGGCGAGCATTTCGAGAACTTCTTCCGTTGTGGGTTTGTACCCTAGTCCAAGTGGTATTCTCGATGAGTTGCCTTTCTTGTATGGCGCGAAGGTGTTTTCCCGGCTGGGTTCAAAGGCATTCCCGGGAAGTATCCCTGGTTTTTGAGAATGTGGTTGACCACCAAGTTGGAGTAGGGATTGTAGTACAAAGGTGCCAACTCGCTTTCTATGACACTTACACTTTGGAAGCCCCCAAGTTCGTATATGGGATCTGCGAGGACTTGATTGCTTGATTGTTTTTCGATTATTGCCTTGATAGGCGGCAAGTGATTGTCACAACTTTGCCATTGAGTGGGATCTTGATCTTTTGGTGAAGGGTGGATGTTATTGCTTTGGAAGCATGAATCCAAGGCCTTCCCAGAAGTATGTTGAATGAAGCTTCGATGTCCACTATTTGGAAGTTGACCTTTCGTTCGATCGGTCCCGTAGCTATGGTTAGGCTAACAAGTCCAACCACTTTTCGTCGCGTCTTGTCATATGCGCGTACACCTTGATTGGTAGGGGTCCAATCCGACTCTTTCATGCCCGGTTTGTATGCCGTTTTGAGGGTATGACGTTGACCGCGGAGCCATCATCTACCAAGGTCATTGGCACATTTTCTTTAGACGGATGACGATGATGTATAGAGCGAGGTTGTGACTAGCGCCAAAAGGTGGCAAGTCTTCGTCCGAGAAAGTAATAGGATTACTTAACTTCGGTGATTCTTGGAAGACCAAGTTGACTACATCTTCGGGAGTAGAGTTATGTGCCACATTCAATTTGGCCAAAGCTTGCGATAAAGCTTGGCGGTGTGGAAATGAGCTTGCCACTAATTGCCAGACCGAAAGATCAGCCTTGGTTTTTTGTAATTGCTTGAGCAAATGATCAGTGGGGTCGTCTTCGTTGTCATTTGGTGTGATGACATTGGTTGGACTGTTTTGAGTAGTACTTTGGTATGGACGGCCCGAGCGAGTTAGGTGATCCACATCTTGGTCTTCGCCATTTTGGACTATCTCTTTTACCAAAGAGTTTTCAATGAGGTATTCGTCTTCATCGTCATCGGCCCAAACCCCATTAATTGTGGCTAGTTCTTTCATCTTCATGATGTCCCTTTCTAGTTGTATGATTTGATCAACTAGCTTATCGACCACGGTGATGACTTCTTGCATAGTAGCATTTTGAGAGAAGATCAATGGTACGCGTTCTTTAGGTGTTGCATTGGGATCGCGTAAGATCATTACCATGCTTTCTAATTCCCACACTTGTCTATCTACACTCCTTGCCCAGTGATGAAGTCGGAGATGGTATGGGAGATGGTAGAGTAGAGTCTTTCTTTCTCAATTGCGTGAATTTCATTTTCGGTGGGAGAAATGAGATGTGAGCAATCTAAGGTAGATTCGTCACTTGTAATCACTAGAACTCCAAGAGGATTCTGAGTGTTATTAGGCTTACCTCCTGGTGGAATTGGAAGTCGACCATCTTCGATCATATCTTGAAGCACGTGTTTCAACTTGTAGCATTTTTCGGTGTCGTGCCCCTTACCCCTATGGTATTCACAGTAAGAGTTTTCATCCCAAAACTTGGACTTCCTTTCGGGTTCGGGAGTAGGTCCAATGGGTTGGAGTTTGCCTTGCTTCACTAGCCTTTTTAGAGCATTGGAGTATGTATCCCCAAGGTTTGTGAACTTCCTTGGTGGGCTAGTTTTCTTGGATGGTTCGAGAAGGTTAACTTCGTCGGTCTTGCTAGTAGAGCCGTATGAACGACTTGTGGACCCTTGATATCCTCGACCCACCGTTTTGGACAAGAGTCCTTTGCGGATGTCATCTTCAATCCGTGTCCCTAACACGGTTAAATCTTTGAAAGTCTTGATGTTTTGATATCTCAAATGGTTGGCATATATGGGCTTGAGATTGTCCACGAACTTCTCCACAAGAGTGGCCTCATCTGGACGTTCTACTAGTTGAGTACTAGTCTTCCTCCACCTACTTAGGAAGTCGGTGAATCCTTCTTTGTCATTTTGGGTAAGAACCTCTAGAGTACGCATGTTGACTTGGATCTCGGCATTATCCGCGTATTGTTTCGAGAACTCGATTGCGGCGTCCTCCCAAGTAGCGACCTTTTTGTGATCTAAAGTGTAGAACCATTGCTTTGGGATGGTGTCGAGAGATGAAGGAAAGATCCTTAAGAACATCTCGGGTTTGATGCCTTTGATAGACATGTAATCCTTGAAGGCACGGATATGGTTCAAAGGGTTCTCATGTCCCTTGAACTTAGGGATATCCGTCATGCTAAAGTTAGTGGGCAATTTGGAATTGACGGCTTCATACTTACGATTGTTCTCCCTGTAAATGTCATCCCCCTTAAGGTACATCAATTGCTCCTCTAGGTACTTGGAGTCTTTTCTCAGTGCATTGTCCCCATGAGAGGATTCTCATCTTTGGACTCGTCATCGGAAAAACCTAGTACTTCACCTTTAGGGGGAGGTAGCCTTCCCTCTACATCAAAGATGCGGCCTTCGATGAGCTCGAGGCGGTCATAGGTTTGGTTACGGGTAATTTGCATTTGGGCCGTAGCAGCCTAGGTTTGATTACTATTCTCTTGAATTTCTTTGGAGGTTCGTATCATCACTTGACCCCGGCATCTTGGAAACTGGATAAGAGACCGGCGACGAATCAAAACACGATCGACCATTCTATCACATTTGCTAAAAGAGGAAAATTTTGACTCGTGAAGTGGGTGTGTGCCACTTGTGTTGAGTGAGTTTTGAAGAAAGACAAGGTCTTTGAAAATGTGGGTCCTAGCCAACTGTAGTGTAGTTGTAGGAGTGGACTCGAAGTGAGGCTTTGAAATGGGCTTATGGCCCGAATTTTGACACGACAAACGGACAGAGTTTTGACTGGATTTTTTTTTTTGCGCTAATTGAAGGCCCTATTTTCGAAATTCTTGATTGAAAACGGGTTTTGATTTTTGAAAATTCGTCATGGTTTTGTTTAGAAATGGTGATCATGTAGAGTTTTACACATTTATACAAGCATTATAACGGGATCTTTGAGTGCTTTTAGAAGGGTTTTGGTTTAAAGGGTGGGTTGCCATACCGAACCATCAAACCCGAAGTCCGTGGAGAGGCTCGTGCCAAACAAGAGTAAGGCCGATTCCTAGTCCATTTCCTCAAGTAGTGAAGGCCCTTGATACAAACAAGAGTAAGCATCATGGTATGGATGACGTCAATCGCTATCCATCTTTAGGCCCAAATAGGAATTAGGACCGTTTAGACGGGACGATTGGTCGAATAGGTTGGGTTGGGCCTAGGAAGGCCGAATTAAACGGTCTAGGAAGACCGAGTTATGAAAACCGACAATTGTCTTGTACAAACTTATTCCCTAACCTTGTTCAAGTTTCACCCTAGCTACACGTAAGTGTATTCCCAATGAGTCGCCAAATCGTGGACGAGCGGGCCGCCCACGGGGGCGCTTGGTGAGTGAAGGGGCTCGAAAACAAGCGTTTGCATTTTGTATGGAGTCGCCACCAATTTTTATGGGAAATTGGAACCGTTCGAATACCTCGTGTCATGTCAAGACACAAAGTAGTGACATGAACACTAAGCAATCGTTACCCTTAGCATTCTATGTCTAGAATGACTCTCGTGGATGCCAATGAACACGGGTGCTCACGGAGATCCGGAGTAAGGGGTGAGGGTACGTATTAGGAAGCTCTTTTGATCGAACACCTAATCCCGCCCGCCTCGATAGCGGCCTCTACTAATGATTAGGGAGTTTATTCGTACTTGATATATCGTCGGCTATATGCATGCAATGCAACATCCAATAGATTAATCCTAACATGTGAAATTAGCTAAGTCGGTGAACAATTAATTAGGCAAACAACTGGGGTCGAAGTAGGATTTAATGTAGATTTACATGTGGGAGCATACAAATGATAAAAGCGATACACTAACGATGAATTATAATAAAGAGAAAATACAATAATTACATTGAGATAGGCGATCTATGTCGAAAATACCTTTAAAACGGATGATTTAAGAAAAAGAAATAAAAGAATAAAACACGACGGATCGAAAGGTGATAATACGGATAATAGTAGGTTAATACGTAGCTAAGTAAACTAGGTCAAGGCGAAAAAGGAGTTCGGGGACGAAGTCATCCTGGAACAGTAGCGGCGGACATGCGCCCTTTGGAAGAGGCGCGCGATTCTTTGCGTCTGTTCCCAAGGACGAACTCTGGCTGTGAAGCCAAAACTGCAATTGTTAACGTTTATTGGTGAATTTAATGGATTGATTTAGATTACTTAGTCGGATGAAAGTGATTTACAGATTATTTACATATGATTGAGGGTCATAAAATAGCAAACACGATTAAGACGGATAAGACGGATTATTTACGTGAAGGGTCGATGTTAATGAAGGATTAAACAAGCGAATAATTAACTAAACATGATGAATTAACGACGGATTAACAATGAACATGATAAAAATATATCGACAATGAATCCCGAAAACCCAATACGAACGAATTGAATCCCTAAAACTTGAATTGAACTTAATGACGAAAACCCGCAAATATGAATTACTTGGGATTTAAGTTGGATTAGATGAATTAAACATGTGAATGGATGATGAAATATATGACACAATATACATGCTAATTATTATGATTTTATGACGGAGAATTAACAGACGAACAAACAAAACAAATAAATTTGATACGAATTGCGGAGAGGACGGAGGAAGAAGAAAAGAAGCGAGAATCTGCGCGGCCTCACAAAGAGGCGCGGCGATCTTGCGCTCCTTTGAAGAGGCGCGCGATTCTTGCGTCTTTTCTCGATTGTCTGTCTCTTTGGAAATCCGCAAAACGAGTTTTGAAGACGGTTTTAGGAATCGGTTTTAATGAGGTGCTTTCGACATAAATCTTACAACGGTGATTACAATAAAATAAATAACAATAAATAAAGAGAATTAATACACCCTCAGACTTACATGTTGACGGAACGAGATGAACTAAGAAGATCGATTAGTGAATGCTCGACGCGAATGCAAGGAAAGAGTGCCCTCGTGAGAGGAAAACGATTTAACAAATTGATTAATTAGATTGATTGAGTGTAGTGGTCAAATTGGTCGGTCATGCAACGGAGAGGCTGGTACCCGGAAAGATCCGAGCTTACGTGGTCGAAGGTTCAAGCACGTAGGCGCCAATTAGTAAGAACGAAGTCTAGAATGCAAAGGGAGAAGAGAAGGGCGGACACTCGCGTGAGAAATATGAGGAACAAAGGCTCCTATTTATACTAATCACGTGAAGGAATAGGGTTTCGGAGACTCTTTGGAAGTGAATCTCGGAAAGATATAAAAAAGATACGTAAATCATGCAAAGAAGGGCACGGGAAGAGGCGCAGCGACCACTCGTCTCTTGGAAGAGGCGCAGACATTTCTTGCGTCTATTCCCAGGAGGTTTCCTCCTGTTTAAGAAAGATTTCCGTGTTTAAGTTATGGTAGGACGGATTCAATTCGATTATCTTTTGAATATTACGGGATATTATTTGCCAAAAGATAAAATTTGAGAAATATGGAATAGAAATATCCGGAATATTCTAGAACATTCGACTCGGGATTTTACAAATATCGAAAAATGGAGACGGTTTTTGACCGGACTCGAATGCACTCTAATTACTGTCAAAACGACCGTATCGGCACGTAGATGACGACTAAGAGGTTGACATTAATTTTTGAGCAATCACTTGACGATAATCTTATGAACTGTCACTAATCGTTCCGCGTATCAAGCATGCGGCCCAATCATCACCGGGTGGTTTGCGAGGGGTGCAGAAACGAGGTGTCTACAGTATCACAAGTTTAGCGTTTGTTCGTAACGAAAGTCTAAACACACAGCAGAAAATAAAATAACTAGTTCAAACAGAAGTACAACAAAATAGTCTGGGTTGCCGCCCGGATAGCGCAAGTTTAAGAGGTCCCGCACGACCTTTCTGGCTTCAATTAACTGGCTCATCAGGATTGTCGAAGTACAGGACTTCTGTTGGAATATGTGTCCTCCGACAATAATGCGATCACAACTGTCGATCATGATGATCACATGTTTAAGTCTCATTTTAAGAATACATGTGGGAAGTAATATTTTACAGTCAACTGGTCCACACATATCGGTAATGATTGGCTGACTAGAGTTTGACATTACTGTCGTGCGACGGTGGTGATCAGTTGATCCCCTTAGGTCATACCTAAAGGGTAACACTCTTAATTGATTATTTAATTGATCGTATGACGATACGGGTTAATTAAATTACTTAAAATTGACGGACGATTTTGGAAGTAATATTTACGTGTCTCATTGTAATTTGATTAAATAAGATACGGTCTAAGTAATCGAATTGTTTTATTACTTAGATGAAATTATTGTTTACGGAAACAATTGAAACGGAATGAATTGATTATTATAAATACAGAATGTTGTAATTTATGACTCGGGAACCCATTACGGTACAAGTAGTTATGAATTACTAGGTTAACTTTAAAAGTGACATATTTTATTAATATGTTGATTTTTAATTGTTAAAACTACATTTTATATACCTAATGTCATGGAACATGTTACATGTGACAAATTGACAAAATAATGTGTAAAATGGATTTTCCATTTTACACTATATGTACCGAAATTATGGGTGGGTTGGAGTTTATATATTATGTTTTATTATTCATAAAAGGAGCATAATGATTAACCTAAACACATAGCCTTGCATGCCTAATTTCTTGGGAAGAATTGAAGCTCATGCATTGGCCCCTTTAACCCATCCCACCCGGTTTTGTCATAGAGAAAGGCCAAGGTTTTTTTTTTCTCTATAATTTGATTATTATAAACTACATGCATACTAGTGTATTATTCATTCTCTAACACATCTAAAATATAGTGTTTTTAGAGAGAATATTACTCCTTCTTCTCCCTTCTCTTAACCGAAAAACAAGAGACAAAATTCAATATTTTGGGTCAATTTTATTAAGATTAATATTGTTCTAGTATTAATAATATTAATCTTTTGAGAGGTTATCTTGGGTATAATTCCTTGGGAGGGATTCTAAGCTTGAATCCTTGTTCATCCAATGTTAGGAAGCTCAAGAACAAGTGAGTAGGAGAACTCATTTGTGCCCATATATCCGAAATCTCAATGTAAGGATGACGATTTCTTCTTTATCCTTATTCTTGTTTGCATGCATAAGATCTAAATTAGTTTTATGACTAAATTAATTATAACATATTTGAATATGTTGAGTCCGATCCAGTTCCTCCACCACTGCGAACCCGGGAACATACAATGCATTACAGACGTATGATCATTACGCGGTTGTTAAATCATTTGATAACCAGAGTCATTCTTTAATTTTAAATTCTCTACTTTTTTTCTCTAACAAGCGGTATCATGAGCCTTAGGTTGTTTGCATGCAAATCGGTTATTGTTTTTCCGAGTTATACGATTAACAAACAAAACTTACAAATTTGTGTTTATTATGATATATCACGAAATCAATTATGCATGTTAAAGTTTCTGGTCCTAAAATGTATTTACGATATTTTGGTTAATTTATGGATTTTTATTGTTCATTTTGTATAATAATGGCATTAAAATGTGATTTTATGATAAAAATGTCATTTTTGGACTAAAATTAGCTACACTTTGATTTTTCCAGTGGTTTTTGGATATGTTTTCAGATATATTATCTTTTGATGACCAGTAAATTTTCATAATTTTATGAGTTGTTATGCTCGAAATATGGATTTTTCAAGATAAAATCGAATTTAAATAAAAAATAGGTTAATATGAGTTATATTTCGAATCTGGTCATAGCAATTTATTTTGTTGTCACATGAAATTTTACAAGATGTGTGTAAAATAATTGGCTATAATGAAGTCTTGATGCATGATTTATGAATTTTTGATGAAACATCACATAAATAGTGACTTTAATTAGTAAAAATTGCTAAAACATACTTCATGACTAAGGAAAAACGTCACATGTTGCATTTTATCACATATTTCAGATCTAAAATTGAAAAGTTGATAAAAATATTTTTTCTCATATTTTTATGGTTATAATTGATAAATCCGATAAACCGCAACATTGTTTTTCCTCGATAAATTTCGAAATTTTTAACCTAAGTTTTTGAACATTATGAGTGTCATGGTATTTTTCCAGAATGTTCATGAGTTTAAATTTCAAATTTCAAATTTATTTGAATTTTTTATGATTTATTTGAAGTTGATGGCATTATATTGTAATTTTAAGTCCTTTTATTAACAATATTAAAAAATATAAGTTAATTATTGTCAATATATTAGTGGAGACTAATTTTGAGTCCTAAGATGGTTAGGGTAATTAACTAGTACATAAATATGATTTTATGTAATTATTGTGATTTTTAAAAGGTTAAATCACGCAAATCCGTAAAAACCGATTAATATACGATATTGGCTCCTTAAAGGCGATTTAGCCTAAAATTGGGCATGTTAATACATATTATAATGCTGCATTTTATTTATGATTGTCATAATTTTATTTTATGTAATTTTTGAATTATGTAATTTTACTTAGTATGGCCTTAGTTTTTAATTGATATTATCCGAAATGTATGGGAATATCGTCTCGGTTGTAATTTATTGTGATCTCGTATCACCGTTTTGTAATTTAATAGATTTATTTTATTTTAATTACAAATGTATAATAGGAAATTATGTAATTTGTTATGTAATTTATTTATTCCGGAGTTCCTTGAAGACGGTGCCACTCGAGAAGGCGATCCATTAAAGACGGTGTTACCTCGAAATGCGTGCCAAGACCGAAGTTCAAGGACCAAAGGAGTCGGTATCCGAATTTGTAATAGTTAAATTAGATTTACTATTTTAGGAAGGCCATACTAGGATTTATTTTTATGCTTTGCATTTTATTTATATGTTGCATGCATCGCTAAATCGCCATAACTAAAACATGCATTATCATTTTATCGAGTTTATCGACCATGTCAATTACAATTATCGTAGTTCACCGCTTTAGTTCACTTAAAACGTGATAGATAATAAATTGACATGACCTCTCGCTAAAAATAAATAATTGAGACTTAGCCTTACCAAAAAGTAGAAACCATGAAAACCTATTTCGTGAGGGAGTGCACTCGGCCACACCGGGGTACAAACCTTTTTACGTAGGGGAAGTGGTTGATAAATGTCTATCCACCGAATTCATGTTGATGAGGGTTTCATCGGCCACACCGTGCCCAAGTTAATGTGGGTTTGGATCATGGACACATTTATTCGAAATTTGGATTGAGCTCAACGGAAGTATTCGTGACCGTAGTCGCATGTGTTCCGGGATATAGATAAAAATTAAAGTAATTTTATCGACCAAGAGTTCTAAAAGTAGAATCGATTAAAGAGTTAATCCACCGAGTTATATTGATAAGGGATTCATCGGCCACACCGTGCCCAAGTTAATATGAATTTGGATCTTGGAATCATTTATCAAGTTGGGTAGAGGTCACTAGATAAATGCAATAAAACTTGTTTAAATTAAATTTTTACGAGTGTTATTATTATTTTGAAAACGACATATGTTTTATTCCTTCTATTTTCGTTTTGTAGACCACTTTTATTTCTGATAACATATGGCCGCACCAAACACCAACGCCACACCTCTTACTAATGCTTCATGGCTCCGATCCTTCATGAATCGTTGTAAACTTGAAAAGAATGGGTCAAATTTCTCCGATTGGGATGCCCAACTCAAATTAGCCGCCCAATGTGACGACAAGTTTAGTTACCTCACTGAGGCCTCTCCACCCGAACCTAATGCTAGGTCGAGTGCCGCCACTAGGGAAGCATATGAGGCTTACCACAAGGAGTCCGCCGCAATGAAAAATGTGTTGATTTTTCGATGGAGGCGGATCTCCAAAGGAGAGCCTTTAAAATGGGCACCGCTAATGAAATCTATTCCAAGCTTGTGACAATGTTTTCACAAACTCCGAGGATCGTCCAATATGAGGCGGCCTCGGCATTCTTTGATCTCGACTTTAAGGAGGGCCAAAAAGTTAGCCCTCACGTGCTCAAATTGATGGAGCTAGTCGAGACTTTGAAGATTCAAAAGGTTGAAATCCCCAAAGAGCTCATTGTAGATAGGATTCTACACTCCTTATCCAAAGTCAAAGCGTATGTTCAATTCCGGGTGAATTTTAACATGCAAGACAAGGACGTGTCTCTTGAAGAGTTGTACAAGTTACTTGTGCAAGCCGAAAGAGACATGGAGTTAAATGTTAACCCACCTAAGGATGTGCTTAACATAAGCACCAAGAGCAAGGGGAAGTTCAAGAAGAATGGGAAGAAAGGTAAGAAGCAAGCTCCCACTTTCACCAAGGCTAAGACTTTTGAAGCTAGCACTTGCAAGACCAAGAAGGGTCCTCTTGATAAATGCCATTATTGTAATGGTGTTGGACATTGGAAAAGGAATTGTTCCAAGTATCTTGGTGACATCAAAGCTGCAAAGATCACTCCAGTAGGTAAATGACTATCCTTTCTTTTATGTTTCTAATTCAACTATGGTATTGTGATACAAAGTTGTGATAATGTATCCCCTTTTTATTGTAAATAGGGCCTCCACCAAGCAAGGACAAGGCAAAAGAAAAGCAAGCTTGAGAAATCATGAAGGAGCTAGGAGTAGCTACCGATAAAGCTTGGCTTTTATTATTGTCTTATTTTATGTTATGTTTCGGATTTTTAGAACTATTTTGATTTCCGTGTTCGACATGGAAATGGTTGATCCTTTCTAAACAATTGTTGTATTTTGGATTATGGTGGTTTGGTTTGCAACCCAAGTCACCCCTTTTATCGTATTTTCTTTGTTCTAAAAAATTCGTCTTTATATGCTTGTACATAGAAACATATGATCATCCACTTAAACTGATCTAATAGACAACTATAATGATGGGATTCATTATATGTCCACAAGCTTAAGGCTTGTGTATGATCAATTATAAAGTGATGTTGAGTTGATGAACTCTCTTAAAGGAATCTCAATCACCAAGTACACTTATCAAATCTAAAACAATTAGTCAATCTATGAGATAGTCCTTCTTATACTTCAAAATCATTATTTGTGTCTCATAAACTATCTTTGAATCTCTAGTGTATTTATTCTAAAGATAATGTGGGAGAAAAATGAAGACACAAAGAACACAAAGCAAATTTGTATACTTGAGTAAATGAGATCTACGAAAGAAAGAATGATTTGTATACCTATATATATAGTGCACATGAATAGATGAGATCTATGGTCTCAAATAGATGAAATCTACATGACAAAAGAGACCAAGTGAAGTAATCAAAAGAATATGTTCTCAAGATAACTACACGAGGAGACCAAAAGAAAGTTTTGGAAGAAAATGACTAATGAAAAGACTTATCAAGAGATTTGGCTAGTATATGAACAACATTTGACCAAGAGTTTGAATATTGATATTTACTTAAGAGCCTAAATGAAACAAAGTTTCATCCTCGAAAGTAAATGAGATTTATGACTAAAAGTTGCAAAGAAAGATATGCCGATATCTACAAAAGCTAAATTAATTGTTAACCACGCTAGTGTCATTACTTAACCTCATTATGAAAATGAAATGGTTAAACCTCCTTCCGGAAAAGGGTAATTTGAGAAGGACGTATATTAAATGAAATTCACATTTAAATAATGACATTGCTACGCATCATTATAAAATGAATGAGTTAGAGATTAAAAATCTCTTTCCATAAGTTTAAGATTGAAACCTTTTCTAAATAGGTACTTTGAAAAGATATGTTGGGAACATTTGGTTTTATCTTAATAAATTGGCAAAGCAAAATATATTTCAATTCTTGAAATGTTTCGATTGAGTAGTCAATTGCGAAACATGTGAAATTGAGTGGGAGTTTGAAATTATCATGTGAAGACATGGAATTTAGTGGGAGCAATCATCTTGTAAAATTTATAACTCATTACTCATTGAGAATGACGAGCTAATACTATCTTTCACAAAGAAGTATTTGAGTTTTCAATTCTGGACGAAAATGGACTATGATGAATCCAATCACATCATGGGATGTTGGATAGGTATTGAGATATACACATCGAATCAACGAGAAACATAGGTTATTTATGTCAATGAAAATGGAATTGCCATTAGCAGTCATGGTCATTCATTGAACCTAAGAATGGTTGAACACATGATTAAAGATTACTAATGTTTCCGCCATTAGAATAATCATGCACATGTCCAATAATGAATCATATGCATAAGAGCATGATGAATCATTGGCAAGCCATAGAAGAATCATCATGAATTCTCGAGGAGAACTAATGAGCTATTCCAGTGTTGGACATAACACTATGTTATGTGACAAGAGGTTGCACATATTGAAGTTCGAACACACGTAAGGTTTTATGAAAATCCTAAGCTATTCAAGCTAAAAGGAGAAATAAGATGTTTGGAAAGATACTTAGTTAAAGTAAGAAGTTACTCAAAACTAATATTTTCTAATATACTAGGACTTATGAGAAGTGCTAGGCTAACCATCTTGACAATTGTTGCAAGACCCTACAAAACGTATACCTAGTGCATTGCGAGTTGGTAGAACACTTGACCAGTGCAAGTTATATCATCCACCTCGGAATACTTAGTTAAAGTAAGAAGTTACTCAAAACTAATATTTTCTAATATACTAGGACTTATGAGAAGTGCTAGGCTAATCATCTTGACAATTGTTGCAAGACCCTACAAAACGTATACCTAGTGCATTGCGAGTTGGTAGAACACTTGACCAGTGGAAGTTATATCATCCACCTCAAATTCGTTGCGTATGTGATAAACAACAAGAAATTTCTTTCAAGATAAAGAACCCAAACCTAGGTTGGGAACCTATATGTGTACTTGGTAAGGTTCATGCTATGAGAGATAACATGAATATAAAGGAAAATGCAATACAAGAAGTATGAACACATGGACACATGGTATGTTAAACTTCTATTGCAATTGACTAGTGTTTACACACTTACGATATACATCACAAGGTTGTAATATGGTATTGACTACCCGAATGTGATGTCGACATTCGTCGTTTGAGTTATTATTAACTCACCTTATACTTTGTTACATCCAAACGGGTTGTAGAGACAATTGAACCCCGTTAAAGTGAACATGGATTAGCATTGTATTCGCCCATAGTTACTTACATGAGGTGACGTCTCGAAGTGACTAGAGTGTGATGCGATTGATGGCAAGTTCAAGTGCCATGGAGTCATGTGTGATGACTAGTCGATTACATAGGCAGACTGTTAGGAACACTTTGTTGGGCCTTATGACCGCTTATAGAGTTCTGGCAAATTTATATAGCCTGGTCGTGGCGAGAGCTACTATAGTATTCTAATGAGTCGATTCTTTTGACTAAAGACTGTTCGCCTAAGATGTCACAGTTGCAGATTAACTTTGATTTGTGTTACTACGACCTTCGTAAATGGGGCCAAATGGGCATATTTTAAGTTATGATGGTTGTGGCTAGTCGAAGGGAATAAGTGCGATAGGAATTGTCCACCCCTTGTCAGGGTTATAACAATATCTCAGGGCCACTCGAGGAGTATTGAACTGGAAATGCGTGGCAACGCTCGGATGATATCTATGGTAGATGAATCCGGTCAATCAGTTATTCTCCAGATCGAGGAAACCACTCTCGATATGATCACTTGCAAGTACGACCTGAAAGACACCTTGCATTGAGTGGGAGATAGTAATAGGACAAGAGAATTGGTGACGCACACTTGTCGAGGACAAGTGGGAGATTGTTGGAATATGTGTCCTCCGACAATAATGCGATCACAATCAAGCGATCATGATGATCACATGTTTAAGTCTCATTTTAAGAATACATGTGAGAAGTAATATTTTACAGTCAACTGGTCCACACATATCGGTAATGATTGGCTGACTAGAGTTTGACATTACTGTCGTGCGACGGTGGTGATCAGTTGATCCTCTTAGGCCATACCTAAAGGGTAACACTCTTAATTGATTATTTAATTGATCGTATGACGATACGGGTTAATTAAATTACTTAAAATTGACGGACGATTTTGGAAGTAATATTTACGTGTCTCATTGTAATTTGATTAAATAAGATACGGTCTAAGTAATCGAATTGTTTTATTACTTAGATGAAATTATTGTTTACGAAAACAATTGAAACGGAATGAATTGATTATTATAAATACAGAATGTTGTAATTTATGACTCGGGAACCCATTACGGTACAAGTAATTATGAATTACTAGGTTAACATTATAAGTGACATATTTTATTAATATGTTGATTTTTAATTGTTAAAAATACATTTTATATACCTAATGTCATGGAACAGGTTACATGTGACAAATTGACAAAATAATGTGTAAAATGGATTTTCCATTTTACACTATATGTACCGAAATTATGGGTGGGTTGGGGTTTATATATTATGTTTTATTATTCATAAAAGGAGCATAATGATTAACCTAAACACATAGCCTTGCATGCCTAATTTCTTGGGAAGAATTGAAGCTCATGCATTGGCCCCTTTAACCCACCCCACCCGGTTTTGTCATAGAGAAAGGCCAAGGTGTTTTTTTCTCTATAATTTGATTATTATACACTACATGCATACTAGTGTATTATTCATTCTCTAACACATCTAAAATATAGAGTTTTTAGAGAGAATATTACTCCTTCTTCTCCCTTCTCTTAACCGAAAAACAAGAGACAAAATTCAATATTTTGGGTCAATTTTATTAAGATTAATATTGTTCTAGTATTAATAATATTAATCTTTTGAGAAGTTATCTTGGGTATAATTCCTTGGGAGGGATTCTAAGCTTGAATCCTTGTTCATCCAATATTAGGAAGCTCAAGAACAAGTGAGTAGGAGAACTCATTTGTGCCCATATATCCGAAATCTCAATGTAAGGATGATGATTTCTTCTTTATCCTTATTCTTGTTTGCATGCATATGATCTAAATTAATTTTATGACTAAATTAATTATAACATATTTGAATATGTTGAGTATAATGAGATATAGATATCTAACAACTTCAACTCGGTTATCTGCATCATTTGCTTCATGGTAATGCTTCACATATTGGCCATTGACCTTGAACCTGTTTCCCTCGGAACTTTCTAACTCAACGGACCCAAATTTAGTGACAGCTGTCACTGTATAGTGGCCACTCCACCTGGACTTCAGCTTGCCAGGAAATAAGCGCAATCAGGCATTAAATAGCAACACCCTCTGCCCGACATGGAATTCTCGAGGTATGATTCGTTTGTCGTGCCATCTCTTCGTCTTCTCTTTGTAGATGCGTGAGCTATCATAGGCATTTAGCCTAAACTCCTCCAGTTCATCTAGCTACAATAAACGGTTCTGACCACACAACTTAGGATCAAAGTTTAGTTCACGAATGGCCCACCAAGCCTTACACTCTAACTCAACAGATAAATGACATAACTTCCCATAAACCAGCCGATATGGTGATGCACCAATCGGTGTTTTAAATGCAGTCCGATAAGCCCATAATGTGTCTTCCAGTTTAAGACTCCAATCTTTTCGTGATTTATAAACTACCTTAGCCAAAATCTCCTTAATCTCTCAATTAGAGACCTCAACTTGCCCATTAGTTTGGGGATGATACCCCAAACCGTGCCGGTGTTGGACACCAACCTTAGACAATATAGAAGTTAGTTTCTTTTCTTTAAAATGCATTCCCCCATCACTAATGACGACCCTAGGGACACCAAATCGGGGAAAGATAATCTTTTTGAACATTTTAATCACGGTCTTGGCATCATAATTAGGTGAAGCAATCGCCTCTACCCACTTAGACACATAATCTACAGCTACCAAGATATACCTTTTACCTTTGCTAGACGGGAAGGGTCCTTGGAAATCAATGCCCCAGACATCAAAACCTCGACCTCTAGGATACCATTTTGTGGCATCTCATGTCTCTTAGAAATATTCCTGGAGCATTGGCAAACATCACAAGCTGAAACAAACACCTTAGCATCAGCAAACAAAGTAGGCCAGTAAAAGCCAGACTGAAGTACCTTAGCCACGGTGCGCGATGGACCGTGGTGGCCACCATAAGAAGATGAATGGCAGCCCTCCAAGATGGCCTTGGTCTCCCACTGCGTAATACAACATCTGTAGAGACCGTCTGCACACTCCTTAAACAAATAAGGATCATCCCAGAAGTACTGCTTAGCGTTATAGAGAAAACTCTTCCTCTGCTGATAAGAAAGGTTAGGTGGCAGCGCGCCACTAACAACATAGTTAGCTAAATCTGTATACCAAGGGTCATGGTTAATAATAGAAGACAAAACAGCAAATAATGAATCATCGGGAAAAGAATCATCAATAGGTAAGGAATCTTCTCCCTCTTGCTGTGATAGTCGCGACAGATGATCAGCTATTACATTCTCAGCACCCTTCTTATCTTTGATCTGCAAATCAAACTCCTGAAGAAGGAGTATCCATCTCAGCAATTGTGGTTTAGCTTCCTTCTTAGCAAGAAGGTGTCTCAGCGCTGCATGGTTAGTAAAGACAGTAACTTCTGACCCTATCAAATAAGAACAAAATTTTTCTAGCGCATAGACCACAGCTAACAGCTCCTTCTCAGTGGTGGTGTACTTTACTTAAGCCTCATCCAGTGTTCGGCTCGCATAGTTGTAGATACCCAGTATCTGCTGAGACTCTAACAAACACCCGATGATTATCGGAATATAACATGCTTTGGAATCGCGGCGTTTGATCGACAGTTCGTGTACAACTTTACGTCTTAAAATTAAAACGATTTCGAAAATAAAACATTTCAAAACTTTTCAAAAGTACCTGGAGTGTTTAATGCATGACGACGGGGTCGCAATGACACTAACTAGAGTTAAAACCGACATCGGACCAAAAACCGACTCAAAAATTCAAATCCCAACTCAAACAACGAGTCAAACCCAGTCAAACACAAAAAATAACCATTCAAATGCTTCCATGTTAAGATTTCCCGGATTCATGTATGGTCAAGTACCAAACATGTGCATACAAATCATGATTGCATTTGTGTGAAAGGGACAAGACACTTCGAAGACCCGGGACGTGGCTCGCGCCTCTTTGAGCAGCCCAGGTGGCCACGTCGCTCAAAACACACACAACCACTCATTCTTCTATAAATACCCCTCAAATGCCCCCATTTGAGAACTTACGCGAGTGTCCGCCTCCTCTTTCTCCCTTAAAGTTCTAGACTCGACTTCCTAAGTCACAATCCGACGCGTATTTAAGACCTACCGATCGTAAATACAAGCCTTTCACATTGTTTGGTACCGTCAACGTGCATTAAATTACTTGACCGACCATCTCGACCACTACACCATTACTAAACTTAATAAAACACTCTTTTTACTTACTAAAACGGTTTTAAACCGAGTCTTTTCCGACCAAACGAGTTGATACACTTACGTCGGTTTCTCGCCATAACCAAGCATGTAAGTATAAGGGTGTAAAAATCCTTCTTTTATCATGTCTTTACTTGTTTTATGACCATAACATGCTAAATCACACATAACACGATCCAAATATAGGTTAGACGAGCCAAAACTGAGTTTTGGCCTGAGACAGAAGCCCCTAGTTATGCACAGAGGCTCGCGCCTCAATGGGGTGTCCAGGTCAGACTCAACCGTGTTTGTTCTCGTCTTTTCTCTTTAATCTATTTTCATATTTGTAATCGGTTTTTACCATTTCAAATATTTTCAAACCCTTTTATTTATTTTTACAAGTTTTTAACCATAAAACATTTTTCACCCTTGGTTCTTAATACCATGACGGTTTAATCCGTGTTTCGGTGATAATATTTGGTTAATTACATTTAAAAGGTATTTTAAAACTTTTGTTTCATTTCTTTACATTTTGAAGGTATTTTAAAGCCTTTCATCATTTCTTTACATTTCCAAAATAAATGTATTAGTCACCAACACAAAGTCATCCTTGGTTCTACATACCATGTCGGATTTTAACCCGAGTACGATGATGAGTATCGAATAATTATATTCAAATGAACTTAAAACAATTAGTTCATAATTATTTTTCAAAACTGTTCATGTCAAGCTTATAAAGTCGAACCCGACATCGAATATCATCAAAACAATGATGATTATTCAAGTCTCGTTCCTCAAATCCACACAAATACGACCTAAAATGTCCTTTAAAACCAAAACGGGTCCAAATACCCATTTTCAATATGTTTTATATACGTTTTTCCATGGTCAGAATGCGTCTTATACCGTTGACTGACGCGCGCCTAAACAGGCCGTTTCTTTTCCTATTTTCAAACCAGGGGAGACCCCCTTACACCGCCAACAAGCTCGCGCCTCATATGGCTGCCTGGTGCATGGTCTATTCCCCTTCCAGCATTAGTCTAGGACGACCCCGACTCCGGTTAACCCGGATATAAGACGGAGCAGATGATCGACTAATTTGCTCATTCAAAAACAATATTTGCAAAATGCCTTATTAAGACAAATGGATCACGTTATGCACCATAAACCTAATTTGGTAAATGGATGTTTAATTTCCGTCTTGCATGCAAATCAACCATAAATCCAACTCGACATCTTATACTTGATACTTGGATTAAATCAACTAACTTAGAAAGCTCTCACATGTTAGGTTTAAATTATTGGATGCACATTCATGCATTTAAACCGTTTTATCAGCTTTTGCATTCAACCAACCAAGATCGATCAGTAGAGGCCGCTACCGCAGGCGGGATTGGGTGTCTGATTAAAGGGCTTCCCAATACGTACCTTCACCTCTTACTCAGAAACTTTGGATACTGGACGGCCTTATCCAGGGCGTCGAAAGTCATTCTAGAGATAGGATGCTAAAGAGGGACGATTCCTTATCTTTAGTACCTATGTCAAACACTGCTTTGTGCTTCGTTTGACCGAGGTATAAAGTGGATTCGAACGGGTTCCAAGCATCGCACAAATGCTTGGTGGCGACTCCGAACATCTCTAATCGTTTCGAGACCCCTTACCGAGACGAAACCGACCGATCTAAAGCGATCCAGTCGAAACCATTTTTTACGCCGCCGAGCGTGGCTTTCGAGAGACCGCTGCCATTGTCCACAGATCGGTTAGGCATACGCAGGTGGGCGCACGTCCACAGATTGGCGACTCCGCTGCGGAAAACTAGGACACTTGTGTCTTTGTGATCCCTAGATGGTGAGACTCGAACGAGGTCTTGGTTGGAATGCATTAATTGATATTACGGTCACGGTCGGGTTCCTTGTCCGGGCCCACAACTTAACCATTTTCGACCAATTGGCTCGTCTCGTCGGCGTGAGTTTTCTCATCCCCGCGTTTCGAATCCCGATTGAGTCAAGCATACCATTGATGTTAACATTTCTGTTTCGTCAAAGAGCTTTCATCACTTTCGAGCATGAGGCTAGGGCACCCTCCTTACACATTTTGTTTGGATTGGTATCCCTCTCGCAAATCAGGGTTTGATTGCTTGGTGTGTAACCGACCCTTTTAAGCCAAAAACCGTGTCAGCATTATGCATAATATAATGAACTGTGAGTGCTTATGTGCTACTTGATCATAAGTCCTTCCGTGTCATTTTCAAACTTTCAAAAACACCTTTTTGCGCCGTTATAATGGCCGTTTCAAACCTCGGTCTTCCACCGACTATTGCACGCCTTTCTAGGCCTTCGTAATGACGATTTTTCAAACCCGGTTTTTATAACCATTTTAACATTCCTTTCTAGGCCGTCATAATGACGATTTTCAAACCCGGTTTTTATAACCATTTCAACACGCCTTTCTAGGCCGTCGTAATGACGATTTTTCAAACTCGGTTTTTTACAACCATTTCAAATCACATTTTTACGCCGTTATAATCGCTGCGTCTAGACACGGATTTTAACCTGTTTCGCGCCGACAATGGCTCTTTCAAAACCCGAGAAAAGCACACACCCTTTTCTCGAGACACTTTCGAGATCCCGAGGACCATACACCGTCCCCGAGACCTCTTCAAACATTTCAAACCCGATTTTCAAAACATACAATTTTGAATTTCAAAAACCGTCTTGGGAAACAGTACATTGTTTTTCGAGCCGACTCAAACTCAAAATCGTCTTTCGCAAATTAACTTAAGACAACCATTTCAACTGACCGACTTGCGGAGATCTCTATCTTCGAAAGTCGTCCCTAAAGCGACAAATGAATCTTTTTGAAAATTTTTATTTTCGAAAGCTTCAGTCCACCATTCCAATTCCGCCTCGTGTCTATCGAGTCGAAGCAAACGTACTTATGGGTCTTTACTTATGAGTCGTCTCACCACGAGACCCGTCCAATGGCATCACGCCGCTACGTTGGACTCGTGTCAAAAGTTCGGTTAACACCGTCACGTCATAAATCGAGTCAGCACCGAGGTACCACACACGGTCATCCTCGTCTTGTTGAGTCTGATCTTTGTCTCGTCCTTCGTGTTGTCTGCGTTCAGTCTTTGAACCGTGTCGGATTGAGTTGTAATGTTAGCCGTTTTTCTGCCTCAGAACCATGGCCCCGTCTTCAACTTCGTCCATCAACGACAACAACAATGATAACAACAGAGATGTCACAACTGCTCAGCTAGCCAGCCTACTCGCTGCTCTCAAGGTCACTCTGGATCGTGACGTGACCCGTATCGACACCCTGGAAAACAAGGAGGCTGGAGAACACAACACTCCGCCTTTGACTGAAACTGAGAAAGGCTCAAGCTCTTGGAAGAACAACTCCTAGCCCGGGGTAACAATATCCATCTCGAGAACAACAGAAGATTTGAACCTGTTGGGGATCAACTACCTGAAAACTTTCCCTTGACCGATGTGCCCAAATTCAAGGGAGTGGAGGACCCGCTTAACCATATCCGAACCTTCAAAGACTACATGGCCATAAATGGGGTCAAACATGAACTTTTCACCCGGATCTTTCCATCATCCTTGGAACCGGTCCCTCGCCAATGGTACTACTCCCTTTACCCGAAGAATCTCACTACCTGGGATGAGGTCGCAGTTGAATTTGCTAAGCAATATGCCGACAATGTCGAAATCCAAGCCAATACCCGTACTCTAGAGGCCCTAACCCAGAATGACAAGGAGGGATTCACCGAGTTCTTAACCCGTTAGAGGAGGGTAAGTACTCAGTTGATTAGGAAGCCGAGTGAGTCGACCTTGGTGGAAAAATTTGTCAACAATCTCCGCCCAGTATATGCCAAGTTACTGAGGTACCAAAACATCAAGACCTTCCAGGATCTGCAAATCCTTGGGACACGCATTGAAGACGACCTCCGTAAGGGTGTCATAGCCAAAACCACCGGTAGAGGCTACCATGGATCCACATCGACCGGATCTCGCCCTTATGGTCAGATGAACAAGATTGATGAGGTCAACCTCCTTGAACCAACCGCCAAGAGAGCTGAGCGCGCCTAGAGAGTGTTCACTAATATAGGGTCAACTTATACAAGCTCCCTAAAGAGACTTATGGACCAAGGGAAACTACAACCAATCGGACCCACCCCGGATCCATCTGATGCTAAGAAATCCCGCTTCTGGAACCCTAATGCCTACTGGAAGTACCACCAAGAGAAAGGTCATGACACAGAAACTTGCTTCAAGCTCAAACACATCATCCAAGACATGATCGAGAAAGGAGAATTGCCTTTGCCTCCACCGACTAAACCAAACAACAAAACAAACCCTTTGGGAATCCATGCTATCTCCGATGATGAGCCAACCTTGGACTGCTAACACCTCATCTCACCAATTGATGACGAGGTGAATGCCCTGGAGAAGGATGCCTCGGACGGGGTTATTGTGTTCAGTGCCACGACAATGCTCGCCATGTTCCAACAAGTTGAGGAGGCTATAGCCAGTCTCTCCAAAAGGATCACCCGACTTGACGATGCCTACCGCCGACTGATTTTTAATCCTCCAACACCACGCCCGAGGGAAGGTCCCCCGAGCACCCAAAATTACCCTCACCCGAATGGATTGCTCCCACGACCATTCTGGCATGCACCTCACGATAACTACCCTCACAATAATCAACCTCACAAAAACTACCCTGGCAAAAACTACCCTCACAAAAATGTCCCTCACAAAAACTGCCCACCGAGGAATACCCCTCCAAGGTGCCTTCGAGATCCCGAAATCAATGGCATCTGGAGAGATGACCTTGAAGATGTCTATATTGTCCCAGGGAAAGTGAAACAGGCGAAAGAGATAGGTCATCTTACCCGGTCCGGACGCCCCTATCAAAACCCGTATAATTCAACGGTCGCCCCAACAACGAATGACCGAGTTGTCTCGGACATGGACACTCAACCCAAAACTCCTGAGAATTCGATCCTCAAACAGTTGTAGAAAGCAAAAGCCGAAATCTCAATTTGGCAACTGATTGCTACATCCTTCGAGCATCGGCAAGCTCTACTACAAGCCTTGGGAAAACTGACTGGGCCTTCTACCTCCACCCCGGAAGAAGTTGTGGCACACATGACAAGGGATGTCCCTGATTTGAGCAACCCGGTCATCTTCTCTGACGAAGATATCCCTCCCTTCGGAGCCAACCACAACCTGGCCATGTACATCACATTACAATGCCTCAAAAAGAATGTGCCAATGGTGTTGGGAAATGTGTCCTCAACAATAGTGCGATCATATGATTTAAATATCATTATTAAATCTCATTTCAAGAATACGGAAGGGATGATACATTACATATATATATAGTCAACTGGTCCACACATATCGGTAATGATTGGCTGGCTAGAGTTTGACATTACTGTCGTGCGACGGTGGTGATCAGTTGATCCCTTGAGGTCACACCTAAAGGACGATTCCCTTAATTGAAAAGGTTAATTAGTTGTATACCGATACAGATTAATTAATTCCTTAAAATTGAACAATTTGATTTGTGAGAGAGAATATTGATATCTTATTATAATGGGATTAAATAAGATTTATTTTAGTAATAAAATGCTTTATTGCTAAAATTAATTATTGTTTGAGAAACAATAAAGATAAGAATGAATGGTTAATTATAATTACAAGAAGTTGTGAATTATAATTATATGACCCATTTTATTTATGTGATCAAGTATCACTAGTCAATTTGTTGTATGAAATTTAATTAATTCATGAAATGATATTTATGTGATAAATATGCATTAAATTAATTAATAACATGTATCATACCACATGTGACATATTGTGTGACAAATGACAAATTGACAAAATAAAATGGTAGTCCATTTTATGTACATGGACCGAAAAATGGAGGGTGTGTTAGTGGGTTTTGGTTGTTTTATTTTAATTAATAAAATAAACATAATGATGCCTACCTACTACTAGTCTTACACATCTACTATTTTGAGAAGAGAAAAAGAAAAGTAATGATGCCATTTTGACTCCTAAAAACCGTGACACTCCATCTATATTGATGGGAGTTGGTTGCTTTATTTTTCTCTTACACTATAATTCATTCTAATAAATCACATGCAAGTTGTTCATGGATTTTCCTCTCTTCTCTCTCCTTTATCTTCATCAAAAAGATGAGATTTTAATTGAAATTGTTCATGTAAGATTACTAAAATTATCAAAGTAATATATGAGTATTAGTAATCAAATTTAAGGTAAACCACAATATAAACATCTAGTACATGTTAGTTTGTGGGATTAAGGGATAGTTTTGGGTGCTACTAATTGGAGAATCTCTACTTTGGGATTTTTGTATGTTCATCCATTATTGGAAAGCTCAAGAACAAGAGAGAAAGGTGATCTCTCTTGTGCCCATTAAATCGATATATCCAATGTAAGAATATGATTTCTTCCCTTTTATTATATGTTTGCATGCATAAAATCCGTATTTAATTTTATGACAAATTAATTTCGACATATTTGAGTATGTTAGTATGTATATGAATCTACATTTCCTTCAATCGGTATCAAGAGCCACGGTTGTTTGCATGCAAATTGGTTAAAAGTTTTTCCGAGTTATATGAATAACAAATAAAACTTATAAAATTTGTGTTATTATGATATATCACGAAATTATTACATGCATGTTAATATTTCTGGTCCTAAAGTGTTTTAGGATATTTTGGTTAATTTTTCGGATTTTTATTGTTCATAATTTACAATAATGACATTTAAATGTGATTTTATGAGTAAAAATGTCATTTTTGGTCGAAAATTAGCTATACTTCGAATTTTAAGTTGGTTTTTGGATATGTTGTTACATATATTATTTTGAGATAACCTGCAAATTTTCATAATTTTTGGACTTGTTATGCTCGAAAAATAATTTTTTCATTATTAAATACGGATTTAAGAGAAAAATAGGTTAATATGAGTTAAATTTCGAATCTGGTCATAGAAAATTAATATGTTGTCACATGCAATTTTACAAGATGTGTGTAAAATAATTGGCTATAAAGAAGTCTTTTAGCATGATTTATGAATTTTTGAAGAAAAATAGCATAAATAGTGACATTATTATTGAAAAATTAATAAAACATAATCTATGACTTAGGAAAAACGTCTAATGTTGCATTTTATTATATTTTTCAGATCTAAAATTGAAAAGTTAATGAAAATAATTTTTCCATGTTTTTATGATTATTTTATTATAAATTGATAAACCGCAACATTGTTTTTCCGGAAAAAAATTTCGAAATTTTTAACCTAAGATTTTGAACATTATGAGTGTCATGGAATTTTTCCAGAATGTTCATGAATTTAAATTTCAAATTTTGAATTTATTTGAAATTTTGTGATTTATTTGAAGTCTAATAGCTTATTTTTGTAATTTTGGTCCATTTATGAACAATTTTGTAAATAAAAGTTAATTATGGTCAAATTATTAGTGAAGACTATATTTTGAGTCCTAAGAGGTTAGGGTAATTAACTTATGCATAAATATGAGTTTATGTATTTTTGTGATTATAAAATGTTGAAATCACGCAAATCCGTAAAAACCGAGTAATATATGATATTGGCTATTTAAAGGCGATTTACCATAAAAATTGAGCATGTTCATACATATTATAATGCTGCATTTTTCTTTATGATTGTCATAATTTTAATTTATGTAATTTTGAATTATGTATTTTTACTTAGTATGGCCTTAGATTTTAATTGGTATTTCCCGAAATGTATGGGAATATCGATTCGGTTGTAATTTTTATTGTGATCTCGTATCACCGTTTTGTAATTTAATAGATTTATTTTATTTTAGTTACAAATGTATAATAGGAAATTATGTAATTTATTATGTAATTTTATTCATTCCGGAGTTCCAAAAGACGGATTTCTTCAAGAATGGCGATACATAAAGACGGTGTTACCTCGAGATGCGTGAAACAACCGAAGTTCAAGGGACCAATGGAGTTGGTTTCCGAATATGTAATAGATTAATAGTTTTTCTATTTTAGGAAAGGCCATACTAGGATTTTTATCTTTATGCTTGCATTTTATTTTATGTCACATGCATCGCTAAATCGCCATAACTAAACATGCATTGTCTTCTTTTATCGAGTTTATCGACCGTGTCAATTCAAATTATCGTAGTTCACCGCTTTAGTTCACTTAAAATGTGATAGATAATAAATTGACATGACCTCTCGCTAAAACAAACAATTGAGACATAGCCTTACCAAATAGTAGAAACCATGAAAACCTATTTCGCGAGGGAGTGCACTCGGCCCTACCGGGGTACAAACCTTGTTACGTAGGGGAAGTGGGTGATGAGTGTTAATCCACCGAGTTCATGTTAATGAGGGTTTCATCGGCCATACCGTGCCCAAGTTGATGTGGATTTGGATAATGGACACATTTATTCGAAATTTGGATTGAGCTCAACGGAAGTATTCGCGACCGTAGTTGCATGTGTTCCGGGCTATAGATAAACATTAGAGTAATTTTATCGACCAATAGTTCTAAAAGTAGAATCGATTAAAGCGTTAATCCACCGAGTTATATTGATAAGGGTTTCATCGGCCATACCGTGCCTAAGTCGATATGAATTTGGGTCTTGGAATCATTTATCATAGTTGGGTAGAGGTCACTATGTAAATGCTTTACTTGTTATTTACAAGTATTATTATTAAAACGATAAATGTTAAGTTTTCCACTATTCCTTTATCATATTGTTCTATTTCTTTACCACAATTCATATACGATATCATTTCGTTTTTGATTCAAATCTCCATTAAAATAACGTAACTAAAGACAAATTTGAATTTGCCTCTAAAACCTCATATGAACCATTGCTAAGGATCTCTTGTAAAGAGTATAGATTAAAGTTATTCATTATCAAACAGGTTTTTGATACTTGACTAACACATCTACTTACAATGGATTATTATTCATATACTTAATTGAATTAAGTACCTTGAAGCGATAAATTATTTTGGTAATTAGTTTTGTTAGAATTCGTAATTGACCAAAATAACGCAACCACTTCAATGAAAGTTTTAAGACTAAAACGAACAAATGAAGAGTAATCTTCATAAGATTCAACTTTGCTTCTCTAAGTAAAGACTCATTGAATTGAGTGGGAGCATTCTCTTAAACCGTTAAGATGAGGACGAGGTTCAAGAAGTAAAGATAACAATGGAATTGATACAAGGTAATGTTGAAAGTAAAGTCATTGAGGAATGACGATACTAAACCTATCAATCCCAACCGATAAAGTTTCCATTGTCTTAAATGTTGGACACGAGAAAGGAAACTACCTCAAATTATTGAAGAATCAACAAGTTAGTTGTGGGACATCTAATGGGACCTTCTTCTTTAAATGTTTATTTGATTAAACATAAATTTGGCTAGTACCACTTCGTCAATATTAGAAACCAGTGGAGGTTTTCATCATTGTACTTGATACATAGGATGATTAGAATATGACGACTAGCAACAACAACATCGAGAGATAGAGTAATTGTGTACTCAATCTAGTTTTTGGGTTTGGAGTTGTACTTAATTATGACTATTAAGTGCATAAACTCTAAATAAGAATATAAACTTGTTAAAGATACAAAAGAGGTTTCACTTTTGTGACCCTATACACCACGATTTGATGTATGGCAAGCCCATAATCAAGGTGATTATATTCTAAACCAAACTAGAATGATATATCATGTAGATGATGTAAGATTCAAATTGGTAACCCAAGATTAAACCTTAAATTTTGGAATGATGAACGCAAAGAGTTATCGAGTACTCTTGAAACCATTAGATTGTTAATGGTATATGCGTATCTTGTATTCAAAGCAAGATGTCTCGTGCCTTTTGTTTGAAAAGGAGATCGAGGTTACAAATCATTGATCCAAAATAGGTTGATCATTTTCTTTTACCAACGATTTAAGTTGACCCTAATGTGTTCACTTAATAAGGTAAATAGAGAAATCTTTGAAGAAGTTCAAAGAGTTCAAGGAAACGCGATTTAGTCGTGATGGGATTATCAAAGTGAAGACTTTGATATAAGCCAAAGAAAATGTGATATAGAATCACAAGTTAATCTCTCTTAGCACGCATTATGGATTAATGTGTGGTTGAATAAGAAATCAAACGCTATTCGATATGGTTTGGACTTCAATCAAGTTACTTTGAGTTACTTGATCCTTTTGGGGATTTTATCATTTTTGTCTAGATTTTTTTTCCACTAAATCGAATCATATGAGATATGAAATGGTAAGGGTACCATGGTTGTAAGTTTTCACAAGAAACAAATGCTCATTTTTCCCTTTCAATTATCACGAGTACGACGGGTTTGCGGCTCATGAAGCTGTCTTTCTAAAATACAAGTTTATTTCTAGAAGACAGAGTGGGAGAAATTATTCAAGAGCCACAAAGATGTTATGTCGCAAGAAACTGGTCTTTCTTGGCTACATGAGATGTTTTGTGTAAGACGTTGTTTCTTTAAACCTAGGAGGTTAAATTCGTCACTTGTTGGAGATGATGAATTCATGCTACTTTTAAGAAAGTAAAGAGCTTATAACTTACAAAGAAATCGTTTGATTCAAATTGATTACTTCTAGAAAGTGATGAACATATGACTTGCATAAGAGTGTTTAAGTCACAACTCAATATAAGGCTTAGAGCCATGAAAATCCGAAATAAAAAGGGTTGATTAGTTGCAAAGGGTTTTGCACTAATAAAGAGAGATTTCAAGGTTTGATTGGTTGCAAAGGGTTTTGCACCAATTGAAATGCTTAAGCCTATTTGGATCTTCTTAGGGATTGTGTTTCATTATTATGAAATACATAGCAAGTGAATCTAAAACCCACTTCTTCAATTAGAAGGAATGTATTCAATACATGTCTTGAGTTTTGAAGATTCTTGCAATCCTAAGATAATGTGAAACTTAAGAGAGGGTCTTAAGTAGGACATCAATGAGTTGGAATCAACATTTTGGATCATGTGATAAAACATTTCTCGACAAGTCAAGAAGTTGTGTTTATACATGGAGTTTAGTGGAAGTTACGGAAATTTTAATTAGTCCGATATGTGGATGACATATTGATCATTGAGAATGATTTAAGACTTTTGGAGTATTATAATACATCTTGAATATCCGGATTTATGAAGATAAATCCACATGATATTAGCGTCATTAAGAAGTCTTATGTTGATAAGATTCATGACTAGTTCAATTAAATTGAATATATTTGATTGATTTCATTTGCTTCCGCTGCCGAATCAATTAAAAAGAAATGATGTATAACACTTCATATGCTTTGAGTATGATGAATTGTTTTCAAAATCGAATTTAAGTAATCTTTACCAAGTAAGCTATAAAGATTACCCTTAAGTGCTTGCAGAAGCATTAAGGCTATAAAGCAAAGTGTTTATGATGCAATTTTGTGTAAGGGTGTTACACAAGTGACAATTGACAATTGAGATTGCGCATGGTTTCCGACAAAACCATGATCAAAACACATTAGGATGGTTAAGATACCATTGTGGCAATGTTAATTAAGAAGTAGATTTTCTAGAATCGTTCTAGGCAATAAAGAACAATGAGAGATATTGATAACGGAAATTGAGTAAACTTGCAATCATGGGATGTGCAAGAAGGAAGAGTCCCGCACACTGTGAAACCAGTGGGAGCTATTCTTAGGCTAAGAGGGCCTATGTCTTGATTGGATCTCGACACGTACTCAGAAAGTTTTGTAATGTAGATGTATACATTACAAAGGAAAACAAATATGTAGTAAGGTTGAGTTAGGTACAAGAAGTTGATAAAACCTACTAACCAAAGCCTTCTCATAGGCTAAACATGATAAGTCATGACATTTCAATTAAATTAAAATGAACAACTACATATAAGATCAAATTAGATTATAGAACATGAAATAGTAATCAGGCATTGACTATTCATGTGTGATAATCGCATTTGTCGTTCGAGTTTTTACTTTAAAACTCTTTTATTATACTTTGTTACATCCAAACGGGTTGTAAAGACAATTGAACCCCGTTAAAGTGAACACGGATTAGCATTGTATTCGCCCATAGTCACTTGTATGAGGTGACGTCTCGAAGTGACTAGAGTGTGATGCGATTGATGGCAAGTTCAAGTGCCATAGAGTCATGTGAGATGACTAGTCGATCACATAGGCAGACTGTTAGGAACACCTTGTCGGGCAGTGACCGCTTATAGAGTTCTGGCAAATTTATAAAGCCTGGTCGTGGCGAGAGCTACTATAGTATTCTAATGAGTCGATTCTTTTGACTAAAGACTGTTCACCTAAGATGGCACAGTTTCAGATTAACTTTGATTTGTGTTACTACGACCTTCGTAAATGGGGTCAAATGGGCATATTTTGGGTTATGATGGCTGTGGCTAGTCGAAGGGAATGAGTGCGATAGGAATTGTCCATCCCCTTGTCAGGGTTAAAACAATATCTCAGGGCCACTCGAGGAGTAATGAACTGGAAATGCGTGGCCACGCTCGGAAGGAATCCATGGTGGATAAATTCCGGTCAATCGCTTATTCTCCGGATCGAGGAAACCACTCTCGATATGATCACTTGCAAGTACGACCGAAAGACACCTTGCATTGAGTGGGAGATAGTAATAGGACAAGAGAATTGGTGACGCACACTTGTCGAGGACAAGTGGGAGATTGTTGGGAAATGTGTCCTCAACAATAGTGCGATCATATGATTTAAATATCATTATTAAATCTCATTTCAAGAATACGGAAGGGATGATACATTACATATATATATAGTCAACTGGTCCACACATATCGGTAATGATTGGCTGGCTAGAGTTTGACATTACTTGTCGTCGACGGTGGTGATCAATTGATCCCTTGAGGTCACACCTAAAGGACGATTCCCTTAATTGAAAAGGTTAATTAGTTGTATACCGTCTGATTAATTAATTCCTTAAAATTGAACAATTTGATTTGTGAGAGAGAATATTGATATCTTATTATAATGGGATTAAATAAGATTTATTTTAGTAATAAAATGCTTTATTGCTAAAATTAATTATTGTTTGAGAAACAATAAAGATAAGAATGAATGGTTAATTATAATTACAAGAAGTTGTGAATTATAATTATATGACCCATTTTATTTATGTGATCAAGTATCACTAGTCAATTTGTTGTATGAAATTTAATTAATTCATGAAATGATATTTATGTGATAAATATGCATTAAATTAATTAATAACATGTATCATACCACATGTGACATATTGTGTGACAAATGACAAATTGACAAAATAAAATGGTAGTCCATTTTATGTACATGGACCGAAAAATGGAGGGTGTGTTAGTGGGTTTTGGTTGTTTTATTTTAATTAATAAAATAAACATAATGATGCCTACCTACTACTAGTCTTACACATCTACTATTTTGAGAAGAGAAAAAGAAAAGTAATGATGCCATTTTGACTCCTAAAAACCGTGACACTCCATCTATATTGATGGGAGTTGGTTGCTTTATTTTTCTCTTACACTATCATTCATTCTAATAAATCACATGCAAGTTGTTCATGGATTTTCCTCTCTTCTCTCTCCTTTATCTTCATCAAAAAGATGAGATTTTAATTGAAATTGTTCATGTAAGATTACTAAAATTATCAAAGTAATATATGAGTATTAGTAATCAAATTTAAGGTAAACCACAATATAAACATCTAGTACATGTTAGTTTGTGGGATTAAGGGATAGTTTTGGGTACTACTAATTGGAGAATCTCTACTTTGGGATTTTTGTATGTTCATCCATTATTGGAAAGCTCAAGAACAAGAGAGAAAGGTGATCTCTCTTGTGCCCATTAAATCGATATATCCAATGTAAGAATATGATTTCTTCCCTTTTATTATATGTTTGCATGCATAAAATCCGTATTTAATTTTATGACAAATTAATTTCGACATATTTGAGTATGTTAGTATGTATATGAATCTACATTTCCTTCAAATGGTCCTTGTGGATGACGGATTCGCGGTGAATGTTATTCCCCTCAAGACGGCTCATAAACTGGGTATCAAAGAAGCTGATTTGGTCCCAACCAATCAAGGAGTACGCGCTTATGATGGCACTCGTCGTAAAGTCGCAGGGCTTATCACTCTAACTATCGCAACCGGACCACTGGAGAGGCAAACCAGTTTTCAGGTAGTCGACATTGACGCCTCCTTCAACATGCTTCTGGGGCGCCCCTGGATTCACGTCGTCAAGGCAGTTACTTCAACTCTTCACCCGAAAATCAGGGTCCCCTTCAACGGGAAAACGATCACGATTCCTGGTGCCCCGATCAAAGCCGTCATGAAAAAGGGAATAGCCTCCCAACCCATCGAGGAGGACGACAATGAAATGTGGGGATTCCATGCCGTGAATGCCATAAATGATGAATCAGCATCCTCTGATTGTGACCCGTTTACTAACATCACAGTCAACCGCATTCTGATGCGCCAGGGTTACTTCCCGGGTTTACCCCTCAATCCACTGAAGGATACGTTACCTCCCTTGAAACAGGCTAAGGTCCTAAATGTAACACCCCGTATTTTATTAAGTTGGATAAAACTATTTTAATTGCTACTTGGTATTTAATTACGTTGGTTGACGATTTATATATTTATTTTCTCGGCTAATTAATTAATTTCATTATAATTTTTAAGTTTAATTTAATAATCGTTAATAAGTTCTTTTAAAAGTCAACTCAAGTTTGTTTAGCTGACTTTTTATTTATCTATTTAATAATTTTTGTTTCTTTCTCGTGTCCCTTTTATCGAAGTCGAGCTAAGTGGGCTCCAGACGGATCTGAGAAGAATCGTCCAGTTAGCTATTTCGAGTTTGTTCTGCTAAATTAGCAAAAATCTTTAAAATCCGCTAATTCAGTAAAAATCGTTACTAATTCTGATTCGAAGTGAATTCGTATTATTTCCGTTAACTAGCCAATCTTGTTTTATTTTCACTCATTAATTTTTTTTATTATTAATTTCTTTTTATTTTTAGGACTCTCTCTTAAATCGGTTTTATTTAACTCGAGATGGTTTTAAAAACTAGCGAAATTTCTTAACGATGAAGAAACGTACGTATAATAAATAGCTAGCTAGCTAGTTGCTCCCTCATTTCTCACGCATCATTCCTTCTTCTCCCTTCCTTTTTCTTCTTTTTCGTTCTGTTTCAATTTTTTTTTAATTTGAAATTGATTCTGCCACTCCGTTTGTCAACCGTTATCAATGATTTTCGTTCCATAGTGCTCCTCTCATCGCTCCTGTCAATCCGTTGTAAGTAAAATTCATTTGCATTACGAATTTTTACAAACCCAAGTTATATTTTCAACTTTATTTATTATAAGACGGTTGTAAGTGCTGAGATAGACGGGCTGGTAGAATATTTGTTAGTCATAAATGATTAGTTCAATCGAAAAAAAATGTAGCAATGATAGGTTACTCAATATTACTTGTAAAATATGTTTATTTCGGATGCTGGTTAGTCTGTTTATAGTTGAGACGGTGTATAATTATATATAGGGATCATTATAGATGTTAATTAGTTTGTTGTATAGTTGAGACGGTGTATACTGATATGTGGAGATGATTGAGACGGTGTATACTGACCTGTATGGATCATTTGGGATGCTAGCTAATAAGTGGTATATTTAAGACGGTGTATGCTGACATGTATGGATTGTCTTGGGTGCTAATTGGTGTGTTATATAGTTGAGACGGTGTATACTGACATGTAGGGATTGTTTTGGGATGCTATTTGGGATCCTGTTTATTTTGTGGTATATTTAAGACGGTGTATACTGGCGTGTAAGGATCGGTTTTGGATACTAGTTAGACCGTTGTATAGTTGAGACGGTTTATATTTACATGTAGAGATTGTTGGATACTAGTTAGAGTATTCTATAGTTGAGACGGCGTATATACAGGTAGGGATTGCTTTGGATTCGGTTTTGATAAAAGAAAATGGTATATTATTTTGTGGACTTATCTGGCTATATTTTTACTTTGTTGCAGGTGAGACGGTAAGCATTATGAGCCGTATATGTACTTTAATTATGTTGGAATAGGTACGAGATGCTAGATAGATTGGTCGACCAATACATGGTGGTATTTCATATTTAATTGTGTTTATTCCCATTCCCGTATTGCGTGGTTGTTTGCACCTTTGGATTGTATGGTTAGTCCATGCTAGATATGTAAGTACAGTGGGTCTAAGTGTGTTTTTCATTCTATACTAGTGGTAATCAGTCTCATTTGTTACGATCATTTCAATTTGGATGCTAGTTCATGTGTTGTGGACTAGGTGGCCGGATTGAAGTTACTCGGCCGTGGTTATGTGGTGTAGCCCGGTTACGAGTCTCGGGGATACGGGAAGTTACCATAGCCGTTGAATCGGATACGTGTTGTATTCCGAGAGTATAGTGTCGTGTTACCGAAAGGCTGATACTGTACTTAAGCTAGGACTGCTTATATCAGCTATGTGTTGTAGTCTGATGATTGTCAAGGTATGTGTTGTATCCCGAGAGCGCGATGCTATTTAGCTGTCCTACCAGGAGATTGTGGTTTACTCTTTATGGTTGATTTAGCATTGTACATAGACAGCAGTCCAGTACGTCATTTTGGTCATTTTGGTTATTTTGGTCATGCGTTGTCCCCGTGCTTCCTTTACTACGATGTCGTTTTTTGTCGTAGTAAAGTGGGACACGTTTTGGCTGTTTCAGTTTCGTTATTACAAGATTTATTTTCTTATTTATCTTTTCTATGTTGTATATGTTTTATATTGTACTTATGTTTTTACATTGTAATATGGCTGGAGGACACCTGAGTTACTCCCCACTGACTGTGGCATTCATTTTTATGAATGATAGATGACAGGTCGGTGGTATATGCTAGGGGTTACAGGACGAGTGGCTAGCGAGCGTTGCCGAGGCAACGATATACCCTTTTGATTATCGTCCGTTATTGCATTTTTGGAAATTTGGAGGGATCCGAGATCCCTTGTATATTTGTGTTTGTATTATGTATTTATTTTGCAAAATTAGTAATTAGGTCTAGTTTTCGAGTGTTTTTAGTGAACTCTGTGACCATGCCTCAAAGTGTATGTTAAGAACTTACGTATTTTCCGCTGCTAATTATATGTGTATGTTTTTGTATAACCGCGGGGGTTCACACCCAACATCCCCTTCGGACTGGGCTATGAACCTACCGATGAAGATATCCAGGAGATGAACCTCCTAGTTCGGAAGCGCAAGAAGCACGGAGTTATCCTCCGTCCCTATCATCTGACCCTCAATGGATACTTTGTCCCCGAGGGAGAGTCCGAGCTTTACCATGGCTTTCCGGAGCCGATCTATGACTCTGTGGCCAAGGTCATGTACCCGGGTGTTGAAGTCTTCCAGGCCTGCTACTTCATCCCCGACAACACCGAAGCTATATCAACCGAGTCTAAGTTGTCCTCATGCCTCGACGGACAAGCTGTCACTCTCCTCTTTCGAAAAGATAACATCAAGCACCTCTACTATGAGGACATCATCAACATCGCTCTGAAGGACAACCAATTTGACCCAACCGCCTTGATCTCTGACACTCACCCGGAGAAAGCTACACAGGGCTGGAGAAAAACCGTCAAGTGGACCGATCGCCAAGGCCGCATTCTCAAGATCACAACTGGAGAAATCCCTATGTACAAAGAGGGAAGTGAAGAAGAATCTGGGTCGGAGTCGGAGTCAGAGTCTGTCATGGCTCCTAACACTCCTGATGTCCCAGTCAAGGTCCCCTTCCCGCTGTTTTATCACAACCTTGTGGGTTCTTCAGAGGCTCAGTCTACTAGGGTCATCCCCACTCCCATGGAAGGTGACAACCTGGAGCCTGTTCCAAGGGCCACCTCCTCTGCTGTGTCGCCTCTGACTGACCATGAGATGTCTGTCCTCTCCGAGCTTTTCGCTCGTGTCAACTTAATGAACGCTAAGTTTGCTTATGACTCGTCTCAATTTAACTACAATGCAATTCTGAATGACTATGAGGAATTTGTCTTGAGTGACTACCCACCTCACCTAGCCAAAGAACTTGACAAACGGGAAACCATAACCCCCATCATTGAGGAGACCGAACTTAGGATAGGGACAACCCTTGACCCCTCGGAAAGACAACAGTTCATTGACCTCTTCCATAAATACAAGGACGTGTTCGTCCTGGTCCTACAAAGATATGCCTGAGATTGACAGAGAAATTGCAGAGCATCGGATACCCATTAAGCCCGGAGCTAAACCTGTAAAGCAAAAGCTGCGTCGGATGCGTCCTGAATGGGCCCTGAAAATCAAGGAAGAAGTGGATAAACAGTTCAAGTCTGGTTTCATCAAAGTGTCTGAGTACTCCGACTGGATGGCCAACATTGTTCCTGTAGCAAAGAAGGACGGAAGAATTCGGGTTTGCGTCGACTTCAGGGATCTGAACAAGGCGAGTCCAAAGGACGAATTCCCTTTGCCACATGTTGACATTCTGGTGGACACTACCGCCGAGCATGCTCTCCTATCATTCATGGAAGGGTATGCTGGGTACAACCAGATCAAAATGGCTGAGGAGGACATGCACAAGACTGCATTCACTACACAGTGGGGTACCTATTGCTACACGGTCATTCCTTTCGGTTTCATCAATGCCGGGGCTACCTATCAAAGAACCGCTATGTAGACACCTCGTTTCTGCACCTCCCGCAAACCACCCGGTGATGATTGGGCCGCATGTTTGATTCGCGGAACGATTTGTGACAGTTCGTAAGTTTATCATCAAGTGATTGCTCAAATATTAATGTCTACCTCTTAGTTGTCATCTACGTCCCGATACGGTCGTTTTGACAGTAATTAGAGTACATTTGGAGTCCGGGTCAAAAACCGTCTTCATTTCTTAAAACCGTCAAAATCCCGAGTCAAAGCAATGTGCTTGTCTACCTAAGGTTAGTATGTCATAAAATGTTGATACTATATCTCATTTTGAGTCTCATGTCACCTCTTTAGGCTAAAACTAAAAGTTTACATTACAAAATGTGCATTTCATTTAGTTAAAATGATAACCCGACCTTTAGGCCCGTTTTACGAGGTGATAACCACTTTTTTGGGTCAGGCCTATTTCACAGAAAGTTCTAGATCTTTCTTTTAGCTTTCCAACGCCACCGAAATCACCTTAATCCGAGTCTTGTAGAGAAAGTTATGCCTAAAATACGACAGGCTGTCAAACGCGTTTTCTACGCGCAGAGGAACCTACCCGGGAAAGGACGCAACAGGTGCTGCGCCTCTTCCAAGGGACGCAGTGCCTGCTGCGCCTTTTCCCAGGGTTTTCTTTTTGTCCAAGCTTCCGTGTTTTAACCTAAGTCGGTTATTTCCGGATCTTTCCTTCCGTATCCTAGTCTTACCATAATTCCTTCCCGTGATTAGTATAAATAGGAGCCTTCGCTCCTCATATTTCTCACGCGAGTGTCCGCCCTTCTCTTCTCCCTTTGCATTCTAGACTTCGTTCTTACTAATTGGCGCCTACGTGCTTGGACTTCCGACCACGTAAGCTCGGATCTTTCCGGTACCAAACTCCGTTGCATGACCGACCAATTTGACCAACTACACTCAATCAACTTAATTAATTAATCGTTTTCCTCTTACGAGGGCACTCTCTTTGCATTCGCGTCGAGCATTCACTAATCGATATCTTAGTCCTTCCCGTTTCATCAACATGTAAGTCTGAGGGTGTATAATCCTTTTATTTATTGTTTTTTATTTATTGTATCATCATCCATTGTAAGGTTTACGTCGAAAACACCGTTAAAACCGATTTCTAAAACCATGCTTTAAAACCTTTTTTCGCGGATTTCCGATGGATCGACAATCGAGAAAAGACGCGCAGAATCGCCGCGCCTCTTGAAGGAGCGCGAGCTTCTGCTGCGCCTCTTCGTGAGGCCGCCGCAGCTTCTTTCTTTTCTTCTTCTTAAATCCTCTGTAATTCCGTCTTGCTTTTATTTTGTTTGTTTGATTAACTCTTCGTTCACATGATAGTATATAATTCACATGTATATTATTCCTTCATCATTAATATGTTTTAATCATCACAAATCCGACTTAAATCCCTTATAATCCAATATTTGCGGGTTTTCGTCATTAAACTCAAATCCGGGTTTTATAAATTCGATTCATCGATATTGAGTTTATGGAATTCGACATTTGATATAGTTTTCATCTGTTTATTCATATGTTCGTCGCATATTCGTCATTAATCATCATGTTTAGTCTAATTAGTTAGTTTTGTTTGTTTAATTCGTTAATCAATCATTATTTCATGTAATTAATTCATCTTAATTCCGTCCCATCCATATTTTATCGCTTTCATGACCATCATTCACATGTAATTAACCTATTAATCACTTTCATCCGAGTAAATATTTTAATCCATCATTAAATTCATCAATTCGATTAACGATTTGCGATTCCCGCTTCACACGAAACTCACCCTTGGAAACAGACGCAAAGAATCGCCGCGCTTCTTCCAAAGGGCGCGATCTCTTCTGCGCTGTTCGAGATGAGTTCTGTCCCTCAAACTCCGTTTACGCCTTGACCTAGTTTGTTTAATTTACATATTAACTAACTATTACTCGTAATATCGCTAATTCCTGTTCGTTAATTCTTTTAATTTTTATTCTTTTATTTCTTTTTCCCAAATTATCCGTTTTAAAGGTATTTTCGACATAAATCGCCTATTCCAATGTAATTAATGTAATTTTCGTTATTGTAATTTTCGATTATTGTATTTTGTATCATTTGTATGTTTTCACATGTAATTGAACTTAAATCCTACTTCGACCCAATTGTTTGCTAAATTAATTGTTCAACCGACTTAGGCTAAATTTCACATGTTAGGATTAATCTAATGGATGTTGCATTGCATGCATATAGCTGACGGTATATCGAGTACGAATAACTTCCCTAATCATTAGTAGAGGCCGCTATCGAGGCGGGCGGGATTAGGTGTTCGATCAAAAGAGCTTCCTAATACGTACCCTCACCCCTTACTCCAGGATATCCGTGAACACCCGTGTTCATTGGCATCCACGCGAGTCATTCTAGACATAGAATGCTAAGGGTAACGATTGCTTAGTGTTCATGTCACTACTTTGTGTCTTGACATGACACGAGGTATTCGAACGGTTCCAATTTCCCATAAAAATTGGTGGCGACTCCATACAAAATGCAAACGCTTGTTTTTCGACCTTCACCAAGCGCCCCCGTGGGCGGCCCGCTGTCCACAGTTTGGCGACTCCGCTGGGGATAATACACTTACGTGTAGCTAGGGTGAAACTCGAACAAGGTTAGGGAATAATTTGTACAAGACAATTGTCGGTTTTCATAACTCGGTCTTCCTAGATCGTTTAATTCGGCCTTCCTAGGCCCAACCCAACCCATTCGACCAATCGTCCCGTCTAAACGGTCCTAATTCTTATTTGGACCTAAGGATGGATAGCGATTGACGTCATCCATACCATGATGCTTACTCTTGTTTGTATCAAGGGCCTTCACTACTTGAGGAAATGGACTAGGAATCGGCCTTACTCTTGTTTGGCACGAACCTCTCCACAGACTTCGGGTTTGATGGTTCGGTATGGCAACCCACCCTTTAAGCCAAAACCCTTCTAAATGCACTCAGCATCCCGTTATAATGCTTGTATAAATGTGTAAACCTTACGTGATCACCATTTCTAAACAAAACCATGACGAAATTTGTAAAAATCAAAACCTCTTTTAAAATATAAATTTTCGAAAAAAGGCCTTTGTTTAGCGCAAAACAAAGCCGAAACTCTGTCCATATGTCGAGTCAAACTTCGGGCCTAAAACCCATTTCAAAACTAAATACAAAAAAAAAACGTCCAAAAAAAAACAAAAAAAAAAACGTCCAAAAAAAAAAAACAAAAAACGTCCAGAAAAAAAAAGTCCAAAACCAAAAAAAAAAAAAAAAAAAAAAGTCCAAAAAAAAAAACCAAAAAAGAATGTTTTAATCAAAACATTTTCCAACATGTAAATGTAAATATGTAAATTCAATTGGGCTAAGTTAGAGTCAAAGTTCAAACCGACTATGTCCTAGTCGAAACTCCGTCGAGTCATGAACCCGTCTTCCATTACATTTTGGGTCTTTTCAAATTCAAGTCAAGTCCTGAGGCGTCACGCCGTCATTTTGGACCCCCTACCCCAATTCACTTAGGATCTAAACACTCGAGTCACACGTTCCGAGACTTAACACACGAGTCTCAATGGGCCTCATATTTGAGTCTAAACTACAACAGTCTTCTTAACAACTATAAGCAAACATCGAGTCCAGAATCAACACGTGTCTTCAATCCCGTCAATAAGGTCAACTGTATAAATGTCACTCCGTCAAAGTTAACACTCGAGTCTAAAATTACAGTCAAGCACCGTGAATTCAAACACGAGATGTCGCTCACGACATTTCACGAGTTCACAAGTCAAGTCTAGATGTGTCATCTTATCCCTTCCTTTATTTGTTGCCTTAGTATGCGTGATCCCCTGTCGAACCGAGTGTAATGCGCGTCATTTCTGTCGAGTAGGAATCCAGCAAGTTCTGTCAATCAGCAAGGTCACGAAGCAGATCAAGCCACAATCACCATGTCTCTTCAAGACATTTACGCCATGGTCCTACGAGTTCAAGCTACAGTGGAAAATTTGAGCATTCGCGTCCTCACCCTTGAAAATGGAATGGTGGAAAAGAACACACCAACTAGGGAAACATCTAGTCTAGGTCATCCAAAGCTTACCTCTTGCAATAACCATCGTCCTAGAAAGCCGAAAACAGCTGAAAGGAAACCTGGGAGGCATCAAAGGGTACTTACCAATTTAGGCATGTCTTATGCCGATGCTTTGAAGAGACTTTCTGCCCAAGGCAAGCTACATCTAATAGGGCCAACTCCGGATCCACCCTTAGAGAAACAGAACCTCGGAAGGGCAACAAATATTGCTTATATCACCAAGGTAGAGGCCATGATATTGAAGAGTGTTTTCTCTTGAAACACGTTATCCAAGATATGATCGAAGAGGGCAAGCTTCCTAAGCCACCTTCTGTCGGGAAATCCAAGAAGATCGACCCTCTTGGGTCTAATATTATTAAACATGACAAAGAGTCATTCCTAGACTGTTCTCACCTCCTCGATCCTCGTGACGACGGAGAGATCAACGTGCTTGAAGACGACAATATCCAAAATGGAATGCTCATGCTTTCCATTGCCTTCAACAACAAATTTTCCAAAATAGAGGGAGCTATTGATAGTCTAAACTCTCGGCTTTCCAACATAGAGAACCAGTTTGCTGAAATGGGTAAGAAGCTTGATGCCCAACCTCTCAGGATGAAAAGTGTCCAGACAAACCCTCAATTTGACAGTCTTAAGGAGAAAGTAACTAGTGAACGATCTATTCCTAACAACTCTCCAAGGTCATTTACAAAGGCTTCCGAAAATAAGGGCACACCTCCTAGGAAATTTACCAACATTGGTATTACATACACCGATGCCCTTCAGAGACTCATGGAGCGACGAATGTTAAAGCCTATAGGACCTACTCCCGAACCAGAAAGGAAATCCAAGTTCTGGGATGAGAATGCCTATTGCCAATATCACAGGGGCAAAGGGCATGATACAGAGAAATGTTACAAATTAAAACATGTCATTCAGGATATGATCGAAAGCGGGAGGTTGTCCCTCTCAACCTTTAACCCACAAGGTAGCTTGGACAATCCTCATGGATATACCACTTATCAAGAAACTCTTCTTGACTGTTATCCTTCCAATGTTCCCAATAATGAGGACGAGGTGCTCAAATGGGTGAATGCTCAAAGCCAGATGTCGAAGCCCGTTGCTGGAAGAGAAAATGTTCAAGCGTGGGCCGATGATTACGAGTCTAGGTCTAAGATTGCGTCAAAGTCCGGGTCCGAGTCCGAGTCTTAGGCTTTCTATCTCATATTTGTTCTAGTAACTTTCTTTCTCCATTTTCATTTCTAGTGACAACCTGGGGGCTGTCCCACGAGTCACATGTCTTCTCAAGTCTATGTTAAAAATATTCATTCTTCATTTCAATAAAAATATGCAATCCACATATTCTTCTATCTTTTCCTTTACCCTTTTCCTGTGACAACAAGAATTGGTTTGAGACATTTTTTAAAACAAACAACAACAACACATGACAGTCAATGTGAGTGCACTTATATGATTTTCCATTCTAAGTTGTAGAGGACCTGAAACTCCGTGTTCTTTCTTTACCTATTCCATGTCTGGCAATAGAAACCACAATATAACCCTAGTTTAGGACGAGCATATCTCAAGAGATTCTAAGACGAATCCAGACCATCTCCCTTGTTAACGATCCATGACGGAAGGCAAGCCCATTCCCCACAATAAACAACCCGTGTTACTAAAGACCAACCCGTTTCCCATCAAAAGGTGCTAGTCTGACCCAAGAAAATCCAAGACAATACGAGCCACGAACAAAGATAAAGGCTCAATCAAGATAAGTACCCAAGATCAATATCTAAGATAAAAGAGTCAAAAGAAGAAGGCTCAATCAAGCAAGTCAAGTCAATATCGAAAGTCAATGTCATCCTTAAAAAAACCGAATCAAAAATCTGAGCAAGAAGCGGAGATATATTCTAGACCAAGAATCTGAGTCTGAATCAAGATAATGCTGAAGTCTATATAGAATCAAGACACCAATCAAGATGGTCAGCTAGCACCCTCACTTAGCCTTTCACATCACACACCCTAAGTCCTTCTCGAGACCGTTACGGGGAGATAGTTAGGAATTTTGAGAATCCTCTCAAGCTCGTCAAGTATATCCATCCTTTAGGGCCAAGACATGGAAACTTGATCCCACGTCATTTTAACCTACCTTTATGTGCTCGGGCTACATCAAGCCAAGAGACTCCATTTCCAAGCCACATTACAAGCCATAACCCCATAAAGCCTTAACTCCACAAACTCAAGCTCCAGAGATTTGTTCATCAAAGCCTCTTATTACCGAGCTCCACATTCCAAATATCCAATCCAGTTTCACCTTGACCCATACACGGAGTCTTCAATACTTTGCTACCCAGGACGGGACATACCCATATTCATCCTTAGGGTCCACTTTTAGGTGTGCTCACGCGACAAGGAAATTTTTACAAACTTAATTATACCTCTTTGGTCTATGATCAGAGGGAGTTATCTCAAATCGATTCTTTGAGTCACCAAAGGAATACACTCCCTTGTGACCCCTATACTTTAAGGTCCTAACAACATAGCTTAGGCACACACTTAAACTACGAGCATGGTTTGATTTCACCTTTTCAGGTGGATACGTAGGCAGTCCTTTCTTACACAAGAAGGATACAACCACAACACCCAAACAAAATTAACCAAACTTGAACTACGATCCGGTTTGATTTCACTTCACGTGAATACGTAGGCAGTCCTCAAGGACACAACCATCCCCACTTCCAACTTTCAATCTCAACCATCAACTTCCAACCTCAATTATCAACCATCCCAATTTTCAAATTAACATCCCTTCCACGACCAACACCTCTATACTAGGGGCTCCTTATTGTCGCCCAGCCTTTTTTTACCAAAGTCCAAAGTCATTTTCTCATCCTGGGGGCTTCTCTTTCAAGATGCCACCCTTCCTTTATTCCTCTAAGTCTAGCTAGTACTCGTTCCGGACAATGACAAAGGTCTTAGATCGATTCTCCAAGTCATCGTGCCTCAAGAGAGGTCTCTTTTACAGCAAACGGTGGTGAAAGATGTCCAAGTAGACAGATGATCCATGGCTCATGCCTTGCCTTTATATGACGTCATCATTCTCTCAATTATTCTACCTTTGGAACTGATACGCATTGTCACCCCTACTTGGCTAGGGGTTGCGCATACTTAAGCAAAGTCTGTCAAGGTCATCCTTGTGTCGCGTCAAATCTAAGTTAATGTCGCGTCAGTCAAACCTAAGTCTATATTTTCGCGTCCGCATAAGGTCTACGTCGCGTCAGTCACATGTGTAAAGCCCATTGAATATGCATAACGCATTACAAACGAAAAACTTCTTTGAACAAGTTTTAAACAACTTTTATAAAGAAACGCCTTTTGCAAAACCTATGTGTTTCCTCATTCGAGGTCCATGTGATAATTGCTTACGTGCATATGTGTTCATGTTCTATTTGCATATTAGATTGCATTCTTGTGTGGCTACTAACCATGTAGGTAAGTGTCAGAAGCAGTGCTCGCTCCGATGGGGCTTCACCCAAGTCTTCATTCTCCCAAATAAGCAGATATTTTGCGATTGCTCATTCAAGATTTCTTCCACGACGATCAAGGTGTTCCTAGTCGTCAAAATATTTGTCCCAGTAAGCAGCGATTTTTGCAAGATTGCTCACTCAAGATTTCTTCCATGGCGATCAAGATGTTCCTAATCGTCGGATATTCCCCAACAAGAATTCGCTTGAGACCGACGCAAGCAGATTCAACCTCAAGTTTTTGCCGAGTTCGCTTGAGACCGACGCAAGCGATTCCCCGCCAGTTTCTACCGACGTCCTGCTATCCTCAATATTATTGTTTCCCCGCGGAGTTCGACAAAGGTGTCGTTCTCCGAAAGTTCCCAAACCAAAGCCTCCTTCCTTAGGTTCGTAAACCCAAAGTTAGGATTATTACCCCTAGATTCTTAGATCCCAAAATGGCTTCCCATAGGTTCATAAGCCTTTAAGCTCCCACACCAACATCCTTAGGTTCATAAACCCATAAATCCTTTTGGAGTTCTCATACCTCACGCGTTTAAAACAAGAATTAATATCCCAGTAGTTCCTAAACTTAACCCTAGAATCCCAAATCCTCTTAGGTTCACAAGCCTTTAAGTTCCCATACCAGCCGTCCTTTTAGGTTCGTACACCCAGGTTCACACGCCTAGCTCTTTAGGTTCCCAAACTCCCTAGAGTTCATACACTTCTACCCCTTAGGATCATATTCCTTAGGATCACCTTCTACCCTTAGGATCATATTCCTTAGGATCACCTTATACCTTTTAGGATCATATTCCTTTAGGATCACCTTTTCCCTTTAGGATCATAATCCTTTAGGATCACCTTTCTTTAGAGTTCCTACACCCAAACCTTGGTTACCCCTTTAAGTTGAACCTATATTCAGGCCTCCTTCCCATTGATGCTTTCCTTTAGGGCCCACACCCTAGCACAAATCCTTACATATCCTTTAGGTCTTACCCTTAGCTCCTACGCTTAACCTTAGCTCCTATGCACCTCCAGAAGCATCTCGAGAAAGAAGTCTCAGGTATGGTCTCTTCTTATGGCTGGCGAGCTTCCTTACGTAGTCTAATGGACTTTAAACGACCCTCCCCGATAGTCGACAGACTCTAAAATGTTCCCGACGACAGGTCCTTGGTTCAGACCCCTTGAGCCGCCTCGCGTCGCCATAGTCGTCAGGTTGTAATCTTCGATTGACCTGATGGCTATACTTTGACTTTCGCCTTGTCCAAGCCTCAGTCAAAGTGGGGGCTCTGTAGACACCTCGTTTCTGCACCTCCCGCAAACCACCCGGTGATGATTGGGCCGCATGTTTGATTCGCGGAACGATTTGTGACAGTTCGTAAGTTTATCATCAAGTGATTGCTCAAATATTAATGTCTACCTCTTAGTTGTCATCTACGTCCCGATACGGTCGTTTTGACAGTAATTAGAGTACATTTGGAGTCCGGGTCAAAAACCGTCTTCATTTCTTAAAACCGTCAAAATCCCGAGTCAAAGCAATGTGCTTGTCTACCTAAGGTTAGTATGTCATAAAATGTTGATACTATATCTCATTTTGAGTCTCATGTCACCTCTTTAGGCTCAAACTAAAAGTTTACATTACAAAATGTGCATTTCATTTAGTTAAAATGATAACCCGACCTTTAGGCCCGTTTTACGAGGTGATAACCACTTTTTTGGGTCAGGCCTATTTCACAGAAAGTTCTAGATCTTTCTTTTAGCTTTCCAACGCCACCGAAATCACCTTAATCCGAGTCTTGTAGAGAAAGTTATGCCTAAAATACGACAGGCTGTCAAACGCGTTTTCTACGCGCAGAGGAACCTACCCGGGAAAGGACGCAGCAGGTGCTGCGCCTCTTCCAAGGGACGCAGTGCCTGCTGCGCCTTTTCCCAGGGTTTTCTTTTTGTCCAAGCTTCCGTGTTTTAACCTAAGTCGGTTATTTCCGGATCTTTCCTTCCGTATCCTAGTCTTACCATAATTCCTTCGCGTGATTAGTATAAATAGGAGCCTTCGCTCCTCATATTTCTCACGCGAGTGTCCGCCCTTCTCTTCTCCCTTTGCATTCTAGACTTCGTTCTTACTAATTGGCGCCTACGTGCTTGGACTTCCGACCACGTAAGCTCGGATCTTCCGGTACCACCTCTCCGTTGCATGACCGACCAATTTGACCAACTACACTCAATCAACTTAATTAATTAATCGTTTTCCTCTTACGAGGGCACTCTCTTTGCATTCGCGTCGAGCATTCACTAATCGATATCTTAGTCCTTCCCGTTTCATCAACATGTAAGTCTGAGGGTGTATAATCCTTTTATTTATTGTTTTTTATTTATTGTATCATCATCCATTGTAAGGTTTACGTCGAAAACACCGTTAAAACCGATTTCTAAAACCATGCTTTAAAACTGTTTTTCGCGGATTTCCGTGACTAACATCGAGAAAAGATGCAAAGAATCGCGCCTCTTGAAGGAGCGCGAGCTCTGCTGCGCCTCTTCGTGAGGCTGCCGCAGTTCCTGCTTCTTTTCTTCTTCTTCGTCCTCTGTAATTCCGTCTTGCTTTTATTTTGTTTGTTTGATTAACTCTTCGTTCACATGATAGTATATAATTCACATGTATATTATTCCTTCATCATTAATATGTTTTAATCATCACAAATCCGACTTAAATCCCTTATAATCCAATATTTGCGGGTTTTCGTCATTAAACTCAAATCCGGGTTTTATAAATTCGATTCATCGAGATTGAGTTTAAGAATTCGACCTTTGATATAGTTTTCATCTGTTTATTCATATGTTCGTCGCATATTCGTCATTAATCATCATGTTTAGTCTAATTAGTTAGTTTTGTTTGTTTAATTCGTTAATCAATCATTATTTCATGTAATTAATTCATCTTAATTCCGTCCCATCCATATTTTATCGCTTTCATGACCATCATTCACATGTAATTAACCTATTAATCACTTTCATCCGAGTAAATATTTTAATCCATCATTAAATTCATCAATTCAGATTAACGATTTGCGATTAAAACTTCGGCCCGAACTCACCCTTGAAACAGACGCAAAGAATCGCCGCGCCTCTTCCAAAGGGCGCATCTCTTCATTGTTCGAGATGAGTTCTCGTCCCCGAACTCCGTTTACGCCTTGACCTAGTTTGTTTAATTTACATATTAACTAACTATTACTCGTAATATCGCTAATTCCTGTTCGTTAATTCTTTTAATTTTTATTCTTTTATTTCTTTTTCCCAAATTATCCGTTTTAAAGGTATTTTCGACATAAATCGCCTATTCCAATGTAATTAATGTAATTTTCGTTATTGTAATTTTCGATTATTGTATTTTGTATCATTTGTATGTTTTCACATGTAATTGAACTTAAATCCTACTTCGACCCAATTGTTTGCTAAATTAATTGTTCAACCGACTTAGGCTAAATTTCACATGTTAGGATTAATCTAATGGATGTTGCATTGCATGCATATAGCTGACGGTATATCGAGTACGAATAACTTCCCTAATCATTAGTAGAGGCCGCTATCGAGGCGGGCGGGATTAGGTGTTCGATCAAAAGAGCTTCCTAATACGTACCCTCACCCCTTACTCCAGATATCTGTGAACACCCGTGTTCATTGGCATCCACGAGAGTCATTCTAGACATAGAATGCTAAGGGTAACGATTGCTTAGTGTTCATGTCACTACTTTGTGTCTTGACATGACACGAGGTATTCGAACGGTTCCAATTTCCCATAAAAATTGGTGGCGACTCCATACAAAATGCAAACGCTTGTTTTTCGACCTTCACCAAGCGCCCCCGTGGGCGGCCCGCTGTCCACACGCTACCACTCTGCTACATGATATGATGCACAAGGAGGTGGAGGTATATGTCGATGATATGATTGTCAAATCAAGAGAACGGGACAGCCACATCAACACCCTTCGGAAATTCTTCGCTCGTCTGCGGAAGTATAACATGAGACTAAATCCTCAGAAATGTGCATTCGGGGTCACCTCCGGAAAACTCTTGGGACATGTTGTCAGCAAGCGAGGCATTGAAATTGATCCAACCAAAATCAAAGCCCTTCAACAAATGCCACGGCCTAAGAACGATAAGGAGATTCGGGGATTTCTCGGTCAGGTTCAATACATCAGCCGCTTCATTGCCAAGCTCACCATGATCTGTGAACCAATATTCAAGAAACTTCGCGCCTCCTATCACACCGATTGGGACGACGATTGTTTAAAGGCCTTCGATAGGATAAAGGAAATCCTATCCAAACGTCCTGTCCTCATGCCACCTTAACCGGGGATCCCTCTATCCCTATACCTAACTGTCACCAACACAGCCATGGGAGCAATGCTAGCACAAACAGTCGACGGTGAAGAACGAGCCATCTACTACATCAGCAAAAAGTTCATTGAGAACGAGACAAGGTACACACAACTCGATAAGACATGCCTTGCCCTAGTATGGTCAACAAAGAAGCTGCAACATTACATGCTCAGCTACACGGTCCACATCTACTCCAAGATGGACCCGGTCAAATACATCTTCGAAAAACCCGTACTAAACGGAAGGCTGTCTAGGTGGACATTCATGCTGTCCGAGTTTGATCTCAAGTTTGTACCCCTCAAGGTTATCAAAGGAAGAGCAGTCGCCAATTTCCTAGCAGAGAATCCCGTTAACAAGGATCCAACGACCGACACATGGTCACTTCCTGATGAAGACATCCTTTGTGCTGACTCCGACGCATGGGACCTATACTTCAATGGTGCATCTAATCTAAGAGGCTTCGGGGTAGGAATCCTTCTAATATCACCAGAGGGAGAACATGTTCCGATCTCAGTCAAACTAGACTTCGCCGTCACCAACAATGCCGCTAAATATGAAGCATGCCTCATCGGCCTACAAGCAACCATCACACTTAGCATCAAGAGACTGAGGGTCCACGACGATTCCTCACTCATCATCAATCAGGTGTCCGGATCATGGAAAATACGAAGTGACATCTTAGCTCCCTACCGAGCGAAAATCAATCAAGAGGCCGAGTTCTTCGACCAAGTCTACTACTTCCACTTGCCACGAGAGGAAAATCAATTAGCTGATGCCCTGGCAAAACTTGCCGCGCTCGTCAATATACCTGACGACATGACATCGATGGCCCTATGTATCGAGAGAAGGAGCGAGCCAGCTCACATTTGTGCCATCAATAATGACGAGGAAAACCATGCCGAACCCTGGTACCAAGCCATCCTCAACTACAAAACGAAAAACGAATTCCCTCCTAACTCTGATCAAAGAGGACAAAGAGCCATCTGCTTACTTGCGTCACAATTCGTGATGAACCAAGATTAACAATACAAAAGAACACCCCAAGGGATTCTCCTCCTTTGCATTGACCATCACAAAGACAAAAAAGTCATAGGAGAGGTCCACGACGGAGAATGTGGCCCTCACATGAGCGCAATGATGCTTACCTAAAAGATCATGCGGCTAGGTTACTAGTGGACCACCATGGAAGCCGATTGCCGTAACTACGTCAAACATTGCCACAATTGCCAAATGTTCGCCAACATACAACACATACCACCATCCCTTTTATACACCATGACATCACCCTGACCTTTATCAACCTGGGGCATCGAAATCATCGGGAAGGTTAACCCGACAGGCACCACGGGGCATTGCTTCGTCCTCATCGCCATCGACTACTTCACCAAATGGGTGGAAGCACAGTCATATGCAGTCTTGACCGCCAAACAAGTGGCCAAGTTCATCCAAAACAACATCATCTGCCGATATAGGGTACCCCATGAAATCATCAGCGATAAAGGCTCTCACTTCCGGGCGGAAACTCAGGCCTTGCTGGACAAATACAAGATTAAACGACATCGATCATCCCCTTACCGTCGCCAAACCAACGGAGCGGTGGAGGCAGCTAAAAACACTCTTGTCACCATTATCAAGAAAATGAAAGACAACTACCGCGATTGGCTGAGCAAACTCCCATTCGCACTCTGGGGATATCGAACCTTCATTCGAACACCAACAGGAGCCACACCCTTCTACCTAGCATACGGTATAGAGGCGGTTCAACCGGTAGCGTTAGAGGTCCCATCTCTATGCATCCTATTGGAGAGTCAAGTCCCTGAGGCGGAATGGACCCGTCGAAGATACGAGCAACTCACTTTTCTAGACGAGCGGCGGCTCAACGCCTTGCACAACGTCCAGATATACCAACGACGTATACAACGGGAATTCAACAAGAAGGTTAAACCCAGGAATATCCGAGAATACCACTTGGTCCTCAAGTCAGTCCGAGCACCATTACCCGTCGATCCAAGGGGAAAATTCAAACTCAACTGGGCCGGGCCACACCTGGTCAAGAAAATACTTTCGGGGGGCGCAGTGAGACTGAGTGACCTAGATGGGGAGGATTTTACAAACCCGACCAACCTGGACCAACTCAATAAATACTACCCCTGAACCATAGCAACCAACGACCTCAACTCTAGTTTTACAACTAGCGTCCACCTTAACTCTTTTCAAGTCAAGTTCCTCAACGCGTTCTGATTTGAAATTGCATATTTTATCGAGTCTAAGTTGCGGCACCTTGCCCCTTTCGAATGTCCTTTGATCTGTCAAAAGCAACATCCATTTGTACTAAAACAAAAACCCCCTGAACTACGAGCATGGTTTGATTTCACCTTTTCAGGTGGATACGTAGGCAGTCCTTCTTATACATGAAGGATACAACCACAAAACCCAATCAAAAATTTACAAAACATTTCGAACTACGATCATGGTTTGATTTCACTTCTTCAGGTGGATACGTAGGCAGTCCTTTCTTACACAAGAAGGATACAACCATCCCCATAATCAAGAAAAATCACCCACATCAACTTTCAAAAAAAGAAAGGGAAAAACATTCCCTTTCCTCACAAAAAAATAAAAAAAAAGAGCCTTTCTCCCTTCCCACAAAAATCCCATTTCCCAAGTGCAAATGTTTAGGACGATTCAAACCGAACTGCCTTTGCAAAATGGATGGAAGAAACAAGCGTTCACAATTTCGACACGAGCAATCCTCTTATTTAATTAATAATGGGAGGGATTACAATTTCAACAACAAATAAAGCTCGACGAGTCTAAAACTTGTCATAGCTAAGGTGTCGACTAAAACACCTCACATAATAAAACTAGCACAAAACACACAAAACATAGCTAGTACAACATAATAAAAACTCACAACAATAATACAACGCAATAATAAAGTGGGTAATGGAGGTCTTCATTCGTCCATTCTACCCTTGCCTTTTCCCTCGAGATACATCTTCCCCTTGTTCTTCTTGTTGGCCCGCCTAGCTTGTACTTCCTCTACGGATTGAATCCTCAACGGATCTACAACGGCGACGGCCTCCGGTCTATTGCAAGACCTCATGTTCGGCCCAAAATGAGCCCATGCACGGCCCACTAAATTTTTGGGACCCGAGCTTCTCCTCTTTGGTGGCCTCATCACATCCGGGCTAACTCCATCAACATAGTCCTCAAAGAAGGCACGGCTGGCCTTACCAACCTCTCGATACTTCAAGTCGACAACCTCGTCCTTACGGAATTTGGACCTCTCTTCCAAGGACGAAGCTCTCGACCACTTGACATAAGCGGGAGTCACCCATGTCGTGGCAATGGGGTTTTGTACCTCCCAAAGCGGCCGAGTGGCCCCCATCTTTCGAAGACCTCCACAAGCTCGGAGTTTCGGAAAACATTCTCTTGGACAAGGGTATCTTGAGCGGGCACCTTTTGTTGACTCCCCATTTGCCTCCTGAGCCTTTCGGGATAAATGAAGGAAGCAACCTTCAAACCCACCACCATCAAAGAATGAGGACTAGCACCCGAAGCGGGCAACCCCGTGAAGGACCTCACGTGCCACCATGGCACCACCCAACGGATATGAGGACCACCCTCCTCCGCCAATCTTGCGGCCCAATAGGCCTCGGTGGAAGCAAAGCTATCCGAGTACAACTTCTTCCTCATGGTAAGGTGTCGGAAGGAATAAGAAGAAGAATCAACCGGAGGCTCTACATACCTTAGCTTCTCTAATAGCCACACTTGGAGGACCCTTGGAGATCCAAATGAGGGAACTTCTCCGCAAGAGCCTTCCTTGTCCAAAGTTTTGATGATCTCGCCAATCACCAACCATGATGGATCTCTACCATGCTCCATTTGCTCAACCACATGCACGAGGGTCATGCTACCATAGCATTTCGGCCCCTCCTTCTTCAAAGCATCAACAAAGAGGTATACATGGACAAGGCAAAAGGCAAGAGGCCTTCTCCTAGCCACCTCCGAAACATTGGCATCTAATCGGTTTGAAAAGATGTTGATAAGAGCCAACATATCCACACCTTGTAGAGCAAGAAGAAAGTTGACTTGACTTGTCGACAAACCCAACATTGAACGGAATTTCTGCTTGTAGCACAACCGAGTCGGAGGAAGCATCGGAACACAACCCGACCACCCACCAATGGCTCCAACTTCTTCGGCAAGTGGACAAATTTCACCTTTCGGGAAAACAAAAACATGGTTTTTCGAATCCCAAAACCGAAAACATGCTTCGAGAAATGAGGATTGCACCTTGACTTGACGAAGCACCAACAATTGACCAACTCCCATGCAAATGATTTGATACTTTTCGGGAGGCGACAAATCCCGGTACCACTGTCGCAAAGCATTCTCAAAGGCATCCATGAAATATTTTTGTGGAAGAGGAAGAAGAGGTTTAATTTTTTAGAGATGATTTTGTGTTTCGGATGAGGAAACAATGAAACACAAACATCACTATTTATACAAAAACAATCAGCGTGTTTTTCAGAAAAAAGGGAGAGCTGGCTTCTATCGCCCATTAGCTCGCGCCTCTTTAGGCCTATTCCCAGGATTCTCGCCTTGAATTATCCCTTTCAAGTTGTGTTTCCTCCTGACACCTCAAACCTCCCGCCGGAATGCTCGTGCCTCTTCGGGATGGTCCAGGACATTTTGTGTTTCCTCACACTCACATTTCCTTGTTTTCGCGTTTAACGAAATCCGACACGGTTCCCATGACGCAGCTTTAAACATACGGATTTTTCTTTCTTTTTTTAAGGGGCGATGGGCTAGTCGCCCCGATCCGCGACGGATCGTTTCCATGTCAGACAATTCATTTCCATGTCAGTCGAAATTCCGAAATTTTTTCGCTTTTTTTTTCGCGATTTTGCCAAAAATAAAATCGAAAATTGATAACACGACATCAATTTTCCTCAAATATCAAGCACTCACAAATTCGAAAAAATCAAATCAAATACACTCGTAAAAACCTTTTCTAAAATTCACCCCTGACGGTTTGAATTTGAATTTTTTTATCGAGTCACAAATCAATTTCAAAAATCTCGATGCAATTTAATTCAAGACACGGGTTAATTGCTCGAAAATGTTCAAATCAATTCCTTTTGGAGTCCAAACGCACGACTTGTCGCAAATTTTCAAAATACCCTTTCAAATTTCAATTTTTAACTTCGAGTCGTCATGGTTAAGTTCTGTTTTTAATCAATTGCTTGTTACGTGTTTACGTTTATGCATATGTGCTACATGTTGCCTCTTTTCTACACTAACGATGCAGGAATTGATGCAAAGCAAAAGGGGAATTGACAGCCGACAGCGCTCCTCCGAAACACAACACAAAAAATCCAACAATCACAAAATGAACCACAATCCAAAAACACATATATACGAACCTCCTCACGCAAAATACATCGACACACGTTTGACACAAACGACTGACCATACAAACAAGAGCTAGTACAACCATCTATCATACAGACACTGGTCTAAGACAACGAACTGGGGGCTATCTGCCACCTACCGAACTACGCACTCCCTATCCTTTCGCTCGGAAAAGAAAATGAGCAACACGGGAAACAGAGGAGCAACAACGGAAGCAGAGGTGGTTACCATTACGGTAATACCTCGTTCCTGCTCCACGACAAAAAAGAAAACAGTGTGGCAGACTTTGGATGATAAGGAGGCCAAGGACCATGATGCGACGCACCACCCCGGTGTTGACCTACAATCATCAGCTGCCCTGTCTATGAGCCACAACGAAAAGGACAAGCCGGCTGCGACAGCCGCCTCCCCTCCTCTACGGAAGCATCCTCTACCACCACCTCGGCTCCAGCAGCCTCCCCGGTCACTTCTGCTCCTCCTGGATCATCCTCCTCTTCCAAGGCCTCCACAACAGACCCCATAGGTCCCAAATGATCCCATGCGACCAAATGCAACCAAAGAACGTCAACCGAAATTTCGGCATTACGACGGCGTAAAAAAAAAAAGAACCTGCAAAGCGGAGCAAGGGCAATCCTGCCCAAACCCAACCAAACAAAACAATTTACAAAAAAACGCACAAAAACGACTCGCCCTTCTTTTCAAGCAAAAGACGAGTCAAAACAACCACAACAAAAACGACACCTAAGACCCACACAAGGTCCGCCAACAAACCAAAATACATTCCCGATACAATGGGGTATTTTCCTACCACTCAAAAAGGAAATTCCTACGCCAATTTGAGCACAAACCGGTCAAAATTTCAAAATACGACCACGACAAGGCAACGTGATTTTATCACGCCTCAAAGCGACCTAAACTACCAATGAGGTCTATTTCAAGGCAGACTGACCCAAACAGGCGCTTATTCTGTCAGACATAAAGCCGTCACAAAGGGCAAAAATTCCAATTTTGCCCACAATACCAAACAAAGGTCCAAAATGGCAAATACGGTCTTTCCCGACTACAATGCAACCTAGTGGGACCCACTATCCAAGCAAATAAACTTGGCATTGTGAAATGAGACGGTTTCTTCGCCTCACTCACGTTTTTCGAGCATAGGGGACGCAAACGGGGACCAAAATGCAAACTAAAAGCCCCCTTATACTCCTAAACAGGTTTCTAGCCTAATGCAATCATCAATTTCACTCGAAATGGGCTCAATCAAAAACGCCCAAATCGATTTTCTAGGGTAAATATTTCGCCCTAATTCAATCTATGAAAAAGACCAAGAAATTCAAATGGATTCAAGGAGAAATACATTCCTTGAGATGACATGTTGATAATGGCATGAATGAGAGCAAGCAAGAACCCAACAATGGCGGTTTTTTGTTTGTTTTGTCGAAAGGTTGAAGACGATGGAATGAGAATGGTATGCAAACCATTCTCGCGTCTTTTACAGAAAAATAGGGAAGCACCCTTATCTCGCCAGGTTGCTCGCGCCTCAATGGGGTTCCCTGCCTTTTTTTTTCAGCGAAATTTTGGGCTTTGGCCCAATTTCCCATAACAAACTTCAAATTTTCAATGACGACATTAAGTACCGTCATTTTTAAAAAACAAAAACAAATTGTGAAATCAAAATTCACAATTTTCCTCCAAATTTCAAACGACGGCAATTAAAACCGTCATTTTCAAAATAATAGTTGGAAATTAAATTCCACTATTTTCACCACACATGTCAATGGCGGCAACATAAACCGTCACTTCAAAAGTAATAGTGAAGATTCAAAATTCATTATTTCCTTCACATGTCAACGGCGGCAACATAAACCGTCACTTCAAACGTAATAGCGAAAATTTAAAATTCGCTACTTCCTTCAAAACTCAAACAAACGACGATTAAAACCGCCACTTCAAATTCAAAAACGAGTACTGAAGATTTAAAATTCGCTATTCCTTCAAATGTCAACAAGGGGCTTCCTCGCGGAACCCGCTTATTTCAAAAACAATAATAGTGAAATTCATAATTCACTATTTCCACGGCGGCATCAAGAGTCCGCTACTTCAAAAACAAGCCCATCCAACGCGGCTATTTTTACGGTCGATCAACCGACCGCCTCATGGCTGGCGAGCCTTACTACGCATCGCGGCTGGCGAGCCCTCCTCATATATGCCCCATGGCCGGCGAGCCTTACAAAGCATCGCGGCTGGCGAGCCCTCCTCATATACGCCCCAAGGCTGGCGAGCCTTACAACGCATCGCGGCTGGCGAGTCCTCCTCATATACGCCCTATGGCTGGCGAGCCTTACAATGCATCGCGGCTGGCGAGCCCTCCTCATGTACGCCCCATGGCTAGCGAGCCTTACAACGCATCGCGGCTGGTGAGCCCTCCTCATATACGCCCCATGGCAGGCAAGCCTTACTACGCACCATGGCTGGCGAGTTTTACAACGCATCGCGGCTGGCGAGCCCTCCTTATATATGCCCCATGGCTGGCCTAGCCTTACTACGCCTCGTGGCTAGCGAGCCCTCCTCATATACGCACCATAGCTGGCGAGCCTTTGTCCACAAACACGCAAGGACATATCCGAAGATGTTTCAGGTATGACTCCTTCTTGTGGCTGGCAAGCCTTTGTACGTAGTCTAACGGACTTTAAACGACCCGCACGAACAGTCGACAGACTCTAAACTGTTCCTGACGACAGGTCCTTGGCTCGTACCCTCGAGTCGCCTTGGCGTCGCCCTTCCCGACGGTAGGTCCTTGGCCCGAATCCTTTCGAGCCACCTTGACGTCGCTTGGGTCTCCATGTTGTAATCTTCGATTGACCTGGGGGCTCTACTTTGACTTTCGCCCTGTCCAAGCCTCAGTTAAAGTAGGGGCTCTGTAGATACCCAGTATCTGTTGAGACTCCAACAAACACCCGATGATTATCGGACTATAACATGCTTTGGAATCGCGGCGTTTGATCGACTGTTCGTGTACAACTTTACGTCGGAAAACTTAAAACGATTTCGAAAATAAAACATTTCACAACTTTTCAAAAGTACCTGGAGTAGTTAATGCATGATGACGGGGTCGCAATGACACTAAATAGAGTCAAAACCGACACCGGACTAAAAACCGACTCAAAAATTCAAATCCCGACTCCAACAACGAGTCAAACCGAGTCAAACACAAAAAACAACCATTCAAATGCTTCCATGTTAAGATTTCTCGGATTCATGTATGGTCAAGTACCAAACATGTGCATACAAATCCTAGGATAGAACAAATCATGATTGTATTTATGTGAAAGCGACAAGACACCTCGAAGACCCGCGACGTGGCTCGCGCCTCTTTGAGCAGCCCAGGTGGCCACGCCGCTCAAAACTCACACAACCACTCATTCTCCTATAAATACCCCTCAAATGCCCCCATTTGAGAACTTACGCGAGTGTCCGCCCCCTCTTTCTCCCTTAAAATTCTAGACTCGACTTCCTAAGTCACAATACGACGCGTATTTACGACCTACTGATCGTAAATACAAGCCTTACACATTGTTTGGTACCGTCATCGTGCATTAAATCACTTGACCGACCATCTCGACCACTAAACCATCACTAAACTTAATAAAACACTCTTTTTACTTACTAAAACGGTTATAAACCGAGTCTTTTCCGACCAAACGAGTTGATACACTTACGTCGGTTTCTCGCCATAACCAAGCATGTAAGTATGAGGGTGTAAAAATCCTTCTTTTATCATGTCTTTACTTGTTTCATGACCATAACATGCTAAATCACGCATAACACGATCCAAATATAGGTTAGACGAGCCAAAACTGAGTTTTGGCCTGAGACAGAAGCCCCTTGTTATACACAAAGGCTCGCGCCTCAATGGGGTGTCCAGTTTAGACTCAACCGTATTTGTTCTCGTCTTTCCTCTTTAATCTATTTTCATATTTGTAATCGGTTTTTACCATTTCAAATATTTTCAAACCCTTTTTTTTTATTTTTACAAGTTTTTAACCATAAAACATTTTCACCCTTGGTTCTTAATACCATGACGGTTTAATCCGTGTTTCGGTGATAATATTTGGTTAATTACATTTAAAAGGTATTTTAAAACCTTTTATTTCATTTCTTTACATTTTGGAACGTATTTTAAAGCCTTTCATCATTTCTTTACACTTCCAAAATAAATGTATTAGTCACCAACACAAAGTCATCCTTGGTTATACATACCATGTCGGATTTTAACCCGAGTACGATGATGAGTATCGACTAATTATATTCAAATGAACTTAAAACAATTAGTTCATAATTATTTTTCAAAACTGTTCATGTCAAGCTTATAAAGTCGAACCCGACATCGAATATCATCAAAACAATGATGATTATTCAAGTCTCGTTCCTCAAATCAACACAAATACGACCTAAACGGTCCTTTCAAACCAAAACGGGTCCAAATACCCATTTTCAATACGTTTTATATACGTTTTTCAATGGTCAGAATGCGTCTTATACCGTTGACTGACCCGCGCCTAAACAGGCCGTTTCTTTTCCTATTTTCAAACCAGGGGAGACCCCCTTACACCACCAACAGGCTCGCGCCTCATATGGCTGACTGGTGCAAGGTCTGTTCCCCTTCCAGCATTAGTCTAGGACGATCCCGACTCCGGTTAAACCGGATATAGGACGGATCAGATGACTAATTTGCTCATTCAAAAATCATATTTGCAAAATGCCTTATTATGACAAATGGATCACGTTATGCACCATAAACCTAATTTGGTAAATGGATGTTTAATTTCTGTCTTGCATGCAAATCAACCATAAATCCAACTCGACATCTTATACTTGATACTTGGATTAAATCAACCAACTTAGAAAGCTCTCACATGTTAGGTTTAAATTATTTGATGCGCATTCATGCATTTAAACCGTTTTATCAACTTTTGCATTCAACCAACCAAGATCGACCAGTAGAGGCCGCTACCGCGGGCGGGATTGGGTGTCTGATTAAAGGGTTTCCCAATACGTACCTTCATCTCTTACTAAGAAACTTTGGATAGTGGATGACCTTATCCAGGGCGTACGAGAGTCATTCAAGAGATAGGATGCTAAAGAGGGACGATTCCTTATCTTTAGTACCTATGTCAAACACTGCTTTGTTCTTCGTTTGACCGAGGTATAAAGTGGATTCGAACGGATTTCAAGCATCCCACAAATGCTTGGTGGCAAGTTCGAACATCTCTAATCGTTTCGAGACCCTTACCGAGACGAAACCGACCGATCTAAAGCGATCCGGTCGAAAGCATTTTTTACGCCGCCGAGCGTGGCCTTTAATAGGCCGCTGCCATTGTCCACAGATCGGCTGGGCATACGCAGGTGGGCGCACGTCTACAATAGTATATTCCATTCTAAGCTTTGTCTTACCTCTAGCCTAGCACCTCTCCTAGTTCATAATCACTAGCGTCGCACATAATCTCAAACGGCAAGTCCCAGTTGGGAGGCTGTATGATCGGCGCCAAAATCAAGGCCTGCTTCAACCTGTTAAAAGCAGAAAGACACTCATCAGTAAATGCAAAGGGGGCATCCTTAAGCAACTGTTGTGTAAGTGGTTTAGCAATTTTTGAAAAGTCCTTGATAAACCAGCGATAGAAGCCAGCATGACCAAGGAAACTCCTCACTCCTTTGACATTAACAGGAGGAGGTAATTGCTGAATCACTTGCACCTTAGCTTTGTCAACCTCAATGCCCCTATCAGAAACTAAGTGACATAAGACAACTCCCTCGTTGACCATAAAGTGGCACTTCTCCCAATTAAGCACAAGATTAACCTCAATGCAGCGCTGCAACACTTTATCAAGGTTAGACAGACAGTCAGCAAAGTTACTTCCATAGACACTAAAGTCGTCCATAAAGACTTCCATAATAGACTCTATATACTCAGAAAATATCCCATCATGCACCTTTGGAAGGTGGCAGGGGCATTACATAAACCAAAAGGCATCCTGCGATAAGCAATAACACCGTGAGGACAAGTAAAAGTAGTCTTTTCCTGATCATCCGGATGAATCGGGATCTGAAAGAACCCTGAGTATCCATCTAGATAACAGAAAAACTTATGAGAAGCTAACCTTTCTACCATTTGATCAATGAAAGGAAGGGGAAAGTGATCTTTCTTTGTGGCGATTCACCGTTTGTTTGTCTATACACATCCGCCAAATCCGCCATTCGCTTCTAGTAGGTATCAACTTGTTTTTTGTCATTCTTGACCACAGTAGTCCCTCCTTTCTTAGGAACTACCTGAACTGGACTCACCCACTTAGAATGACCAACAGAATAGATAATACCTGCATTAAGCAGCTTTATTACCACAGCCATCACAACGTCCTGCATCTTCTGGTTTAGTCGGCGCTGACCCTGTCTGCAAGGCTTGTGATCTTCCTCAAGCTTAATTCTGTACATACAAATAACCCATAGCTTTCCTGTTTTTCTTAAGCACAGCTAACAAAGCGGTCAGCTGATCATCATCCAATTTGGCATTAACAATGACTGGATATTGCTCTGCATCATCTAAGAAAGCATATTTAAGATGAAAAGGAAGAGGCTTACGCTCAGGTACCTTTACCTCTATGGCGCAAAGAGTATTGATCATTTGTTCCACTCTCTCTCCTTCAACGTCGATGAGTTCACGCTCATCTAAAGCAGCTTCAAGCAAATCCAACACAGCATCATTATTTTCTGGGTTATCTGCACACTCATCTAAAAGCATCAAAGCTTCTAGTGGATCCTTTGTAAAAGAACCCGACCAGAAGTCATAAACAAACTCGTCAACAATATCAACTGAAGAGCAAGTATCCTCTATCATTGGCCGAGCAAGTGTACTGGGAAGACTAAAAGTGATCGCATCATCCCCCACTGCAAGAGTCAAACGCCCTTGTTTGACATCAATAATGGCCTTAGTTGTACACAAGAATGGTCTTCCTAGTAAAATTGGGGTCTGGGTATCCTCAGCTATGTCTAAGACAATAAAGTCCACAGGTATAAAGAAATTGCCTACTTTGACAGGCACGTCCTCTAAGATACCCAAGGGTCATCTTACAGATCTATCAGCCATCTGTAATGTAATGTTAGTCATTTTAAGGTGACCCATATTAAGCTTCTTGCAGATAGAAAAAGGCATGACACTGACACTGGCTCCTAAATCACAAAGGGCCTTGTCTATCACTTCATTCCCTATAGTATAGTGATGTGAACATTATTTGCGCACATTTAGTCCCCTAATTGAACCTATTTTGCATACTTTTATAACATTCTATGGCCATTTTATCCGTCAAAACCTTCCTATTTGCTTTTCTATCACATTTCATATGTTTTGTAGAAAATGACATAATAAGGCGGAAATTCCCGTCTTTCGTGCATATTTGGAAGCTTATTGATGATATTAGATGGACTAGTATGAAGAGGAGGCAAGAATGATGGCCAATGATGTAGGAATAAAGTGTATATAGAAGGATCAAAGGGTTAAAAGCAAGGATGACGAGAAGGAAGACATTGCATGAAGAAATCGCTCGAAAACTAAACCAAGGGTTGCTCCTTTGTCTCTGAAAGTATGCTAGATGAAACGGCGTCGAAAAATCAAGTGATATAGGCTTTTAAATCACTCCAATAGGAGTCCGGATGAGGAAATAACGTCCGTTTTACAATCCGAGCTCAAGATACAGCTCAACCCGCTCGGGTCAAATTCAACCCGCTCGGGTTGAAGCCCAGGACGCCCTTATTTCGCTCGGGACGGACGTATTCCTGGACAGGGAGATTTTCCTTGCTACGTGAACTACAAATCAGCCCGTCTTCACCCTTGGACGCCCGGATTTCTTCACAGCTCGAATTGTCTTCTCCAAGCTACGAAAAAGAAGCCCTTCTCTCGAAAAATACCGGGTCCTCCTTGCTCAACTTAAAAAGTGTAATTACTAGTTTAGCCCTTAGTTAACCCTAATGCATCCTCCCTAATTTCCACTATAAATACCCCATTTGTAATAATCAAACCATCAAGTTTTTAGAGTAGAAAATCCTTCTTTAGATTAGATTAGGAGTAGATTAGAATAGATTACTCTTTAATCTTTCCACAAATTACACATTAATCTTTCCTTTAATCATTGTTCAAGTTTATTATTGAGGAATTCAAGTTTATTATTGGGTAATTAGAAGATTATTGGGTTTATTGGGAGATTGACAACCTTCCATCAATCATCAAGTTCTTCTATTATTCTTTGCATTATTATTATTGGAATCTCCATAGGTATAATTCTCTTAATCCCTTTTTAATTATTGTTAATTACTTTCATTTATTCATCATGTTTCATATTGTTAGTATGATTGACAACCTTATTAACATGTTAAACTTGATCATGAGTGAGTAATTACTTAGCTAGGATTAATGGGTAATTAGGGGAAACCAACATGATGAATGATTCATGCTTAAATTAATATGCTTTCATGGTTTATTTGCTTGCTTGTTTTGATCTCAACTCATGCACATGTTATGTTTGATGAAATGCTAAGCCTATGAATCCTTGCATTTACTCCCATCACTTATCTTTTCAATGAGACTTGTAAGACATAAACCAACTCGAGTCTCATTAGACCATGCATGTTGTTAAGTAGGGAAGACTAAGTCGACTTGTAGGTGTTGTACAATCTAATCGATTCGGGACCCAAACTTTCCTAGGATTGTAAGATATAACCCAACTCAATCCATCATAACAATAATTGCTTGCTTATAATTTGAGAACATGTTTGTATGATCAATTCCCATGAACCCCCTATGACCCCATGATATCCTAGCATTTTTAATCAATTGTTTACATCTTTCCTTTTGTTGCTTGTTTATTGCTTTTATTAGATTAGAATCATCAACCCATTATAATTGTGACAACCCCAAGCATAACCATAATTAGATTGAATAATTTGAGTAACCACCGTCCCATGGATCGACCTCGACTTACCGCTAACTAGTTGTTTGTTGAGTATTATAAATGTGTTTGATTGGATGAGTGACGACATCACCCACATCAAAATGGCGCCGTTGCCGGGGACGGTGTTGTTTATTTGAATTGTTCTTTTGTCTAGTTTTAGTTGTGCTTCTTCTTGAGGAATTTTGGTTCCTTGGGAATTTATTTCTTGTACTTGTTCTTTTTCACATGCTCAACATGTCTACATTCACTTTTTGGCAATATGAAAATGAATCATTTGATAAATATGTTGCAAGATTTGAAGATTATATGACTCATGCTTGGCATCATGGTTTTACTATTTCAAATTATGAAGCATGTTGTGTTGTTTATAATGGCATGAACCTTGAAACCCGCAACTTGGCATTTCACTTGAGTGGTGGTAGGATATGTGAGATGAGTTGTGAGGAATTTTGGGAATTTGTTGAGTTCATGACCACCCATTGTCTTAAGCAAACTATACATGACATCTTTGAGAATGCCAAGGAAGGTATTGAAGTGATAAAAGCCACATTTCGAAAATTCATTGAGGAAAACTATGATGAAAATGAGATTTGTGAGGATGAGAAACCTTCCTATAACCTTGAGTCAACCCACTTTGTCCACAAAATTACCCCACCTTGGGAAGATGGAGTGCTAGATGAGGAGAGTGATGATGAGGAGGAGTACATTCTTGATTGTGAAACTAATGCTTGGATGCCGTCATCCTACTCTTCTTGTGTTTCAATGAACTCAATCTCCATGGAATTTGATGTTAATGGGCAAAGTGAGAATGATATGGATGTGAGCTTGAGTGAAAACTCACCCTTTGAGGATGACATATTTGAGGGAGACAATTGTGTTGAGCTTGGTGAGCCTTGTTACGACAACCCCTTTGATAATGGACCTTGTTGGGATGAGAAATATGATGAGGACATTTGGGAACCCCAAATAGACACCCTTAAAATCACCTTGGATGATAATGAGAGTACTTGCGTTGAATGTGGTGATTCTGACTATTTGGAGGATGAGTTGAGTGAATTGCCAACCAACTACCCATTTTATGTTCCATCCATCCATCATTTCTCTTATGATTTTTGTCATAATGTTCTTGACATGCTTGTTCGGTCCCTTACTTGGGCATTATTTCATTGCATAATTTTGTGTTGTTATCCATGCCTATTCATGTCCCACTCCCAAGAATTTGACCGACTTCTACGTGCTTTGAGTGCTAGTGATAATCTTCTATAAAGTTATTAATTTTCAATCTTTGGTTTGATGGAGTTCCTCAATAACCATTAATTTGTATATATGCATTTAGTGTAGTTTTGCATTCATTTAATAAATTGCATGAGAGATGAAAGGGAGGGATCTCATATTTTTAATTGAGTTTTTGAAGGAAATTCATAAAAATGAGAAGATGAAAAATGTAAAGAAATGAAGAAAATGGAAAAATTGGGCTTATGAGTAAGTGTGTTATCAAGGGAAAGATGTTGGGCCAAAATCTCAAAAAAGACGCCCATCCCAAGATAAATCCGGGCGGGTTGAAGGCCAAGAAAAGAAGAAAAGTTCCCTGCCCAAGAATCCGGGCGGATTTTAAGAAATACGCCCTTCTTTGCTCACAACCCGAGCGGGTTGATATTGTCCGAGCGGGTTCACCGACAACCCGAGCGGGTTCATTTCATCCGGAGCGGGTTGACCACGAATTCCTCATTTTCTCTCATTTGGCTCGTGTCATGGCTATATAGGCTTCCTATCTACCATCTTCATCCCCTACAATGATTGTAAGAACCCTTTTCTTTCCCTATTTCTCATGTATAGTTTGCATTGTATTATACCTCACATGATTAGATTAGTTTGCATTGTATTTATCCCACATGATTCATGTAGATAGTTGCATATAGACTAGAATTCATGCATAGTTACTAATGACCAAACCTATTTCTTTCTACACTAGATATAGTGTTTAAATCGGTTTGGGGAGGTTTGATCATAAGTGACCATAGCTTAATAGAAATCATGCATCATATAGTATAGTTTAGTTTGCACTCATTTGTTATATATGTCATATAGAATTGCATTTAGTTAGAGCATGCATTCATTCATATCATATCATTGCATTTGTACTTCAATTTCCATAAAATCAAAAATCCAAAAACATGTATTTCCTTTTATTCCTACTCCTACATGTACATTGAGGACAATGTCCAAAATAAAGTGGGGGATGAGAATTTATATTCCAAAAATGCATAAAAATTGAAAATTTTCGAAAAATCACAAAAATATGTCTTTTAATTTCGTAAAAACAAAAACCATAAAAATTTGAAAAATTGAAAAATCCAAAAACAAGTTCATTTCCTTTGTAGTGTAGACTAGTATATATTGTTTTGTATATATTGTGTTTGTTCATCCTTTTTCACATTGATTGACTACGCCACATCCGAGACATGAGGATATTGAAGACCGCATGGTATGATCTTTCCAATCTCCTTTTTCCTCTTTATGTTAATGACTATGTGGCTTTATTTTGATTGATGCGGTAAAAATAATGTGAATTTAGGATTGCATTTAGTTTATTTGGCATGTTAGTTGGTAGAATCATTTGCATTAGGATGTATATATGTTAGTTGCATCATGGCATGTAGTTGCATGTTAAAAAAATTTTGCGAAACCGTCTACTTGGGAAGCTTGACTAGTGTATATAGGCCCTAGTAGATGCTTTTTCTTCTTAAGACTTTGCTTGTTAGAATACTTGTAAAACACCCTAGGACGTGTCATGCTAGTATCCTTTGACCCATGGATTAAGGCCTAGTCAAGAGTACCTTGTGGTGTGATAACTCCTTGGCTACCGTTTATTCCAAGGTGACCCTTGAAACCATGCATGCATCCATCATTCATCCATGTTCTACCACATTTTTGTCATCAAAGGGAATGGGCACAAAAAGAAATCAATTTGAGTTCAATGAAATGAAAAATGAAAGAAAGTTTGCAAAAATGCATCAAATGAAAAGAGGAGCAAAAATAGAACTCCTAAAAGCTTCAAATACAAGGCACCCTCGTTACTAATTGGGGTGACTTTGAAAATGTTCAAAAAGAAATGCAAAAAAAATTGTCAAGTATTGAAATGCCAAAAATAAAAAAAAGAAATGGCAAGAAAGTGTTCTCAAATGTCAAATGCCACAAGAAATTGGGGGAAAAACAAAAACAAAAGCAAACTCCCAAAATGAAACTCAATTACTATCGATCCCTTTATCCATCGTATCCATTTTTGTGCATGGTATAGAGGAGACGACCCTTCTTCTTGTCTTGGCAAGAGGGGGAATTCCGCGATCCTCCAGTGTTTCTAACACCATAGGGAGTCTACTCTTGACAAAAGCATTTAACGATTGAGGACAAAGGTACCCTAGCTTGACACATTTTGGAGGTGATTTATTGGTATCCTTCTAGGCTTAGTAGTTTGAACAAATTGCATCTATGAAGGATTGTGTACCCTTGAATTGCTTCCCTTGTAGATAATTTCCGCCACTTAGATGAGGAAAGTGGCTATTCTTTTGTAGATGCATCCATTACTTGATTTTGTGTGCTTTAATGATTGGATGTGTCGCCATTTTGGCAAGACCCACCTTGCCTTGCAAGAAGGCATCCTACCTCATGGTTGTCTTGTTGTGAGTTGAAGGGGCGGAGTGAGACCCGCTAATTGTCTCATATCGGCTATGTTATTAGGATAGTTTAAATAAAGGTCTAATTTTTGTCACCTCTTTACTCGGGACGAGTAAAGGTTCGGTTTGGGGATATTTGATGTGAACATTATTTGCGCACATTTAGTCCCCTAATTGAACCTATTTTGCATACTTTTATAACATTCTATGGCCATTTTATCCGTCAAAACCTTCCTATTTGCTTTTCTATCACATTTCATATGTTTTGTAGAAAATGAGATAATAAGGCGGAAATTCCCGTCTTTCGTGCATATTTGGAAGCTTATTGATGATATTAGATGGACAAGTATGAAGAGGAGGCAAGAATGATGGCCAATGATGTAGGAATAAAGTGTATATAGAAGGATCAAAGGGTTAAAAGCAAGGATGACGAGAAGGAAGACATTGCATGAAGAAATCGCTCGAAAACTAAACCAAGGGTTGCTCCTTTGTCTCTGAAAGTATGCTAGATGAAACGGCGTCGAAAAATCAAGTGATCTAGGCTTTTAAATCACTCCAATAGGAGTCCGGATGAGGAAATAACGTCCGTTTTACAATCCGAGCTCAAGATACAGCTCAACCCGCTCGGGTCAAATTCAACCCGCTCGGGTTGAAGCCCAGGACGCCCTTATTTCGCTCGGGACGGACGTATTCCTGGACAGGGAGATTTTCCTTGCTACGTGAACTACAAATCAGCCCGTCTTCACCCTTGGACGCCCGGATTTCTTCACAGCTCGAATTGTCTTCTCCAAGCTACGAAAAAGAAGCCCTTCTCTCGAAAAATACCGGGTCCTCCTTGCTCAACTTAAAAAGTGTAATTACTAGTTTAGCCCTTAGTTAACCCTAATGCATCCTCCCTAATTTCCACTATAAATACCCCATTTGTAATAATCAAACCATCAAGTTTTTAGAGTAGAAAATCCTTCTTTAGATTAGATTAGGAGTAGATTAGAATAGATTACTCTTTAATCTTTCCACAAATTACACATTAATCTTTCCTTTAATCATTGTTCAAGTTTATTATTGAGGAATTCAAGTTTATTATTGGGTAATTAGAAGATTATTGGGTTTATTGGGAGATTGACAACCTTCCATCAATCATCAAGTTCTTCTATTATTCTTTGCATTATTATTATTATTGGAATCTCCATAGGTATAATTCTCTTAATCCCTTTTTAATTATTGTTAATTACTTTCATTTATTCATCATGTTTCATATTGTTAGTATGATTGACAACCTTATTAACATGTTAAACTTGATCATGAGTGAGTAATTACTTAGCTAGGATTAATGGGTAATTAGGGGAAACCAACATGAGGAATGATTCATGCTTAAATTAATATGCTTTCATGGTTTATTTGCTTGCTTGTTTTGATCTCAACTCATGCACATGTTATGTTTGATGAAATGCTAAGCCTATGAATCCTTGCATTTACTCCCATCACTTATCTTTTCAATGAGACTTGTAAGACATAAACCAACTCGAGTCTTATTAGACCATGCATGTTGTTGAGTAGGGAAGACTAAGTCGACTTGTAGGTGTTGTACAATCTAATCGATTCGGCTCTAGGACCCAAACTTTCCTAGGATTGTAAGATATAACCCAACTCAATCCATCATAACAATAATTGCTTGCTTATAATTTGAGAACATGTTTGTATGATCAATTCCCATGAACCCCCTATGACCCCATGATATCCTAGCATTTTTAATCAATTGTTTACATCTTTCCTTTTGTTGCTTGTTTATTGCTTTTATTAGATTAGAATCATCAACCCATTATAATTGTGACAACCCCAAGCATAACCATAATTAGATTGAATAATTTGAGTAACCACCGTCCCATGGATCGACCTCGACTTACCGCTAACTAGTTGTTTGTTGAGTATTATAAATGTGTTTGATTGGATGAGTGACGACATCACCCACATCAAAATGGCGCCGTTGCGGGGGGACGGTGTTGTTTATTTGAATTGTTCTTTTGTCTAGTTTTAGTTGTGCTTCTTCTTGAGGAATTTTGGTTCCTTGGGAATTTATTTCTTGTACTTGTTCTTTTTCACATGCTCAACATGTCTACATTCACTTTTTGGCAATATGAAAATGAATCATTTGATAAATATGTTGCAAGATTTGAAGATTATATGACTCATGCTTGGCATCATGGTTTTACTATTTCAAATTATGAAGCATGTTGTGTTGTTTATAATGGCATGAACCTTGAAACCCGCAACTTGGCATTTCACTTGAGTGGTGGTAGGATATGTGAGATGAGTTGTGAGGAATTTTGGGAATTTGTTGAGTTCATGACCACCTATTGTCTTAAGCAAACTATACATGACATCTTTGAGAATGCCAAGGAAGGTATTGAAGTGATAAAAGCCACATTTCGAAAATTCATTGAGGAAAACTATGATGAAAATGAGATTTGTGAGGATGAGAAACCTTCCTATAACCTTGAGTCAACCCACTTTGTCCACAAAATTACCCCACCTTGGGAAGATGGAGTGCTAGATGAGGAGAGTGATGATGAGGAGGAGTACATTCTTGATTGTGAAACTAATGCTTGGATGCCGTCATCCTACTCTTCTTGTGTTTCAATGAACTCAATCTCCATGGAATTTGATGTTAATGGGCAAAGTGAGAATGATATGGATGTGAGCTTGAGTGAAAACTCACCCTTTGAGGATGACATATTTGAGGGAGACAATTGTGTTGAGCTTGGTGAGCCTTGTTACGACAACCCCTTTGATAATGGACCTTGTTGGGATGAGAAATATGATGAGGACATTTGGGAACCCCAAATAGACACCCTTAAAATCACCTTGGATGATAATGAGAGTACTTGCGTTGAATGTGGTGATTCTGACTATTTGGAGGATGAGTTGAGTGAATTGCCAACCAACTACCCATTTTATGTTCCATCCATCCATCATTTCTCTTATGATTTTTGTCATAATGTTCTTGACATGCTTGTTCGGTCCCTTACTTGGGCATTATTTCATTGCATAATTTTGTGTTGTTATCCATGCCTATTCATGTCCCACTCCCAAGAATTTGACCGACTTCTACGTGCTTTGAGTGCTAGTGATAATCTTCTATAAAGTTATTAATTTTCAATCTTTGGTTTGATGGAGTTCCTCAATAACCATTAATTTGTATATATGCATTTAGTGTAGTTTTGCATTCATTTAATAAATTGCATGAGAGATGAAAGGGAGGGATCTCATATTTTTAATTGAGTTTTTGAAGGAAATTCATAAAAATGAGAAGATGAAAAATGTAAAGAAATGAAGAAAATGGAAAAATTGGGCTTATGAGTAAGTGTGTTATCAAGGGAAAGATGTTGGGCCAAAATCTCAAAAAAGACGCCCATCCCAAGATAAATCCGGGCGGGTTGAAGGCCAAGAAAAGAAGAAAAGTTCCCTGCCCAAGAATCCGGGCGGATTTTAAGAAATACGCCCTTCTTTGCTCACAACCCGAGCGGGTTGATATTGTCTGGAGCGGGTTCACTGCCAACCCGAGCGGGTTCATTTCATCCGGAGCGGGTTGACCACCGAATTCCTCATTTTCTCTCATTTGGCTCGTGTCATGGCTATATATGCTTCCTATCTACCATCTTCATCCCCTACAATGATTGTAAGAACCCTTTTCTTTCCCTATTTCTCATGTATAGTTTGCATTGTATTATACCTCACATGATTAGATTAGTTTGCATTGTATTTATCCCACATGATTCATGTAGATAGTTGCATATAGACTAGAATTCATGCATAGTTACTAATGACCAAACCTATTTCTTTCTACACTAGATATAGTGTTTAAATCGGTTTGGGGAGGTTTGATCATAAGTGACCATAGCTTAATAGAAATCATGCATCATATAGTATAGTTTAGTTTGCACTCATTTGTTATATATGTCATATAGAATTGCATTTAGTTAGAGCATGCATTCATTCATATCATATCATTGCATTTGTACTTCAATTTCCATAAAATCAAAAATCCAAAAACATGTATTTCCTTTTTATTCCTACTCCTACATGTACATTGAGGACAATGTCCAAAATAAAGTGGGGATGAGAATTTATATTCCAAAAATGCATAAAAATTGAAATTTTTCGAAAAATCACAAAAATATGTCTTTTAATTTCGTAAAAACAAAAACCATAAAAATTTGAAAAATTGAAAAATCCAAAAACAAGTTCATTTCCTTTGTAGTGTAGACTAGTATATATTGTTTTGTATATATTGTGTTTGTTCATCCTTTTTCACATTGATTGACTACGCCACATCCGAGACATGAGGATATTGAAGACCGCATGGTATGATCTTTCCAATCTCCTTTTTCCTCTTTATGTTAATGACTATGTGGCTTTATTTTGATTGATGCGGTAAAAATAATGTGAATTTAGGATTGCATTTAGTTTATTTGGCATGTTAGTTGGTAGAATCATTTGCATTAGGATGTATATATGTTAGTTGCATCATGGCATGTAGTTGCATGTTAAAAAATTTTGCGAAACCGTCTACTTGGGAAGCTTGACTAGTGTATATAGGCCCTAGTAGATGCTTTTTCTTCTTAAGACTTTGCTTGTTAGAATACTTGTAAAACACCCTAGGACGTGTCATGCTAGTATCCTTTGACCCATGGATTAAGGCCTAGTCAAGAGTACCTTGTGGTGTGATAACTCCTTGGCTACCGTTTATTCCAAGGTGACCCTTGAAACCATGCATGCATCCATCATTCATCCATGTTCTACCACATTTTTGTCATCAAAGGGAATGGGCACAAAAAGAAATCAATTTGAGTTCAATGAAATGAAAAATGAAAGAAAGTTTGCAAAAATGCATCAAATGAAAAGAGGAGCAAAAATAGAACTCCTAAAAGCTTCAAATACAAGGCACCCTCGTTACTAATTGGGGTGACTTTGAAAATGTTCAAAAAGAAATGCAAAAAAAATTGTCAAGTATTGAAATGCCAAAAATAAAAAAAAGAAATGGCAAGAAAGTGTTCTCAAATGTCAAATGCCACAAGAAATTGGGGGGAAAAACAAAAACAAAAGCAAACTCCCAAAATGAAACTCAATTACTATCGATCCCTTTATCCATCGTATCCATTTTTGTGCATGGTAGAGAGGAGACGACCCTTCTTCTTGTCTTGGCAAGAGGGGGAATTCCGCGATCCTCCAGTGTTTCTAACACCATAGGAGTCTACTCTTGACAAAAGCATTTAACGATTGAGGACAAAGGTACCCTAGCTTGACACATTTTGGAGGTGATTTATTGGTATCCTTCTAGGCTTAGTAGTTTGAACAAATTGCATCTATGAAGGATTGTGTACCCTTGAATTGCTTCCCTTGTAGATAATTTCCGCCACTTAGATGAGGAAAGTGGCTATTCTTTTGTAGATGCATCCATTACTTGATTTTGTGTGCTTTAATGATTGGATGTGTCGCCATTTTGGCAAGACCCACCTTGCCTTGCAAGAAGGCATCCTACCTCATGGTTGTCTTGTTGTGAGTTGAAGGGGCGGAGTGAGACCCGCTAATTGTCTCATATCGGCTATGTTATTAGGATAGTTTAAATAAAGGTCTAATTTTTGTCACCTCTTTACTCGGGACGAGTAAAGGTTCGGTTTGGGGATATTTGATGTGAACATTATTTGCGCACATTTAGTCCCCTAATTGAACCTATTTTGCATACTTTTATAACATTCTATGGCCATTTTATCCGTCAAAACCTTCCTATTTGCTTTTCTATCACATTTCATATGTTTTGTAGAAAATGAGATAATAAGGCGGAAATTCCCGTCTTTCGTGCATATTTGGAAGCTTATTGATGATATTAGATGGACAAGTATGAAGAGGAGGCAAGAATGATGGCCAATGATGTAGGAATAAAGTGTATATAGAAGGATCAAAGGGTTAAAAGCAAGGATGACGAGAAGGAAGACATTGCATGAAGAAATCGCTCGAAAACTAAACCAAGGGTTGCTCCTTTGTCTCTGAAAGTATGCTAGATGAAACGGCGTCGAAAAATCAAGTGATCTAGGCTTTTAAATCACTCCAATAGGAGTCCGGATGAGGAAATAACGTCCGTTTTACAATCCGAGCTCAAGATACAGCTCAACCCGCTCGGGTCAAATTCAACCCGCTCGGGTTGAAGCCCAGGACGCCCTTATTTCGCTCGGGACGGACGTATTCCTGGACAGGGAGATTTTCCTTGCTACGTGAACTACAAATCAGCCCGTCTTCACCCTTGGACGCCCGGATTTCTTCACAGCTCGAATTGTCTTCTCCAAGCTACGAAAAAGAAGCCCTTCTCTCGAAAAATACCGGGTCCTCCTTGCTCAACTTAAAAAGTGTAATTACTAGTTTAGCCCTTAGTTAACCCTAATGCATCCTCCCTAATTTCCACTATAAATACCCCATTTGTAATAATCAAACCATCAAGTTTTTAGAGTAGAAAATCCTTCTTTAGATTAGATTAGGAGTAGATTAGAATAGATTACTCTTTAATCTTTCCACAAATTACACATTAATCTTTCCTTTAATCATTGTTCAAGTTTATTATTGAGGAATTCAAGTTTATTATTGGGTAATTAGAAGATTATTGGGTTTATTGGGAGATTGACAACCTTCCATCAATCATCAAGTTCTTCTATTATTCTTTGCATTATTATTATTATTGGAATCTCCATAGGTATAATTCTCTTAATCCCTTTTTAATTATTGTTAATTACTTTCATTTATTCATCATGTTTCATATTGTTAGTATGATTGACAACCTTATTAACATGTTAAACTTGATCATGAGTGAGTAATTACTTAGCTAGGATTAATGGGTAATTAGGGGAAACCAACATGAGGAATGATTCATGCTTAAATTAATATGCTTTCATGGTTTATTTGCTTGCTTGTTTTGATCTCAACTCATGCACATGTTATGTTTGATGAAATGCTAAGCCTATGAATCCTTGCATTTACTCCCATCACTTATCTTTTCAATGAGACTTGTAAGACATAAACCAACTCGAGTCTTATTAGACCATGCATGTTGTTGAGTAGGGAAGACTAAGTCGACTTGTAGGTGTTGTACAATCTAATCGATTCGGCTCCGGGACCCAAACTTTCCTAGGATTGTAAGATATAACCCAACTCAATCCATCATAACAATAATTGCTTGCTTATAATTTGAGAACATGTTTGTATGATCAATTCCCATGAACCCCCTATGACCCCATGATATCCTAGCATTTTTAATCAATTGTTTACATCTTTCCTTTTGTTGCTTGTTTATTGCTTTTATTAGATTAGAATCATCAACCCATTATAATTGTGACAACCCCAAGCATAACCATAATTAGATTGAATAATTTGAGTAACCACCGTCCCATGGATCGACCTCGACTTACCGCTAACTAGTTGTTTGTTGAGTATTATAAATGTGTTTGATTGGATGAGTGACGACATCACCCACATCAAAATGGCGCCGTTGCCGGGGACGGTGTTGTTTATTTGAATTGTTCTTTTGTCTAGTTTTAGTTGTGCTTCTTCTTGAGGAATTTTGGTTCCTTGGGAATTTATTTCTTGTACTTGTTCTTTTTCACATGCTCAACATGTCTACATTCACTTTTTGGCAATATGAAAATGAATCATTTGATAAATATGTTGCAAGATTTGAAGATTATATGACTCATGCTTGGCATCATGGTTTTACTATTTCAAATTATGAAGCATGTTGTGTTGTTTATAATGGCATGAACCTTGAAACCCGCAACTTGGCATTTCACTTGAGTGGTGGTAGGATATGTGAGATGAGTTGTGAGGAATTTTGGGAATTTGTTGAGTTCATGACCACCTATTGTCTTAAGCAAACTATACATGACATCTTTGAGAATGCCAAGGAAGGTATTGAAGTGATAAAAGCCACATTTCGAAAATTCATTGAGGAAAACTATGATGAAAATGAGATTTGTGAGGATGAGAAACCTTCCTATAACCTTGAGTCAACCCACTTTGTCCACAAAATTACCCCACCTTGGGAAGATGGAGTGCTAGATGAGGAGAGTGATGATGAGGAGGAGTACATTCTTGATTGTGAAACTAATGCTTGGATGCCGTCATCCTACTCTTCTTGTGTTTCAATGAACTCAATCTCCATGGAATTTGATGTTAATGGGCAAAGTGAGAATGATATGGATGTGAGCTTGAGTGAAAACTCACCCTTTGAGGATGACATATTTGAGGGAGACAATTGTGTTGAGCTTGGTGAGCCTTGTTACGACAACCCCTTTGATAATGGACCTTGTTGGGATGAGAAATATGATGAGGACATTTGGGAACCCCAAATAGACACCCTTAAAATCACCTTGGATGATAATGAGAGTACTTGCGTTGAATGTGGTGATTCTGACTATTTGGAGGATGAGTTGAGTGAATTGCCAACCAACTACCCATTTTATGTTCCATCCATCCATCATTTCTCTTATGATTTTTGTCATAATGTTCTTGACATGCTTGTTCGGTCCCTTACTTGGGCATTATTTCATTGCATAATTTTGTGTTGTTATCCATGCCTATTCATGTCCCACTCCCAAGAATTTGACCGACTTCTACGTGCTTTGAGTGCTAGTGATAATCTTCTATAAAGTTATTAATTTTCAATCTTTGGTTTGATGGAGTTCCTCAATAACCATTAATTTGTATATATGCATTTAGTGTAGTTTTGCATTCATTTAATAAATTGCATGAGAGATGAAAGGGAGGGATCTCATATTTTTAATTGAGTTTTTGAAGGAAATTCATAAAAATGAGAAGATGAAAAATGTAAAGAAATGAAGAAAATGGAAAAATTGGGCTTATGAGTAAGTGTGTTATCAAGGGAAAGATGTTGGGCCAAAATCTCAAAAAAGACGCCCATCCCAAGATAAATCCGGGCGGGTTGAAGGCCAAGAAAAGAAGAAAAGTTCCCTGCCCAAGAATCCGGGCGGATTTTAAGAAATACGCCCTTCTTTGCTCACAACCCGAGCGGGTTGATATTGTCTGGAGCGGGTTCACTGCCAACCCGAGCGGGTTCATTTCATCTGGAGCGGGTTGACCCTGGAATTCCTCATTTTCTCTCATTTGGCTCGTGTCATGGCTATATATGCTTCCTATCTACCATCTTCATCCCCTACAATGATTGTAAGAACCCTTTTCTTTCCCTATTTCTCATGTATAGTTTGCATTGTATTATACCTCACATGATTAGATTAGTTTGCATTGTATTTATCCCACATGATTCATGTAGATAGTTGCATATAGACTAGAATTCATGCATAGTTACTAATGACCAAACCTATTTCTTTCTACACTAGATATAGTGTTTAAATCGGTTTGGGGAGGTTTGATCATAAGTGACCATAGCTTAATAGAAATCATGCATCATATAGTATAGTTTAGTTTGCACTCATTTGTTATATATGTCATATAGAATTGCATTTAGTTAGAGCATGCATTCATTCATATCATATCATTGCATTTGTACTTCAATTTCCATAAAATCAAAAATCCAAAAACATGTATTTCCTTTTTATTCCTACTCCTACATGTACATTGAGGACAATGTCCAAAATAAAGTGGGGGATGAGAATTTATATTCCAAAAATGCATAAAAATTGAAATTTTTCGAAAAATCACAAAAATATGTCTTTTAATTTCGTAAAAACAAAAACCATAAAAATTTGAAAAATTGAAAAATCCAAAAACAAGTTCATTTCCTTTGTAGTGTAGACTAGTATATATTGTTTTGTATATATTGTGTTTGTTCATCCTTTTTCACATTGATTGACTACGCCACATCCGAGACATGAGGATATTGAAGACCGCATGGTATGATCTTTCCAATCTCCTTTTTCCTCTTTATGTTAATGACTATGTGGCTTTATTTTGATTGATGCGGTAAAAATAATGTGAATTTAGGATTGCATTTAGTTTATTTGGCATGTTAGTTGGTAGAATCATTTGCATTAGGATGTATATATGTTAGTTGCATCATGGCATGTAGTTGCATGTTAAAAAAATTTTGCGAAACCGTCTACTTGGGAAGCTTGACTAGTGTATATAGGCCCTAGTAGATGCTTTTTCTTCTTAAGACTTTGCTTGTTAGAATACTTGTAAAACACCCTAGGACGTGTCATGCTAGTATCCTTTGACCCATGGATTAAGGCCTAGTCAAGAGTACCTTGTGGTGTGATAACTCCTTGGCTACCGTTTATTCCAAGGTGACCCTTGAAACCATGCATGCATCCATCATTCATCCATGTTCTACCACATTTTTGTCATCAAAGGGAATGGGCACAAAAAGAAATCAATTTGAGTTCAATGAAATGAAAAATGAAAGAAAGTTTGCAAAAATGCATCAAATGAAAAGAGGAGCAAAAATAGAACTCCTAAAAGCTTCAAATACAAGGCACCCTCGTTACTAATTGGGGTGACTTTGAAAATGTTCAAAAAGAAATGCAAAAAAAATTGTCAAGTATTGAAATGCCAAAAATAAAAAAAAGAAATGGCAAGAAAGTGTTCTCAAATGTCAAATGCCACAAGAAATTGGGGGGAAAAACAAAAACAAAAGCAAACTCCCAAAATGAAACTCAATTACTATCGATCCCTTTATCCATCGTATCCATTTTTGTGCATGGTAGAGAGGGGACGACCCTTCTTCTTGTCTTGGCAAGAGGGGGAATTCCGCGATCCTCCAGTGTTTCTAACACCATAGGGAGTCTACTCTTGACAAAAGCATTTAACGATTGAGGACAAAGGTACCCTAGCTTGACACATTTTGGAGGTGATTTATTGGTATCCTTCTAGGCTTAGTAGTTTGAACAAATTGCATCTATGAAGGATTGTGTACCCTTGAATTACTTCCCTTGTAGATAATTTCCGCCACTTAGATGAGGAAAGTGGCTATTCTTTTGTAGATGCATCCATTACTTGATTTTGTGTGCTTTAATGATTGGATGTGTCGCCATTTTGGCAAGACCCACCTTGCCTTGCAAGAAGGCATCCTACCTCATGGTTGTCTTGTTGTGAGTTGAAGGGGCGGAGTGAGACCCGCTAATTGTCTCATATCGGCTATGTTATTAGGATAGTTTAAATAAAGGTCTAATTTTTGTCACCTCTTTACTCGGGACGAGTAAAGGTTCGGTTTGGGGATATTTGATGTGAACATTATTTGCGCACATTTAGTCCCCTAATTGAACCTATTTTGCATACTTTTATAACATTCTATGGCCATTTTATCCGTCAAAACCTTCCTATTTGCTTTTCTATCACATTTCATATGTTTTGTAGAAAATGAGATAATAAGGCGGAAATTCCCGTCTTTCGTGCATATTTGGAAGCTTATTGATGATATTAGATGGACTAGTATGAAGAGGAGGCAAGAATGATGGCCAATGATGTAGGAATAAAGTGTATATAGAAGGATCAAAGGGTTAAAAGCAAGGATGACGAGAAGGAAGACATTGCATGAAGAAATCGCTCGAAAACTAAACCAAGGGTTGCTCCTTTGTCTCTGAAAGTATGCTAGATGAAACGGCGTCGAAAAATCAAGTGATCTAGGCTTTTAAATCACTCCAATAGGAGTCCGGATGAGGAAATAACGTCCGTTTTACAATCCGAGCTCAAGATACAGCTCAACCCGCTCGGGTCAAATTCAACCCGCTCGGGTTGAAGCCCAGGACGCCCTTATTTCGCTCGGGACGGACGTATTCCTGGACAGGGAGATTTTCCTTGCTACGTGAACTACAAATCAGCCCGTCTTCACCCTTGGACGCCCGGATTTCTTCACAGCTCGAATTGTCTTCTCCAAGCTACGAAAAAGAAGCCCTTTCTCTCGAAAAATACCGGGTCCTCCTTGCTCAACTTAAAAAGTGTAATTACTAGTTTAGCCCTTAGTTAACCCTAATGCATCCTCCCTAATTTCCACTATAAATACCCCATTTGTAATAATCAAACCATCAAGTTTTTAGAGTAGAAAATCCTTCTTTAGATTAGATTAGGAGTAGATTAGAATAGATTACTCTTTAATCTTTCCACAAATTACACATTAATCTTTCCTTTAATCATTGTTCAAGTTTATTATTGAGGAATTCAAGTTTATTATTGGGTAATTAGAATATTATTGGGTTTATTTGGAGATTGACAACCTTCCATCAATCATCAAGTTCTTCTATTATTCTTTGCATTATTATTATTATTGGAATCTCCATAGGTATAATTCTCTTAATCCCTTTTTAATTATTGTTAATTACTTTCATTTATTCATCATGTTTCATATTGTTAGTATGATTGACAACCTTATTAACATGTTAAACTTGATCATGAGTGAGTAATTACTTAGCTAGGATTAATGGGTAATTAGGGGAAACCAACATGAGGAATGATTCATGCTTAAATTAATATGCTTTCATGGTTTATTTGCTTGCTTGTTTTGATCTCAACTCATGCACATGTTATGTTTGATGAAATGCTAAGCCTATGAATCCTTGCATTTACTCCCATCACTTATCTTTTCAATGAGACTTGTAAGACATAAACCAACTCGAGTCTCATTAGACCATGCATGTTGTTGAGTAGGGAAGACTAAGTCGACTTGTAGGTGTTGTACAATCTAATCGATTCGGCTCCGGGACCCAAACTTTCCTAGGATTGTAAGATATAACCCAACTCAATCCATCATAACAATAATTGCTTGCTTATAATTTGAGAACATGTTTGTATGATCAATTCCCATGAACCCCCTATGACCCCATGATATCCTAGCATTTTTAATCAATTGTTTACATCTTTCCTTTTGTTGCTTGTTTATTGCTTTTATTAGATTAGAATCATCAACCCATTATAATTGTGACAACCCCAAGCATAACCATAATTAGATTGAATAATTTGAGTAACCACCGTCCCATGGATCGACATCGACTTACCGCTAACTAGTTGTTTGTTGAGTATTATAAATGTGTTTGATTGGATGAGTGACGACATCACCCACATCATATAGGTAATAGAGAAACTACCCAGGTCTTTCATTTTCGGTGAAGCTTTGTTAAGAAGTAAATTACTAGACTCTTCCATAAATGCAACAGTCTCGATTTCACTAAGCTCTCTCTTACGCGTCAAAATATCTTTCATTAATTTTGCGTAAGTAGGTACCTGGGTAATAAGTTCTGTAAAAGGGACAGTTACTTGGAGATTCTTGACCACGTCCACAAACTTACCGTACTGTCGTACGACCTTAGCATCCTTCAGACGCCCCGGATAAGGAGTCCTGGTAGCAATAAGCGGGCCTACGACCTTCTCTTTACCTTTATCAGAACGTGGCACCTCTACAGCAGGGGAAGATGACACGGTAGCGGAATTAGACTTTGAAACTGAACTTCCGCTGGTACTGGTGTTCGATCGAGTACTAATATCATTCGATCAAACAGTCTCATCAGGAAAAGCACTCGATCGAGGAATATGCACCTCTCGATCGAGTTCTTCAATTTCAGCATGTTTCGATCGAGAGCCAGAATCACTCGATCAAACAGTATTTTCTGCCAAGTTACTCGATCGAGAGGAATTATCTCCTTGATCGAATTCTTCAATTGAGGCATTTCTCGATCGAGTTTGAATTATGTTCGATCGAGGGCCTATGTTGGATAAATCACTCGATCGAGCTAAGATATCACTCGATGGAGCTGCAGGATAATGTTCAGCAGGGACATCGTCACTTAACTCCTTAAAATCAATATTCGGGGTCTCATCATCTGTCACAACCCCGTCTTCCAGCATTTTTGGTCCATCATAAGTAAGACCGCTTCGGAGATTTATGGCATTGACCGGGTCACATGGAGGTGATTGATTCACTTGACTTTGTGCGATTGAAAGACGTTCAACTTGATCTTACAACTCCTCTATAGCGTTTTCATTCTTGTCGGACTTCTTTCCGAACTGAAGCGTTAAGTTCAACAATAGGGACTTCAGTTCTGTGAGCTCTCCATTTGTAGAGGATGAATTAAGTGGTTGTGGCATTGGTTTAGAAAGGCTAGAGGTACTTGTTATTGTCAAATCTTCATATATCTTAGAGAATGGAACACCTTGCTTGAATTTTTGATAGGCATGGACGCGCTGTACATCCGCCATACAAGTAATAGGGTCATGCCTCTCCGTACCATATCTACCACAAACTACCTCCTGCTCAGTTATGGCGCAAACTTGTTCATGCACACCCGTAGTTTGCAAAATCTCCGGACTGCCTAACTTTCCACTAGGACTTTCCACCTCAGCTACCACCAGCTCATTTACGTACCTACTTCCTCGACAATTTCCATATTCGGCAACGTGGATGGCCATTTCTTCAATAAGGTGCCACCTTTGTTCATCTTCAACATTTTTCTGGAATCTCCCCTTGGCCGCGTTGTCAAGAACAACTCTATGATCAGGATATAACCCATTGTAGACTTGGGTGCATAGGAACCAACTCTTGAAACCATGATGAGGTACAGAACGAACGAGTCTCTTAAACCTAGTCCAAGCCCCATTCAAATATTCAGTAGGCAGTTGCTCAAATGCAGTGATTTGACCTCTCAACGTATTAGTGCGCTGTGGTGGAAAATATCGTCTATAAAAAGCTAGAGCTATGGAATTCTAGTCAGTAACACCGGCAGCTGCCTTGTCTAAATCTCTCAACCACTCCCGGGCCTCATTAGTCAAGGAAAAAGGGAAAAGAACTCCCTTAACCCTATCCTGCGTCACTCCATCAGCTAAAGGTGGAGCAATATTCCGTAAAGAGCTCTATATGCATGCAAGGATCATCGCTAGGTACCCCCCTAAAGAGATTTCTGTCAACCAGCTGTATATAGGACGGGTGGATCCCAAAGGTCCCCGAATCTGTAGTGGGTAACAAGGGAAGAGAATCCACCGTAGGTTCTGAATGACTGGTGATGTTCGGCATCTTAGTAAATAGAGTCTATAGCATGGCAAGTATGACAATGTTCTCTCCTAGAACAGATTTCCTGCAACGCTAATAAAGCACTTGGAAAAATCTGAGATCAATCTCAAGGAATAAATTCCCTTAGATGAGAAACAAACTTAATATAAGCAACAAAATTACGCCACCTCCCCGACAACGGCGCCGAAATTTGATACCGTCGTTAAGTACCAAAAATAAATACCTATTACTACTAACATAAGTCAGTGGTAAGTAGGGTCGATCTCCATAAGGAGATGGGAAAAATGTCAGCTTAACTAAGTCCGTCAAGGTAACCAGCTCTCGGGGGTTTTTAATTGTTTACTCTAATCTAATAAGGTCAAAAGAGAGAAAGAGAGCAAGAGAGTAGAAAGTAGACAAGCAGAGAGGAAGCAGCTAAGACAGTCGGTTCACCATGATTCTCAAGAAATGTAATCTAAGGTCTCAGGTCAATGCAAATTCAATCTACAGGGCAATGGATTTCTCCTTCCGGTCTCAATCCGCCCTAAAACACTATTAGCTTAGCTTCCGCCCTCACTAGAGTGCCCTAATGTTCGCTACAGGTCTTACCTTTTCCAATCTTCCGATCTAGGTCAAGGTGTACCGTGATTAATTACCTATTTGCGTCGACTCAAATAGACAAGAACAGTTATATGTAATGATTAACAACATAGATTAAAACTGCATCGGACCTAATCAATTAATTCACAATTTCCTTCAAATCATGGCTCCCCTATGTCCTAGCATGGGAGAATTAGCTACGCATAATCATTGAACAAGCAATAACAATACATAAACCGCATAAATTCGACATAACAAAAGGTATGGAAGAGAGAAATAACAATAGAGATTAAAGGGAAGAATAGGAAACAAAACAAGTAATTGATTATAGATCAAGAGTAGAGTAGAGTACCGATTACAAGCAATAATAATCCGTAGTTAGGGTTAAAAAACAAGGTCTAAGAGAGTATAGACAAAATTATCCAGGGAAGGAAAAAGGAAGAAGAAGCCGGAGTCTCATACTGCCGTAATACTTATATCTAAATACAAAGCCCAATCCCGAAAATAATCTAAAACTCGCATAAAACACAAAGTCTCTCGATCGAGTGAAATGTAACCACTCGATCGAGGATAATTCTTGAAAATTATTTCGATCGAATGAAGATGGAGTTCGATCGAGTACTCCTTGTAACAGCTATCTCGATCGAGTAACAGCAGAGCTCGATCGAGTGATTCTTGGTGGATAAAGCATTCGATCGACCATATAGTGTAGCAAAATTGGTCGATCGAGCTATATTAGCACGTGTGGACTCCTTGGCACCTTCCGAGGCTACTTCACTCATCTCTAATTGAAAGATTCCGGGCACCGATTCCTTATTCTCCAAAATTCATGCGAATAGGACAAGTTTAGGCTCGATTTTGCTCCTTTCTTGTCTGTACCTGCAATTTACACAAGACAAACCAAAGTAGACCATTCGGGGCATTTGTAGCTAGATGCCATGTAAATGACACAGAAATGCGTGTAAAAATAAGGTAAAAACCTTATATAAAATACACGCATCAGTATCCACACAATATGAGCAAGTATGCTAGTACAAATTTAAGGGCAATTTTCTTCATTCTTTCTCCCTTGATATTTTGTCTTTCAGAAAAACTGATCTCTAAACATCTCCCCTTATATCTCTATATATAGAGAGTTCAAGGAGAACCCTAGACCATCTAGGATTAGGAAAGTTTAGTCGAATAATCTTTAATTATTGTTATTACCTTTATAATTATTCTATATTAATTATAATATTGCCCAAAGCTCATCTAGTGTGTGACCCTGTAGGACCGACTAAGAATACCCGAATCTTAACTTATTTAGGACTCAGACTACAAGCGGCTCCTAGCAGAACATTGTAGCCACATAGAACTAATCGGTTATACAATATTCCAGACATATGAGCACACTAACTCCTTCAGTCTCCCACTTGCACTTATGTCCTATAAGGCACCATAATCTCTTTGCTTCTATCTCTTCAGATGAGAATAGGGTAGGAGAAGTGTCATCCCTATAAATCTCTCTCTCTCTTTTCTCGAATCTCTGAGTTGAATTGTTACAACAGACGACAGACTTTTACTTCGTCTGTGCATGGCCATGCACTTATACAATTTACACTCTTCGAGAGGCCGAAGATGATAAACTTCTTTCTCAAAGGAGGAGTAAATCCCATTTTGTCTAACCACTTCCTGTCACACATTCCATGATAAGTCCAACCATCACCTTTATAGCCACCAGTCACGGTTGACGTTTGATGATGTCAAAACTAGCACTTCACATATATAGAATAGTCAAAGACTCAGGTCTAAAGACTACCAAACGGTAAAAGAAACTTTGTTGACACTAAGCAAAACCTTAACAAAGTTCTTTGACGGGTCAGTCTAATACATATTCCAAACATTTATCCATGTGCCTGATTTGATATCTTAATATCATGACTTATGGAACGTAGTCATCAACCAAGTCACATACTAATCATTATGAGGCATAAGTATCCATTTCACTTTACCCTGATTAGAGACTTATCTAAATACATTATCTTATAAAACAGAGTTCCATAACCAAGTCACACACTTGGTAATCTGTTTAAACAATGTATACTATTTTAGGACAAACATTCAATCATACAATAATTAAATACAAAATCAACCTTTTATCATATATAAGAACATGTCATACAAACGCATCAATCATATCAAACATAACCTCTCACTAAAATAAAGACCTATTGGTAGTATCAAGATCACTCGCTAATGCGTCTTATACAAACCGCAGTGCTATGAATTTTCATATTATAATTGCGAAAGAGGTTTTCTACGGGACATGTAACCATTGCATCCATTATTATCTTACATATGTTTAATTTACCTTATCTGAATAAACTAAAATCAATAACACACGTTTGATTCTTAAATCATATGTACTATTTGTTTCTTCATAAGCAACATAGTATATAGTTGTCTATATGTTGGATTTCCAAACCTCACACTCTATTTGTTGCTTCATAAGCAACAAAGTACTCATTTTACTTGTAAAATTAGTCATAGTGTCGTACTTGGAACCATTTCAGCACACAATTACTTTCATTTAATAAAAATGTATCCAGATTACAATCAAGAACCATACTTGTCTATTTGAAATTGATAAAAATATAACCAACTTACAATAATTATTTCTCATTTTGTGCGGACAAGTCATCAAGACTAGATTGGTATCCACTCGTCATACGAGTACATAAACAACATTTTTGCAAATCTCACTGAGACAACAAAATGTCGTTTCCTTAATATGTATGTCATTAACATAACAAACCATAAAAGTGAATTATACTCCTATAACTTTCTTGTACACATAAAATTATCCTTGTCTCAAATAAATCAAAACACTTCTGAATTATTTTATTGAGATCAAATATTCCAATCTCCAGAAACTCGTTTCAATCCATGAATGGATCATTAAAACTTTCTCACTTTCCTAGCGCACTCCGATTACGTGAATTTCAAGATGTGTCTGACACAACTTATTGCATATTTCCATTAAAGAAAATTACAATATTCACGTATACCTGTCAAATCTCATCTATTAGATGTTGACATTTGCTAGGAGAATCCAAACACTATATGGCTATGACACCATCGGGGTATCAACCAAAGTCCATACTTTGTAATGATTCATGAAACCATTTTGGATTTATGTCCTCAAACCACTTTACAATTTTGAGATGGAGCTCATTATTGCTTCCTTAAAAGTCAAACTTATACGGGCTTTTTCATAGGTGGTACATACATGACTCTTGATGGATCTTATCTACCTTCATCAAAATTTGATGAGAATTCCTATGAATCTTGATCTTTTCAAGAATATTCTACTCTCACTGTTTCTTTAGAGACAACATTCCCATTGAGAATCATTTCAAGTAACAAACCCGTTGTACTTGAATGGGATGTAGTGTAATACTATGGTTTTCTATACTGTTGGGTACTCTATAGAGTAAGGCTTACTCTGTCGAGTAACTGAGTTTTGGTTACGTAACAGTGTACAGTCTGATGGGTTCTCGATCGAGTAGAGGGCACTCGATCGAGTAAGTGACTTACTCAATCGAGTAAGTCGGTTTTACGGGTTATTTTTGGCGGGTTTTGATAGCAACCTGAGAATGATATAAAAACTTAATCCGTCAGTTATTTTTCACTTTTTAACCTACTTTAAATTTCATAAAAATTAAAACAGAGTACGTTGCTTCTCATCTCTCTCATTGCTATCAAATTCCAAGGCTTGTGTCGTCGGAATCCTAAGTTCTTTAAGTCGTTGAGACCGTCGCATTGTGGGTAAGATCCTAGTATAGTTTTTATGTTGTTTCATTGATTTTGGTTAAACCCTAATTGAGTATTTTGGGGGTCTTGGGAGTATTGTGATTGTTAGATGGTAGTTGTATGATTGTGTGATTGATAGGAGGTGATTTCGTTGAGGAATGTTTCTGATTCTCTTATTGTGACGATATTGGTGATTTCTTTTCTAGGTAGGGTTTCCCTACTCAGTTATTGGTTACATTATATTAGATGGTTGGTTGATTGTTGATGGTTGTTTAATGTTGTTGATTTATATCGTATTGCAATTGGTAATTGGTAATTGTTGATGTGTAGTTGGCTGGTTGTGTTTGTCTGTGGTTCGCGAGGTGCACCCAAGGCTGAGTGGAGTCACTTGCGGGAGTGGGTTCACGCCCTTGATTTGCCCTTTGTGGAACCCGCCACAAAGGGGATGTGCACATTAAGGAACTTGGGTTTGCGATCGGTATTGATGAGCGGGGCTTAGGTGGGAACGGCTGCGGTCCCCCACTGGCGGTGTGGATTACTGGTTGCAGCCGTAATCTGGCAGGACTAGACCTTCAAGCTAGTCAGGTGATTGGTGATGTGACGGTGTTGGAGGATTGTATGTATTGCTGCTATTGCTTTATGTTATATTGTGCAATCAGTAACTGACCCCGTTTAATTATTTTAAAAACTGTGGTGATCCATTCGGGGATGGTAAGTAGTTATTGAGTAGGTATAAGATGGACGCGCGAGGGATAGCTTGGATTGAGCCACCACGTGTCACTTAGAGTCTTCCGCTGTGTCGTTCAACTTTATATTTCTTTTAGTTGGTTTTGGATTTGGAACATTTGTATTTCATTTGACAATTTTGATTTTGGTTATGTATCGCACTAAACTTATTTAATAAAGTATGTTCTTTTATGGTCCTTTTGATATACATTGCCTCGGGTAACCGAGATGGTAGCAGTTCCACGCATTCGGTGGTCTTGGTAAGGCACCTTGGTGTATGAGGGTGTTAGAAAGTGGTATCAAAGTGACGATTTTGGAACCTGTAACTAATGAACCTAATGAACCTAGGGAGTCAAACTAAAATGAACCCGGGTAGGAGTTGTTAGGAGCTAATGCAAAGACTTGGGAGACGTCCTAAAGTCGTGAACTCGCCCTACAACTTTAAACCGGTCACAATGGGGTGTCATGGAATCGCTATGTGTGTACTAATGTTTAATTGAATACGTTGGATGATATGTTATATGGAAATGTTGGAAAATGATGGTGGTGGCATGGAGAATGTGGTGGAAGAAGATGAAGTGGATATATATGATAAAGTGTTGTGAATAAGCATGATGCATGATAGTCGGTTTATAATGTGGCATTATAGTAACATGTGAATAGGATGTTTGCGTTTCATGTATACATATATATGTTTTTGTTAAGAAAAGTTAGTAAGTTAAAGCATGCGGGTAGCTAGAGAAGTCGGCATGACTCGATCGAGTGGGGGATACTCGATCGAATAGGGTGGACTCGATCGAGTGGGTATATGGCAATGTTGGGCAGTAGCTGCTATTTTCGGGAACTCGATCGAGTAAGAGGAGTAATCGATCGAGTAGGGGTAACTCGATCGAGTACGTAAGTGACTCGATCGAGTACGTTTTGTTGTACTTTATAAGCAAAGTAATAAGAGTATCTCAAAAATTGTTCACACAATTGAACGAATAAGAGATAATCTATGACCACTATTCTCCAGAACGATACTTAATAATTGTTGACTTGAGTAACACGACTTTCCAAAAAGAAAATAAATCTCACAATTAAAAGCTCTGACGTGGGCGTGTCGTTGTACACCCAATCAAAACACATTTATAATTCTCAACAAACAACTAGTCAGTGGTAAGTTGAGGTCGATCCATGGGACGGTGTGCTTTGGGTTCTAAGTCTATCTATCTCAATTTATGCTAGTGTCACAATTTGTTTGGGTTGTAGTTGTGTTCTAGGCTAATGCAAGCAATAAAGTAAATCAAGCAATAAAAGGAAGAATGTAAACAAATGGTAAAAAGCACTAGGATGTCATGGGGTCATAGAGGATTCATGGTGTTGATCATACAAACATGTTTACAATGTTGCAAGCAATTAATGTTGTGGAGGAACCGAGTTGGTTTATGTCTTACGGTTCATAGGAAGAGTTGGGTCCCGGAGCCGAATCGATTAGATTGTACAACACCTACAAGTCAACTTACTTTTCTTCTATTCAACTTCTATGCATGGTCTAACAAGACTCGAGTTGGTTTATATCTTACAAGTCAAGTTGAATAGATAAGAGATGGTTGTAAATGCAAGGATTCATAGGCTTAGCATTTCATCAAACATAACATGTGCATAAAGTTGACATCACAACAAGCAAGCAATTCAATTGTGAAAACATATTAGATTAAGCATGAATCAATCCCATGTTGCTTTTCCCTAATTACCCACTAATCCTAGCTAAGAAGCTACTCACTCATTATCCAGTTTAACATGCTAACAAGGTTGTGAATCATATTAACAAGGTAAAACATGATGAACAAGTAAGAACGATTTACAATAATTAAAACAAGGATTAAGAGAATTATACCTATGGAGATTCCAAAATAATTATGCAAAGAATAATAGAAGAAACTTGATTGATTGATGAAGGGTTGTCAATCCTCCAATAATAACCCAATGATCTTCAATTACCCAAAAGTAACAAACTTGAACAATAATTAAGGAGAGATTAATGTGTAATTTGTGGAAGGATTAAAGAGTAATTTATTCTAATCTACTCCTAATTATATCTAAGAAGGATTTCTAATGTGGAGGCCTAATCTAATCTAAGATTCCATGCCTTGATTATTACAAGTGGAGTATATATAGTAGAGCTTCATTAGGTTAACTAAGGCTAATTTAGTAATTACATTTTTGAGTTCTAAGCAGGGAATTGCTAGTCTTTTCGGAGAGATGAGCATCTCAGCTGAAGATGCCATGATCCGTTCGTCCAGGAGGGGAATCCGCTCGGATTCTCGCAGGGGTGGACGAGCGTCTTTGGGCAAATCCGCTCGGATTGTAACAAAGGAATCCGAGCGGCTTCGAGGCTTGAACGCTCGGATTGTTATCTTGGACGACCGTCTTGTCCTTTTGGACGCTCGGATTCTGCTTCAGAATCCTTTTTCTTCACTTTCATCTTATTCTTCTAAAATTAGTCTTTAGTTCTTGCCTCCTCTTCATACTAGTCCATATAATATGGCCAATAAGCTTCCAAATATGCACGAAAGACGGGGAATTCCGCCTAATTGTGTTCTTTCCTACAAAACATACGAAATGCAGTAGGAAAACGAAATAGGGAGGAATTGACGGATAAAATGGCTATGGAATGTTATAATAGTATGCAAAATAGGCTCAATTAGGGGACTAAATGGGCACAAATATGAGTCACATCAAGCTCTTTAAAACAAAGAAAAAATTATGCTCACAAATTATATGTTTGGAAAAGTAATTTTTATGCCTTTGGTTACCTCCTATCTAAAGCCCTTATAAATGTCCAAAGTTTACTAAAAAGTTGCTTATGAACAGTAGAGCAGTAGTTTTCGTGCTGCTCACGTGAGGAACAGGTACTGCACTGTTCTTGCTCTTTGACCTTCTTTTCTCCCTCTTTCTTCTTTGTTTTTTCACTGCTATTTGCTCTTATCCATTTCTTTTCTCCTCCTTTCCTGCTTCTTCCTTCACTCTCTCCTCATACGATCCATTCCCTTTCATTCTCCATCCCGTGTTTAAAGTTTGATTGTTGATGCTCCATTATATCCATCAAGACGAGACTCCTTTTATGGGTTGCAGGTCATTCGGAATATTCACTGCTCGGAGATGATTTCTGGGGTCTTTCTATGTAAGCACGGCATCGCTTTATTTATTGCGCTTCTCAGATCTGGTTAATTTATTTGCTAATTTTTTAATTTCTTCGGGTGTTGCGTTTTCCAAATCGGGTTGATTTCAGTTTCCTCATTTTTAATTTACTGATTTCGATTGTTTGATTAGTGTACGTTTTTCAGTTGTTTTAGGTATGAAGTGTAAAACTTTTCTGGGTTTTATTTGAGTTGGTTTCCCTTAATTTTGTATATGCGTTTCCAAATCGGGTTGATTTCAGTTTCCTTGTTTATGGAAATTGTTTGCTTTTTTTGTGTGTGTGTGTGTTAGTCCACACCCTTTCACTTATTCGTGTGTTAATTGTTCATGTATTGAGAAGTTGTGTTAATTGTTCATTTGGTAATTGGGGTTTCCGCCCATTGTTTTGAGTCTGGATAATTTCGTTTCATTTATGCCTCATTTGTGGTTTTTTTTCCCGTTTGTTTTGTAGGTGTTTGATTTTGTCGGTTCAGTGATTGTTTCATCTTGGTGTGTGTTTGGTCGTGGTGTTCTCTATTTTCGAACAAATTTGATTTATTTACGCGTCCATTGTTTAAGTGGTAAACTTCATCTAATATGTGGTGATTCAATTTGGGGTGTGTCTATGATTGTTGATTAACTTGTAGTGAAATTGGTGTGGCCTTGTCGAGCATAAGGCCCAAAGATTCTTTAACAAGGGAGAAATAGGGCGTATTTGATTCTATGTTCGTAGTCGAGATATATATCGATATACACAGCTCTGAATCGAGATATATATCTCCAAAGTGTATCATTTCTGATTTCCTTTTACAAATAAAAGAGAGAGGGCTTTTAGGCATCTTACTGACTTATGGCTGTATTTAGGAGTGGAGATTTCTGATAAGTTTTGCAGATGTTCTTGAACCGTGGCCATTTACTCTGGATGAGTTTGTTCAAGCTTGTCATGATTATGTGAGCTCATGGCCTCCCATGCATACATATTTATTATGGATCATTGAAAGTAAATTATAAATGGTTATGCATTCTTTCTATGTTGTGTTATTCTTTCAGTATCCTCGATTATTGAGAGAAATAAACGTAGCTCTCCTGAGAACGGTTGTAAACGATATTGAGGATGTAGCTAGAACACCTTCCACTGGCTGAGCATTAGCCAAAATAGTGTGTCTAATCCAGGTGGAGGACATCTTCATATAGTTGAAGGGATAACGTCTATTATGTATTGATTGTTTTCATTCATAATCTTATTTAAGTATGAGTTTGAAGGCCTTTTTTCAATTATTGGCCAGGCATACACATGGGGAATTGATATCCGCAAATCGGCAACAAGAATTTAAGCCACCGACGTGGCCTGAAATTCTGTGTCGGTTTTATGTCTCTGCTGGTTTTGGGCTAAAACTGAAGAAAATGAACATTGAGCAACCATATTATCGCGAGGAAGATGAGGTATGCAACATTGTTGATGTATCCTGGGTTATCCCTAATTCTTATCTTGGGTTTTTGTTACTTTCTAAGAGAAAAGAAAGATTTAGTTATGTTTCAGTTCTGCGTCTATCAAGTTGGTGGTAATGGTAAGCCTAGGGCTGCTTATTATGTACTCTCTCTATCACATGTATTGTCTCCATTCAACTAGGATAGTCAACTGTTACCATTAATTTCTCTAAATATATGTTAATATATAATGTTAAATTATCAGTTTTAAGAAACGAATGCAAGCGAATTGCAAATATTTTGGAGTTTACCTTAGCTGCATTTTCCGCTTTTAAAGGGAATCTTGATAGTGTTTAGCGAGATTAGGATATGATAACGATACTGCGACCGCAACCAAAACTCAGATTACTATGAATTTATCACATTTGATTTCTGAAACTACTCTCTTCATATTATCAGCTTCGGTTAGTCTCTTCGTTACCCATTAATAATTCATTGTTTTACTTGAGTTAGTCTCTTCGTTTTACAATCTTTGCCCATGTTGGAATTTCAGTATACAGTTCGTTGTTTTACTTGAGTGAGTCTTGTCCGTTTTACAATCTTTGTTGTTCAATTTATTGAGGCTTAGTGGTCTTTGCTAGGTTTATACCAATCTTTGGAAGAGGGAGATGCAACAGGCGGATAGTTCACATTATTCTGATAATGACCCTTTTCAATTTACTATCTTCTTAATTTGACAGTCTCAAAGGCCAGCCTATTAACCACATAATTAAATGGGGAATACACAAGTATTGGGCCTTATGAAACTGCTTATACAAGACCCAGTTCTTCGACTAACTATAACAGAAATTAAGGGGCAAACGGAAGTGCTAAGAGGTAAGATGTGATGGTATTACCCACAGTAGTAAGGTCTTGGATGTGGTGTGCAGGGGGATCACCAGAAGAGTGTTTCCCTTTCCTACCAGTGATAGCTTTTGATTTAGCTGCTAAATTCTACTTCGTAAATAAACTATAATTACTTTCACTTTTCATTAATTCTACTTTCACATATATTCAGAAGTAAGATCAAGGGTTCTATGGAAAGTGTTTGCTGCAATGAAATTTGGTGGTTCTTTATGAGTGGTTCTCTTTTTCAGCAAACCTGGTGCTCTTCCAGGTATTACCCTTCCCTTGCTCAGTATACTAGGTGATCCTATTTTATTTCACTCATAGGAAATTAAACTCACTCTCTCAATCGCATACTATTTCATTCAAGAATAGCTTTACGGCTGCTCAAATTCTTTCTTCACTCCGATTACTGACGTGGCAATCCCTTGTTAATTTTGGAAGAATCTTTTGGCTCTTAGTTTGGAGCTTGTTAATTTCTAATCCTGGCATGAACAACTCTTAAACTTTGTCCTTATTGGTTCATTCTTGAAATAAATATCTTGTCTAACGTACACTGGTACATTGCAGTGCCCACCATTTTGATTAAGCTACCAAGGATTAGGAGAGCCCTTGTGCTTTGCAAAGATTTGGACCATTTGCAACTTCAAAGATTCTATTTAATGCAAATTACGTCCAGGTACTTCATACCTTAGTGTTCTGATTTATGACCTTGGAACATGAGCTGTACATGTGTTCTAATTCATCGTGTCCGGGCGGAAATTTACAATCATCAGCCGATAACAAGTACAATCCTTTCCGCATCAATTCTTATCGGCTGTACAACAACCTTAATCTTGTTTTGTAGCCATTTTCATCAGGTGGAAGTTCTTCCGCTTGTATTCTCTCTTAGGCGATTATTTTTAATTTAGATAGCTAACTTCCTGTATCAATGCCAGGTTGAAGGAGATAAAGAAGTTGGTAAAATTTCCCCATTGGTAATCCCACTATGTGCTCTATTAGTATTCCATGTTCAACTCTGTTCAAGTAACTGGTGAGCTCCAATCTCATTGGTTATTGATAAATACAGGTTCGGATTGGCCAAAAAGCTGGGTCAAAAGTTGTGAAAATAGCAGTAGTGGCACTGTATGTTGTCCTGTTTGTTCTTGGTATTCGAAAAAGTCTTCCCTTGGTTACCACCGTAAGTTAATTTTAGATCATCGGTTTTTGTGCTTATTAACTTTCCCCATACTTTTTCTGCGAATGCCTGCTGGTTTTTCTGCTTTGTTTTTGTCGTAATCCGAATGATCTCTTTCGTTTCTTCCTCCTAATTATTTGCATTTATATGTGAGTGTTTTCGGGCATTCGCTGCCGGTCCCAAGCCCGGATAAAGGAGGAGGGTTGCGGTAGGTCTGTGGCAGCCAGCATAAAAACTTAGTCACATTTTATGGACATGAATCGGAATTTGCGAAAGGATGATTCATGTCAGCCGACCCCAAATCATTTTGGGATTAAGGCTCTGATGTTGTTGTTGTTGTTGTTGTATAGTAATGCGTTATTTTTGGTTACAGGTTTTGTGTGGCTTAACTCTACCAATGGGCAATTCTGTGATTAGTTTCGTTGAGAAAAATTACGACGTAAGCAACCAAGTACCTTTCAGCTGGTTTGTTGCTTTTGAACTTCATTTCCTTACATGTCTTCTTTTCATGAGAGAGATCTACGCTCGAGATTTGTACATAAAGGCATTACTGTGAGTCGTGACCATACTTTGACATGCCATCGGCCGCCTTTATGACACAATGTCCAAAATTAGGTGGCGGCGACTGAGATCAAAACTCAAACCTAGATTTTATATATAATGTAAGGAACTAATACCATTATTTGTGCTGAGGGTTAGTTGCTTTCAATTAAGGCGTTGTAATATAGGACTCAGTGTGGCTGAGAAGTTAATGTTCTTTTTTCCCCCATTCAGTTGCTGAAGTTTTTTTCTTTATAATTTTTTTTATCAGGATAATGAGAGAATTTTCATGGCAAAATATTATTGTGTGAGGTTGCATGCTTTATTTGGATTGGCGTTGGCGGTGGCTTAGTTCTTTGCCCGAGAAGATTTGGTAAATATGCTCCAGTTACTATGTTTCCATGATAGTCATTCAAGTCTTCATATGTTCACCTGAAGATAATGGAATGTGGTAAGAACTAAATTCACTTTGCTACCGATTGTTAGTTTTCTGATTTTTACCATCTTTTGTATATGCTACTTGCCAATCACATTTTGATATTGTAGTGTTCCATGTTTGGTTAATCTCTCTCTTTAGGTTTTAGGTTAATGAGTAGGTTTCGTCTTCAAAATGTCTACATGAAGTAGACACATGCTAATCAGATTCACTTTAGTTTGTCTTTTGAAAATCGCTACACATGAATAACTCTCTATTTTGTTTCCTTTAGTTTTCAATCATCTTATGTGAGACCCATTTGATGTATATGGGGTAGTGAGTAGTGACATACTCTGGGAAGGATGCTGTATGGTTTGGTGTGTGACCATTGCGAGGAAGTCCACGATTTGAGATGCACACCCTCACATATTTCGTCATGTACTGGTGTCACTCTTTCCAATTGAAGCTCTAGATATCCATTTTTAGTGGTGCATATATGGCGTTTATTTATTAGTCAGGCATGCTCTTTTTTGCAGTTGAGTTACTTTCGGAAACCGATCTAGGGTTTGAATATAACGGGCGAGTTATAAATTAGATAGTTGTAGTTAGACCTTGTAAGTTGTAAGCCATGAGCACAAACCCAATTTTCCCTATATAATCACAGTTAAAAAGGACATAATCTGACGGTTTTGGTGTTTTGTGGCCATGTTATGGGCCTCTGTTTTTTACGTGATTGCTAATGTTAGTATTAGTGTGTTTTTACCTAAATATATTTCTCTCCTTTTGATTAAATTGGAATCTCGTGTTTCTTGTATCATGTTGATTCACGTCAATACCAGTTTAGTGACAGATGCATATAAGGGAGGGAGAAAGTCTGGTAGACTGTGTTTGCTTTTTAGAAGCAAGATGTTTGTGGGGGAGGGGGAGGGGGAGGGAATGGGTATTCAACTAATTCCATATAAACAAGAATCACACATTGAGGATATAGCTTGATATGGACGGTCTTGATTACTAAGATTCCATATAGTAAACAATTTTTGTAAAGCCTTCTTTTTACATTTTACTTTAGACTAGAGTGAGTTTGTTTGTTCTGTTTCGACCATCAAATATTTACCCCTTTCCTTTGATATTCCATACATGGATTGTGATTTTAGATAAAAGGGTAGGGGTAGCCAGTCTGAGATTATCATCAGAATAAGCTACAGTAAGCACAAATTTTTCTCATATGAAACCGTCTCATTGGGTAGCCAGTTCTTGATTTTAGATTTTATCAGGTTAATGGGGTATATGGGTCGTGATTTTAGTTAAAAGGGTAGCCGGTTCTGAGATTGCATGGAGGGGCAAAACTATTATTAGTAACTGCAGGTTCTGTATGATTCTTCTCTGCTCTTCTGTATTAGCTTGATTGTTGCTTTGCTCAACTTTGTTACTTGTTTGGTGGTCATTGGGATCATGAAAAAAGATTTCCATGAGAATTGTAGCAAGTGATTATCTTTATGGACACCAAACATATACGGATATCCGTCTTTCTTAAAAGATATCAGCTTACACATTTTTTAAGTGAATCCATTGAGGTTCTAATATGTATACTTGCTATCTCCCAACTGTTTAAGTATCTAGGTATCAGGAAAGACTATTGTTGTTCTTGTAGAGAAAAAGCCTTGGAGATTTTACGGTTTATACACTATAGTGCAGTAAGATTGAAAGTTTGAAACAACAAAATTTGTTTTAGATGTAACTTTTACTTCTCTATCCGTTAAAAGTAATATTCGTACATGATTGACGACTACTTGATAAAAGAGATAATTAGTAAATGGACCACCTACATGCTAAGCTTAACTTATGGGTCTATTGAACAGTGTAAGACAATTGAGGTCGTAAAAGTCAGCGCCATTCAACTTTGCACCCCATACTCAAGCCTGATTTCACCTTTCTATGATTCTAAACAATCTACTTCTACTTTCTTTCTTGTGCACACATTTTGACAGTTTCTTGGTTTTTGGGTTTTGATTATTGGAATTTTTTTTGCCATGTTCAAACAACACATTCTTGCTAATGACATATGCTATCTATTGAACAAAAGATGAATTTACTGTTAATGATCTATGTATCTATTAAGATACTAGGTTTAATCCTCCAGGGCCTGTTTCCTTATAATCAATGTTTATATGTAGACGTGTTTTAAACCCATTTCCTGAGGACACACAACGGCAGGGTCTCCCCTTCAAGGCAACATCACACCAACTTTGAAGCTCTTTAGCCCAAATAAGCATGAAAACATAATAGAGCGGCGTTTTCAACATTTCCAACTACAGGGTGTTCACAAGTCGACTAAAAAGTACTTCAGCCTCGGTTGATAAGACAACAAACAACAAGAAGGTGATCATAATTACCATGGGCGACCTGATGTGTTTGTTTAATGTATTCATTTACTCAAAACAGTTAGGCGACCGAGATTGTTTGTTTGTATTCGTTTACTCACAACCGTAGTAATTTGTAACTCTCATCCTCAAATATACTTTCTTGCTTTCATAGTCAAATGTGCATTGCTCTTGAAAGATAATGTCTCGAATTAACTTGGTCTATGTACTTGGTATTTTGCTAAAATTTTAGCCCTTTTTTACGCTTGATATTGTGTCATAGAATTTTGACGGTGGTTGAGTGTGCTATGAAATGGAATGTCACTGAAATGGGGTGAAAACCTTAGGGAAGAGCTTAATGTTCGGTGTTTGTTACAATAAGAGGTTGCCCGCAACCAATAATATATAAGTAATAGGTGTGAACTCTATATTGCTTTAGATTATACTTAAAGACAATTGTTGTCGAAGAAAATATTATACAATAATCCTCTCCAAATTAGATAGTTTGAAAAATAAATTGTCTCGACCATGACCTGCAGAACTGAATTGCTCTTCTAACTTGAAAGCTGATAAGCAAGCAATAGTATCAGAACCAAAGGCAATTTGAACAACCCCTTCAAAGTGGTGAGTTTTTGGGCACATCACCGGTAAAACACCAATAACAGGATAACCTAGATTTATAAAAGTGTCCTGTATTAGTCTTAGATCGCATGGAACATATACCCCATGCCGCATCCTCCTAGGGACATTAGTGATAATACAAGTATATGGAGATACAAATTCATAAGCCATGTCAAATGTTTCTGAAGTATTTTCAATTATTAATTTATCAATTGCCAATTTATAACTTTCAACTCCAGAATTTCAAAGGCAAAGATCAATGTGAAACATCCTCTCATATTTAAGATTTTTGATAACATTAGTCAAATTGTAACATCCTATAGTAAAAGCACCAAATTTAATAAAGACTAATTGTTCAATTGTTTTAATTTCACAATTATCAGTTCAAAGAACAACATTAAATGAAAAAAAGATGCTCAATTCTATTGTTTCTTGGTGCACCGAATAATTTGATAGAGAGCACAAATGACAATTCTATCATTAAATATTTGAAGACAGTGCAATAGATTAAGAAACTAAAACGTCAAATTAAGGCAACTACATTGAACATTACACGTAAAAAAAAGGTTTCTACACTAGAACAAAACGCAACTACATCTACATACATTCGGTAATTCTCGCCAAAACTAAGCCATAAACAGATTCGCTGCAATAACAAATAGAAACGTGTCTTGGATCTCCGCGCGCAACGCGCGCGGAGAGACAACTAGTTTATACTAAAAGTAAAATAGGATTTGTAATATCGCTATACTTGTTAACGTTCACGTTAGGATAGAGTTTTCACAAGGTATCAATAAGTTGTATCATAGTATAATTACCACTTGTGAAATACTACAACCAATCAACCATAAAGTAAGAATTCTAGACAAATGAGAATTGTTACCTATAATGGCAAACTACACCTGAGATTTTATTTACAAAAGAGATTGATTTTATGACAACTTGTATTCATGTAAAACAACAATAATAGGATAAACTTACGGAGTATATGTGTTTGAGTCAAAGACAATTGTTTGTTACACAGCCAATTGGACGTAGAATGATATACTATCATCTTAAGATAATTACATATTGTTATAACTCATAGGTTGTTACAAATTAGAATTATCTTATATGATAATTTACTTTTTCTCATATTAAAAAATACAACTTTGACTCAAAATAGAAAACGTTTTTATTATTTAAAAACAAACCATATTTTATTTTATAAAATTCAAATTAACATTTGTAATATATAAAATAAATTTTCTTCCGAAAATGGCGTGTTACGTAGACACCCTAAGTTATAGTATAATCAACTATAACCTAGAGTATGAGTGTCTCAAGTTATAATTGTTACCATTATAACTTGAAACGGACTCAAAACAATTATTAAATATCGCAAAGGAGAGACGAACTAACTACTGACTAATCTTCCTTGGAAATTCTTCAGTTGTAAGTTCCTTTCATCATCTTGATCACGAACTCAAACCGCTTCATCAAATAATCATTTTTGCAATGCTTTAACCTCGTTAATCTATAAGTCTTAACAAACAATTACGTGCAAACTTATAAAATAATTATAATACACTTGTCATCATCAAAACATAAATCGTATTTACGATATGGTCACATGGTCCAACAGTGTACTAGTGCCGGGGGGAAAGGTTTTCAGAGACCATCGCAGGGGAGCTTTTCGCAGGGTCCGACTCAGAGTTATGCTAGCAACCGACCGGCTGGGTCATGGAATAACCAAGGAGGTCATGGTAACAACAACGGTGGATCCAACCGCAATGGCGGTAACTCTTATTAGAAACCGACAGCTAACAACAATCAGGGGTCAGCTGCCAAGCCATCTACTTTAGCGAGTACAGTTCAGGGAGGTGGGCAAAAGACCAGTGGCAAGTTATTGATGATAGAGAAGAAAGCTGCTGAGGATGATGCACACGTGATCACTGGTACCTTTCTTGTTAATGATGTTTCTATCTTTGTTTTATTTTATTCGGAGGCGTCACACTCTTTTCTATCGTCGAGTCATGCTAAGATTTTGGGTTTGAGAGAGTTTGAGTCTGTAAAAGACGAGGTTTTTATACCGTCAGGTGAGTCAGTGTCTTGTGGGAGGTTGTATAAGGGTTTGTCTATGATAGTTGGGCAGGTTGATCTTCCAGTGGATTTGTTAGAATTTCCTATGGATGGTTTTAAGATGATAGTTGGTATGGATTGGTTGGGTAAGTACAAGGCTAGAATAGACTGTCACCAAAAGAGAGTCTCTTTAAGAGGCCCTAAGGGAGTTAGTGTGTCTTATCGCGGGTTTGTTGTCAACCCCAAAGTTAAAGTGATTGCAGCGGTGACCTTGAAGTCTTATCTGAGGAAGGAGTGTCCTTTGATTCTATGTCATGTGAAAGATCATAATATGGTTGGGCCGATAGCTGATCAGATACCAGTGGTGGGAGAGTTTCCAGATGTTTTTTCAGAGGAGATACCAGGTTTGCTACCAAAGAGGGACATAGATTTCAGTGTGGAGTTGAAACCAGGGACGGGACCAATCTCTAAGTCCCCGTACCGCATGGGTCCTAAAGGGTTAGAAGAGCTGAAGATGCAGTTAGATGATTTGATAGATAAGGGATACATTAGACCTAGTGTATCGCCGTGGGGAGAACCAGTTTTGTTTGTGAAAAAGAAAGATGGGAGCTTGAGATTGTGTATCGACTACAGGGAGCTGAACAGTGTTACAGTGAAGAACAAGTATCCTTTACAAAGGATAGATGATCTGTTTGACCAGTTGAATGGGGCAGGAGTCTTTTCGAAGATTGATCTGAGATTAGGGTACCATCAGGTGAGGATTGGGGATGAGGACATAACAAAGACAACTTTTCGATCGAGGTATGATCACTATGAGTATGTGCTGATGTCGTTTGGGTTGTCTAATGCACCGGCAGTGTTTATGGATTTGATAAACCGGGTCTTCAGTCAGTTTTTGGATTGGTTTTTGGTGGTGTTCATAAATGATATCTTAGTCTATTCCAAGACTAAGGAGGAGCATGAGGAGCACTTGAGGTTGGTGTTTTAAACTTTGCGTGACAATCATCTGTATGCAAAGTTGTCTAAGTGTGATTTCTGGCTCGAGGAAGTTGCCTTTCTTGGGTATGTGATTTCTAAAGAGGGCGTATCTATGGATCCTACCAAGATAGAGGCGGTATCTAAGTGGAAAGCACCAAAGAATATGGCAGAGATCAGGAGTTTCTTGGGTTTGGCAGGGTATTATCGTCGGTTCGTGAAAGACTTTTTAAATATCGCCAGGCCTATGACAGCGTTGATGAGGAAAGAGAACGGGTTTCGATGGGATAAAAGTTGTGAGACGGCTTTCCAAACATTAAAGGAGCGTTTGACCACATCTCCGGTCTTAGCTTTACCTGAAGGGTGTGAGAACTTTGAGGTGTATGCAGATGCTTCAAAGAATGGGTTGGGTTGTGTGTTGATGCAGAATAGGAAAGTCATTGCCTATGCTTCTAGGCAATTGAAGCCGTACGTGGAGAACTATCCGACACATGATCTAGAGTTGGGTGCAGTTGTGTATGCTCTCAAGATTTAGAGACACTATCTTTATGGGGCGACCTTTAAGGTGTTTTCAAATCACAAGAGTCTAAAGTACATCTTTACTCAAAAGGAGATGAACATGAGACAAAGGAGGTGGATGGATCTTATAGGGGATTGTGACATGGATATCATATACCATGAAGGGAAAGCAAACGTTGTAGCTGATGCATTGAGCAGGAAGAGTGTGCATTCCTTATGCACAATTATGTCTTTGATGAGGTTGAGAGATGAGGTGGGAAAGATGGGGATACAAGTGATACAAAAAGGGGATGCTAGAGGAGACTTGACACTGGAGCGGGATCTTTATGATGATATTCGCAGGAAGCAGGCTCATGATCCTAAGATTCAGGAGTGGAGAGCTGGAGTAGAGAAGGGGACAGTGTCTCGATTTTCCATTCATTCAGATGGGAGTGTTCGGTTTTATGGGAGATGGTGTGTACCTAGGGATGAAGAGTTGAAAAAGGTGATCATGACAGAGGCTCATTGCACACCGTATTTAGTACATCCAGGTGGTGACAAGCTATATAGAAATTTGAAGAAGACTTTCTGGTGGCCTGGAATGAAAAGGGAAATAGCTGAGTTCGTGGCTCGATGTTTGACATGCCAGAGGGTTAAGGGAGAGCAGCGACGACCATAAGGTAAGATTCAGTCTCTTGAGGTACCTGAGTGGAAGTGGGAGTCTATCTCCATGGACTTTATAGTGGGTTTACCGAGGAGCCAGCAGGGTAATAACATGGTATAGGTGAGTTGATCGTTTGACGAAGTCAACTCACTTTATTCCAATGGAAGATACATGGAGTAAGGTTTAGTTGGCTAATGGATATAGGAAGCATGTGGTGAGGTTACATAGGGTGCCAAGACATTGTGTCAGATCAAGATGGAAGGTTTATTTCTCGGTTTTGGCAAGAGTTGCAGGAGATGATGGGAACTACCTTGAAGATGAGTACTGCTTTTCATCTTGCAACAGATGGACAGACAGAGAGAACTATCAAGACTTTGGAGGATATTTTGCGAGCTTGTGTGATGGAGTTTGGTGGTAGTTGGGAAGATAGGTTTGATTTGATCGAGTTTTCTTATAACAACAGCTATTATACGAGTATTGGGATGGCTCCGTTTGAGATTTTGTATGGGCGGAGGTGTAGGAGTCTGATTTGCTGGGATGATAGGGCTGAGGCAGTGGTTTTGGGACCACAGATGGTACAGGAGATGATAGACCAAGTGAAAGTGATATGGCAAAAGATGAAAGCGGCCCAGGATCGACAAAAGAGCTATGTAGACTTACACCATCGAGACATCGAGTTTCAGGTTGGGGATAAGGTTCTCCTGAAAGTATCACCGATGCGTGGGGTTATGAGGTTTGGCAAGAAAGGGAAGTTGAGCCAGAAGTTCATTGGACCGTATGAGATTTTGGATCGTGTGGGAGAGGTTGCTTATCAGTTAGCGTTACCACCAGCTTTGGATCGTGTACATAATATGTTCCATGTGTCTCAGTTGTGGAAGTATGTGAGTGATCCTTCTCATGTGTTAGAGGTGGAGAACATCGAGTTAGATGAATCCTTGTCTTATCTTGAGGTGCCTAAACAGATTCTTGATCGCAAGGTTCGCAAAACTAGGTCCGGGGAAACGGTGTTGCTCAAGGTTCTATGATCTAATCACGAGGTTTAGGAAGGTACTTAGGAGGCGGAAGAGGTTATGAAGGAGCGGTATCCGTCTCCTTTTGATTAGGTATGTGTGGTTACGGGGACGTAACCATGTTTCTTCTAGGGTGTAGGAGACGATCGTATAAGGTTTTGGTATGGTTTTATGATGGTTTTTGTACAGTTAGTGGTTGTTTTGAGTCGGCATGAGTTGTGGTTGGGGTTTTGTTTTAAGTTTTTGTTGCATTGTTGTGTCGTGGTTGAGTTAGTATGTTTGTTTTTTTAGTATGGGTTTGAACTTTAGGGACGAAGTTCATTTTTAAGGAGGGAAGATTGTAATACTACGGTTTTATGTACTGTTGGGTACTTAACCGAGTAAGGCGTACTCTGTCGAGTAAGTGAGTTTTGGTTACGAAACATTGTACTGTCTGATGGGTACTCGGTCGAGTAAGGGGCACTCGATCGAGTAAGTAACTTACTCGATCGAGTAAGTCGGTTTTACGGGTTGTTTTTGAGGGGTTTTGATACCAACGCGAGAATGATATAAAAACTTAATCCGTCAGTTCTTTTCACTTTTTACCCTACTTTAACTTTCATAAAGATTAAAACAAAGTACGTTGCTTCTCATCTCTCTCATTGCTAGCAAATTACAAGGCTTGTGTCGTGAGAACCTGAGTTCTTTACGCCGTTGAGACCGTCGCATTGTGGGTAAGATCCTAGTATAGTTTTTATGTTGTTTCATAAATTTTGGTTGAAACCCTAATTGGGTAATTTGGGCGTTTTGGGAGTATTGTGATTGTTAGATGGTAATTGTATGATTCTGTGATTGATAGGAGATGATTTCGTATAGGAACGTTTCTGATTTGCTGATTGTGACGATATTGGTGATTGCTTTTCCAGGTAGGGTTTCCCTACTCAGTTATTAGTTACATTGTATTAGACGGTTGGTTGATGGTTGATGGTTGATGGTTGTTTAATGTTGTTGATCTATATCGTATTGGAATTGGTAATTGGTAATTGTTGATGTATAGTTGGCTCGTTGTGTTTGTCTGTGGTTCGCCAGGTGCACTCTCGGCTGAATGGAGTCACTTGCGGGAGTAGCTTCACGCCCTTGATTCGCCCTTTGTGGAACCCACCACAAAGGGGATGTGCACATTAAGGAACTTGGGTTTGCGCTCGGTATTGATGAGCGGGGCTTAGTTGGGAATGGCTGCGGTCCCTCACTGGCGGTGTGGATTACTAGTTGTGGCCGTAATATGGCAGGACTAGACCTTCAAGCTAGTCAAGAGATTGGTGATGTGGCGGTGTTGAAGGATTGTTTGTATTGCTGTTATTACTCTATCTTATATTGTGCAATCAGTAATTGACCCCGTTTAATTGTTTTAAAAACTGTGGTGATCCATTCGGAGATGGTGAACAGTTATTGAGCAGTTATGAGATGGACGCGCGAGGGATAGCTGGGATTGAGTCACCACGTGTCACTTATAGTCTTCCGATGTGTCGCTGAAATTTATATTTCTTTTAGTTGGATTTGGATTTGGAACATTTGTATTTCATTTGACAATTTTGGTTTTGGTTATGTATCGCACTAAACTTATTTAATAAAGTACGTTCTTTTATGGTCCTTTTGATATACATTGCCTCAGGTAACCGAGATGGTAGCACTTCCATACATTAGGTGGTTTTGGTAAGGCATCTTGGTGTATGGGGGTGTTACACGTAGAATTAACATCCTACCGTAGGATAATCTCACAAAGGACATGTCAAATTTGAGTCTAAATTTCAGAAAACTATTTTTTTATAAGTTTTAAAGATCTCAAATATCAAGAAGATACTCTCTAGGAACAATTTCAATTACATATCTTATATGTAATGTATTTTCACTGACTTTGATGGAGACAATTTTAAATTGTGTACCTAGAAACTTTTAAGTGCATAACTCCGAAAATATTGAGATCTGCATGACTTATCATAGACAAAACCATATCAAAATAGGGTTCCTCTTCTCTTATAAGATATAACATTCCACAATCATTAATAAAAGACCACCGTCAAAATAAAAATAGTATGATTTTCCCAATTGGTACGAACTCACATGGTTATATCTTTGGGATATTTCCAAAATACGACATACAAATTTTAGTTAGTGATGTTCTTTAAAGAAAACAATTTTCTCTAATATTCTTACTGTGAAACTTAGATTGTCTCTTAAAGACAAGTAGTGAAGCAATTTCATTACCATTATGATGATAAAAAAACTTGGTTAAAACTTCCCCATCTCGATCAAATCGAAAGATGTTGATCAACTTCGTAAGTTGGTCTTTACTTCAGTCTAAGCCTATTCCAAACCTTTTTAAAAGAGTCAGACTTCATGTTCATCGTATGAACATATGCATAATGACAAAAATAGTAATTATCTTGAAGCATTAGAGTTTCATTCCTTAGCAACATCACTTATTTAATCCACACAAATCAAAATGTGTGAACAAACTAGTCGTTTGCCTTCTTAACTAGTTAGAGGCATGTTACAGTTCATTCACCATTTAAACAAAATACACCTGCCCTAGTTGATCCAAATCAACAAGGCTTAGAGTTCTATCAATATGGAACTTCTATGAGTGTTTCTTGCTTCCTGGCTCATAAGACAATGTTATTGTAAGCGCGTGAAACTCGGCTCATAAGACTTGAACCTTTGTATTTCATGTCATAGATGAGATTGGACAAAACTAAATTGTCGTAACAAGAAAGTGAACAACATTTGTTCTTAATGAAGTATTAATCATAAAATAATTAATCTTCTCCTAACGATAGAGGTAAGAATAACTTTTATTCAAATCTAGTTTTGAACAATATAACTTTCAAATGAATAACATCTACACATAATGCAACAATGTTTGCTCATTATGTACGTAAATTTATTATATTCTTTACCATTATCCTACTAACACAAATCCTTACATTCACAATGAAAATATCAGTTTTGGTATCTTATACCTTATAGTAGGATATATGTAGTAACTTTTACTTCTATAACATGCATACTTCATTTAGAAGTCATACTTCAATAACTTTCGCAGATCTTCGAGACATTTCTAGAAGCTACATTTCCAATGCAATATGTCATTACAATAATAACGGTAATCACTAAATAATTTTCCTACCTTGTTAGACATTGATCTTTGTTGGAGTTAGTGTCCTCCACAATAGTGCGTTTACATAATAAATCTTATTAAAGGAATATTATCAGATATTTAATTATTTGATCCTCGTCAGTTGATTAACGTAAATCGATAACGGTTGGCTGACTAGAGTTTGACGTTATTGTCGTGAGACGACGGTGATCAACTGACCCCTTTCGGCCACACCTAAAGGAACGAACCCCAATACACAACTAATTAATTGTATGAGATATAATTTATTTAGTCCCTTGATTTATAGACTAAAAGGTTAATCGATTATTTTAGAGAGATTTCGAGTTGCGAACTCGAGGCACGACAATTATTATTTAATTATGCGATAATTGAATAATAAATTATGGGAGACGGGTTTTAGTTAATTAATTGTTAATTCACTAAAATTGTACTAATTGAGTAATGTGATTAATATTAGTACGTAAATAATATGTGTTGCGGTATATTTAAGGAGTGATTTGGACGAAATTAATTGGAAGCATTTAAACATGAAATGATGTTTAAATAAAATTTACACGTATTTGTGCGATAAATATTAGAACCAAAATGGACCCGTAAATGGGACATTGGACCGTGTAAATGGAGTGTAGTGGATGATTATAATTATAATCATTACACATTACTTGTTATTCTTCCATAATATTGTCATATGATCATGTGCATGTGATAAAGATTGGACAAAAATTATAACAAGTTCACTCCCTCACTCCACCTCACTCTACCCGCCACTTTCCCTCTTTATACACTCCAAATTGTTGTTCATTTTGATACACATCACTTGTACATTTTGCATGTGAACAATAATTGGTCTATCTTCTCTCTAAAATAATAAACATCATTTACTAAGTTGTTAGTAAACTAAAATGAATAATTACTAGTGTTAGTAATTTTTACATATTATCAAGGGTTAAGTTTTACAAATATCTAGTTAATATTTGTAAGATTATTTGGGTGATTTGTTCTTGGGTGCAACTTGAAGGAGGCTTTCTTGTTGAAGGTTTTTCAAGGAGGATAGCTCAAGAACATACTAGATAGGTGATCTAGTTTGTGCCCATATTACCATAAAAATCAATGTAAGGAAATTGTTTTTCCTTAACTTTTATTTTTATGCTTTTATATTTGCATGAATGTTACATAGATCACCAAAATGATAAATTATGAGATAATTTAATTTTTATTAGAGAGTCTAATATGGATCTATGATCTTTAAAGTGGTATCAGAGCTTAGGCTTGTAATTTGCATGTTAATTTTAAGCATATTAATAAATTATGAGATAATTTATAAAAACTCAAAAAAAATTGTTAGAAGAGGTTTTAGCACGAAATTTTTGGGGCATGTACACCTACTGATCGCAAAAGATTTGTGGTAATGTTTGGTAATTTATGAAGTTATTTTGCTATTTTTAATGGTTTTTGGTAGAAAACCGAGTTAAAATGCCGTATTTTAGTTATAAATTGAATAAAAATAGTTAAAGGATGATTCGGGACATGGAATTTTTATGGTAGTTCATGCATGTTTTCTACAAATTGTATGCAAAATGTTGAAGGTTTTTTTAAAGTTTTGCATGTTTATTGATTTTATGAGATAAAAGTCGATAAAAGTGAAATAAATTAATCATAATTTCGAAATATCTGTTTCTGCCCATGATAAATTTATATACATTTAAAAATATTATTGAAAAGTTAAAAGTAAAAATTAAAATGTGATTTCACCTTGTTTTGATGTTTATTGGTTTTAGTGGTTAAAAACCGATAAATATCGATCTTTTTCTTCATTAATTTTATCCGGAATACTAAATTTTTTTTTTTTCAATTTTTTGGGTAATTTTTCAATTATTTTGGATTTTTACTTAAAAATTATGATTTTACCGATTAAATTAGCAAAATATCACCAAATCAAACTAATTATTCATCATAAAATTAGTGAGGACTAATTTTGAGGTCCAAAACAGTTTGGACAATTAGTTTGGACTTAAATGAGATTTAAGAGTCGATTATTGATTTTTACATGTTAAAAATCGATTAAATCCACAAACACCGAGATGGATACCAACGATTGATGGATAGGGCGATTTTGGCATCATTTTACATCATTTTAAGCATATTTATTTAAGTTGAATGAATGATTGTCATTTATTTAAAGTATTTATCTTGTTGTACCTAGTATGGCCTAGTTTATTTTAATCGTTATTACCCGAAATGAATGAGAATAGCGATTGTTTGTAAATTAAATACGATCTCGTATCATCGATTTGTAGTTAATTAATAGTTTTATTTATTTTATTAATTAATATATAATAGGAATAGCTATGTAATTCAATTGTATTAGTTATTCTTACCGGCGTTTCCAAAAGACGGATTACATCGAGACGGAGTCTATTTTTGGAAGGTGTTCCAAATCCCACAAGAAGGAGCCACTTTTGGAATGAAGAGGTAAGAGACAAAGGAGTTGATTTCCGAAATGTAATAGTCTAGTTTTTATTAACTAGGTTGCCATACTAGGATTTTTCATATGCTTACTTGTTTGCTTGTTTGTTTTTTTTTTCGCGCATGCCAAAATCGCCATTCACATGCGTTTTATTTTCGCGGTTGTCAATTCACGTCATTTACATTCACCGACTTAGTTCACTTATAGGGAATTTATGACTAAATTGACAAGATCTCTCACATAACTAAAATTGAGATTAGCCTTACCAATTAGTAACACCTATGAATCTCTTGTTCATTAGAGCCACGCTCGCCCAAGCGGGGTGTTGTCTTTTTACCTTGAGTAAGTAGGGTGGTAAGCGGTTATCACACGCCAAAATTGGTTGGACTCAACGGGATATAATACGGTCTTGTGTTCCGGGGTTAGTAGATGGATTTAAGGAAATTCGTCGACCAAGAGTTCTTGAGGTAGAATTAGTCAACATGACTTACCGAATGTACACAATTATGGGATGTTTCGCCCAAGCGATACTCATTTTTGTTTAATATTTGGGTCTTGGAATCATTTATATAATTTAGTGGGAGATCATTATATAAATGTTAAAACTTGTTAAAGATGTTTCACAAGTAAAATTAATACATTGAATGTTAATTTTTCCTATTTTTCGTTCATTCTCATAAATGTATGACATCGCGCACTTCATCCTCCTTTCTCTATTTATTGTTATACTTGTTTCATTCTTTCATAGAAAGCGGTTTCTTTGAAGGAATTAATGATTGGTAACATGATTTACCAATTCACCTACATAAGCTTACAATGATTTTTGCGGTTATTATACAACTTAATTAACGTCCATACATATTAAATAGGGGTTTCATGTTGCAAACTCCTATTACGAGTTTAAAAGGAAGTCACATTTTATCAAGAGAGTCTTGATTTCGGAAGTGACACCTCCGTCATGATGATGACATATTAGTTTTAATTACTCAAGTGTAATTCAAAAGTTTGCGAAAAGAGTTTTAAAAAATACTTATAATATTCCAATATGATACCGTCAAATGACTCACTTCGAGAAAGGCCAAATCGATTGTTTATGCGCTAAAGAGTTTAGGCATATGATAACAATTGAACGGTTAGGTAGTCCAATTTCGCAAGAAGTTGAGATTTTGCCACATGTTACACTCTCTTTATAGTAATTCACTCTTTCTAAGTGTATAAAATATCACGAATGACATGAAGAGAGGTCTTCATGAGATTCATTTTTGCTTGATTAAAGCAACGAGGAATGTGAAAGTGAGTGGGAGTTAAGAAGTATCAATCCTAGATGTATGCGATAGAACAAAGTTGAAAGAGACATCTACTCAATGGATAGGCTAGTTCCACTATCTTGGTATGAGATACCAAGTACGGGTCATTTCTTTGTAAAGAAGTTTACATGAATTGATAAAACGTAAGACGTCTAGCATAGGACATTTTTGTATCGAAGTGGTGCTAAAGTAGCAATGATTTCGATAAGGACAAATGTACCTAAATTTGGTTTTAAAAGAATGTAATTATCTATGTTTACACATAGAAGGCATCACTCATGTGATTTAAAACAAAATGTTGTACCTACTCCTATGATAACTTGGTGGTTGGTTTAGACAACTTAAGTTAGAGGAATTTTACATTCTTCACGAAAACTAAATGTTATACTATCTTGTAGATTTTAAAGTCTCTAATCTGGTGAACCCAATTGATCAAACCTCAAGTAAATTCGTTTCAAACGAGTAAACGAAAAGCACATTGAACAACCATTTGATTGTGAGTCTTATGGTATGTGTGCATGTATTATGTTTTTCTTTTGCAGAAAAGAAACACAATAGTGAGGTGATTGACCATATACATACGGATGCTTAAGGCCGATAGTTGGTTATATATATATACTTTGTTACTTTTACCGTAATGATAAGTAGATATGAAAACCTCATATCTATTTAATAAGACATAAAAGTGATTTTTGAAACGTGGAATATTTTCAAAATGAAGTAGTAAACCAAAAGCACGTCAAGATCAAGATGTTGATCGGAAGTTTCAAAGTAATGACTTTGAAGATCAAATGGGTAATATCAAGTAATGACCTTGATAATCACTAAGAAGATTGTGAACCAGTTCACATAATACCTTCTCCTTGGGACACCATAGAGTATGGTGTAGTCAAGTATATAAACCGAACTTTATGAGATATAGTTTGAGGTTTTTCGCAATTTTTGTAAGCTATTTTCTCACTAAAAGTTTAAAACCCGACTATAATAGCCTAAATGGCTCCATATGAGATATGGATAGGGAGAGTCCCTAACCATATCTTTTTATACATTTGGGATCATAAATGTTTATGTTCAGAACCAATTTGTGTATTTGTGAGGGTTATCCAAAATTGAACCACTTGGTTTTTACTCCTCCAAAACGAGAACAAAGAGTTTGTGGCTCATAATACTGTCTTTCCAGAAAGATTTTCATTTTCTGGAAGACAGAGTGGGAGAAATTTTTAACTTACGGAAGTCCAAGACCCACAAACTGAGTACAATGCAAGAAGACGTTCTTTATTAAGGCTCAGTGGTAAGTACAATGCAAGAAGACGTTCTTTATTGTATAAGGAGATAATTTTGCGATAATATTGCGTTACTTTTCAAAAGTGATGAATCTTAAACCCTCATCAAAGGCTTTTCTATAGTATGACCTCTATGTGATGGTGTGTCACCATGCAATTCGAATTGGTCTCCTTACACAAGATGCGATAAGGAAGGAAACACGAGATGTTTTCGAGACTTAATTTAAGGTAAATACTTTTGTAGGTTACCTTGATCTTGTCGTAAAGGTTACATAAGATGTTTAATATATGGGTTGGTTATAGAGAGTTTGTGACAACCCAAATGCCTTTATCAATTCGTATATTCTTAGCAATATAGCCTCTCATGAGGATGAGATTCGGCAAAAGAATAACGAAACATTCTCGTTGGGAGACGTCTTGTTGATCTTGTTAATGTTAAGAAGCCTAGCATGCTTGAAAGATCCCTTTTGTGATCTATATACGTCAAAGAGTTGGAACTTTGGGTTCAATCATGTAGTCTATCAAAACGGTATTACTCGAGTGTCGAGATAACATGATGATACATGGAGTTTAGTGGGAGCTAAAGTGAGTTTCTTAGTCTAAAATATGTGCTTGACATATTAGTGACTAGAAATGTAGCTAAGGTGATATTTCTTAGTCTAAAATATGTGCTTGACATATTATTGACTAGAAATGTAGCTAAGGTGATATTTTTAGTCTAAAATATGTGTTTGACATATTAGTGACTAGAAATATTCTCGGGTGAATACTAAAGAGTATCATGGCGCATCTTAAATATCCGGATCTAATGAGATAGATCTTCATGGATACTAGCATCTTAGTCAAGAGACTTATGTGATAAGTTTCTTGACTCGTTCAAGTTGTTGAACAATTAATATGATCTTTTTGCTTCCGCTGCAGGATCTATTAAATATGCTAAAAGCTGCTCTCGTCGGGACTTATCATATTGAGAATATGAGAAGTCATTACCAATCATTTCCTAGTGAGTGTCACTAGAAAATTATCAAGAGTAACCTTGAGTACTTGAGAAGCACTGAGAATTTACTCTTGTTGTTTGGAGGAATCATTCCTATGCTTATAAGATGTTATGGGTCTCGTTAAGGAATGGTTAGCATGTAAGAGTGCTATGTGCATAAAGAATAATATGTATAAGAAGTTATACATATATGTATAAGAAGTTATACATGCATAAAGCAAATATGTATGAGGAGTCATACATAAAAGATGTCATATGAATGATGTGTATGTATAAGTGTTATACGTACAAATTATGAACGAAAGCTAAGTACATTACAACATCCGATGTTGTAAGAGAGATAGTTGATAATCGGAATTTAATGGGACTAGAGTAGTTTTGTTAGCCGAATATCGTATCCCAAGAGACTGTGAAAATAGTGGGAGTGTTTGACATGCTTTGGAACCAGAGTCTAAAAACTTGTTTACACGTGTACTTAGAAATGCTCTATGTGATGAAAAGATTGCATAGAACAAAGGAAAATAGCAATGGAAATTAGAGTGATGCAACTGTTGCTTATCCTCTAACCAAAGCCGTCGACATGATGGTTATGTCATCTCAATGTGAATTGAGGAGTATACCTTAATTGTTAAATATCGTTATGTAAATATTGGATAGAGTATTGATATTTACATAAGTGATGATCGCATTCATTGTTAGAGTTTCTTTAAGAACTCAATTATCCAGTTTGACTAATAACATTGAATACCTTGTTTATGTGAATAAGTTGTGGAGACAATGTTAAACACTATTCAAGTGAACAAGATGAACATTGTATTTTGTCCCTAGTCACTTAATGAGGTGACGTCTCGGAGTGACTAGATTGTAAGTTGATTGATGGTTGTTCAACACCATAAGGTCATACGTGATGACTAGTCGATTACATAGGTAGAGTGTGTGACACTTTGCCGGATAGTGACCATTTAGAGAGTCCCTAAGTTCTATTATAGACGCCTGGTCGTGGCAGGGATCTCTATGATGTTCCTATGAGTCGATTCTTTTGACTGGAGACTATTATCTGAGCAAGTGCAGTTTTCGAGTGACTTTGGTCTTTGTCCTAGGTCGTGCCGTGAAAGGAGGCCAAAGGACATTTACTAGGTCATGGTGATCTGTATTGTGCAATAGGATAGATAGGGCAGACAGGAATTGTCCACCCAAGTTGGGTAACTATATCTCAAGGCCACTCGAGGAGTTAATGACTACAAATGCGTGGCCATGCTCGGAAGTAATCTGTGAGAGATGTTTCCGGTCAGGTAGTCACACTCCCGATCGAGAAAACCACTCGCGATATGTTCATGTGAAAGTGCGACGTGAAAGACACCTTGCATTGAGTGGGAGATTAAAACGGACAAGAGAATTGGTAGCGCACACCTTGTGTCGGACAAGTGGGAGATTGTTGGAGTTAGTGTCCTCCACAATAGTGCGTTTACATAATAAATCTCATTAAAGTAATATTATCAGATATTTAATTATTTGATCCTCGTCAGTTGATTAACGTAAATCGATAACGGTTGGCTGACTAGAGTTTGACGTTATTGTCGTGAGACGACGGTGAACAACTGACCCCTTTCGGTCACACCTACAGGAACAAACCCCAATAGAACACTAATTAATTGTATGAGATACAATTTATTTAGTCCCTTGATTTATAAACTAAAAGGTTAGTCGATTATTTTAGAGAGATTTCGAGTTGCGAACTCGAGGCACGACAGTTATTATTTAATTATGCGATAATTGAATAATAAATTATGGGAGACGGGTTTTTGTTAATTAATTGTTAATTCACTAAAATTGTACTAATTGATTAATGTGATTAATATTAGTACGTAAATAATATGTGTAGCCGTACACGTATATTTACGGAGTGATTTGGACGAAATTAATTGGAAGCATTTAAACATGAAACGATGTTTAAATAAAATTTACACATATTTGTGCGACAAATATTAGAACCAAAATGGACACGTAAATGGGACATTGGACCGTGTAAATGGAGTGTAGTGGATGATTATAATTATAATCATTACACATTACTTGTTATTCTTCATAGTATTGTCATATGATCATGTGCATGTGATAAAGATTGGACAAAAATTATAACAAGTTCACTCCCTTACTCCACCTCACTCTACCCGCCACTTTCCCTCTTTATAAACTCCAAATTGTTGTTCATTTTATACACTTCACTTGTACATTTTGCATGTGAACAATAATTTGTCTATCTTCTCCCTAAAATAATAAACATCCTTTACTAAGTTGTTAGTAAACTAAAATGAATAATTACTAGTGTTAGTAATTTTTACATATTATCAAGGGTTAAGTTTTACAAATATCTAGTTAATATTTGTAAGATTATTTGGGTAATTTGTTCTTGGGTGCAACTTGAAGGAGGCTTTCTTGTTGAAGGTTTTTCAAGGAGGATCATCCATTTCTTTTTAGCTCAAGAACATACTAGATAGGTGATCTAGTTTGTGCTCATATTACCATAAAAATCAATGTAAGGAAATTGTTTTTCCTTAACTTTTATTTTTATGCTTTTATATTTGCATGCATGTTACGTAGATCACCAAAATGATAAATTATGAGATAATTTAATTTTTATTAGAGAGTCTATTAGAGTGTAAACTCATGTCCCACATCGGTAGAATAAAGATGGAAGATCATCTTTATAAGGGTTCACAAAATATAATAGTACGAGGCCTTTTGGGAAGGAGCCCAAGAGTAAATCCGCGAGGGCTTGGCCCAAAGCGGACAATATCGTACTAGTATGGGTTGTGGACACAGATGCAGCAGAGGCCCAAGACGGCATATTCACGCTTCTGCACAACAAGTGGTATCAGAGCCAAAGGTTCGGCTTGGGCTAGACACGAGGATGCATCAGTAGGCCCAAGACTTGAAGTTGTACACTATAAGGTATGAAACTCCTAACTCGGGGTGAGTCCTTGAGCAGACCCGATCCAGGGTTAAATGGATGAAAGGCGTCATAGGTCTTATGGGACAGAGACCATTTGTGTACTAGAACTGTTAATTAGGTGGACCCTTATCAGATTGGGTGCCACAGGTCTGGTGGTTCCTTTCCAGGTTGGATGCCAGAGACCGTTTGTGTTCTAGGACTTCTGAAGTGACGGACCCATTCCAGGGTATATTGGATGCAGAGGATGTTCGATATGCATGTGTAGCAAATCCCCAAGAAGGGCACATGGACATGCAGGCTCAGGAGCATGTGAGGGCACTCACTTGACCAGGCGGTGACATGTGGTGCAAGACATGGCTCGTGGTAGCATGGTGTGTCGGCTAAGGGGAGGTTATCAAGACTTGTGATGTTTCAGGTGTCTAGAGTTGGGGTTGTATGATGTGGGAAGTTCTCCATAGAGGTCAAGGTCCGAGTCAAGATGATGGTCCTTGGTTTGAGGGGAGGATTGTTAGAGTGCAAACTCATGTCCCACATCGGTAGAATAAAGATGGAAGATCATCTTTATAAGGGTTCACAAAATATAATAGTACGAGGCCTTTTGGGAAGGAGCCCAAGAGTAAATCCGTGAGGGCTTGGCCCAAAGAGGACAATATCGTACTATTATGGGTTGTGGACACAGATGCAGCAGAGGCCCAACACGGGATATTCACGCTTCCGCACAACAGAGTCTAATATGGATCTATGATCTTTCAATCTTCAGGTTGGACTTGACAACGATTGTCCATTCCACCATTACCAGTGTCTATACTCATATCTCAAAGTCTCTTTACTGATGAACTCAAGCATTAGTTTCTGATTCTTCTTGATATGAAACTCAATTGTCACTAATTGAGAAATTCGCTTAAGTTACGTGCATCATTCATGATGACTTGAATACAACTTAAGGTACAAATGAAACAATATCAGTCACTAACCTTTCATAAGAGCGATATCCAATTTGTCCAAATTATCAATATAATTATGTCATAACAATGACAAGTGGACTAAGTTGATCATCCCTTATATTTTTCTCACTAAGCGAAAACAATTCCATTATTGTAGACAATTGACATATATGGTATGAATAGTCATCTTTATAACTTTCGATATATAGTCTAAACTATACATCAGCATTGAGTATGGTTTGATAAAATTTTCTTTTGAAGACAAACCTCACTTTGCCTAATTGAGAACAATTCGCAAAGAAACCAATCTATGAATTTGACCGATTCAAACTCATTTGAAAAACATGACAACAATGAAAAATTACAACTATCAACATATGGAAAAATAAATCGATATATTAATAAACTGTGATTATCTTAATCAATTTAGACACACAATTTGTACGATATTCTTAAACAATTTTAAGATTCACTACACACACAACCCTCATATGTGCATAGTATCTTAGGATCCCCAATCATATATAACTTGAGTGAGCTTTGGCTCATCGCCCAAATTACACACATCAAGGTAGCCATCATATGCCAATTGCACCAAATACGACTCCTAGTCGTCAGGTAACATCTTATGTGACTTGAGTATTTTCTCCAAATTCCAAACTTGTTTTGATAACCTTGTTAAGTGAACCAAATCTCACGTGTGGGTATTTGTTATCCACCTGTTCAACTTATTTTGAAGGAGTACTCTACTTTGGCAGACAATACTTCCAACGATATAAGTATTTTACAGTCATTAATTTGGAAGGGCATTACTTAATATTTTAATTGAGGGTATATTGAGTCAAGACATGACGCGGGTCCTAAACATGGCGCTAGTTCTCTTAGGAAAAGGGTATAAGGGAGCCTAGCCATTCTAATCAACAAATCAGGTTTCAATTAATCTTTAAACATCATATGTGAAAATATACATGCATTTGTGAATTAAAACAAGTCAAGTTAAGAACCCATAAACGATTCATAATCGTCTACAATTCATAATTTTGGTTTTTAAACACCTTATGCAAAAACATAATAACATGGGTAGCTAGACGATCGTATCATTCCGGTTATATATACAATAAATAAATATTCAATCATAAAGTAATACAACCATTGTAACAATCAATCAATCAAATTGATTAAAACCCAAAACAAATTATGAAAAATCAAAATCATAATTTTTAAACAAAAACAACCTAAAAGTCTATTAAGACGTCATAAGTTGACTTAAAAACGCCGATCCTGCTATACAGTATTGTTTAAAATGCCATTTACACTAAAAAAACACTATTGTAACATCAAAACCCGACACTCGGAACTGGTGAACAGTAACATTCCGCGAATAGTAGCCGTGAACAGTACCCGTGCGTGAATAGTGTTTCGTGAACAATAATTTTTTTCTTTAATCAAAATTAAAAACTGTTAAACAATTTAATCACCTAATCAAATTAGGGTTTATTACATATCTAATCTAATTTAAATCCAATCAAATGGAAGATTTTAAGACACTCTTAGAATAGGCATCTAACAAACATCAGGGAAGAATATGACATTAGAATAGGCAACTAAACATGACATTAAACATAATTTAATAAAAAAGATTGAAAATTTAATCTAAATTAATGACTAAAATAGATGAACATAAAACTAAGAAAGAGGGAAGAAAATTATACCAAACTTTTATTAAGGAGAAAAGAGATTAGAGATCCAATTTATAATCATTCTGAACTAAAGAGATAAACAAAATCTAAACTAAAACAAAGGAATTTTTGTTTAATTTTTGGAAGAACAAAAGCTATCTAGATCTGATACTTCGCTTTATCAATTACCTATATGGACGCATATATATGATCTTCCTATAAAAGGTCGTACCAATGAAGCAAATTTACGTAAGCTTGGGGCACAGTTGGGTAGGTATGTATTAAGAGATGATGCGCCGTTTCCAGAGATAGAAAAATCAGTGAGGCTACATATATTACATGACATACAAAAACCATTAAAGAAGACTGCGGAAGTTCGGTTGCCTAATGGGCAGATTAATTCGTTTAATGTAAAGTACGAGCGTTTGCCGATGTTTTGCTATGGATGTGGGGTTTTGGGTCATGGGGAGAAAGATTGTGTAGATGGACCCTATGAGGAGGACGACTTGAAGTATGGTGACGATTTACGTGCATCGCCTTGGAGGGTGATTAGAACGGGGATAGATAAAGGGAGCAGGGGTGGCGGGGATTTACGACCGGATTTTGAAGCTGAGTTTAAGAGAAGTGAGAAGGAGATGATTGAGAAGCTACAACGAATAGCTTTATCCAATAAAGCAAAGCCAAATAAGGGGAAGGAGCTGACTGTCATAGAGATGGAGTTGGAACACGGAGGGAGAGTGGTGGAGGAAGTAACCAGGCGAGAAAGTGATATGTTGGTAGGTCGGGGAATGATCAGTGGGGTTATAGTGGAGACAAATCCAACTGGTGGGGAAAAAGAGGGTGAAAAGAGGGCGGCTGATGATTTGGTTGAGGGAGGTCGAGGTGTGGATGAGGGGCGGTTGGCGAGGAGAAAGGAGGTGCTTGAGGGTGGAACGTGGAGGAGGATTCCTAGGGAGGAGTGAATGGGGGAGGAAGTGATGATAGGTCTGAAGTTAAATGAGAAACGAAGAAGGGAGGAGATAGAGGATAATGTTGCTGATGATGCGAAGAGGGTACGGCTGGAGATGGGTGTATGTTCACCTGAGGCGGAGGTTGAGATGACTCAACCCCGCCGAGCATTTATGAGTCTTTTAAGCCTCAACTGTAGAGATCTGGGCAATCCTTCTACAGTTGTTGGTCTCCATGATTTATTACGGAAGGAGGCCCCGGCGCTGGTATTTTTATGTGAGACAAAGCTGAGTGGGATTGAGTTGCGCCGTATTAGAGGGTAGGTGTAATGAATATGAAGGAATTGAAGTGGATAGTGTGGGTCGATCTGGGGGTGTTGCATTATGGTAGAAGAAGAATGTGCTATGTATATTCAGATCGGCTTCAACACATTATGTAGACTGTGACGTTCAGATAGAGGGGCATGCGTTTAGGGTGACAGGTTTTTATGGGTGGCCAGATGTTGGGGATCGTTACCTATCATGGCAACTTTTACGACTTTTCGCTTGACAAGCTCAAGGTCTATGGGTGTGCATTGGGGATTCGGACAATAGACAGAGTCGCATTGATAGAGCTATGGTAAATGAGGAGTGGATGGAGTTATTTCCATATGCTAGATTAATTCATATGGATCGTGAGTGGTCTGATCATGCTCCGATTAAGCTTGTGTGGGACGGTAGACCAAGGGAGGACCTGGGGAGTAGGAGGTTGTTTCGGTTTGAACAAGTCTGGGTTGGGGAGGATGGTTGTGAGGATACGATAAAAAGGACGTGGGAGGGGGGTGATACGGATTTGTTGAGTGTGTTAAGTCAGTGTGCAACGAAATTAAACAAATGGAAAGGTATAAATATTGGAAAAATATTACGTGATCTGAAGGTGAAGAGGATACGACTTAAGGTGTTAAATGAGGGGGGAGAGGGAGGCTAATGGTGGAGGAGAGGAAAAGAGTGTCTAAGGAGATTAATAGTCTGTTATGTTTAGAGGAAATATTTTGGAGACAGAGGTCGCGGGCGTTATGGCTTAAGGAAGGAGATCGAAATACAAAATTTTTTCATCGAAAAGCAACTCAGCGACGACAGAAGAATCAAATTAATAAGCTCGTTGGTGAAAATGGGTTAGTTTATGAGGGGGATGAGAAAGTGGCGAAAGTTGCTAATGAATACTTCACAGAATTATTCACTGCACAGCAGCCTTATGATTTAGATAGGGAGATTGCAGGGATTACAGGGCGTGTGAATGATCAGATAAATGCTGGACTACAAGCCGACTATACTGAGGAAGAAGTTGTTGAGGCTTTGATGCAAATGCACCCACTGAAAGCGCCTGGTTCTGATGGGATGAATGGTCCTTTTTATCATACTTACTGGCATATAGTTGGACATTTGGTTACAAAGACTGTGCTTAATATAATACGGGGAGAGCCGATGCCTAAAGGTATTAATCATACTCATATTATTCTTATTCCAAAGAAGAAAGCTCCTGATAAAATGACAGAGTTTATGCCGATTAGTCTTTGTAATGTCGCTTATAAAATAGTGTCTAAAGTTTTAGCAAATAGGTTGAAGGTGTTTCTTGGAGAAATTGTTTCTGAGAATCAGAGTGCCTTTACACCTGGTAGGTTTATCTCTGATAACATTCTAAAAGCTTTTGAGATTTTTCATTATATGAAGAATAGTAGAAGTAATGGTGGATACATGGCTCGGAAACTCGATATGGATAAGGCTTATGCTAGGGTGGAGTGGCATTTCTTAGAGAAGGTGTTACGCCGTATGGGTTTTGCTCACTACTGGGTTGATAGGGTGATGATGTGTGTGACCTATGTCTCTTTTTCAGTGCTTATTAATGGGAGGCCGTCATCGTGCTTTCGACCGAGTCGGGGGTTACGGCAAGGAGACCTTCTGTCTCCTTATCTTTTTATACTGTGTCTTGAGGTGATGTCGGCTATGATTCGAAGTGCCGTGGAGAAGGGAGTGTTAAATAGTATTCGGGTTGGCCCTAGGGCACCAGTGGTCTTACACTTGCTTTTTGCTGATGATAGTACTTTATTTGTTAAGGCTAATGAGAGGGAAGCTCGGGAAGTAAAGTGAATTCTAAATGAGAATTAAAAGGCGTCAGGTTAGATGGTTAGTTTGGAGAAAACGACAGTATCTTTCTGTAAAGGTACAAGTGGGGGCCGACGGGGTCAAGTTACAGGTATATTAGGTGTTACGGAAGTGCACGAGTAGGAGCGATATCTTGGTTTACTTACAGTCGTGGGACATTCGAAGAAGGTCTTAACGTCTATACTCGAGACAAACTTAGTCGGAGATTATCAGGATGGCGGGGAATGCTCCTCTCCAAAGCAGGTCGGGAAGTGTTAATAAAGGTAGTAGCCCAATCTATTCCGACTTATGCGATGAGTATTTTTAAACTACCAGGTAATTTTTGTGACGAGTTGCGTTCGATGGTCTCTAGATTTTGGTGGGGCTCGAATAATGGCAAAAGGAAGATTCCGTGGATTGCGTGGAATAAGCTTTGTGAGGCAAAGCCGTTGGGGGGGTGTGGACATGGGCCACACGCGCTGCGCACACCCACACGTTGTGTATGTTTAAGGCGGCAGTACTTCTCCCACAGAACCTTGGATTGACAAAGCACGTCATGGGCTGTTACCGATTTGTGAGGCATTGAAACCGGTAAAAGGTTGAATAAGCCTGCATTTGTGGAGTCGCCACCAATTTTTATGGGAAATTGGAACCGATCGAATACCTCGTGTCATGCCAAGACACAAAGTAGTGACATGAACACTAAGAACTGGTTACCCTTAGCATTCTATATCTAGAATGGCTCTCGTGGATGCCAATGAACACGGATGTTCACAGAGATCTGGAGTAAGGGGTGAGGGTACGTGATGCGTGTCCTAAATATGTTGTTTTACGCCCTATTTTACACGCATTTCAGAGCTCATTTATGTAGTTTATGCTACTATTTGCCCCCATTTTGTCTACTTTCGTATTTTTATGTAATATTGCAGATTTATGCGGAAATGAGTAGAAATCGAGCCAAATCCATCCCTAAGTACTTAGCATTGCATTTGACATGGAGTAGTGACTCGAGGAATGAGCTTGGTGCGCGTTTCAAGGCCTAAAGATAGCAAAAGCATGGGTGCGTACGAGTTTAACAAGCAAAGAAGCACTTCACATTATTGCAGCCTGCTTCAGATGGCAGTATCTCGAGTTCTAGAGCTGATAATCGAGTGATTCCAATTGGAGGTGAAAGCTTATCCTCTTAGCTTTCCAAAGCCGTGTAGAACGCCTGATTTGACCAAGCAACGAAGAAATGGCAGCTGTTTTAAGATCGGTGCGCGCTGCAGGAATCGACAGAATGCAATTCTGTACAGCACCCTTGGTCGATCGACTGACCTACATGGTCGATCGACCAGAGCACGACATACAGAAGCTCCTGTACAGCGCAAGTTGGTCGATCGACTGACCCTTATGGTCGATCGACTGAACAACGGGTCTGACGCAAAATAAAAGATCGAGAATTAGGAAGCCCAATGTATTCTTAGGTTTTGGAATAAGTGTGACGTTATATTCCTATATAACGTAGCTTTAGGTTTCAGTTTTGGCATCAAGTTTACACATTAAGTTTTACATACAGTTCCTTAGAATTAATTAGGGTTTGGGAAACTATATCGCATTGGATTTTCGTTGTGCTTTCAATCATTCAGTTACAATTCTTCTGCGATCTTGGTATTCTTCTTATTCCAGTTTATTACTTTATTTGCATTCATAGATTTAGAATTGTTAGTTAGTCTCCCGAACCCAATTTATCATTATTGTTAATTGTTTGTTCATTCGTTTTAAGCATGAATTCTTCTACCTATTTCGTTAATTTCATTGTCGTTATCATCGTTAGTATGAGTAGCTAATTAGTTTGTGCTAGGATGTAGGGGAATTATAGCGTAGGCGGCAATATGATGAACACGGCCTGATTCGCGTGTTGGTCGATCGACCGCCATGCCTGGTCGATCGACTGACCACGTGAGGTTTTTATTTTCGTTTTAATTGTTTTAATTCTTAATTCGACGAATCGAGTGCACACGACTAGTTGAATGTTTAGGATATGACAGACCCATTAGATCGAGAGATAGGGACAGTTGTTAGATCACCAATTAAAATGACTAAACTATGCTGAGATCGAAAAATAGGTAAAGTTTAGATTATAAGTCAATTTTCAGGACGAAAGTCGTATTAGTGATATTAAGGGACTTATAGCGAGGTCGAAAGATGCTATTTGTTAAGAGTGGACCGAGAGGACCTCTTTATTTCCCGCCTCATGTGTTTTGATTTAGACCTGTTTAGTATCTTTGCCAAAAACTATAGTGAACCGATCATCCTTGCACCCCTTTTTATATCTGTCTTTTTCACGTATTTAGTTTATTGTTTTTCTTTGCTATTAGCTGTAGACCAAATCAAATCAACCCCCACACTTGTTACCGTAGACTAAATTAGACAATTAGAAATTACATTCGCTTTCTTGTGGTTCGACCCTGTTACCACTAGCCTAGGTTAGTTTTAATAGGAAATTATAAATCTTATTTTTGGTACTCACAACGACGGGTATCAAAATTTGGCGTCGTTGCCGGGGAGGCAATTGTTCTAATTTTTGGTTGTCTTTATTTTAGTCTGTTTTTCGCCTCAAGGGAAGACTGAGTACCTTGAGGCAGTTCTTATCTTCTCCTTTAGTGTTGTTTATTTGCGGTGATTTCGGAGAGTCCACCCATGTTCCATTCTTGGGAGCAGCAGGTGGAGATTTGTGGGAGATGTGGCGCTGAGGGGCATGCTTCTGTTATGTGCCGAGCAGATATGGACCAAGTCTATGCTTACTGGCATTATAAACAAGATCATTATGCGCCGCCACATCCGTGCTATCAGCAAGGCTTCCAAGAGCCTTCATATTCCTTTGCACCGCCTCAGCAAGGCCCTCTTCCTTCTGAAGAGAGTGCGGAATTGAAGTCTATGGTGGAGATGCTTAAACTCCAAATGCAAGAAATCGCTGAACAGAGAGAAGCTTCTTTCAAAAGACTTGAGCTTCTCTTGGCTCAAGTAGCTGCCGAGCAAAATGATGATGTGTATGACTCGGAGGATGATGATTTGGGGGAAGATGAAGCGTCAATTGAAGACTTCAATGCTGTGCCACATGAAGAATTCGATCAAGCAGATTTATGTGGTCGAACGAATGACATTGCAGAAGGGAGAGCGTTCGATCGACTGGAACCAGTGGTCGATCGTCCGATTATCTTTGGAGGAGGAAACTACTCGATCGAGTAGTGATGTTTGTTCGATCAACCCCCGCAGACCTTGGGAATTGTTAAATCGTCACCAACGCCTATTCCGGATGACGATGAGAAGGTAAATGAAGACCACTCCTATCCGATTAGAGGTAATTCCACTCCTTTAGTCGATTATGTGTACCTTCCTACTCCTTCTGTTGAACCATTTGCTGCTGTAGGATTGACGCCTCCGTCCCAGTTTGGGAACAAATTGGAGGAACATCCCTTTGTTTCTCTTTCTACGGTCTTGGCAAGTTCAAAGACCCCGAGGTGAGTTGGGTGTTCCTAGCTTGAAGTCTGCACGCCGGGATATATGGTCCAGGAGGAGGTCCTGATGAGGATATGCCGTCTAAGAAGAAGTCATGCGCTAAGGTGAAAGATTGGGATCCGGATCTTTGCGAGACGTTGTTGTTCTTCCGTTTCCATGTTGTGGAGGCCGGGAGTAGATTTGACGATTCTTTGAAGCCACTTTGCGTTCATCGAAAGCCTAGTAGTGGGCCATACCGTGGCCGTTCTTGATCAACTACTAGTTGATCACATGCTTTATCAAAAAAAACCTTCATTTTATTTGCTTTTGTTACACTTTTTATTGCTTTTGTGTGCGCGAAACTTCGCATATTATTTTGCTTGCTTAGGATTTTTTATGCTTTAGACTTTATTTTGGGTTTTGCGCAATTTTGGGCGTGTATTATTGTGCACTTGCAGGTTTTTAGACCTCATTAGCTCAAGTAATTGAGCAAATACGAAGAAATAAGAAGTTACAGCAGTATTTTCGGTCGATCGACTGAGCTGTATGGTCGATCGACTGGTCTGCGATTTCCAGGAGCTTCTGTTCCTGTTCACTTGGTCGATCGACTGAGTGGTGTGGTCGATCGACCACCCTGCACTGCTGTACCTGTTCACGAGCTCTCTCCTGCTATGTTTGGTCGATTTGCGGACTTAAGGGAGTTTTCTACTCCACTTTATCTTCCGTCGTTTTATTTATTTCTTCTATTTTTCCCAATTGTGCACAATTTGACCGCTTCATTATTGTCTTTCTCGATTTTATGCGTGGTATTTGTTTGTCTTTTCAGGTACTTATTGGTAGCATCATAGCTCTTTGAAACCTCCTAGCTTACGCCGGTTTGGGAGGTTTCCTTGGCACGCGCTTAAAATCTTGTGAGTTCCCGATTTCCACTTCACGTCATTTTATCTATTTCATTTTACGCATATTCCCGTTTCTCTTTCTTCATTACATGATTTTGCACAATGGGGACATTGTGCGATTTGGTTTGGGGAAGGGTTTTGCGTCGCTTATCATTTGCTTGCATTCACGTCTACATCTTGTTTTGCATTGTTTATTTCATTTTTCATATATACAGAAAATCCAAAAAAAAATTGAAAAATTTCAAAAAATTCAAAAAAATGCATGTTTATTTTAGCATATAGGTCGAGTCGGAACAGTAGTATTTCAATGATGATATTGCAATTACAGCTGTTTATGCCTAAGCCGTGCTTAATTGACATGTTATTAGTAAAATCACATATGCATATCTACGAGTTTTCGTTAAATTTCTTGCTGGACTTGAGACTTGACTTAGAATTTTGGCCACCTACATCATATCTCTGAGATTTAGAGCCTATAACTGGTGACATCTATGACCGGTTTATTTAGGAATGTGAGTAGTACTCCTTATGAGACATGTTTCCTTAATTTGCATAAATATGAACTTAATCTGCTTAATACCTGTATGCATTCGGTTTGTGGTTTGTTGACACATGTGGTAGAGGTTTTCCTTTATTCATTATGCCCATAAGCTCCACACTGCCAAAAATAGCCTTTTTTGTCCCGTTAACCACATCCTACATATAGCCTGCCCTTGTCAAGCTAGTAGTTTACGTTTTTGGGATTGTTACTTTGTTTTTGGTGGTATTTGCTCGATTGAGATGTTGTTGGGAAAATGAAAAGAAAGAAAGAAAGAAATAGAAAAGAAACAAAAAAGAGATGAAAAAAATGATTCGAAAAAAAAAAAAGAAAAAAAAGAGGTTCTGTACTGTTCAAAGCAGTCGATCGACTGGAGTTCGAAGGAATGAAAAAGAAAGAATCAATTCGCATAATTCAAGCCTTTATCTTTTGGCGATTTTTGGTCCCATGTATTATTCATATTTTATGGGGAGTTGGTTGATTGCTTTTATACCTGGAGACTGTGAGATTTGTGCTTGCTATAGCACCGTTTCGATTGAATATGAGCAAGAAGTTGGATGTTGCCATATGGTTCCGTTTTGGTACTAGCTTGATCACCTGTACCTCCACTTTTCCATAAAATGTTTTGCCTCTTCTAACCCATACCTCACATATCCCATATATACCTCGGCATGTGTCATGGTCATTTGTAGGTTGGAATGCATATGTACGGTCATAGAGATTACTTTCATATTAGATTGCAGGCATGTTCTTATGGGTCGTAGTTAGGTGAGAGTCACTACAAAATGAATTCTTTCTATCTTACATATATTCACCTATGCTTATGAGTGATTTGAGCGACCCGTGAGAGTCCAATTTGATAAGTCTCTATAGTTAACGATTCAGCAATATTTCTAACGACTCCATAACTCGTTTGCATGATTCATTTGCTAATTGATTGTTGGTTATTGCATTAAATCTGTTTAGGCTATTCAATTGCATTTCGCTCTGAGTTTGAACTCGTTCCTTTAGATCGAGTCTAGTTCTTGCTTAGGGGACAAGCAAGCGTTTGGTTTGGGGAAGTTTGATGCGTGTCCTAAATATGTTGTTTTACGCCCTATTTTACACGCATTTCAGAGCTCATTTATGTAGTTTATGCTACTATTTGCCCCATTTTGTCTACTTTCGTATTTTTATGTAATATTGCAGATTTATGCGGAAATGAGTAGAAATCGAGCCAAATCCGTCCCTAAGTACTTAGCATTGCATTTGACAAGGAGTAGTGACTCGAGGAATGAGCTTGGTGCGCATTTCAAGGCCTAAAGATAGCAAAAGCATGGGTGCGTACGAGTTTAACAAGCAAAGAAGCACTTCACATTATTACAGCCTGCTTCATATGGCAATATCTCGAGTTCTAGAGCTGATAATCGTGTGATTCCAATTTGAGGTGAAAGCTTATACTCTTAGCTTTCCAAAGCCGTGTAGAACGCCTGATTTGACCAAGTAACGAAGAAATGGCAGCTGTTTTAAGATCGGTGTGCGCTGCATGAATTGACAGAATGCAATTCTGTACAGCACCCTTGGTCGATCGACTGACCTACATGGTCGATCGACCAGAGCACGACATACAGAAGCTCCTGTACAGCGCAAGTTGGTCGATCGACTGACCCTTATGGTCGATCGACTGAACAACGGGTCTGACGCAAAATAAAAGATGGAGAATTAGGAAGCCCAATGTATTCTTAGGTTTTGGAATAAGTGTGACGTTATATTCCTATATAACGTAGCTTTAGGTTTCAGTTTTGGCATCAAGTTTACACATTAAGTTTTACATACAGTTCCTTAGAATCAATTAGGGTTTGGGAAACTATATCGCATTGGATTTTCGTTGTGCTTTCAATCATTCCGTTACCATTCTTCTGCGATCTTGGTATTCTTCTTATTCCAGTTTATTACTTTATTTGCATTCATAGATTTAGAATTGTTAGTTAGTCTCCTGAACCCAATTTATCATTATTGTTAATTGTTTGTTCATTCGTTTTAAGCATGAATTCTTCTACCTATTTCGTTAATTTCATTGTCGTTATCATCGTTAGTATGAGTAGCTAATTAGTTTGTGCTAGGATGTAGGGGAATTATAGCGTAGGCGGCAATATGATGAACACGGCCTGATTCGCGTGTTGGTCGATCGACCGCCATGCCTGGCCGATCGACTGACCACGTGAGGTTTTTATTTTCGTTTTAATTGTTTTAATTCTTAATTCGACGAATCGAGTGCACACGACTAGTTGAATGTTTAGGATATGACTGACCCATTAGATCGAGAGATAGGGACAGTTGTTAGATCACCAATTAAAATGACTAAACTATGCTGAGATCGAAAGATAGGTAAAGTTTAGATTATAAGTCACTTTTCAGGACGAAAGTCGTATTAGTGATATTAAGGGACTTATAGCGAGGTCGAAAGATGCTATTTGTTAAGAGTGGACCGAGAGGACCTCTTTATTTCCCGCCTCATGTGTTTTGATTTAGACCTGTTTAGTATCTTTGCCCAAACTATAGTGAACCGATCATCCTTGCACCCCTTTTTATATCTGTCTTTTTCACGTATTTAGTTTATTGTTTTTCTTTGCTATTAGCTGTAGACCAAATCAAATCAACCCCCACACTTGTTACCGTAGACTAAATTAGACAATTAGAAATTACATTCGCCTCCTTGTGGTTCGACCCTGTTACCACTAGCCTAGGTTAGTTTTAATAGGAAATTATAAATCTTATTTTTGGTACTCACAACGACGGGTATCAGTACGTATTAGGAAGTCCTTTTACTGAACACCTAATCTCGTCGGCCTCGATAGCGGCCTCTACTAATCATTATGGAAGTTATTCATATTTGATATGTCGTTGATTATATGCATGCAATGCAACATCCACAGATTATTCCTAGCATATGAATTTAACTATGTCAGTGGACACGTAATTAGGCAATTAATTATGTCGATTTGAGATTTAGAATTGATTGCATGTGAAAGATTAAGGAAATAAATCATTCATAAATAAATACGAAAAATGAATAACGATAATTAAAATTACAATTGAATACAATGATTTAATTGATTTACGTCAAGAGTACACTTAAAACGGAATTTTGAAAATGAAAAAGAGAGGAAAACTAAAGGTTAGAAATTAAAGTAACAAAATAGGTCAGATTAAGGGTGATATTACGATTATTAGTTAATTTAATACGTAATTAAAGACTAGGTCAAAGCGAGAACGAAAGTTCAGGGACAGAAATCATCTCAAAACAGGCGCAGCATCTGCTGGGTCCCTTGGAAGAGGCACAGCTATTCCTGCATCTGTTCTTGAGTTGAGCTCTGGCTGTGAAGTCAGAACTGTAATACCCATTATTTTGACTTACCGCGTTCAGGGAAGGAAAAATAGTAATGGTCGCATAGTAGTAGTAGTAGTAGTAGTAATAATAATAATAATAGTAATAGTAATAATAATAATAATAATAAGTGGAATACTATGGTACCTAAACCTAGTACTCTTAACAAATAGCCATATATAAATAAGGAAAACTCTATATTATAATAATAACCCATTAACTTAACCTAAACTACTACTTCCATCATAATACAAACAAACAAAAAAAAAACATAAAACGTCGTCTTGCTTATACAAGGGAGTTCTTGAGCAACCCATCACCGTTCGGTCTGATCTTTCGTTCGATAAGCTACACAACACTCCGTCATCTCGCTCATACACATTAAGGTAACATATGTTAATCCCGAATTTCCTTTACTTAATATAAATCTTAATTTAATTCATGGTTAGAACCCTATATTAGTTTACAAATTTATAATCGAAATTGTTGTTTGTGCCTGTGGTAGCGGCAATTAAGTCGTGTGTTTCAAGGAAGCACAAAGCTTGTTTCTTTTATTCGTTTCGTGTCGGTTGTGGGGCAGACTTGATGCTTGGTTGATGTTCTGTCGTAGGGTAGTAGTGCAAGGCGTCTTGAGGTGTTTCGTAGGGTGGTCGGGAGTTAAGATTAGGGCTGGTCATAGCAATCTAGAACACTCTGTTTTAGTACGGTTTCGGCAAAGCTTCATCGAGACCGTGCATCTTGTACGGGCAGAGTTAAGGTGCGAGATTGATGTAGTGCGTCGGGTTGTTGTTAGGCCACGTAGTTGTAGTGTATTATGGTCAAGTTGTTGTCGTAGCGGCGTCGTCGTATCTTTGTGTTCCCTGTTTGACCTTGTATTCCTAGTGTTATCGACGCATTTTACATACTCTGTTTTGGGCAGCCCTATTTTGGGTCGTGAGTGGTTGTCTATGCTGCTCTTGTGGCGTTGACAGGTGGTTAGTGGGTTGTAATGGGTGCTGGTCGTGAGTGGCGCTCGGGTGTTGTGATAGTAGTCGGGTAGGGCGTGGTACGAGAGTGTCTGGCCATATGTGAGTTATTGGAAGTGTATATGGTGTAATTGTTTAGTGGAGACCTAAGGGACGTAGTGTGTGGATGTGTTGGGAAGTTTTGGTAGGTAGTGCATTACGTATTAATTTGATAAGTAGGATTAGGAGTTTAAGCACTTAGTATACTAATGATGATAAATATATTTTACAGTAATTAGTTAGTAATTAATTAATGTTATAATTGTAGGATCCGGCCTTGTAAAAGATTGTTACTAATTGTCTTCTGTGCACGAATTGCTAAAAGGTAGGAATTTCCTACTCAACTCGAGATTTATTGTTAAGTGTACGTATATTTAATTGTGATGGTTGATGAGATTAATGTTAATTTTGTGATTTATTATTGGAGATAGAATATTTGAGGTTGCTAAGATGTTAGCTGAGCTGTATGACGGGATTGTTATTGAGTATTTGTTGTTGGTTATATTTGGTATGGAGAGTTGATTATTCAGTTAAGCATAACACGGAGGGTGTTACAGCCAGTTGTGCATAGCGAGTAATCGTTACTACCAGATGTGCATAGTAAGTAATTAACACTGCCATAGATAGTTGTGCATAGTAACTGATTACTATTGTCAGTTGTGCATAGTACGGAGGGTACTACTGCAGTTGAGCATGCAATGAGAGTACCACTGCCAGTTGAGATGAGCATGGCACGGTGTTAAGGGGGTTGTGCTACTGCCAGTGAAATCGTTGAGTTAGTTACGGTATGGTTGGATGAGTTGGCAATGACTAGATATCGGTTGGTTGTGTTTTATATTGAATAACTATTGTTATTTAGTTTATTCCTACTCAACCTCGTGGTTGACAGTGTATTCATGAACACCTGTGATGAACCGTAACTGGGGAGCAGACTTTGCAGGTACTTGAGACTAGCTGGCTAGGAGCTTGGGAGGCGCGTGAGGATATGGATCGGAAGACTTAGCTTTAGCTCACTATTTAGTTATCTATCACCACTAGTTATCTTTTAATTCTGCTGCAATATTGTATTGTTTTTATATTGAGAAGAGAAGAATATGTAAAAGACATTTGAGTTTAATTTATTTAAATTGCCTTGGGTTGCTAAACTCTTTTATTCACTACCTCGGTCATTCCGAGATGGTAACAGTCTCAATTATCTAGGAAGGTCTAGTTAAGGCTCTTAGATAAATGGGGGTGTTACAAAGTGTTATCAGAGAGAACGATCCTCAGGCCTAAACCAATGAACAATAATGAACATAGGTTGTGTCTAATAAAATGAACCCCGGGATATGAACTGTTAGGAGCCCTATCTTAGGCTTGGGATGAGTAGGGCCCCTCACTCCAAACCATTGGCCCTCTTAGTTTTGAACCGGGAGCCCTGAGAGAATATTCGAGAGTATGGGGTAGTTATAATGAGGTATATTATTTTAGAGGCTATTTGATATGAAATTACTAACATTGCTGCAGGGAGAGTGATGCGTGTCCTTAATATGATGTTTTACACCCTATTTTACACGCATTTCAGAGCTCATTTGAGTAGTTTATGCTACTATTTCCCCTATTTCCGTCTACTTTTGTGTTTTTGTATAATATTACAGAAATGTGAAGAATCCAGCGGGAAATGAGCCAAATCCGTCCCCGAGTACTTGGCATATTATTTGACATGAAGTATTTACTCGGGAAGCAAACTTGGTGCGCGTATCGAGGCTCGAAAGACGAATTCACGAAGCTTTTGGAGCCAAGTACCTGTTGAAGTGGTCGATAGACTGGTGCTCTTGGTCGATAGACCAGCGTGCCATTATCAGAAGCTACTGTTCAGTGAGGGTTGGTCGATCGACTGGTCACAGCGGTCGATCGACCACACCGTGATTCTGGCGTGAATTAAAAGGACGAGATGTCAGAAGCCCAATTGTAATTAGGTTTTAGGAATAAGAGTTACGTGACATTCCTATATAACGTAACCCCTTCCTACTCTTTTATTCATTCATTCATATTGGGGATTCAATTCACATACCTAGTTTTATAGTTTTCATTAGTTCTAAATAAAGTTCTTCTTTTGCAATTCGGATTCGTTTCTCTTGCCTACTCTATTTCTGGTAATTTTTGCTCTAAGTTTTATTCCTTCTTCGTAATTTAGAACTGCTAGCTTAGGTTTCCCAAAAGCCGAATTCTCGTTTCATGTTAGTTATTTATTTAGTTAATCCAATTATGAATTCAATGGCTTTATTTGATAATTTTATTACTGTTATTATCATAATCATGAGTAGCTAAATTCAACGTGCTAAGATGTAGGGAACCTGTAGTGTAGGCGGCGTAGATTTCGTAAGCTTGAGTCGCGCCATGGTCGATCGACTGCCTACCCTGGTCGATCGACCGGTTCACGTGAGATCAGCTTCGCCTTAATTAATTTAATTGCTATATTTGACGAATCGAGTGCACGTGACTAGTTGAATGATTAGGAATTGACCGACCCGATAGATCGAAAGATAGGGGAGGGAAATAAACTACCTAATTAAGACGACTAAATTAATAAGATCGAGAGATAAGTTAATTTAGGCTTTTAAGAATCACTTTTCAGGGCGAGAGACAGTACTAGTGATGTTAGTGATGCCCGTCGTTGTGTGCACCAAATATAAAATTTATAGTCCAAACTACTACTATAGCTAGTGGCAGTCAGGGTCGAACCACAGGGAGGCGGTGCAACTAATAGTTGTCCGATTTTAGTCTTTAAGGTAACAAGTATGGGGGTTTGATTTGATTTGGTCTGTAGCTAAAGGCAATGAAATGAAAAGTAAACTAAATAAACGGATGAAATCAAATATTAAAAGGGTGCTAAGATGGTCGGTTCACTATAGTTTCGGCGGCAGTGTACTAGGTAGGTCTAAAACAAACACGTGAGACGGGAAAATAAGAAGTCCTCTCGGCCATTCTTACAGGTAGAATCTTTCGATCTCGCTACAGGTCCCTAATATCACTAATACTAACTTTCGTCCTGAAAAGTGACTGAAAAGGCTAAATTAACTCATCTTTCGATCTCATTAATCTAGTCTTCTTAATTAGGTAGGCTATCTCCCTCCCCTATCTTTCGATCTTTATTGGGTCGGTCAATTCCTAAACATTCAACAAGTCGCGTGCACTCGATTCGTCAAATATAACAAATTAATTAATTAAAACGAAACAATACTCACGTGGCCAGTCGATCGATCAGGGAACCCAGTCGATCGACCATGGCGCGATTAGGTCTTCCTATTCTAATGCCGCCTACGCTACAGATTCCCTACATCCTAGCACAAAGGGTTTAGCTACTCATACTGGAAATAATAACAACAATAAACTTAACAATTAAAACATTCGAATTCATGATTAAATTAATTAAACGAACAATTAACATAAAACAATAAATTGGTTTCGGGAGATCTAACCTAGCAATTCTATACTACGAATGAAAGCAAACAAACTGAATATTAAAACAGACGAATACCGTGTAGAGGATTTGCAGAAGAAAGATCAAAACCGAATGCGAAACGAAACTTTATTAACGGAAATAACCTAAACTAATGTATGTGTGGAACTTAATGATAAAACTGAATTAAAGCTTGATAAAAAAAAGATTCTTATTTTGAATAACCTAGGTTACGTTATATAGAATATCGCGTAACTCTATTATCAAAACCTAAAACACAATGGGCTTCCTATTCCTCGATCTCTTAATTCACGCAGATTAGCGGCTTGGTCGATCGACCACTGTGACCGATCGATCGACTGGACTGCAATGCACAGGAGTTCCTGTCTGTCGTGCTCTGGTCGATCGACCATAGAGGTCAGTCGATCGACCGCTTTAGCTGATAGTCCGCTTCTAACTCTTCATAAAATTATCTTTCAGGCCTCGAAATGCGCACCAAGCTCGTTCTTTGAGTAAATACTTCACGTCAAATGCAATGCAAGATACTCGGGGACGGATTTAGCTTGATTTCCGCTGGCTTCTTCACATTTCTGCAATAATGTACAAAAACACGAAAGTAGACGGAAATAGGGGGAATAGTAGCATAAACTACATAAATGAGCTCTGAAATGCGTGTAAAATGAGGTGTAAACATCATATAAATGACACGCATCAAACTTCCCCAAACCAAACCCTTGCTTGTCCCCAAACAAGAACTAGACTCGATCCTAAGACCTAATGGAACGAGTTCAATCTCAGAGCGAAATGCAAACCGAATAGCCTAAACCAATTTAATGCAACAACTAATAATCAATTAGAAATATGAATCATGCAAACGAATTATGAAGTCGTTAAGAACCTGCTGAACCGTCAACTGTAGAGACTCATCATTATGGACTCTCTCACGGGTCGCTCGAATCACTCAATGAAAACGGATGAGTATATGTAAAAGATAGAAAGAATTCATTTTGTAGTGACACTCACCTAACTACGACCTATAAGAACATGCCTGCAGTTTAATATGAAAACAATCTCTACAACCGTACATATGCATTCCAACCAAACAAATGACCATGACACATGCCGAGGTAAATATGGATATGTGAGGTATGGGTAAGAAGGGGCTAAGATAAATTTGGATATGAGGAGTTAAAGCCAAGCTAGTAACAACTAAACCAAATTATAACAACATCCACTTCCTTACTCAGAATTAAATCGATGAAACGGTGCTATAACTAGCACTAAACTCACAACCCAACAACAAGTAAACTCCCCAATAATTAGAAATAATACATGGGAGTACAAAATCACCAACTCATAACAATTGCAACATGTGATTTTTCGAATTTTCTTTCGCTACTGCAGCAAGCAGTCGATCGACCAAGTGGGACGGTCGATCGACTGACCCCTTTTTTTTTACGAATTCCTGTTTCTGTTTTTTTTTTTCTCTTTTTCCTTTTCATCTTCCCAACATCATCTCAAAATGAGCATTAGCCACCAAAAAAATGAAATAACAATCCCGAGAACATAAACTACTAGCTTGACCAGGGCAGGCTAAATGTAGGATGTAGTAACGGGACAAAAAGGCTATTTTTGGCAGTGTGGAGCTTATGAGCAAAATGAATAAGGGGCGACCTCTTCCACATGTGTCAACTAACCACGAACCCGAATGCATACAGGTATTAAGCAGATTAAGTTCATATTTATGCATATTGATGTAACATGTCTCATAAGGAGTAACTACTCACAATCCTAGATAAACTGGTCATGAATGACACCAGTTATAAGCTCTAAACCTCAGAAAATGATGTAGCTTGCCAAAAATCAAAGTCAAGTCTCAAGATGCAGAAAGAAATTTAACGAAAACTCGTAGACTATGCATATATGATTCTACTAATAACATGTCAAGTAGCAAGGCTCAGGCAAAAACAGATGCAAATGCAATATCATCATTGAAATACTACCGTTCCGACTCGACCTAAATGCTAAAATAGACGTGCATTTTTTGAAATTTTTGAAATTTTTCAATTTTTTTTTTTTTTTTTTTTAGATTTTTGTATATATAAGGGAAAATAAACAACAATGCAAGACAAAATGTAAACGTGAATGCAAGCAAATGAAATACAACGCAAAACCCTTCCCTAAACAAAATCGCACAATGTCCCCATTGTGCAAAATCATATAATGAAATAAAAGAGAAACGGGAATTTGCGATAAACTAAATAAGACATGAAGTAAGAACTCGGAAAAAACTCACAAGACTTTAAGCGCAGCAAAAGGAAACCTCCCCAAACCAGCGTGAGCTAGTTGGTTTCAGTAGCCAGCAGTGCTACCAATAAGTACCTGAAAAGACAAACAAAAGTACCGTGCGTAAATCCTAGAAAACAATTTATTACACGCAAAATTATGTGTAAAATAAAGAAACGGAAGAAAACAGAAATGAGTCGGAGAATAAAGTGGAGAAAAGACTCCCTCAACTCCGCAAAGCGACCAAACACAGCAGGGGAATGATCGACAACAGGTACAACAGCGAATCATGGTCGATCGACCACATCACCCAGTCGATCGACCAGGGTGAACAGGAACAGAAGCTCCTGGAAGTCGCAGCTCAGTCGATCGACCATAGGAGTCAGTCGATCGACCGGAAAACCTGCTGTAAGTTCTGATTTCTTCGAATTAGCTCAATAAATTGAGCCAACATGGTCTATAAACCTGCAAATACACACAATAACGAGCCCAAAATTGCGCAAAACCCAAAGCAATAGTCTAAAGTGTATAAAATCCTAAGCAAACTTATTAAAATTGCGAAGTCTCGCGCACACGAAAAACGATAAATTGTCTTAAAAAGCAATAAAATGAATGGTTTAAAAAAAAGCATTTGATCAACTAGTAGTTGATCAAGAACGGCCACGGGATAGCCCACTTGCTCAGCTTCTGGCTACAAGAAGTAGCCTCTACAGTGCTCATCTCCTCAGCTGCACTCCTATCAACTTCAACATCCGAAAAAACTCAACGGAACAACGACTTCAGCATCTCCCCAATCAATGACCTCGTCCGGCTCATCAAAGTCCAAGTCGGACTCTATCACTTTGACTGGCTCCTCATCTGTGCCATAGCTAAGTCATCCTAGACCGCCTCTTTGAACGATTGGCTCCTTCACAGTTGGAGCAACATGCGGCTCTTCCTTCCCCAAACCAGCTCCTGCAATATCCAAAACAGAAGAATCTTCCTCCAATTTGCTCCCAATCTGGGGCGGAGGTGTTATAGCAGAAACAGGCATAGAGATAGGCATATCAGAAAGCACAAAATAGGATTTCTTTTCAAAAACCGTATTACAAGTGACTGGCCACATGGGGTCTTTCTTCTTAGTCGTCTGGGCAAAGACAATGGAATGCTTTCCTACTTTAAAAGTCAATGTCACTGAACCAACATCTATAACTGCACCAGCAGTGTGCAGAAATGGTCTACCCAATATGATAGGAATGTGGGCATCCTCGGGCATATCTAGTACAACGAAGTCAACAGAGAAAAAGAACTTTCCTATTTGCACAGGAATGTCCTCTAAGACTCCTATTGGCTGGACCGCAGAGCGATCAGCCATCTGTACTGTCATGTTGGTAACTGCAAACCTAGTCAATTTTAGCTTTATAGCAAGACTCAAGGGCATGACACTGATACTGGCTCCTAGGTCACACAAGGCCTTCTTAATAGAAAAGGTGCCAATACTACATGGGACAGAAAAACTACCTGGGTCTTCTAGCTTATGAGGTGCAGTGTGGGTCAAATAAGAACATGAATCCTCAGTTAGTGCGACAGTATGCACAGTTTCAAGTGACTTCTTCTTAGACAAAAGTTGCTTCATAAATTTCATGTAAGCAGGCACTTAATTAACTAACTCAAGAAAAGGAACTTGTACGTTTAAGCTACGAATAATATTTTCAAAATTATTAAACGATATCTGTTTCTTCGTCGGCACCAATCTCTCTGGATAGGGGGCTGAAAGAAGTAACTTAGCCCTCTCCTCTAAATCTCTCATGCCGGAATTGGTGGATTTAGGCTGAAAATCCACCACCTTCTCTTTGTTGTAGCTTGACCCCTCTTCAGACCGTCTCAAAAATGATCCATAAATCGTCATCGGGTCATATTTCGGAACCGGGACTAACCCATCAGCATTCGGGTCTTGCCTCAATATTTTCGGAGTAGTCGTACCCCGAAACAAGTGGTCCCTCAAGTTATTTGGCATTGGAGGACGAAAAGACTCACCATCAGCAGCGTTTCCAGTCGATCAACTGACTTCTACAGGATCAGAAGCTACTGTATGTCGCGGACCGGTCGATCGACTGGGCATATCAGTCGATCGACTGATATACCTGGTAATCGCCTTTTTCTTTTCACTGTTCGTTTCAGCTTTCTTCTGACTCGGTTCCGCCTTATCTTTTTCAGTGACTTCCTCGACCATGGCGGGCCCTTCAAGGGTGGACCCACTCCTCAAAGTAATAGCATTAAGGGTCTCCTTTTGGTCCGTCTGCGTCGGTAAATGTCCCGGAGCTCGAGTTGTATTCTTGCTTGCCAATTGGCCAATTTGGCACTCTAACATCTTCATCCCGGCCTCTCTAGCTTGAGACTCTTTCAGGAACAAGTTTTTCAATTCGGCAAATTCGGAGCCTTGGGACTGCTGCTGCTGCTGAGGAACATACGGAGGCTTTTGGAACTGTTGTTGCTTATGAGGGGGCACATAATTCTGATGATGCTGCTGCTGTGGAGGTGGAGTCGGATTTAGGACATTTTGGCTACTCCACCTCAAGTTGGGATGGGTATTCGGCTCAAAATAAGTGTTCGTCTGCCTATAATGTTGAAAGGCAGCACAAGACTTATAGGGGTTAGGACAGTTGTCTGAAACATGTCCTTCTCCTCCACATCTCTTGCAGACGAAAGGACCGTCTGAAACAACATTCACATGATAGATCCCTCCTTTTGAAGCTCCTCCCAACTCGTACTTAACTAACCTCGCCGTGAGAGCTTCTAATGCAGCTACAGAAGGGGATTCACCACTTCTCCTTTGATTTCTCCTGGAATTTCCATACTCAGCTTTGTGGGTGGCCAAATCATCAATAATTTTCCACCCCTTACTCTCTCCCACATTCTCCTGGAATCTGCCACTAGCTGTCGCATCCAGGATAGCTCTCTGATCGTCATAAAGTCCATTATAAAATTGATTGCATAGGCTCTATTTCTCAAACCCATGGTGCGGAATAGTTCGCACCAGCTTCTTGAAATGGACCCACGCCTCATGAAAATTCTCATCAGGACCCTGTTTAAAGCTCGTGATCTGAGCTCTAATGGCATTCGTCTTCGAGGCAGAGAAATACTTCTTGTAGAATGCTAGGGCCAAAGAATTCCAGTCAGTGATCCCATTAGCAGCTCGATCCAGGTCTCTGTACCACTCCCTTGCAGCATCACGAAGAGAGAATATAAACATAGTTTCCTTCACCTGGTCCTGGGTCACACCAGTTGGTGGGGGTATGGAACAGCAATAATCAATGAATGTCTCCATGTGCTTGGCTGCATCTTCATTTGCAGCTCCCCCGAATTGGTTTCTCTCAACCAAGTTAATATAAGAAGGCTTCGGCTCGAATTTTCTGTCTTCCCCGGGTAATGCGAATCCTTTATAAAGATTCGCAGCTGTCGGCTCTGAGTGACTGGCTATACTTGCTTCTTCAGCCATGTCTGGAAAATCTGGAGATGTGACGGTCTCAGCTGAAGAAGTGGAAATAGGAGATGAATGTGGATCCTCCTCAAATAGCTCGTTCTCGTAGTAACTAGAGAGTACTCAGCTCTTCCTCTGTCGGCAATACTCTAGATGATCGTCTCAACTCACGCAAAGTCTTCTCGATCTCAGGATTGAACGGTAGTAATTCACCACCCTGTGACCTGCGCATAAGAAGAAACTACAAGTAGAATATGAGAATAGTTTAAGGAACAGATGTCCCTTAAACTAAGAAAAAGACTAAAAATAAAACAACTAAAAATTTTAAACAATTGCCTCCCTGGCAACGGCGCCAAAATTTGATGCCCGTCGTTGTGTGCACCAAAGATAAAATTTATAGACCAAACTACTACTATAGCTAGTGGCAGTCAGGGTCGAACCACAGGGAGGCGGTGCAACTAATAGTTGTCCGATTTTAGTCTTTAAGGTAACAAGTATGAGGGTTTGATTTGATTTGGTCTGTAGCTAAAGGCAATGAAATGAAAAGTAAACTAAATAAACGGATGAAATCAAATATTAAAAGGGTGCTAAGATGGTCGGTTCACTATAGTTTCGGCGGCAGTGTACTAGGTAGGTCTAAAACAAACACGTGAGACGGGAAAATAAGAAGTCCTCTCGGTCCATTCTTACAGGTAGAATCTTTCGATCTCGCTACAGGTCCCTAATATCACTAATACTAACTTTCATCCTGAAAAGTGACTGAAAAGGCTAAATTAACTCATCTTTCGATCTCATTAATCTAGTCGTCTTAATTAGGTAGGCTATCTCCCTCCCCTATCTTTCGATCTTTATTGGGTCGGTCAATTCCTAAACATTCAACTAGTCGCGTGCACTCGATTCGTCAAATATAACAAATTAATTAATTAAAACGAAACAATACTCACGTGGCCAGTCGATCGACCAGGGAACCCAGTCGATCGACCATGGCGCGATTAGGTCTTCCTATTCTAATGCCGCCTACGCTACAGATTCCCTACATCCTAGCACAAGGGGTTTAGCTACTCATACTGGAAATAATAACAACAATAAACTTAACAATTAAAACATTCGAATTCATGATTAAATTAATTAAATGAACAATTAACATAAAACAATAAATTGGTTTCGGGAGATCTAACCTAGCAATTCTATACTACGAATGAAAGCAAACAAACTGAATATTAAAACAGATGAATACCGTGTAGAGGATTTGCAGAAGAAAGATCAAAACCGAATGCGAAACGAAACTTTATTAACGGAAATAACCTAAACTAATGTATGTGTGGAACTTAATGATAAAACTGAATTAAAGCTTGATAAAAAAAAAGATTCTTATTCTGAATAACCTACGTTACGTTATATAGAATATCGCGTAACTCTATTATCAAAACCTAAACCACAATGGGCTTCCTATTCCTCGATCTTTTAATTCACGCAGATTAGCGGCTTGGTCGATCGACCACTGTGACCGGTCGATTGACTGGACTGCAATGCACAGGAGTTCCAGTCTGTCGTGCTCTGGTCGATCGACCATAGAGGTCAGTCGATCGACCGCTTTAGCTGATAGTCCGCTTCTAACTCTTCATAAAATTATCTTTCAGGCCTCGAAATGTGCACCAAGCTCGTTCTTTGAGTAAATACTTCACGTCAAATGCAATGCAAGGTACTCGGGGACGAATTTAGCTTGATTTCCGCTGGATTCTTCACATTTCTGCAATAATGTACAAAAACACGAAAGTAGACGAAAATAGGGGAATAGTAGCAAAAACTACATAAATGAGCTCTGAAATGCGTGTAAAATGAGGTGTAAAACATCATATAAATGACACGCATCAGTTAGGGACCCGTAGCTAGATCGAAAGATGCTACCTGTTAAGAATGGATCGAGAGGACTTCTTATTTTCCCGTCTTACGTGATTATCTCAGACTTACCTAGTATACTGCCGTCGAAACTACAGTGAACCGACCATCTTGTCATCCTTTTAATATTTGATTTTATCCATTTTCTTTAATTTCTCAGGTATTTGCCTTAGTTTAGTTTTGATTTTATTGCCATTAGTTATAGAACTGTTCAAATCAAGCCCCCCTCATAACTTTTACTTTAGACTAAAATTAGACAACTATTAATTGCAACGCCTCTCTGTGGTTCGACCCTGACTGCCGCTATCTATAGTAGTAGTTTGGATTATCAATTTATCTTTGGTACTCTACGACGGTATCAAATTTTGGCGCCGTTGCCGGAGAAGCAATTGTTTAATTTTTAGTTGTTTTTATTTTAGTCTTTTTCTGGGTTTAAGGGACATCTGTTCCTTAAACTATTCTCATATTCTACTTGTAGTTTCCTCTTATGCGCAGGTCACAGGATGGTGATCTACGACCGTTAGATCCTAAGATCGAAAGGACTTTGCGTGAGTTGAGACGATCATCTAGAGTATTACCGACAGAGGAAGAGCTGAGTACTCTGTCTAGTTACTACGAGAACGAGCTATTTGAGGAGGATCCTCCTTCGTCTCCTGTTTCTACTGTTAGAAATCTATATCTCATTATTTAACATATTCTTATATGTTATAAATTAATTTATTCATAAAATTAATTACAAATCTTATGCATGCAAACTAAAATAGATAAGTGAAGAAATCGTTTTCTCACCATATAAATTTCGGTCAAAAGGGCACCAACAAGATCTCCTTCTTGTTAGTTCTTGAGCACTCCTAAAATGGATGAACATAGATTCAAGTATAGAATCTCTCCCAAAAGTGAATACTCAAGATAACCCCTTAATAGATTAATATTATTAGATCTAGAATAATAATAATCTTACTAAAAATTGACCGAAAATATTAATATTGGTCTCTTAATTTCGGTTAAGCGAGGATGAATTTTTGGAAGTTTTTATCTCTCTAATTTCTCATAAGATGTAGAGAGGAATTTTATTTTTCTTACACTAGAAAAATTGTATGTTGTATGAATGAAAAAATTAGAGAGTAAAAACTCTCTAAATGGGTCTTAGGAAACAGGTGGGAGGAGGGATTGGGGAGCCAATGCATGGGCTTATTTCTCTAATCAAGAAATAGGCATGCAAGGCTATGTGTTTAAAGTGTAATCATGTTGTTTCCACTCAATAATTAAACATAATTTAAACACCCAACTCCCTCCAATATTTCGGTCTACATGGGATAAAATGGATTCCATTTTATCTTTGTCAATTTGTTAATTTGTCATATGTCACATGTCATATGTCACATAAAATTGTTATGTATTTTTAACATACTAAAAATCAACGTATTAATAAAAATACGTCATATACAAAATTGACTTAGTAATTCACAATTACTTGTACCAAAATATTTTACCAATTATAAATCACAACATCTTGTATTTATAATAAATTATTCATTCAAATGCAATTGTTTCCTTAAACAATAATTTCATCTAAGTAATAAATCAATTCGATCACTTAGACCACATCTTATTTAATCAGATTATAATTAGATACATAAATATTACTTCCAAAATCGTCCGTCAATTTTAAGCAATTTATTGACTCGTATCGTCATACGACCAATTAAATATTCAATTAAGAGTGTTACCCTTTAGGTATGACCTAAGGGGATCAACTGATCACCACCGTCGCACGACAGTAATGTCAAACTCTAGTCAGCCAATCATGTGTGGACCAGTTGACTGTAAAATATTTACATCCCACATGTATTCTTAAAATGAGATTTAAACATGTGATCATAATGATCGACAGTTGTGATCGCATTATTGTCGGAGGACACATATTCCAACAATCTCCCACTTCTCCTCGACAAGTGTGCGTCACCAATTCTCTTGTCCTATTACTATCTCCCACTCAATACAAGGTGTCTTTCAGGTCTTACTTGCAAGTGATCATATCGAGAGTGGTTTCCTCGATCTGGAGAATAACTGATTGACCGGATTTATCTATCATAGATACCTTCCGAGCGTGGCCACGCATTTCCAGTTCATTACTCCTCGAGTGGCCCTGAGATATTGTTTTAACCCTGACAAGGGGGTGGACAATTCATATCGCACTCATTCCCTTCGACTAGCCACAGCCATCATTGTAACACCCCCATACTCCAAGTGCCTTACCAGGACCACTCAGGTATGAAGATATTACCATCTCGGTTACCTGAGGCACTGATAATCAAATAAACAATAAAGAAACAACGTTTAAATAGAAATACTTAGTGAAGGGTTACAATTCTCGAAACCAAAACCAAAAGTATAATACGTGTTCTCAAACTGACTGTTTACTGTTTTAACTGAAATGTAAAGAAACTACTAAGCTACAGCGGAAGACTTCTATCATCATATCGTGGCAATCCCAGCTATCCCAGTACTCATCTCATACCTGCTCAATATCTGCTCACCATCCCCGAATGGATCACCGCAGGTTTATAAAACAACAACCGGGGTCAGTACTAATCACACAACTCAATATATATCAACAATAAGATAAACAGACAGCTTAACTGTCACACACACAACCACACCAATTCCAATAATCTCAAACACCGACTGTCCACTGGACCAGCCCTGCCAGTGGGGGACCGCAGCCGTACCCACCAAATCCACGCTCCTCATAATGAGCGATAACCCTGTCCATTAATGTGCACATCCCTTCTGTGGCGGGTTCCACAGAAGGCGAAACTAGGGCGTGAAGCCACTCCCGCAAGTGACCCCACTCCACTCGAGGACACGCCTCGAGGACCATAGACAACAATCACAATCACAATCACAACCGTCACAATACAATTACTATATCAAACAATCAATCTCAAAGACATCATCAATCATCCCATTATGGGACTAATACTGAGTAGGAAATCCTACCGGAAAGCACACTATCGACGATCTCTACAAATTGTATCAAAAAGCTTCCTCTACGAACCCTCCTCCTATCATACAACATACAAATGCTACCAAATCACATACTACTCAAAAACCCCCAAATCCCTATATTAGGGTTTAACCAAATCAAAGGAAAGACAACAAAAAGGGTACAAATTTCTTACCCTCGACGCAAGGATCTCAACGGTATAACCAACGATGAGAACCGACCTTCCAAACTCCGGGATTTGCTAACGATGCGATTAGGATTAAGAACGTACTTGCTTTCTCTCTTTAACAGTAAATTAGGTTTTGCAAAAGTGTTTAGAATAATGACGACGAAGGTTATATATCTTAATCGCATAATTAACAAAACCCGAGAAAAACTCCCCGCAAACCGGCTACTCGATCGAGTACCCCCTTACTCGATCGAGTATCCTAGTTACTCGATCGAGTACCCAACAGGTCAGAAACTATTTTAAAACGCAACTTACCCATACTCGACAGAGTAAGGCCTACTCGATAGAGTACCCGAAGACTCACAAATACGGAGTATTACAATCATAACCCAAAATATGCCGATTTGACCCCATTTACGAAGGTCGTAGTAACACAAATCAAAGTTAATCTGAAACTGTGCCATCTTAGGCGAACAGTCTTTAGTCAAAAGAATCGACTCATTAGAATACTATAGTAGCTCTCGCCACGACCATGCTATATAAATTTGCCAGAACTCTATAAGCGGTCACTGCCCGACAAAGTGTTCCTAACATTCTGCCTATGTGATCGACTAGTCATCTCACATGACTCTATGGCACTTGAACTTGCCATCAATCGCATCACACTCTAGTCACTTCGAGACGTCACCTCATACAAGTGACTATGGGCGAATACCATGTTAATCCGGGTTCACTTTAACGGGGTTCAACGTTGTCTCTACAACCCGTTTGGATGTAACAAAGTATAATAGAAGAGTTTTAAAGTAAAACTCGAACGACAAATGCGATTATCACATATGAATAGTCAATACCTGATTACTATTTCATGTTCTATAATCTAATTTGATATTGTATGTAGTTATTCATTTCAATTCAATTGAAATGATGTGACTCATCATGTTAAGCCTATGAGAAGGCTTTGGTTAGTAGGTTTTATCAACTTCTTGTACCTTACTCAACCTCACTACATACTCGTTTTCTTTTGTAATGTATACATTTGCATTACAAAACTTTCTGAGTACGTTTCGAGATCCAATCAAGACATAAGCCTTCTAGCCTTAGAATAGCTCCCACTGTTTTCCCAGTGTGCGGGACTCATCCTTCTTGCACATCCCATGATTGCAACTGTACTCAATTTCCGTTGTAAATATATCTCATTGTTCTTTATTGCCTAGAACAATTCTAGAAAATCTATTTCTTAAATAACATAGCCACAATGGTATCTTAACCATCCTAATGTGTTTTGATTATGGTTTTGTCGGAAACCATGCGCAATCTCAATTGTCAATTGTCAATTGTCACTTGTGTAACACCCTTACACAAAATTGCATCAAAAACACTTTGCATTATATCCTTAATGTTTCTGCAAGCACTTAAGGGTAATCAATATGGCTACTTGGTAATTATTTCTTTGAATTCGATTTTGAAACAATTTATCATACTCAAAGTATATGAAGTGTTATACATCATTTCCTATTTAATTGATTCGGCAGCGGAAGCAAATGGAATCAATCAAATATGTTCAATTTGATTGAACTAGTCATGAATCTTATCTACATAAGACTTCTTATTTGACGCTAATATCATGTGGATTTATCTACATAAATCCGGGTATTAAAGATATATTATAATACTCCAAAAGTCTTAAATCATTCGCAATGATCAATATGTCATCCACATATAAGACTACTAAAATTTCCGTAACTCCCACTAAACTTCATGTATAAACACAACTTCTCGAGTTATCGAGAAATGTCTTATCACATGATCAAAATGTTGATTCCAACTCATTGATGTCCTACTTAAGACCCTCTCTTAAGTTTCACATTATCTTAGGATAGCAAGAATCTACAAAACTCAAGACATGTATTGAATACATTCCTTCTAATTGAAGAAGTGGGTTTTAGATTCACTTGCTATATGTATATTTGTACAAATCAAACACAATCCCTAAGAAGATCCAAATAGACTTAAGCATTTCAACTAGTGCAAAACCCTTTGCTACCAATCAAGCTTTGAAATTTCTCTTTATTAGTGCAAAACCCTTTGTCACTAATCAAGCCTTTTATTTCGGATTTTCATGGCTTTAAGCCTTGTAGTGAGTTGTGACTTATACACTCTCATGTAAGTCATATGTTCATTACTTTCTAGAAGTAATCAACTTGAATCAAACGATTTCTTTGTAAGTTATAAGCTCTTTACTTTCCTAAAAGTAGCATGAATTCATCATTTTCAACAAGTGACGAATTTAACCTCCTAGGTTTTAAAGAAACAACGTCTTACACAAAACGTCTCATGTAGCCAAGAAAGACCAGTTTCTTGCGACATAACATTCTTTGTGGCTCTTGATTAATTTCTCCCACTCTGTCTTCTAGAAATAAACTTGTATTTTAGAAAGACAGCTTCACGAGCCATAAAGCCGTTGTACTCGTGATTATAAGGAAAAATGAGCATTTGTTTCTTTTGAAAACTTATAACATGGTACCCTATCATTTCATATCTCATATGATTCGTTTAGGTTTAGTGGAAAAACAACTTAGACAAAATGATAAAATCCCCAAAAGGATCAAGTAACTCAAAGTAACTTGATTGAAGTCCAAACCATATCGAATAGCGTTTGAATTCTTATCCAACCACACATTATCCCATAATGTGTGTTAAGAGAGATTAATTTGTGATACTATATCACATTTCCTTTGGCTTATATCAAAGTCTCCACTTTGATAATCCCATCACGACTAAATCGCGATTCCTTGAACTCTTTGAACTTCTTCAAAGATTTCTCTATTTACCTTATTAAGTGAACACATTAGCATCAACTTAAATCGTTGGTAAAAGAAAATGATCAACCTATTATGGATCAATGATTTACAACCTCGATCTCCTTTTCAACCAAAAGGCACGAGACATCTTGCTTTGAATACAAGATACGCATATTGAAAGAAATGTAGATCTTTATACATACTAACATACTCATATATGTGGAAATTAATTTGTCATAAAATTAAATACGGATTTTATGCATGCAAACAATATAATAAAATAGAGAAGAAATCATATCCTTACATTGGTATTTCGGTTTAATAGGGCACAAAAGAAATCTCCTTTTCTTTTGTTCTTGAGCTTTCCTTTAATGGAAGAACAAGATCCAAGTGTAGGATCTCTCCTTAGGAATAATACCCAAAGCTAACTCTTAATCTAATTAATATTATTTGAGCTAGTATAATATTAATCTAGTGATAAATTGAACCAAAATTGTTTGGTTTTTGGGTTCTCAAAACCGGTTGAGAGAGAGGGATTTTGGAGGATTTTATCTTTCTAAAACTTAATCCTTTTTGAAAGTTGGATGAATGAATAATAATTCACACTATTACATGTAGTATATGTTAAAAATAAAAGACAAAACCCTTTGCCCTTTTCTTTTGTGAACCGTGTAAGAGGAGAGGAGAGGGGAAGAAAAAGACCCAATGCATGCATTAGTTTGCCTTCACAAGGTAAATAGGGTTGCATGGCTACTCTCCCTTTTTAATCATTATGTTTACCACTTAATTATAAACACAATATTAAGCCTAATACTCCTCCAATTTTTCGGCACATTGTATAATATGGATTCCATATTATTTTTTGTCAATTGTCAATATGTCACATGTCACATGTCACATAAATTTGTTATGTATTTTTAACATATTAAAAATCAACGTATTAGTAAAAATACGTCATATACAAAATCGACTTAGTAATTCATGATTACTTGTACCAAAATATTTTATCGTTTATAAATCGCATTTATAATAATTCATTCAAATTTAATTGTTTCCTTAAACAATAATTTCATCCGAGTAATGATACAATTCAATTACTCAGACCGTATCTCATTTAATCACATTTCAATTTGATACGTAAATTTTACTTCCAAAATCGTCCGTCAATTTTTCAAGTAATTTAATTAACTTGTAACATTATACGATTAATTAAATGATCAATTAAGAGTATTGCCCTATAGGTATGACCTAGGGGGTCAACTGATCACCACCGTCACACGACAAGAATGTCAAACTCTAGTCACCAATCATTACCGATATATGTTGACCATTGACATAACAAAATTACTTCCCAATTGTATTCTTTAAAATGAGATTTAATAATGATATTTAAATCACATGATCGCACTATTGTTGAGGACACATTTCCCAACAATCTCCCACTTGTCCTCGACAAGTGTGCGTCACCAATTCTCTTGTCCTATTACTATCTCCCACTCAATGCAAGGTGTCTTTCAGGTCGTACTTGCAAGTGATCATATCGAGAGTGGTTTCCTCGATCTGGAGAATAACTGATTGACCGGACTTATCTATCATAGATACTTTCCGAGCGTGGCCACGCATTTCCAGTTCATTACTCCTCGAGTGGCCCTGAGATATTGTTATAACCCTGACTAGGGGTGGACAATTCCTATCGCACTCATTCCCTTCGACTAGCCACAGCCATCATAACCCAAAATATGCCCATTTGACCCCATTTACGAAGGTCGTAGTAACACAAATCAAAGTTAATCTGAAACTGTGCCATCTTAGGCGAATAGTCTTTAGTCAAAAGAATCGACTCATTAGAATACTATAGTAGCTCTCGCCACGACCAGGCTATATAAATTTGCCAGAACTCTATAAGTGGTCATAAGGCCCGACAAAATGTTCCTAACAGTCTGCCTATGTGATCGACTAGTCATCTCACATGACTCTATGGCACTTGAACTTGCCATCAATCGCCTCACACTCTAGTCACTTCGAGACGTCACCTCATACAAGTGACTATGGGCAAATACTATGTTAATCCGTGTTCACTTTAACGGGGTTCAATTGTCTCTACAACCCGTTTGGATGTAACAAAGTATAAATTAAAGATAAAAGACAAATATGATTATGAACATGAACAAAAACAACACTTTTATTTCATTTCGAAATCTAACAAAAACTTGGTACACGTTTAAGTCCCATGGACGTAACATGTCCATCATGCTTAGCCTGCGATAAAGGCTTGGTGAGCGGATCGGCTATGTTGTCATCCTTCCCAACCTTACAAATCGCAATTTCCTTTCTTTCAATGAAATCTCTTATTACATGATACTTTCTAAGTACATGTCTAGATCTATTACTAGACTTTGGCTCCTTAGCTTGGAAGATCGTCCCACTATTATCACAATAGAGAGTGATGGGATCATTGGCGGTAGGTACTACTTTTAGACCTTCCGTGAATTGCCTGATCCAAACAGCTTCCTTAGCAGACTTCCGATGTCTTTGCGATGTACTCAAACCTCCGTTGTAGAATCCATGATTCTGACTTCCTTGAAGCTTCTCCAGCTTACGGCACCACCATTGAGCATAAACACGAAACCAGCTTGTGATTTCAAGTCATCTTTATCTATTTGAAAACTTGAGTCCGTGTATCCATTAACACGCAACTCAGTGTCACCTCCAAACACAAGGATAGAATCCTTAGTTCTTCTCAAGTACTTAAGGATGTTCTTGACAAAGAATCCAGTGACTCTCACCCGGATTTCCTTGATATCTACTCGTCATGCTCAAGGCATACGAGACATCAGGACATGTGCATATCATGGCATACATGATTGATCCAACAGCGGAAGCATAAGGGATCAACTTCATACGTTCAACATCATGGGGTTCGGAGGGACATTGAGTCTTGCTCAATATCGTCCCGGTTACCATAGGTACCAAACCCCTTTTGGATTTGTCCATGCTGAACCGTCGAAGAATCTTATCGACATAAGACTCTTGACTTAGTGCCAATATCCTCTTGGATCTATCTCTATAGATCCGGATACCTAATATGCGTTGTGCCTCTCCTAAATCCTTCATTTGGAAGTGGTTACCTAACCACTTCTTAACAGAAGACAACATTGGAATATCATTTCCAATGAGTAGTATGTCATCGACATACAAGATTAGGAACACAACATTGCTCCCACTGAATTTCATGTATAAACATGGTTCCTCAACACTTCGAGTGAAACCATTTTCCTTTATCACATGATTGAATCGATGATTCCAACTTCTAGATGCTTGCTTAAGACCATAAATGGATCTCTTAAGCTTGCACACTTTGTTAGCATTTTTAGAATCAACAAAACCTTCGGGTTGTATCATGTACACCTCCTCTTCTAAATGCCCATTTAGAAAAGCGGTTTTGACATCCATTTGCCATATTTCATAATCATGAAATGCGGCGATCGCTAACAAAATCCGTATGGATCTTAGCATGGCTACGGGGGCGAAGGTCTCATCATAATGGAGACCTTGGACTTGGGTAAATCCCTTTGCCACTAGCCTAGCTTTGTAGACATCGTCATGTCCTTCTATGCCATTTTTTACCTTGAATATCCATTTGCATTGGAGGGGTCTTGCCCCTTTAGGCAAATCTACCAAGTCCCAAACTTGGTTTTCATGCATAGAATCCATTTCGGACTTCATGCCTTCAAGCCATAAGGAGGAATTTGGACTAGAGATTGCGGCCTTGTAGGTGGCGGGCTCATCACTTTCCATAAGCAATACATCGAGTGTTCCATCTTCCTCGATAAGTCCCACATATCGATCGGGATGGCGAATTACTCGGCCCGTCCTTCTTAGTGGAGAAGGTACAACCGCGTTAGACGACGAAGGAACATCTTCTTGCGTCTCTTCCTCGGTTTGTGGCTCTTGAACTTCGTCAAGTTCAAAATTTCCCACATATCGATCGGGATGGCGAATTACTCGGCCCGTCCTTCTTAGTGGAGGAGGTACAACCGCGTTAGACGACGAAGGAACATCTTCTTGCGTCTCTTCCTCGGTTTGTGGCTCTTGAACTTCGTCAAGTTCAAAATTTCTCCCACTCTGTCTCTTAGAAATAAATTGACTTTCTAAGAAGACAGCCTCACTAGACACAAACACTTTGTTTTCTTGAGGTTTGTAGAAGTAGTATCCTCGACAATGCGAGGGGTAACCTACAAAGGTGCATTTTTCGGATCTTGGGGCAAGCTTATTGTCGGCTTTAGTCTTGACGTAAGCATCACATCCCCAAATCCTCATATAGGATATATTGGGAACCTTTCCCGTCCACATCTCATATGGAGTCTTTTCGGTGGATTTAGTGGGACTATTGTTCAAAGATCTAATTGCGGTTTGAATCGCAAATCCCCAAAACGAGTTCGGTAACTCGGTTTGACTCATCATGGATCGAACCATATCAAGTAGGGTTCGATTCCTCCTTTCGGCAACACCATTGAGTTGTGGTGTTCCGGGTGGAGAAAGTTGTGATATAATACCACAACCTTTCAAGTGTGAATCAAATTCAAGGCTAAGGTATTCACCACCACGATCGGAACGTAGTGCTTTTACCTTTTTGTTCAATTGGTTCTCTACTTTGTTTTGAAATTCCTTGAATTTCTCAAACGCTTCACTCTTATGTTTCATTAAATAGACATGCCCATGTCTACTTAAGTCATCGGTGAAGGTTATAAAGTAGTCATAATTACCACGAGCGGTGATACTCATTGGTCCACACACATCGGTGTGTATGAGTCCCAATAGTTCACTAGCTCGTGTCCCTTTACCACTAAAAGGATTACGAGTCATTTTGCCAAGTAGGCAATATTCGCATGTACCAAATGATTGATAATCAAATGGTATAATCACATTAGTAGAAATTAATCTTTTGATGCGATTCTCGTTTATGTGACCTAATCGACAATGCCAAATGAACGCTTCACTTGGGTCACTTGTTTTGAGTTTCTTTGATTGAATGTTATAAATATCATTAGTCGGATTTGAGGTCTCTAAAATGTAAATGCCATTGATAGAGGAAGCTTGGCCTATAACCAAGTCGTTCCTAGAAATAGTACAACGATTGTTCTTAATGACAAAACAAAAACCGTCCACGTCTAGCATGGCGATTGAAATAATGTTTTTAGAGAGTGTAGGTACATAAAAACAATTATGCAAATACAACTCAAATCCATTTGGCAAAGCTAAAACATAAGTTCCCTTGGATTCGGCCGCTACCCGAGCTCCATTTCCAAGGCGTAGATCCACATCTCCCTTGCTAAGCCTCTCCACATCTCTTAAACCCTGTAAATGATTACAAAGGTGAGAACCACAACCGGTATCTAGTACCCATGTCGTAGTGGAAGTATAATTTATATCAATAACATAAATTTCTTTAGGAATTGTACCTTTTGGAGCAATAAGTCCTTCCCTTATATTTCGCAAATACATGGGACAATTCCTAAGCCAATGTCCCATGCCATAGCAATAATGGCACTCATCATTAACTTGCTTGAAGTTTTTTGATTTTCTTTCCTTTCTTCTTAAACCTCTTGCCCTTTGAAGCAAGAACTTGATTGCTAGAGCTCCCACTAGCTTTGGCATCTTTATCTTCCAGAGACAAAGACCCTATAGATTGTATGAGGTAGTCTTCCTGAGACGGACTCACACGAGGTCTAGTAGTAGTAGGTGGTTTAGAAGAAGTGATGAAGTTAAGGTTTCCATCCGAACCTATCCCGAAATGAAGTTCTCTAGTAGTATCGAAATTGTTGTTGGAGCAAACGTCGTCAAGAACATTGTGATATGACTCAATAGTTATCGGTGCGGTAGCATTTGGTGGATTCATTGTAAAGAACTACAAATATGGAGGAAAAGGAAATATTAACACTTGTCTTTTAAATCATACTTGCAAATTAACAAGATATGAGCATTTATATAGTGACCTCTACCCAACTATAATAAATGATTCCAAGATCCAAATTCATATTAACTTGGGCACGGTATGGCCGATGAAACCCTTATCAATATAACTTGGTGGATTAACGTTATAATCGATTCTACTTTTAGAACTCTTGGTCGATAAAATTACTCTAATATTTATCTATAGCCCGGAACACATGCAACTACGGTCGCGAATACTTCCGTTGAGCTCAATCCAAATTTCGAATAAATGTGTCCATGATCCAAGTCCACATCAACTTGGGCACGGTATGGCCGATGAAACCCTCATTAACATGAACTCGGTGGATTAACATTCATCACCCACTTCCCCTACGTAACAAGGTTTGTACCCCGGTAGGGCCGAGTGCACTCCCTCGCGAAATAGGTTTTCATGGTTTCTACTATTTGGTAAGGCTATGTCTCAATTGTTTGTTTTAGCGAGAGGTCATGTCAATTTATTATCTATCACGTTTTAAGTGAACTAAAGCGTTGAACTACGATAATTCGAATTGACACGGTCGATAAACTCGATAAAATAAGGATGCATGTTTTAGTTATGGCGATTTAGCGATGCATGCGACATAAAATAAAATGCAAGCATAAAGATAAATAAATCCTAGTATGGCCTTTCCTAAAATAGAAAAACTATTTAACTATTACATATTCGGAAACCAACTCCATTGGTCCCTTGAACTTCGGTTGTGGCACGCATCTCGAGGTAACACCGTCTTTATGTATCGTCATCTTGAAGAAATCCGTCTTTGGGAACTCCGAGATAAATAAAATTACATAATAAATTACATAATTTCCTATTATACATTTGTAACTAAAATAAAATAAATCTATTAAATTACAAAACGGTGATACGAGATCACAATAAAAATTACAACCGAATCGATATTCCCATACATTTCGGGAAATACCAATTAAAATCTAAGGCCATACTAAGTAAAATTACATAATTCAAAATTACATAAATTAAAATTATGACAATCATAAAGAAAATGCAGCATTATAATATGTATGGACAAGCTCAATTTTATGCTAAATCGCCTTTAATTAGCCAATATCGTATATTACTCGGTTTTTACGGATTTGCGTGATTTCAACATTTTATAATCACAAAAATACATAAACTCATATTTATGCATAAGTTAATTACCCTAACCTCTTAGGACTCAAAATTTAGTCTTCACTAATAATTTGACCATAATTAACCCATATTTACAAAATTTGTTCATAAATGGACCAAAAATTACAAAAATAAGCTATTAAACCTCAAATAAATCACAAAATTTCAAATAAATTCAAAATTTGAAATTTAAACTCATGAACATTCTGGAAAAATTCCATGACACTCATAATGTTCAAAATCTTAGGTTAAAAATTTCGAAAATTTACCGGAAAAACAATGTTGCGGTTTATCGATTTTTTAATAAAATAATCATAAAAACATGGAAAAATTATTTTCATTAACTTTTCAATTTTAGATCTGAAAAAGATAATAAAAAGCAACATTAGACGTTTTTCCTAAGTCATAGATTATGTTTTATTAATTTTCCACTAATAATGTCACTATTTATGCTATTTTTCTTCAAAAATCCATAAATCATGCAAAAAGACTTCTTTATAGCCAATTATTTTACACACATCTTGTAAAATTGCATGTGACAACATATTAATTTTCTATGACCAGATTCGAAATTTAACTCATATTAACCGATTTTTCACCTAAATCCGAATTTAATAATGAAAAATTCATTTTTCGAGCATAACAAGTCCAAAAATTATGAAAATTTACAGGTTATCTCAAACTAATATATGTGACAACATATCCAAAAACCAACTGAAAATTCGAAGTATAGCTAATTTTAGACCAAAAATGACATTTTTACTCATAAAATCATATTTAAATGCCATTATAGAGAAATATGAACAATAAAAATCCGTAAAATTAACCAAAATATCCTAAAACATTTTAGGACCAGAAATATTAACATGCATGGATTAATTTCGTGATATTTCATAATAACACAAATTTTACAAGTTTTATTTGTTATTCTTATAACTCGGAAAAACTTTTAACCGATTTGCATGCAAACAACCGTGGCTCTTGATACCGATTGAAAGAAATGTAGATCTTTATACATACTAACATACTCATATATGTGAAAATTAATTTTCATAAAATTAAATACAGATTTTATGCATGCAAACAATATAATAAAATAGAGAAGAAATCATATCCTTACATTGGTATTTCGGTTTAATGGGGCACAAAAGAAATCTCCTTTTCTTTTGTTCTTGAGCTTTCCTTTAATGGAAGAACAAGATCCAAGTGTAGGATCTCTCCTTAGGAATAATACCCAAAGCTAACTCTTAATCTAATTAATATTATTTGAGCTAGTATAATATTAATCTAATGAAAAATTGAACCAAAATTGTTTGGTTTTTGGGTTCTCAAAACCGGTTGAGAGAGAGGGATTTTGGAGGATTTTATCTTTCTAAAACTTAATCCTTTTTGGAAGTTGGATGAATGAATAATAATTCACACTATTACATGTAGTGTATGTTAAAAATAAAAGACAAAACCCTTTGCCCTTTTCTTTTGTGAACCGTGTAAGAGGAGAGGAGAGGGGAAGAAAAAGACCCAATGCATGCATTAGTTTGCCTTCACAAGGTAAATAGGGTTGCATGGCTACTCTCCCTTTTTAATCATTATGTTTACCACTTAATTATAAACACAATATTAAGCCTAATACTCCTCCAATTTTTCGGCACATTGTATAATATGGATTCCATATTATTTTTTATCAATTGTCAATATGTCACATGTCACATGTCACATAAATTTGTTATGTATTTTTAACATATTAAAAATCAACGTATTAGTAAAAATACGTCATATACAAAATCGACTTAGTAATTCATGATTACTTGTACCAAAATATTTTATCGTTTATAAATCGCATTTATAATAATTCATTCAAATTTAATTGTTTCCTTAAACAATAATTTCATCCGAGTAATGATACAATTCAATTACTCAGACCGTATCTCATTTAATCACATTTCAATTTGATACGTAAATTTTACTTCCAAAATCGTCCGTCAATTTTTCAAGTAATTTAATTAACTCGTAACATTATACGATTAATTAAATGATCAATTAAGAGTATTGCCCTATAGGTATGACCTAGGGGTAAACGATCACCACCGTCACACGACGAAGATAATGTCAAACTCTAGTCACCAATCATTACCGATATATGTTGACCAGTTGACAGTAACAAAATTACTTCCCAATTGTATTCTTTAAAATGAGATTTAATAATGATATTTAAATCACATGATCGCACTATTGTTGAGGACACATTTCCCAACACATATACCATTAACAATCTAATGGTTTCAAGAGTACTCGATAACTCTTTGCGTTCATCATTCCAAAATTTAAGGTTTAATCTTGGGTTACCAATTTGAGTCTTGCATCATCTTCATGATATATCATTCTAGTTTGGTTTAGAATATAATCACCTTGATAATGGGCTAGCCATACATCAAATTATGGTGTATGTCACAAAAGTGAAACCTTTTTTGTATCTTAACAAGTTTATATTCTTATTTAGAGTTTATGCACTTAATAGTCACAATTAAGTACAACTTTAAATTCAAAAACTAGATTGAGTACACAATTACTCTATCTCTCGACATTATTAATACTAGTCGTCATATTCTAATCATATTATGTGTCGAATACAATGATGAAAACCTCCACTGGTTTTTAATATTGACGAAGTAGTACTAGCAAAATTTATGTTTAGTCAAATAAACATTTAAAGAAGAAGGTCCCATTAGATGTCCCACAACTAACTTGTTGATCCTTCAATAATTTGGGGTAGTTTCCTTTCTAGTGTCCAACATTTAAGACAGTGGAAACTTTATCGCTCGGGATTGATAGGTTTAGTATCGGTATTCTCAATAACTTTACTTTTAACATTACCTTGTATCAATTCCATTCTAATTTTACTTCTTTGAACCTCATTCCTTTCTTAACGGTTTAAGAGAATGCTCCCACTTATTTCAATGTGTCTTTGCTTTGAGAAGCAAAATTATATTCATGAAGACTACTCCTCATTTGTTTATTTAGTCTTAAAACTTTCATTGAAGTGGTTGCGGTATTTTGGTCTATTACGATTTCCGACAAATCTAATTACCAAAACAATTTATCGCTTCAAGGTACTTAATTTAATTAAGTATATGAAAAACAATCCATTGTAAGTAAATGTGTTAGTCAAGAATCAAAAACCTGTTTGATAATGAATAACTTTAATCTATATTCTTTACAAGAGATCCTTAGCAATGGTTCATTTGAGGTTTTAGTAGCAAATTCATATTTGTCTTTAGTTACGATGTTTTAATGGAGATTTGAATCAAAAACGAAATGACATCGTATATGAATTATGGTAAAGAAATAGAACAATACGACAACGGAATGATGAAAACTAACATTTATCGTTATAATAATACTTGTAAACAAGTATAGCATTTACATAGTGACCTCTACCCAACTATGATAAATGATTCCAAGATCCAAATTCATATTAACTTGGGCACGGTTGGGCCGATTCATCCCTTATCAATATAACTCGGTGGATTAACTCTTTAATCGATTCTACTTTTAGAACTCTTGATCGATAAAATTACATTAACATTTATCTTTAGCCCGGAACACATGCGACTACGGTCACAAATACTTCCGTTGAGCTCAATCCAAATTTCGAATAAATGTGTCCATGATCCAAATCCACATTAACTTGGGCACGGTAGGGCCGATTCATCCCTTATCAACATGAATTCGGTGGATAGACATTTATCACCCACTTCCCCTACGTAACAAGGTTTGTACCCCGGTAGGGCCGAGTGCACTCCCTCGCGAAATAGGTTTTCATGGTTTCTACTTTTTGGTAAGGCTAAGCCTCAATTGTTTATTTTTAGCGAGAGGTCATGTCAATTTATTATCTATCACGTTTTAAGTGAACTAAAGCGGTGAACTACGATAATTGTAATTGACACGGTCGAAATACTCGATTAAAAGATGATGCATGTTTTAGTTATGGCGATTTAGCGATGCATGCGACATATAAATAAAATGCAAAGCATAAATATAAATCCTAGTATGGCCTTCCTAAAATAGAAAATTTAATTAACTATTACATATTCGGAAACCAACTCCATTGGTCCCTTGAACTTCAGTTTTGGCACGCATCTCGAGGTAACACCGTCTTTATGTATCGCCTTCTTGAGTGACACCGTCTTCAAGGAACTCCGAAATAATTAAATTACATAACAAATTACATAATTTCCTATTATACATTTGTAATTAAAATAAAATAAATCTATTAAATTACAAAACGGTGATACGAGATCACAAAAAATTACAACTGAATCGATATTCCCATACATTTCAGGTAATACCAATTAAAACTAAGGCCATACTAAGTAAAATTACATAATTCAAAAATTACATAAAATAAAATTATGACAATCATAAATAAAATGCAGCATTATAATATGTATGAACATGCCCAATTTTATGCTAAATCGCCTTTAAGGAGCCAATATCGTATATTAATCGGTTTTTACGGATTTGCGTGATTCAATCTTTTAAAATCACAATAAATTACATAAAATCATATTTATGCACAAGTTAATTACCCTAACCTCTTAGGACTCAAAATTAGTCTTCACTAACTATTTGACTATAATTAACTTATATTTCTTAAAATTGTTCATTAATGGACCTAAAAATACAATAAAATGCTATATACTTCAAATAAATCACAAAAATTCCAAATAAATTCAAAATTTGAAATTTAAACTTATGAATATTCTGGAAAAAAATACCATGACACTCATAATGTTCAAAAACTTAGGTTAAAATTTCGTAAAATTATCGGAAAAACTATGTTGCGATTTATTGGATTTATCAATAAAAATCATAAAAACATGAGAAAAATTATATTCATCAACTTTTCAATTTTAGATCTGAAAAAAGATAATAAAATGCAACATGTGACGTTTTTCCTTAGTCATAGAGTATGTTTTAGCAATTATTCACTAATTAAGTCACTATTTATGCTATTTTTCATCAAAAATTCATAAATCATGCAAGAAGACTTCAATATAGCCTATTATTTTACACACATCTTGTAAAATTACATGTGATAACATACTAAATTTCTATGACCAGATTCGAAATTTATCTCATATTAACCTATTTATCTTCTAAATCCGATTTTAAACATGAAAAATCCATATTTCGAGCATAAGAACTTCAAAAATTATGACAATTTACAGGTCATCTCAAAATAATAATAGTGAAAACATATCCAAAAACCACTGAAAAATTCAAAGTTTAGCTAATTTTAGTCCGAAAATGACATTTTTATCATAAAAATCACATTTTAATGCCAATATAATATAAAATGAACAATAAAATCCATAAATTAACCAAAATTGTAATACCCCGTATTTTTATATAATAAATTAAATGGATATTATTATATATAATTATTATACATTTTATATTACTAATTGAGTCGAGTAATTGTTGGGTCGTATTGGTATCGTAGGATTAAGTTATTCGTGAGCTTGTTAAGACGGGTTTAGCTGAACGAAGTCCCGTTAACCAATTCGTGAACCAACCACGTGGGTCATGATGTTTACCCATTTACCCAGAATTAATTACCCATGACCCAATTAACCACTTAACCTAAGTTTAACCTAATTCTACCCTAACACAAAACGCCACTCCCTCAAACCGCCACCCTACTTTCAGCAACACCAATCCCCATCTTCACGCAATTCGAGAGAGAGTGAGAGGGCGTGGGCATTAACGGCGCAGCAAGGAAGAGATAGGGACGTTTGTCGACACTCATAGGCGGCTCTGGCGGCGGTAGTGGTGGCAGGAAAAGGTAAGAACGCAACCCTCTCCCCTCTGTTTTCTTTGTTTCTGTCGGGTTTTGGAGGGGGTTGTGCGTGTTTGATTGAGGATGCTAGTGGTTGTTGGCGGGGGTGAGGGGGTAGAGTGGTTAGTGGCGAGTGTAGTGGTGGTGGTCATGGTGGTTATAGGTGGTGGTTGTGGGTCATGCAAGGCGGCATCGACATGGGGGTGGTAAACGGGTTTAAGCGGTTTCGGGTGGGTTTAGGGGTTGAGTTGGGGTGGCACCACGTGGACTCGGGGAGGTCGAAACAAAGTGGTGACACGGTGTCTGGGTTCGTGGGATGACGGAGAGCAAAGTCGTGGTGGTTGGCAGGGGTAAGGTTGTTGGCTGCGGTGGTGGTCAGGAGAGAAAAGGAAGTGTTTGGTGAGGCTCGGTGTTGAACCAGGCCAGTTGACGGCCGTGGTTCACCTCGCCGGCGAGGGTCGACCCCAGTGGGGGTGGTTCTTTGGTGGTTGGGTCGAGTGGGTGTTGGGGTCAGGTGGTTGACACGGCCTCACGGTGGCTGTGGTGGCGGGTGAGTGCGTGTGAAGGGGGTGCAGTTGTTTTGGCTTTGAAACGGGTTTTTCATAATTTAATCGTTATGTTTCGTAGTGGGGCGTATTCTAAATTAATTAATTAATTCCCGAGTGCTTAAAATGTTGAAAGACGGGTTTGAGTCGGGATGTTTGAATTGTTTAAAGTAATTCGGGTATTTCTTAAATCATGTAACTCGTCTAATCTTTTATTTATCATATTAGTTATTTAATTTAATCTCGAGTCGTTTAAATAATTAGAGATGGACTTTGAGTCGGGACTGGTTAAAAATGGAAAGTTACTATATCGGGAAAGTTTCTATTTTGAGAGATTTCTATATTTAGTAGTTAGTAATAATAAATATTATAATTGTTTTAGGTGACGGATTCGCGAAGGATCGATAATCTAATTCATTGCTTTAATTCTGGACTGCTTAACTGCTTAATTGGATTTGCTGGCACTTGAGGTAGGGGAAACACACTTGACTCCTTACCGTATTATCGAATTGAGTTGACTTGTTTGTGTTCTATATGACCAAGCTGAGATCGTTGACTTGTTCGTGGTTGTGATTGATGTTATGTTTCATGTAATGAGGTGGGGTTGACTGAACTGTTAGTGTTGAGTATGTTATTCCAATCTTTTGATAGCTGGCATGATTTCATTCCTTAATATACACATTGTGTTGCATTGTTACTGTTGAGCATTGCATATGCATTGGAGTTGGAGGATGGTGTGGTGGTGACGATGATGAGATATGATGTGATGTTGTGATAAGGCCTTGGCTGGTTCTGCAGGACTTGCCCTGGTGTCCTCCGCATGAAGGAAGCGGATCGATCGACTACGGTCGATATATATAGTCTACCGGGATCGGTATGGTGGGCGTGCGGGGTTGTGTGTGATGAGTTGAGGTGGAGATGGAGGTGACGGAGTATCATGCATATCATATTTACTGTTTTATTGTTTTCCCTACTCAACCTCGTGGTTGACCCTGTGTATTCGTGAACACCTGTGATGAACCGTTTTATGGGGAGCAGACTTGACAGGTTTATGAGATAGGACGGAGCCGGATGGGCGTGAGACATCGGATCGATGACCTAGTGGCTAGTTCATCATCTAGAAGACTTCACTTTTATTTACGTCGGTTCTTGTAATTTAATGTAAAAGGAGAATTTGTAATAGTTAAGTTAAAATGTTAAATAAATTGCCTTGGAGTTTAATTTGTTATTCACTACCTCGGGAAACCGAGATGGTAACAGTTCGGTTTATTAGGGAATGTCTTGCCAAAGGCTCCTTCATAAACCGGGGTGTTACAAAGTGGTATCAGAGCGAACGATCCTCAGGCCTAAACCAATGAACCTAATGAACGTAGGATGTGTCTAAATAAAATGAACCCCTGGGAATAAACTGCTAGGAGCTCACAGTGCGGTTAAGAAGGCGCCCTTAATGCGTGCTCTTTTGCCCTCTCAGTTTTGAACCAGGCAACCCAAGAGAAAACGAGTGAATGGGGTAGTTAGGAGGAAAACCTTGGATATAAGCGAGTTGATGTATACCTTGAGACCTAGTGCTGAAATTATGACATTTATCTGGATGGATAATCAATGAAGCGTTGGATTGTGGTAATCGTGAGCATGAGAATAATTGCGAATTTATGATATTTATCTGGATGGATGTGAATGACGTGTTGATAGTGCTATTATGTCTGGTAATATGTGGTTATGTGATCCCAAAGCCATGCTAGTATAGTATCGCGATAGTAATGAGAGACACCATTGAAGTGCTTGTTTCTAGTCGTAGCAATCGTGATTAGATGTAAGGGGTAGGTCAGGAGGCGAAGGGACTTCTATGGGATAGATGTTTACGTAAATACAAATGTGTGAGATTTAAGTTAGGATGAGTTAGTATCGATAGTATGGTTGTAAGAGCTTGGAACATGGAAAATGAATGATTTAGTGTTGAAATCCGTTTTGTTTGATTTTTACTCTGTAATTGATCTTGCTGTCATTTCTTTTCTGTTAACTTCCTATGGATGAAAATTTTATGAGAGTTAGCCTCGTGAGTTAGTGTTCATTTGGCGTTGGTTTCATGTGTATAGGATATACGGATTAGCAGTAATAAATGTTTTAGTGGGCTGTGGTCGGGAAGTTCCTGTGCAGTGACGTTTTGATCAACGATTTTGTAAAAAATCCTCATTTAATTTGTATAAATGATTTTTGCATAATTCCAACTCCATCGACTAGAAGGTTCGCATACGTTTTCAAATTGATAGGCCACGAAAACTCTTGATGTCTCTATATTAAATGGTAAGCTTTGAAAACTGACCCAAGTTTCGGACCAATTGCTGTCACATACTTGTTTGGACCAACTGAGTTGTAAAATTCTTTAAAAAAATTTGAACTCTTGAACTTTCGACCTCATTCTTTTATCACGAATTAGTAACTCTTTGTATGTCATGAAAAGTAATACAACTCAAGTTTTCGTTGAACGGCTGTTTATCCGTGATTTTGAAAGTTACAACGTGAATCATAACCTGTAAAATGTGCGTTCTATGTTAAGTTTTCATACAGCTGTTTGATTAATTCATGGGCCTTAGTAATGTGGAATTATGATGTTTTATATGATGATAGTAGCACGCAGGTTCGGTAGTTATATATCTTAACGAGTGATAAAATCAAAACTTAGTTGATAACATTGTTGGCATGATGGTATGAGTAAATTTGATAGCTTAATTTGGTTCTTAATCGAGGGTGAAATGTTTATACGAGTCCAGTTGTCTGCATACTTTGTATACATTTGGCAGGGTGTAATGTCTCTGAGTGTGCATCTTATCTGCGTAATGGTCGAGTATATATATAAATATAAAACTATGTTGTCATATCTTGGTAGGTTGACGACGTTAAAGGTTAATTAATTGTTCTAATATACCCGCATGAATAATTATAATAATTATGTCTAAATGTTCACACATGTAGGAAGCATCTGAGTTCTAATGTCTTTCATATGAGTTGTGTGCCCATAGTTATATTTATTACCGTCATCGCAGTAAATTATTTCAGTTGGACCTAAACCTATAACATGATAATAAACAGTGTTGTTATTTTGTTATTGAATATGTCCGTTATTACAATGTCGTAAAATGCTAAAGTGATTCTTGCAATTGTATGGGTGTGATATAAAGTAAACTGTTTGACATAACACGATAATTGGCATATTTATATTCTCGAGTCGTTAGTATCATATATATTAAAATAAAGATTGTTATGATAACTATGTTGACAATTATAATGGGATAACCCTTAATGATTCACATGATATGCATTGGTTTAAATGATAGTCGTTATAGTTACATTTAACTGAGCCTACGAGTGTCTAATTATTTAAGTCGTGCAAATCAGAGAAGTTGTCCAAGTTGCTAATCTTTTACCATAGCTAGAATTCTACAAAGTATATGATGGCAAATGTATGTTTATACTATTCATGCGATATCGGTTGATGTGCTGAAAATGAGTTGTACTAAGTTGCTGGACACAATTGAACGATATGGTTGCTATGATGTCAAACACATGTGTGATATAGAAGTAATGTTGTGTTGTTATGAATCATATGTTGTTACTTTTATTAGCGAATACGTTTCAGAATTTATAACAAACAAATTGGCTAATTCGTGTTGTATGCCCGATGAGTCAAAAGGTTTTGATTACGTGTTACGTTTTCTATGGCTTCAAGGTGTTTAAGTAGTGCTTACGTACCGCAGGTTTAATACTCCTGGTGATTTATTAGTAGTAGGGCGGTTCGATTGTTCGGAATTGGTAATAGTTTTGACTTGGGAGAGGAATTGGTGGAGTCAATGTTCGATTGTATACTGGTTTACGTGTATTCTTGCGGTTTATATTTCTAAAATGGTCGTTCTCTGGTAGATAATGCGAGCTGTGATGATCTTGAGTTGACCAAAACTCTGGTATTACAACAGTTACCCCGAAAACTTGTTTTATAACTTTCGCACACTTAAACCTCGAGGATGAATCCTTTGTCTTAACACCCTTGTGTCTTAATTTGTTAACTTCCCATTTTGTAGGATGGATCCCTACAATGTACACCCGCAAGACTGTTACATGTCACTTGATGCTGACCTTAATGAACATTGTGAGAGACTTTGTGCTGCCATGGACATGTATGGCCATAATGGGCACCCTGAGTATTTAACTAATACTCAGTTAAGAGCGTATACCCTTATCGATTCTATCCCTGACTCTGGTGTACTAAAGGACAGCAAGCGCTTCTACATGAGAGAGTTGTCCACCCACTGCATGAGGCTATTCCGTGACCCCACCATCTGCGCGGGACCAAATACCCGCCCGAGCATACCTTCGACTTTATATCGTGCAACCTGAGACACGAATTTTACGCTAATGTATCTGATCTTTGAAAAAGTACGACTGAACCACCCATGCCAGACTTCGGGGAAGAGGTGAACCAGAAAGGGAATGACATAGAAGTCACCAGAATCAGAGGAAGCGCGACCTAAGGACTGTTAGGGTAGGGTTAGTAACACCATGCTCGGTCTGTTGTGGAACCGTGTAAACTTTGGCTCCTTCCTTGTTGTTCTTTAGTTTGATGTTGTATTTTAAGTCAAGCATGGGCTAAGTAATACGTGTTATTTGATTACAATCAGTTAATTCCATAATAAAACCTTGTTTTCGACTTTAATGTTACTGCGCAATCTCTTATCATGTGCTCTTTTCTGTTACATGTTGGTGACGGTGATTTTGTTGCATAGGGATATGAAATTTGAAAGAGGTTACGAGGACGTAACCATGTTCTTAGTTGGGTAGGATTGTAAAATCTTAATGTTTATGTTGCGCTTGTTTATAGATTGTGGTTTTGATCAAGTTGTAGATCGTGGTTTTGATCAAGCTGATGTTGTGTTGCGTGGTACCCATACAAATGAGTTCTCTATGTTGTGTAATTAAACTGCTGCCGTTATGGTGCTCTGATAGTTGGCATGAGTTCATGAGTGGTGATGGGTTTGCATGAAGTAAGTTCCGGGACGTAACTTCTTTTTAGGAGGGTAGAATGTAACATTCCGTAATTGTTATGTTAATTGGTGTGTCAAAAGTATGTGTTAACCGAGTTAGAATTGCGTGACGTCCGTAAGTACGATATACAATACCCTTCTGTTGTTTGAGTATGAGAGCGAACTTCGGGACGAAGTTCATTTTAAGGGGGGAAGACTGTAATACCCCGTATTTTTATATAATAAATTAAATGGATATTATTATATATAATTATTATACATTTTATATTACTAATTGAGTCGAGTAATTGTTGGGTCGTATTGGTATCGTAGGATTAAGTTATTCGTGAGCTTGTTAAGACGGGTTTAGCTGAACGAAGTCCCGTTAACCAATTCGTGAACCAACCACGTGGGTCATGATGTTTACCCATTTACCCAGAATTAATTACCCATGACCCAATTAACCACTTAACCTAAGTTTAACCTAATTCTACCCTAACACAAAACGCCACTCCCTCAAACCGCCACCCTACTTTCAGCAACACCAATCCCCATCTTCACGCAATTCGAGAGAGAGTGAGAGGGCGTGGGCATTAACGGCGCAGCAAGGAAGAGATAGGGACGTTTGTCGACACTCATAGGCGGCTCTGGCGGCGGTAGTGGTGGCAGGAAAAGGTAAGAACGCAACCCTCTCCCCTCTGTTTTCTTTGTTTCTGTCGGGTTTTGGAGGGGGTTGTGCGTGTTTGATTGAGGATGCTAGTGGTTGTTGGCAGGGTGAGGGGGTAGAGTGGTTAGTGGCGAGTGTAGTGGTGGTGGTCATGGTGGTTATAGGTGGTGGTTGTGGCTGTGCAAGGCGGCATCGACATGGGGGGTGGTAAACGGGTTTAAGCAGCGGTTTTCAGGTGGGTTTAGGGGTTGAGTTGGGGTGGCACCACTGTGGACTCGGGGGAGGTCGAAACAGTGGTGACACGGTGTCTGGGTTCGTGGGATGACGGAGAGCAAAGTCGTGGTGGTTGGCAGGGGTAAGGTTGTTGGCTGCGGTGGTGGTCAGGAGAGAAAAGGAAGTGTTTGGTGAGGCTCGGTGTTGAACCAGGCCAGTTGACGGCCGTGGTTCACCTCGCCGGCGAGGGTCGACCCCAGTGGGGGTGGTTGCTGGTGGTTGGGTCAGAGTGGGTGTTGGGGCTGGTGGTTGACACGGCCTCACGGTGGCCTGTGGTGGCGGGTGAGTGCGTGTGAAGGGGGGTGCGGGCTGTTTTGGCTTTGAAACGGGTTTTTCATAATTTAATCGTTATGTTTCGTAGTGGGGCGTATTCTAAATTAATTAATTAATTCCCGAGTGCTTAAAATGTTGAAAGACGGGTTTGAGTCGGGATGTTTGAATTGTTTAAAGTAATTCGGGTATTTCTTAAATCATGTAACTCGTCTAATCTTTTATTTATCATATTAGTTATTTAATTTAATCCCGAGTCGTTTAAATAATTAGAGATGGACTTTGAGTCGGGACTGGTTAAAAATGGAAAGTTACTATATCGGGAAAGTTTCTATTTTGAGAGATTTCTATATTTAGTAGTTAGTAATAATAAATATTATAATTGTTTTAGGTGACGGATTCGCGAAGGATCGATAATCTAATTCATTGCTTTAATTCTGGACTGCTTAACTGCTTAATTGGATTTGCTGGCACTTGAGGTAGGGGAAACACACTTGACTCCTTACCGTATTATCGAATTGAGTTGACTTGTTTGTGTTCTATATGACCAAGCTGAGATCGTTGACTTGTTCGTGGTTGTGATTGATGTTATGTTTCATGTAATGAGGTGGGGTTGACTGAACTGTTAGTGTTGAGTATGTTATTCCAATCTTTTGATAGCTGGCATGATTTCATTCCTTAATATACACATTGTGTTGCATTGTTACTGTTGAGCATTGCATATGCATTGGAGTTGGAGGATGGTGTGGTGGTGACGATGATGAGATATGATGTGATGTTGTGATAAGGCCCAGGCTGGTTCTGCAGGACTTGCCCTGGTGTCCTCCGCTGCGAAGGGCGATCGACTACGGTCGATATATATAGTCTACCGGGATCGGTATGGTGGGCGTGCTTGGGTTGTGTGTGATGAGTTGAGGTGGAGATGGAGGTGACGGAGTATCATGCATATCATATTTACTGTTTTATTGTTTTCCCTACTCAACCTCGTGGTTGACCCTGTGTATTCGTGAACACCTGTGATGAACCGTTTTATGGGGAGCAGACTTGACAGGTTTATGAGATAGGACGGGAGCTGGATGGGCGTGAGACACTGGATCAGATGACCTAGTGGCTAGTTCATCATCTAGAAGACTTCACTTTTATTTACGTCGGTTCTTGTAATTTAATGTAAAAGGAGAATTTGTAATAGTTAAGTTAAAATGTTAAATAAATTGCCTTGGAGTTTAATTTGTTATTCACTACCTCGGGAAACCGAGATGGTAACAGTTCGGTTTATTAGGGAATGTCTTGCCAAAGGCTCCTTCATAAACCGGGGTGTTACAAAAATATCCTAAATACATTTTAGGATCAGAAACTTTAACATGCATAAATTATTTTCGTGATATATCATAATAACACAAATTTACAAGTTTTATATGTTAATCGTATAACTCGGAAAAACTATAACCGATTTGCATGCAAACAACCAAGGCTCTTGATACCGCTTGTTAGAAATCTATATCTCATTATTTAACATATTCTTATATGTTACAAATTAATTTAGTCATAAAATTAATTACAAATCTTATGCATGCAAACTAAAATAGATAAGTGAAGAAATCATTTTCTCACCATATAAAACAATTAATGGCGATATAAAACATTAAGACGTAGATAAGTAAGTCCTTTATTGTTTCTACCCCATTTACTCTCACTCATTTACTAAGTCATTTTGTTTTAGTCATTAACTAAGCGAGAGTTGGGAGCGTGTTCGCTCTGATACCAACTGTAACAACCCGGATTATAAAACAAAGGAAAAACGTAATATAAAGTAAATATCAGAGTACGATACTGATAAAAGGGTCAAGGTGGCGGAAACACCTGACCAATCCGGTTCGCTACTAAAACCAAAACAAACTAATACATTATTCAAAGGTTCTTAAAACATAAAGCAAACTCCTATTTTATTATTCGGCTCGCCCCTCGATGCATCCCAAACAACATCATCCACACATCGACGAGCATTCAACCTGCAAATGAGGGTCGACTATCAGTCAGGAGTAACTAGATGTTCTCCCAGTCATGTTTACAAGAATTGAATATAACCAACAATCATTAACACTTGAAATGTAAAACCAGTAAACATGTGAGACCATCTATACTCATGAAAACCCCACGTAAACTTATCATTAAACGAAGGCATATTAAGACAATCCCTTAATAATATCTCAAATGAACCACATATTACGAGACACAAACATTACCAATCAACAATAGCAACATAAGGTATAATGCTAGCAACAAAGCATAGCGAATAGGGTGAACACCACACATCATACCAATTAGAGTATATAACCAATACTTCCACGCAATACGCATAGGGTATAAAACGAAATCCGGCTCGAGCGTATAACTGACACTCTAACCTGTCAGATCATATAACTGATACTCTGACTGACGGATTGTATAACTGACTCCCCGTCGGTGTGAAGTATATAACTAATACTCCACGGTACTATGTATAGCGTATCACCACTGCCTATGTGCCTAAGACCTGGCCAGACCCATCGACGTAATAAATGTACACCGAACGACACTCGGGACCCAGTGCGTATAACTGACGACTCTGGCCACCCCCGAACATAGACCAAATAAATCCCATAATGGGTGGCGTTAGTTCATTCCGTTTGGTATATAACTGATACCGCACGTCATCTATACCACTAGCCAACAAACAAATGCACAGTATAACTGACTGTACCAACATGCGTGAACAACGTCACGACTCAACTCATAGGATAGTAAAACTGACTACCCTACTTATCATGTGAATAAGAGTAACCAAAGACATAAGCAAACACAAGGACATAACACGTTGAACACAATACAACATATGAAACGAGTATAAGTAACCAGTGTTATAGTAACTTCAGTTATGACTTTAACAATAACCATTCAATGTTATAGTAACCCTAACCATAACATGAACTTTGGATGCGAGGTTATAGTAACCTCTACTATAACTTCAACACATATAACTTGAAGTTATACTTACCTCAACCATAACCTTGACACGAAACTCAAAGTTATACTAGTGCCAACCATAAGCTTGAGCCATAATCTTAGGGTATGTTAGTTCCAGCTATAACCTTAACTCGTACTTCAATGTTATAGTAGATTCAGCTATAACCTGGATTCATATTTCCAAGGTTATACCTGTTTCAGCCATAACTAGAGTAACTACCCAAAGTTGTATTAACTTTAGCTATAACACTTGAATCATCATCAAGGTTATACTAGCTTTAGCTATAACTTTGGAAAGAACTCTTGGCCGCCTATCATGCCGCCACTAGGGTTTGATTCGTAAACCCTAATTACGCTCATGACACCCATAATGAACATTTAGACAATATATGAGACATAATTAAAACATTAAATCATATACGAACATGCGAAAACATAATTAACATGATAATAAACAATCAAAACATATACTAATCATACAAATCAATCATTAAAACACATTAATTATATCAATTGGTATAAACACAATTAAAGGATAACACCTAGTTACCTTTTTAGCAATTAAAGATCGCAATAAAGAAAACCTCCATGAAAGACACGATCATCAAAACTTGTCTCCAACACGTGACATCATCCCAAAATCGACTTTAATGAATTACCCGAATCCAAATCCATGAAAGCACCATAAAAAACTTTTCTTCCTCTTTACCCATTAAAATAAGAGACCCCAAAACATAGGTCTAAAGGTCCATACAAATAATTCCCATAAAAATTATTTGGAGACGAATATGTTGTAAAGATAAGAACAAGGTTTGTGAAAATATAATTTATGTATGAGTTTTGAGGAAGGAAACATATTCAACAATGGAGTCAAAGGGAGAAAATAAGAACAAAAGAGTGAAATAGAGGAAGCTGCCGTGCGGCACTTTACGTGAGAAAACAAAGGAGAGCAACTTGCCTGCTAGGTTAGGTTTTATATTTATAAGGGGATTAACTAATGGGCTTTGGGTCCATTAGCTCATACAATGGATTATCTGATTGCAAGATGGATTGGACCATATTAAAACGCAAGGAGAGCTTACTATAGAAAAATAATTATTATATTAAAATAGTAAAATCGTGCACGTACATTTTAACCCAATCAAAATTAGATTAAACGAGAATAAAAAAATATAGAACGAAGACGATAAATATAAATATTCAAAATACATTATTAAATTTTGAAATAATTAATTTAATAAAATACTTTTATAATAAAATATTATTATAAAATACGGGGTGTTACAGTGACACCCTTAGACACAACCATTTGCAATTGAAAATCCTACATCAATACCCGTCCCTTGGGATACGACCTTTACTTGCCTCTTTACTAAGAGTAGTTTTTAAAGTTATAAATATTGTTTTGGTTGGTAGCTTTTGACGACGAAGTTTTAGCCGATACCAAAAATGGCGCCGTTGCCAGGGACGGTGTTAACTTGATTTGATTTTCATTAATTGGTTTTAGTTGTGTCTTTCTTTACCTTGGGGAAGTCAATCTTCTCAAGGTTGTTCTAATTGTTTTCGAGTTGTTTGATATTTTGCATGACTAGGAGATCACAAGGTAACTTGTTACCCATTGATCTTGAAATTGAAAGAACTTTGACCAACAATAGAAGACTTGCTAGAGGTACTTTGAGAGGTATTGGAGTGATTGTGGACATTCAACCAAATAACATTGAGTTTACCAACCCTTTAGCAAGAGAAGGAGAGGACAACCCAATACAAAACCCACCACAAAATCAACCCACAATGCCTAAATTCTCATCACATTCTGTACCAACCGAGGAGAAACTGTCGAATGGTACTCCTACACCACAACATTTAACCGGTAATTTCATTGCCAAGTCCGCATTTATACAACTAGTTGAGAGAAGTCAATTTGGGGGGATGCCTAGTGAAGACCCTCTTTCTCATATGGAGACTTTTTGTGACTATTGTGATTTGATTTCTCAAACCGGAGTTACTCAAGATCAAATCCGATGGGTCTTATTTCCTTTTTCTTTGATTGGTACCGCGAAACAATGGTTGAAAAGCCTAGACAAGGCTACTCTTGGTATTGATTCTTGGAAGAAATTGGCACTTGCTTTCTACAAGAAATTCTATCGTCCGGAAAAGACTAACATGTTGAGAGCCCAAATCACCGGGTTCAAACAAAGAGATGAGGAATCGTTGTATGAGGCATGGGAGAGATTCAAGGGTACTTGTCGTTCTTGTCCACATCATGGACTTAGCGAGTGGTTCCTTGTACAACAATTTTGGAATGGTCTATATGAAGACTCCCGAAGCATTCTCAATATGGGATCCAATGGTATGTTTACCGAAGTTGATGACAATCAATCATGGAACAAAATTGAAGAAATGGCGGTTCACAACTCGCAATATAGTAGGCCTCGGAAGGCTACTAGAGGAGAAAAGAATGAGGTAGATTGCATCACTCAATTGGGTGCTCAACTAAGTGCTCATATTGACACCATCAATTTGAAGTTTGAAAAGGCCATTGCTAAACTTGAAGAGGCCTCCAAATCACGCAAACAACATGTTAATGCTATGGTGGCTTCATCCTCAATTCCAAGTGGAGTATCTGAGAGTTGTGGAACTTTGGGACATGACCAAAGTGAATGTAGGGGGACAAGTGAACAAGTGAATGCTTTTCAAGCATACAAGAGTGTCACACCTTATTTCAACTATTATAATGAGAATACCAAATTCCATCCCAACCTTTCATACAAAAGCCAAAATGTTCAAAACCCTCAACCAACATACACCCCACCTCCAATGAGAAATCAAAATTAAAGACCCTTTTACAACCAAAGCCAAGGTTATCAAAATCAACCCTCTTACAATCAATCCAATGACCAAAGCTTTGATGTTCAAAAAGCGGTCCTCCAAATACAAAAGAATCAACAAGAATTCTTCACTCAAATGCAAAAAGATAGCCAAGCAAAAGATATCACCATCAACAACATACTAGCTCACACAAAGATGTTGGAAACCCAAATATCTCAATTAGCATCTTCTAGCTCTCAAAGACAAAAGGGGCAATTACCACCTCAAAATAATCCCCCAAGACATGAGTCGGTGAGTGCCATCCATTTGAGGAGTGGTACAAGGTATGAAGGGCCAAATAAGCAAAGTGAGGAAGACATTGTGGATGTTAGTGACAAGGAAAGAGTTGTGAAGAACTCTAAAGAATACAAACCCACCATCCAAGAAGTTTCAAAGAAGATAAATGAAGAGAAGGCTAAGGAGAAAGAGCCTATTGTGATTTGACTTCCATTTCCAAGTCGTCAAGCTAAGCCTAAGTTTGATGAACAACGTGAAAAGTTCATGGAGATTATGAAGAACTTAGAAGTCTCAATTCCATTCACGGAATTAATCAATCATGTTCCGGCCTATGCGAAATACATGATAGATATTCTTACAAAAAAAGAAATCTATCCGGAAGCTAGAGACTATTGCACTCACTAAAGTGAGTAGTGTTATTCTACAAGGAAGTTCACCTCCAAAGCTCAAAGATCAAGGAAGTTTTTCTATTCCATGCACCATTGGCGACACTACAATCAACAAAGCATTATGTGACCTTGGAGCAAGTGTGAGTGTCATGCCATACTCGGTGTGCAAAAGGCTAGGAATGGGAGAACCCAAATGCACCAATATCACACTTCAAATGGCGGATCGATCAACGAAGATACCTTTGGGGGTATAGGAGGATGTACCCATAAGAATTGGCAAGTTCTTCATCCTGGTGGACTTTGTTATTATTGACATGGAGGAAGACTCCAACATTCCTATCATTTTATGAAGACCCTTCTTACATACCGCGGGAGCGGTGATTGATGTGAAACATAGAGAGCTCACACTTGAAGTAGGGGATGAGACAATCACTTTTAACCTTGACAAGAGAATGAGAGCTCCCCGACTACATGAGCCATGTTTCATTATCGATCATTATAGCCGAGAAAGTGATAGGAAGAAGTTGGCATCTCAATGCAAAGAACAAGCTATGGGTAAAGAATCACCACCCACATGGAAGAAGAAAGTAGATAATCTTCAAGATGCTCCGTCCGAAGAGAAAGAAAGTTTCAACAAGAATGAGAGCTTGAATAGCTAACCACCACTCATGACAAGTAATGAAGAAGGCCTCATTGGCCATGACAACAAGGAAGAAGAGTTGTTCTCATCAACTCATGACAACACTATTGGGGAGCAAGTAGATGAAGTTTGTGGTCTATGGGATGATGAATTTGAAGGGTTAGTCAATCCTTATATTGGTAATGCTATGACACAAGACCAAGGCTTTGGTGATCATTTTAACTCAAGTCACCACCATGAAGAACATAATGTGCAAAGGTCCACTGAAGATCTTTATAATGACAATGAACAAGCCTTCGACTACTTCTACAAGGTGTTGAGCAACATCAACAACACCTTGGCTATGCCCCCTTGACATCTCATCCATGAATGAGAGTTTGGTGGAGTCCTCCCTAAACCACCATTTGTAAATATTCTAACCCCTTAACTTGCATTTTACATGTTGTATTGCATTCTTTGTCAATTTAGGATCTATATTCTTATGTTTTGATCAAGATTATTATTATGAGAGGAAGTGAGGGAGGTACTTTAATGTTTCTTGATGTGTAGTGTTTGGACTAGTGTGGGGATAGCAGTTGCCTAGACTATCCGAGCCTTTGTAGTGCACCCACAATGAAGACTAAAGGAATGAAGAAGAAATGACTTGGGATACGAAGATCCCAACGGGTGGAACTGAACCCGTGAGGTACAGGAGTAATCCGAGCGTCCCCATGAGAAACCGCTCGTCTTGGAAGTGATCTGCGCGTCCTGATAGTAAAACGCTCGTCTTGACAAAGCTGAAAAGGAAAATTTGGTACTTACTATGGATCCGAGAGTTCCCAGGATAAGACGCTTGTCTCAGCCTAAAGACGCTCGTCCCAGTGAAAATCCGCGCGTCCTGGCTACTTCAAAAATTAAGATTTCACTCTGACTATGAATATGAGCGTCCCCAGAACAATCCGCTCGTCTCAAGCCAGAATTCGCTAGTCTCCTACGGAAGACGCTCGCCTCAACACGGGTTTCATATTCCAATGCTGACTGAACTACAATCCGAGCGTCTCATGCCTAATCCGCTCGTCTCCTACTGCTGAGATACAAAAACACGGGATTTTAAACCCCCTTCCCCATTTCATTTCATTCATTCAAAACACAAACACACATTCAAAACCCTCAATCCCTCCATCCATAAAACTCAATTTCCTCAACCAAATTCACCTAAATCAAACCCAAACTTCCTCAAAATACAATCAAATTACTCCTTTATCAACAAAAAGTCAATCAAACATCAAAATCCTCAAAGTTGAATCGATTTTCTAGGGTTACAAGGCAAATTTCGAAAATCCTAAATCGATTTTCGATTCATTGAAGCTTGAGGATACTAGAAGAATTCAAGCAAATCATTGGTTGTTGATACATTATTAATAAGGAGAAGAACAATGGCAAGGAACAAAGGTGGAAACAAGGCACCCCCAAAATCAAATCTTTCAAAGAGGCAACAAGCTCTTCAAGCTTCCAAAACTTTGGTGGTACAACAAGCAAGAGCGAAAATTCAAGAAACTCCTACACCTATGGTGGAAGCTACTACTCCTATTCCGGTTATTGACCAATTACATGAATATCCGGAGGTAACTTTCACATCCGATTCTCATAGGAAAGCTTTTATATCTCTTGCTAAGAAAACAATTTTGCCCACCAAGTTTATTTGCCAAGATGCTTTAACCAAATTGGGTGTTCTTGAAAGGACCAAGAACATATTCGAGTCTATGGGGTTGCTTACATTATTTAATATGCAAGAATTGACTTACCCCTCCCTCACCATAGAATTTATAAGTTCATTGAAAATCACTAAGGTAGAGACTCGAAAGAATATTGAATTCCGCATTGAAAATGTGGATAGAAAGATGTCCTTTGATGAGTTTGGCAAGGTGTTCGGTCTTGATAACGACTCGACTTATGAGAAAAAAACCTTCAAAATATGACCCCGCCCCTTTATGGAAAGTTACCACCGGAAGAAAATTCGAATCATTCCATGAGTGTCCTGCCCTTTATGTCCACCAACCGGGTATAAGGGTATGTCATAAGGTTGTGGGAAATACTCTAATTGCTAGGAAGGGGACTAACCATTTCACCGAACTCGATTTCATCTACCTTGAGTCAACCATGAATGTTGACAAGAAGTTCACCAAGAAATACAATGTGCTTCAACTCTTACTTGAAAGGTGGCTCACAATTGACCATGGTAAAGAAGGTGAGGTCTTTATTGTGAATAGGGGATTGGTAACATGGTTGGCAAAGCACTTTAACCGGAATTTCAACAAAGATGAAACTTACAAGCCGGTTAAGGGAGGCCACCTTATTGATTTAGCCACTATGATTAACAAATTCCATTGGGTCTAGAATGACAACCTTGACAACAAATTTGAGTGGCTCACCAAAGATGCCAAGTCCTTCATTCTACCAAATAAGATTTGCCGACTCAATGTCCGAAGCCCAAACTATCTTCTTCCACTCTCCGATGAAGCCGAGTTGATAATGAAACAACATAGGGAAACCATTGCCAAGCCCTCCTCCTCCTCCATTGTGACTCCACCCTACCCGTTTACCTACCAAGAATTCCGACCCGAAGATGTTGAGGTAGGTAACGATTACTTGACCAAATTGATGCAACACATGCATAAGGAAGCTTTTGAGGACCGGGTCAATGCTTACCGGGCCCAATATCTGCCCCTCCTACACTTAGCTAGGCAAGGACTCCTTGATCCATCATGTCCTTTGCCTAGTTGGGCGGATAGGGAAGTGTTCTTTCCTAATTCTCCTAGAGATGCTAGCATGGGTGGTGAGATTACCAAAGGGAAGGAGATTGATGTTGATATTGAGGGAGAAGAAGAAGAGGAAGAGGAAGAAGAGGAAATGGAAAGCTCAAGTGATGATGGTGAAGCCTCCGAGTCCATGGAAGTAGATGATGATGATGCTAGTGAGGAAGTTGATGATGATGGTGATGAAAGTGATGTCGCTATGAGCGACGATTGAGGATTAGCAAGCTTTTTGGAGGATGTCACAATCCATTGTGAGTTTCCTACACCTCCTTTAGCTTTGTTCATTTCTCTTGTTTTTATATATTCTTATCTTGATCATTTGTTTGATTCCTAGCACCACCTAGAGGACTTCCACCTCGGTCTCTTTTAGGTGTCTTTTATTGTTCCTACCATGTAAAATCCAAAATGACAAGTTTAGTTTCATGCATGGCATTTTGTGCATGAACTCCCTTAAATTTTTACATTAGCAATAGTGTCTTATTTGGTTTAGGGAAGTTTAAGCACAAGCATTGAGAACTAATATAAATTATGCTCTCCAACCAAACAAAAAATTCATGCATCATATAGTATAGTTTAGAATGCATTCACTTGTTTATATTCCATATAGTTTGCTTTTAGTGTAGAAATCATTCATTCACGTTTAGCTTGCATAATTTCCTATCGTGTTGGCCATTGAGGACAATGCCCATAGTAGTGTGAGGATGGAAAATTCTAACACGACTTTTAAAACAAAAATGATAAATTGAAAAATTTTGAAAAATACAAAAACATGTCTTTTTATTTCTTTTTTTTTTTTGGGAAAATGTAAGCTTCCATTAGATAAAATGATACCCTGTTACAACAATTTCAAGGATTAGTCACCATGACCATCCTACCCTTACATATCTCATCTAGCCATACCTGTGTGTTCCTATGCCTACTATTAATACGACATTGAACAACTCTTACAATCACCTCATTAAAAATCATACTCACGACCATCTATGGCCTCATCATCAGACCATCTACTCTACTTCTATTCCTGCACCACCAGATCAACGCCATGAAGTTTGCTAGGATCATTGCCACCACCTTCTTCTTGCAAGTAGACCGTGTTCTCCACTGCAACCACCACGCAATACAATGCTGACTAGGCAGCTCCACCTTGCACCACTGTGATAATTTAGCCCTGCAAAGCTCACTGTACTGACACTTAAAGAAGATATGCTCATGATCTTCTTCCTCAACACCACACAAATAACACACATTAGACTGCACCATTCCAAACCTCTGTAAACGATCCTGAGTTAGCAGTTTCTGCTGGGCAACAAGCCATACCAGAAAAGCATGTCTTGGGAGCATCCACTTAATATTCACCCAAGGAACCCAGGAAAGCACTATTCCACGAGGATTGAGCCACTCATACCCTTGTTTTGCAGTGTACTCAAGCCCCCCTGACTATGGAAAATTAAAGGTTTCAAAATCTCTTTAACCCGGCGATTTTGCGCCAAGTCCAAATATCGTTAAGAGTAGGTGAATAATTTTCCCATAAGCTGCTCTTTATATAAACTGAGTGTACCCATTTTACCCATAGGTGGTCAGCTTTGCTTTCAATCCACCATACATATTTTCCTATGGCTGCAACATTCCAGTCATACAACTTCCTAATCCCAAGACCACCCTGTTACTTAGGTGTGCAAATTTGATCCCACGCAACCAAGGCTGGTCCATCCCTCTGTTCAGTTCCATGCCATAGAAACCCTCTGCAGACTGCCTCAATTTGTTTTAACACTGTTTTAGGCAAGATGAATATCCTTGCCCAATATGAATGAAGAGTGCTAAGAACAGCCTTTATGCGCACGAGCCTACCAGCATAAGATAACTTCCTGTTCCCAATACTCCTTATTCGAGCAACAATCTTCTCCACTAAACAGTTGCAGTCCATAACAGACAACCTTTTAGAAGAGACATTTATGCCAAGATACCTGAAAGGGACCTCCCCCTTCTTCATCCCTGTAACTGTCTCCACCTCCTTAATCAGACTAGCCTCCATCCCATTACAATAGAAACTTGACTTATCCCTGTTAAGATTCAGTCCGGATGCCTTAGAAAAATAATCAAAAGCATTAATCATAAGCTCAATGCTCTTCCTATTTCCCTTGCAGAACATAATAAGATCGTCTGCAAAGCACAAATGAGATAAACCAATGCTTTTACATAGAGGATGAAACCTGAATTTATCATGTTGTTGAACAACCATCAATATCCTGCTAAGATACTCAATGCACAAAGTAAAAAGGAGAGGAGACAATGGGTCTCCTTGCCTCAATCCTCTTCTTCCAGGGAAAAACCCAAACACCTCACCATTCATAGCAAGAGAGTAAGATGGAGTGGAGACACATTGCATAATTAAAGCAATGGACTGTTCTGGAAAGCCAAGAGCATCCAACATATCATGTACAAAAACCCACTCCACTGAGTCATACGCCTTCTGCAGATCCAATTTCATAAGCATTCTAGGTGAGCATGCTTTTCTTTTATACAGTCTGATCAAATCCTGGCAAATAAGAATGTTTCCTACTGAGCATGTCTTTTTATTTCATAAACATAAAAAACCATAAAAATTTGAAAAATTGAAAAACCCAAAAACATGTTAATTCCTTTTTAGTGTAGAATTGTATATATTGTATATACTTGTTTGCTTATTTGCTTATTTGTCTATCCTTTTCACATTGATCGACTTTGCCACATCCGAGACATGAGGATATTGAAGACCGCATGGTATGATCTTTCCAATATTCTTTTTCCTCTTTATGTTAATGACTATGTGGCTTTATTTTGTTTGATGCGGTATAAACAATGTGATTATAGGATTGCATTTAGATTATTTGGCATACTAGTTGGTAGAAGCATATGAATTAGGTTGTATAAAAGATAGTTGCATCATGGCATATAGTTGCATTTAGGAAGATTTTTGTGAAAGCATCTATTTGGGAAACTTGACAAATGTATATAGGCCCTTGTAGATACTTTTTCTTCTTAAGACTTTGCTCATTAGAATGCTTGTAAAACACCCTAGGATGTGTCATGCTAGTATCCTTTGACCCATTGATTAAGGCCTAGTCAAGAGTACCTTGTGGTGTGATAACTCCTTGGCTACCGTTTATTCCAAGGTGACCCTTGAAACCATGCAACCATCTTCCATATTCTATCACATTTTGTCATCAAAAAGGGAATGGGCACAAAAACTATCAATTTGAGTTCAAACATTGAAATGAAAATGAAAAAGTTTGCAATTGCATCGAAAGAAAGAGGAGTAACAAAAATGAAAACTCCTATGTTTCAAATATAAGCACCCTCACTACAAATGGGGTGACCTTGAAAATGTTCAAAAGAAAATGCAAAAAAAAAGTTGAAATTGTCAAGCATTGAAATGCCAAACATCAAAAGAAATGGCAAAAAGAAAGTGTTCTCAAATGTCAAATGCCACAAGAAATTGGAGGGAAAAACAACAATAAAAGCAAACTCCCATATGATACTTAAATACAAATGATCCCTTTATCAATCGAATCCAGTTTTGTGCATGGTAGAGAGGGGACAACCCTTATTCTTGTCTAGGCAAGAAGGGGAATTCCGCGATCTTCCAGTGTTTCTAACACCATAGGGAGTCTACTCTTGACGAAAGCATTTAACAATTGAGGACAAAGGTACCCTAGCTTGACACAACTTGGAGGTGATTTATTGGTATCCTTCTAGGCTTAGTAGTTTGAAGAAGTCGTATCTATGATGGAGTGTGTACCCTTATATTGCTTCCCTTATAGATAATTTCCGCCACTTAGATGAGGAAAGTGGCCATTCATTTTTGTAGATGCATCCATTACTTGTTTTGTGTGCTTTAATGCTTGGATGTATCGCCATTTTGGCAAGCCCCACCTTGCCTTGCAAGAAGGCATCCTACCTCATGGTTGTGTTGTTGTGAGTTGAAGGGGCGGAGTGAGACCCGCTAATTGTCTCACATCGGCTAAATTAGTAGGTTAGTTTAAATAAAGGTCCTAGTTTTGGTTACCTCTTTACTCGGGACGAGCAAAGGTTCGGTTTGGGGATGTTTGATGTACTCATATTTGAGCACATTTAGTCCCCCAATTAACCTCGTTCCTATGCTTTATAGTGCATAATTGGGTCATTTACTATCTTTAGTTTCCCATTTTGCATATTCTTTGAGGTTTTGTCCCCTTTGGTAGGAAAGGAGTGCTAACCTTGCATTTACATGGCGAAATGGAGCTAAATTGATCGCATCTAATGACCAAGCATCAAAGAGAAGACATCGCTAGAAGGCCTATGTAGATAATAAAGTCAAATGGGCATGATGAAAAGATCCTTGCATCCCCGAAATTATCCTTGCGGATTGTAAAGGAGGAAAAAGAAGAGAAGCAGTCTGCCGAGGAATCCGAGCGGATCACACACGATCCGAGCATCTCCCATCACCACCATCCGGGCGTCTCCCAGCCAAGACGCTCATCTTGCAGCTAAAGGATCCGAGCGTCTTTAAGACAATCCGCTCGGATCATAGGACAGAGAGCCCGTGCCACATTTCAAGACGCACGGATCGTGGAAAGACTAGAAAGACGGATATGCTCATTTCCTTAGAGAGAAGCATTTCCTCAACTTTTCTTAAGGACTTAATAGTCATTTAAGCCTTTAGTAACCCTAATCTTTGTACTTAATCTTTAGTATAAATACCCTATTGTAATACCTAAAATCAATGAGGAATCAACCACTAATTAATTTTTATGCTCTCTTAATTAAGTTCTTAATCTTGTAATCAACTCTTAATCAAGTTTTAATACAATCTCAATATTAATCTTTCCTTAATTTCTCTATTGTTTTTCATTTATTTTGGGTAATTAGAAGATTATTTGGGTTTATTTGGAGGATTAACAACCTTCCATCAATCATCAAGTACTTCTATTATTCTTTGCTTTGCTATTTGGAATCATCTTCATAGGTATAATTCTCTCTTAACCTTGTTTAATTATTGTTAATCACTTTCATTTATTCATCATGTTTTGCTTTGCTAGTATGATTGACAACCTTGTTAGCATGTTAAACTTGATAATGAGTGAGTAGTTTCCTTAACTAGGGTTAATGGGGAATTAGGGGAAACCAACATGGGGATTGATTCATGCTTAATCTAATATGTTTTCATAATTAATTTTCTTGCTTGTTGTGATTTCAACTTATGCACATGTTATGTTTGATGAAATGCGAGCCTATGAATCCTTGCATTTTTTACCCATCACCTATCTTTTCAATGAGACTTGTAAGCTTAAACACCCACTCGAGTCTCATTAGACCATGCATATAGTTGAATAGGAAGGATTAAGTCGACTTGTAGGTGTTGTACAATCTAATCGATTCGGCTCTGGGACCCAAACCTTCTTAGGGATTGTAAGCTTATACACCCACTCAATCCCATCACAACAATAATTGCTTGTTTATAATTTGAGAATATGTTTGTATAATCAACTCCCATGAATTCCCTATGAACCCATGACACCCTAGTGCTTTTAATAAATTGTTTACATCTCATTTTAATTACCTTGCTTGTTTTTATTACCTTACTTTTATTTTGTTGATTAGTTTAGTTGATCTCCTATCTCAACCCAAATTGTGACACCCTTAGACACAACCATTTGCAATTGAAAATCCTACATCAATACCCGCCCCTTGGGATCCGACCTTTACTTGCCTCTTTACTAAGAGTAGTTTGTAAAGTTTTAAATATTGTTTTGGTTGGTAGCTTTTACGACGACGTTTTAGCCGATACCAGTTTTGCCAAGGGAGGGGAAATTAAAATAAATGTAGACGCAGGGGTGTTTGAAGGAATGGGGATTGGAGTGGGAGCTGTGTGTAGGGATGAGTCGGGTGCTGTAAGTTGGGGTATTACGTTACAGAGGCGGGAACTACTGGAGCCAGATGAAGCTGAAGCAGTTGCAATACTTAGTGGATTGCATGAAGCGTGTAATGTCAGAATTAAATCTGTTACGATGGAGAGTGATTGCGCTACAGTTATCCATGGTTTGAGGCAGAAGCGGAAGAGGAAAGGATTGCTTTTCTTAATTTATGAGGATATCTATTTGCTTTGTAATAGTTTTGATAATATTTCTTGGTCTAAAGTGCGTAGGACAGCCAATAAGGTAGCTCATAATTTAGTTGATGTGCTATCATGGGAGGTGGGTAGGCCTAGTTGGGAGCATGATTTTCCTCTTAATGTTGCTAATGATGTAGCTGCAGATCTAGAAGTTATGAATTAAAAACCCTTTTTGCGATTTCAAAAAAAAAAAAAAAAAAAAAAAAAAAAAAAAAAAAAGCTATCTTGATCCAAGTATCTAACTACTCCTCCTTTTCGTTCTCTCTCCTCTACCCAGCTAACTAAACAAAAATGAAGATATGCTCTAACCTACTGGCCTCTTGCTTCCCGAAAACGGCTGTATCCCCTTCATTCAACAAGGTTAATTTTCTTTTCAACCAATTGTTACCAAGCAAGTTTGACAAAAAATGGCCCAACAACCAACTAGAATTGTTGTCTGAAAGACAAAGTCGGCCATTTCTGTGATATAAGTTGGCCCAAATGCAAGTTGAGTTTGTAGGGGACGACACATGGCCCAAAACATGACACACCAAACCCATTTCTTATCAAAACAAAGTCCATGTCCTTGTAATCACCAAATGAAGCAACAACCTTGTGGACAAAATGCCATTTACGTAGTAATGGTATTGCTAATGCATCTCTTGCTCTTTATTAACTCTGTCTTGATTCGCTTTGTTCATTTGGTCTCCGCTAGATTTAAACCTACAAATACAAAAATACGAGAGCAGTACCAAAATTCCGACAACATGCACGAAATAATAATTATTTAAAACTAATCGGCCTAGGTATTATTTGACACTAAAATAAATAAATAATGCTAACTCGAGTTATTAATTCAATAGAATATGAGACAAAATGCGGGTTAAAATTCGGTAAAATAAAGTGTTATCAGCATGCCAATACCAAGGAGTTTCAAACCGCCGTGCTTCAACAAAATCGGCTCACCGACTCTAGGATTGGTAACCTTGAGACTCAAGTGGGTCAAATTCTCAACACACTCACTAAACAACCTACTCAAGGAGGGAGTCTGCCTTCTCATACCATTCCCCCACCCACCAAGGAACAAGCACAAGCGGTCTCCTTAAGTAATGGTAGGGACTTGGTAGAGGCACCCCAGGCTCCTAAGAAATCAAAGCCATTTCCGGTTGTCCATGAAGTGGAGGATGTAGTAGAGGATTAAATTGAAGTGGTGGTGGATCATGAGATAACATCTACACCCAAGAAATTGAGGATTAATGAACCACTTCCGGAATACGAAGCACAAGCTCCCTTTCCAAGTGCTTTGAATGACACAAGGATCATGGATAAGAAGGCATCAAGCCTTTACGATATATTTCGTAAAGGGGAGGTAAACATCCCACTTCTTGACCTTCTTAGTAGTGTGCCTAAACATGCTAAATTCTTGAAAGAATTGTGCACTACTAAGAGGATCAACAAAGCTAAGAGTATGAAGAAAGTGAGGGCTAGTGAACATGTCTCGACTATTTTTCAAAAGCGTTTACCACAAAAGTGTGGTGATCCGGGCATGTTCATTATTCCTTGCAATATTGGTGAATTGGAGTGCCAAAGAGCCATGCTTGATTTGGGTGCTTCTATCAATGTTTTGCCTCACTATCTTTATGAGTCTCTTAAGTTAGGGCCTTTGAAACCGACTCATGTGATTATTTCCTTAGTCGATAGATCCAACATATACCCCAAAGGCATCATTGAGGATGTATTGGTCAAGGTGGGGGACATGATTTTCCCCGCCGATTTCTATGTGATTGAGATGGAACCCGAAAAAGGTTCCACTCCCATCCTATTGGGAAGACCTTTCATGAAGACTTCAAACACTAAAATAGATGTGTCTAGTGGATGTCTTACCATGAAATTCGAAGGTTAAAAGATTAAGTATAACATCTATGAGGCAATGAAATACCCCACGGAGACCTCTTCACTATGTTTTTTTGGAAATATTTGAACCTATTGTCCAAAACTTTTATGAACTATGTAAGGATGATCCTTTGGATATTGCATTGACTAATGGAATACTTGGATAGGATATAAGGTATGTTTTATCTTGTAATTTGCAGGAAACCATTCAAGACTTGGAAGCAACACTATTCATGGAAGAGTGGGAAGAAATCGAAACAAAAAACAGGGCAGTAGGATAAGCAACCCCACAGTCCAAAAGGGTGCACCGTTCGCCTTTTCCCCTGTCTATGATTTTTGTTTCGTTTCTTCCTCTTTGTTAGACGAGTTAGCAAAATAAAGACCTGTTCCCTCAATAGTGAAGGCTCCTATTGTTGAGTTAAAGCCCTTGCCAAGCCACTTGAAGTATGCTTTTCTAGGGGAAGAAGAATCCTTGCCTGTCATTATTTCAAGAAAACTTTCAAGTAGTCAAGAAGACTCTCTCATTCAAGTCTTAAATAAGCACAAAGAGGCTATTGGATGGACAATGGCCGACATCAAGGGAATAAGCCCAACATTATGCATGCATCGTATTCTTTTAGAAGAAGAAGCCAAACCCGTTCGCCAACCGCAACGGCGTTTGAACCCTCTTATGATGGAGTTTGTCAAGAAAGAGGTACTTAAACTTCTACATGTAGGTATGATCTATCCTATCTCGGATAGTCAATGGGTTAGTCCAACCCAAGTTGTTCCAAAGAAGTCCGGGCTAACGGTAGTCGAAAACCAAGACGGTGTCTTTTTTTTTTTGGTGGAAATGTGAGAATATTATTAATCAGCATCAAAGCACAAGCACCATTACAACCAATCCATGACTCATAGTGTATCTAGATACCTCATACAGTCATCTAGTACAAGTGCCTACTCTTACACCATTCCTGCAAGTGATGGGGCATACAACCTACATATGACATATTTACTCTTAATTTAACTTCCTCCCTAACACGTTGAATAAGACAATCAGGCCTAGGGACATACAACTCCAGCCTACAAGCATTCCTAGCCATCCAAACATGGTAGTAGAGTGCAACTACCACAGCACACTTCAGCAACCGAATAAGAAGAGGTTGTCTTCTATCAACAAGCAATGCTTCACCAGTTTTCAGACCACTATTGATGATTCCTAGCCACCTAAAAAGAATACTGAAGCAGGCAACAATATAGGGGCAGTCTTCAAAAAGATGCTGATGAGATTCAGGAAATTGATCACACAGGAAGCAAAGGCCATCCTCACAAATACCCATTTTCTGCAATCTGTCCATAGTAAGCAATCGCTGATGTTGAATGAGCCACATTATAAACACATGCTTAGGCACATTATATCTATTCCAAACCACAGTTTTCCAAGGAACCTTCTGATCATTGCCAGTACTCAGCCACTTATACCCATCAGCAATCAGATACTTATCATCAATGCTCTGCCACATAGTACTCATATATGCAGGTTTGAACTTTTATTTCACCTTGCAAATCATACGCCAGGCCCAAGAACTATTAGGAGTTGGATAATAGGACATCCAATTCCTACCTTTCAAATAAATGCTGTCTACCCATCTGATCCAAAGCATGTCCTTTTTCATTTGCACTCACCAGGCCAATTTCCCAATAGCTGCCAGGTTCCACAATCTGCTATCAATGAGCCCCAGACCACCTAAATCCTTACCCTTACAAAGAACATTCCAACCAACCAGAGGAGCTTTGGAGTAAGACTCACCACCTTCCCATAAGAAGTTCCTACAAAGGGCTTGAATCCTGTCCATAACTCCAGCAGGTAAAACAAAAATTTGAGCCCAGTAGTTATGAATAGTAGCCAAGACAGCCTTAACAAGAACCAATCTGGCTGAATAGGAAAGCTTCCTCTTATTCCAACCCATAATCCTAGCTAGCATCTTATCCACCAAGATATTGCAATCAATCTTTGTTAACTTCTTATGAGAAATACACACACCTAAGTATTTAAATGGGAGTGTACCTCTTTTGAAACCAGTAATATCAAGGATAGTCTCAGCAACTCCAGTCTCCACCCCATTCATGTAGATATCAGATTTTTCACTACTAATATTCAATCCAGTAGTAGCAGTGAAAATCTTAAAAGCTTCCATAAGAATGGTGACAGACTTAATATCACCTCTACAGAAGAGTAGGAGGTCGTCTGCAAACATCAAGTGAGTCATCTTCAACTTCTTGCACAGAGGGTGAAAAGAAAACCCCGGATGCTCCACCACTCTCTCTATTAGCCTGGACAAATACTCCATACACACAGTGAAAAGCAGGGGGGAAATAGGATCCCCCTGCCTTAGACCTCTTCTACCCTTAAAGTATCCATGAGTCTGGCCATTTAAACCAATAGAGAAAGATGGTGAGCTGATACATTGCATAATAAGCTCTCTTATCTTAGTTGGGAAATCAAGGTACTCTAACATTTGATGCACACTCTTCCACTCAATAGAATCATACGCTTTTCTCAGGTCAACCTTAATCAAGCACCTAGGAGACACACTCTTCCTAGTATACAATCTAACCAAGTCTTGTGTAATCAGAATGTTCCCTAAGATTGTTCTCCCCTTGATAAATGCACTCTGAGCATCATTAATAATCTCAGGCAGAGTACTAGCAATTTTTTCACACAGCAACTTTGAAATAATCTTGTACAACACATTGCAACAAGCTATTGGTCTGAACTCTTTGACATGGGTTGGCTCATCAACTTTAGGAATAAGAATGAGATTGGTGGCATTAATTTGCTGGAGAAGCTGCCCATTTTGGAAGAAATCCTGAATAGCATGACAGATATCAGTTTTAAGGATAGACCAGGAAGCTTTATAGAATTTACTCGTATATCCATCTGGCCCTGAACTTTTCTCATCAGGTATATCAAAGATAATTGACTGAATATCCTCCTCAGTAGGCATCCTACACATATCATTCCATCTATCCCTATTGACTCTCTTCCCATCCTCAACAATATGTTTCAGCACATCAATAGTAGCAGAAGAATCTCCAAGAAGATGTTGATAATAGTCCACAAAGGCCCTCAAAATCTCCTCAGGTTCCTTACAAAGCAGACCTTCTTCATTATGTATCTGTAACACCTTATTATGAATTTGTCTCTTCCTTATGACTTGATGGAACATAGTAGTGTTAGAGTCACCATCTTTAGCCCACGCACATTTAGCTTTTTGCCTAAGGAACTCCTCATTGGAAACAGCAAGGAGATGATAGGACTCTCTTGCCTGCTTCTCATTATCCATCAGGTGCAGATTATGAGGATCCCTCTGAAGTTGCAACTGGGCATCAATCATAATTTTGTAGGCAATATCAGCATTTCTTTCTATGTCAGAGAAGAGAGAACTATTTAAATGTTTCAAGGCAGGTTTCATCAATTTCAGCTTCTTGCAGATCTGAAACATAGCAGTACCATAAACAGGACTATCCCATGCCATTCTAACAGTCTGATCAAACTCAGGGGCTCTGCACCACATATTAAAAAATTTAAAAGCTCTTTTCTTCACAGAGGCAGTAGCTCCAGCAGTCACCAAGCAGGGGCAATGATCAAACTCCCCTTCAGGATTATATTGCACATAATACTCATTCCACACATTACACCACCCTTGATTCCCCAACACCCTATCAATCCTACTAAACACCCTGGTTTCACTGGATTGTTTATTATTCCAAGTGAAAAATGCACCATAGGATTTGATATCCTGAAGTTCACACTCATCAACAGTATCCAGGAATGGGAACATCTCCTGATCCCTAACAATCCCACCTATTCTCTCATTAGCATACATAACATTGTTGAAATCACCCAAAACAATCCAAGGTTCCTGAACTTGAAGTCTGATTAAATCAGTCCACAAAGGACTCCTATCCTCAATTTTATTAAAACCATAAACAAAAGTAGCATAAAAACTCCTATTATTTATTTTTTCCTTCACCTTAGCATGGATAAACTGGGCACCCATTTCAATAATGTCCACAGACACCATTCTAGATTGCCAGAGAAGCCAAATTCTACCTCTAGGGTGACAAGAAATATTAGTAACATACTCCCAATTGTAACACACATTTTCAACAACCTTATCCTGAGACTGAGCTTTAACTCTAGTCTCTAGGAGTCCAAACAGGCAAATGTCATGCTGGTGGAGAAACCACTTCACATCCTTCTGCTTATTAAAGCTGTTTAGACCCCTAACATTCCAAGCACCAAAGTTAATCATTGGGAGCAGGGGCAGCCACACCTCCCCCTCCTTTATCAACCAGTTCAGCACATCCTGCCATCTCTTTATTATAGTCAACCATGAAATCCCCCTCCTTACTTCCAGCTAATCTAGACTCATGCCTTGTAATTCTAGTTAGAATCCTAGCAGGGGTAAAGATAGTAGACTGGGTAGCAGGCATTGGAGTAACCAAAGGGTTAGTAGGTACAATCACAGGGACCACAGGTGAAGTTTGAGTAGCACCTGCAGTAGCTCCTGTCTGAGCACCTAGCACCGGGAATTCAGACAACTCCACATTAGGCACTTCCACTGGCTTAGTTTTTGGAATCCAGGCTTGTTTAGGTTTAGGTTTAGGTTTAACAGCAGGTTTCTGCAAATAAAACTCCTTCCTCCTACACATTGCAGCTGAATGTCCAATTCCTTTACATTTGGCACAAGATATAGCCAGCCAGTCATATTCAACAGCAACATGAATCATTTTTCCCAATTCATCCTCAAACATAACACGCGTAGGGAAGTGTTGATCAATCTCAACCTCAACCATAATTCTCGCAAAGCCCAACAAAGTTTTAGCAATTGTTAATTCATCAATCCTCACAAATTTACCAAACAATGAAGCTAGTTTCTCCAGACATTTAGCCCCCCAAAACTTAAGATCTAAGCCAACCAACTTAACCCAGATAGGGACCGTTTTAACAGTCACCTTTGAAATTCTAATCTCTGGATCCCAAGCCCTAAGTATAAGCGGCTTACCATCAAACAGAAACATCCCATTCTTCAGAACCAAATTCAGATGCTCTAATTTAGCAAATCTGACAACAAACAAGCCATTTGGTAAGAACGAGATCTGAGTTACCTCATAATTCTGCCATGTCCTCCTGAGAAATCCATCCAAAACTTCCCTTGGCGGATTAGCTCCCATAACATAGCCATATAAGGCCTGTTTCCAATATTCAATCTCTTCCTTGACATCCTCAGGTTGGAGTTTCAATGTTTTCACCAAAGGCGATGCAGGTCGTTCTTTCTCAGCATTCCGATGATTACGAACCTCTTGCCAGTCGTCTTCAGTCTCATCAGTAACCTCCACCTCCTCGTGATTGTCCCCTTGCAATAGTCCATTCACATCACGCTTGAGGTTTTCAATTTCATGTTGAACCGGATCAACCCTATCCTCAGAATGAGACTCATGATTAATACGATTGATCTGGAAAATTACAGGATCAGAAGGAATTATTGTAGCAGAAGAAGAATTCATATTTTTGATTTTTTTAGTATTATTATTATTATTATTATTATTATTTTGAAGATTATTATTTTGAGTAGTATTAGAATGATTAGATGATTTCCTCGCCATTGCTGCGGAACGTAACAAACTCAGAGAATCCTCTCTCTAACTTTCTCTCTCTTCATTCTAATTGACTTTTTTTGACTTGTTAATATAAGACGGTGTCTTAGTTCCCACCCGAGTTCAAAATGGGTGGCGAGATTGCATCGATTACCATAGGCTAAATGTGGTCACTCGGAAGGACCATTTCCCGCTTCCTTTCATGGATCAAATGTTGTAAAGGTTAGCGGTAAAATCTTATTATCGTTTTTTGGATGGTTACTCGGGGCATTTTCAAATCCCTATAGCGCCCGAGGACCAAACAAAAACAACTTTCACATGCCCCTTTGGGACTTTTACGTACCGAAAAATGCCTTTTGGTCTTTGTGATGCGACCGGAACGTTTCAAAGGTGCATGGTAAGCATCTTTTCGGCACATGTAGAGGATTTTATTGAAGTATTGATGGATGCTTTCACCGTTCATGGTGAATCATTTGAGGATTGTTTGAATCACCTAACTCGGGTTCTCCAACGTTGCATTAAGACCAACCTTGTACTTAACCATGAGAAGTGTCATTTCATGGTTGAGGAAGGAATTGTGTTGGGATATGTTGTGTCGTCTAGAGGAATTGAGGTCGATAAGGCCAAGGTCAACACCATTCACACCTTGCCTTATCCTACTAATGTGCATGAAATGAGATATTTCTTAGGTCATGCCGGCTTCTACCGGCGTTTCATCAAGGACTTTTCCAAGATTGACGCCCCTTTGTGCAAGCTTCTTCATAAGGAAAGTGAGTTTATCATGAGTGAAGAATGCAAAAAAGCCTTTGATACGCTCAAGGACAAGTTGATCACGGCTCCATTCATTCAAGCACCTAATTGGAACGAGCCATTTGAATCAATGGCGGATGCAAGCAACTATGCCCTTGGCGCGGTTTTAGGCCAAAGGGTAGGGAAGTTACCTCATGTCATCCAATATGCTTCTACTATGATGAATGAAGCTCAAAGAAATTATACTACCACCGAAAAGGAGTTCCTTGCGGTAGTATTTGCACTAGAGAAGTTTTTCTCTTAAATCCTTGGAGCCAAAACCATCATTTTCACCGATCATATGGCCTTGAGGCACCTTGCCTCAAAGAAAGAATCTAAGCCCCGTTTGATGCGGTGGGTATTGCTCTTGAGTGAATTTCATATTGAAATTAAAGATAGGAAAGGCTCCACCAATACGGTACTGGATCACCCTAGTCGGATCGTCTTAGAAGACTCCTCATTGGTACCACATGATCCAATAAAGGAGACCTTCCCGGATGAAGCCCTTCTTGCTTTGATGTCTACCGAACCTTGGTATGCACACATAGTGAATTACTTGGTCTTGGACAAGTTTCCCTCGGGTTTTGCTCGAAATCACAAAGACAAAGTCAAGAGTAATTCCAAGTACTATGTGTGGGATGATCCCTATTTGTGGAAATTTTGTGCCGATCAAGTAGTCAGGAGGTGTATGCCGGATACCGAAATCATGTCCATTCTACGGTTTTGCCACGAATATGCTTGTGGGGGCCATTTTGGGACCAAGAAAACGGCTAAGAAAGTTTTAGAGAGTGGATTCGTTTGGCCAACGCATTTTAGAGATGCACACTCCTTGGTGAAAGCTTGTGATAGATGCCAACAAATGGGCAACATTTCAAGGAAAGGGGAAATGCCTCAAAACCCCATGCTCTTTTGTGAAATATTTTATGTGTGGGGTATTGACTTTATGGGGCCATTTCCCGTGTCTAATGGGTATACTTACAATCTCTTAGCGGTGGATTACGTCTCTAAGTGAGTGGAGGCTAAGGCCACCAAGACTGACGATGCAAAGGTTGTTAGTGAATTCATCAAGTCTAACATCCCTTCCCGCTTCGGATTTCCTAAGGCTTTGATTAGTGACCGAGACACGCATTTTTGCAATAAGATTATTACTGCTTTGCTAAAGAAATACGGGGTTTTTCACTGAGTGTCCACGACTTATCAACCTCAAATCAACGGCCAAGCCGATGTTTCAAATAGGGAGATTAAAGCTATTTTTGAAAAAACCGTCAATCCCGATAGGAAAGATTGGAGCGATAGATTGGAAGATGCCTTGTGGGCATATAGGACGGCATACAAAACACCAATTGGTATGTCTCCTTACTGCTTGATCTTTGGTAAACCTTGTAACTTTCCCGTAGAAGTTGAACATAAGGCATATTGGGCAACTAAGTCCTTTAATTTGCATATGGATGAGGCGGGATTTCATAGAAAGCTCCAACTCCAAGAGCTTGAGGAAATCCGTAATGATACTTATGAGACTGCGGTAATTTACAAAGCAAGGACTCAAGCTTGGCATGATAATATGATTTCTCGGAATACTTTTGAAGTGGGGCAAGCGTTTTGCTTTTTCAAAGTCGGTTCCGCTTATTTTCGGGAAAATTGAGGTCAAGGTGGATGATACCTTATGAAGTGGTCAAAGTGTATGCTTATGGAGCAATTGACATCATTTCGCAAGACCGGAAGGGTGCTTAAGGTGAATAGGCAACGACTCAACCCCTATTATGAAGGAATTAAAGTGGGTGAAGTGGAAACACTACACCTCGATAATCCTATTTATGAGGATTAATTGGAACCCGTGATTTTTTCGAGCCATCGACGTTAAATAAACGGCAACCCTTTGTAAATATTTATTTCCCTTCCATATTTACATTTCGCATTTCATATTGCATTTTATTCCGTATTTGCGTATCTAAATTCATCGCATTTTAAATTAATTTTCATGCATTTTAATTACCGTTCATGTCATGTTAGAATAGGTTAATGCGTGATTTAGTGTGTAGGTTACCAACTCAAGGTGAATAAGTGAAGAATGGAAGAATGAGAGCTAAAAAAAATTGGCCAAGTATGGAAGAATTGGAGATGAGAAAAACGCACTTCGGCATCAAGGGTGCACCGTGCGCCTTTCTCACCACTAAAAGTGCACCATGCACCTTTTCTCTTAATGCCCGTCATATTTTTAGCACAACACAATAACATTCATAATTCTTTCCCAATTCTTCACATCTTCATCTTCCCCAAACTCAATCCCAATCCCCTAAGCCGTCTACTTCTTCAACTCTCCATCAAAATCAACAAATTCAAGCACCAAAACATCAAGGAAGCATCAACAAGGTTAATTCAACATCAATTTGGATGATTAAATTGCAGAAAATTGTCACTAAGTCACACGAAATTTCACCTAGGGTTTCGATTTCATTCATTTTTGTGAAGAATTTTGGTTTGCAATTGGGTTAAGGAATTTATTTGGGCATTATTTCAACAATATCATCATCAAACAACAACCACAAGGATGAAAGGGAGGTATAACACCTTATTCTTATTCTTGTCCATTCTAGACTCGAAAATTTCGAAATTTATTAAGTAAATTTCGGAATTTGTTATCAAATTATTGTTGTTATTTGTTCTTAACCATTTTAAACCTTGTGGGGTGAATTCATCATAACAAATAACTAGTAAACACTATACTCAACTAGTGCCTATTAGGTGTTTGTTGAAATTCTCCAACCAAATTCTGTTGAGTAATGAGATATAGATTTCCAACAAGCGGTATCAAGAGCACAAGGTTGTTTGCATGCAAATCGGTTATAGTTTTTCCGAGTTATACGATTAACATATAAAACTTGTAAATTTGTGTTATTATGATATATCACGAAAATAATTTTTGCATGTTAAAGTTTCTGATCCTAAAATGTATTTAGGATATTTTGGTTAATTTATAGATTTTTATTGTTCATTTTATTTAATATTGGCATTAAAATGTGATTTTTATGATAAAAATGTCAATTTTGGACGAAAATTAGCTAAACTTCGAATTTTCCAGTGATTTTTGGATATGTTTTCACATATATTATTTTTAGATGATCTGGAAATTTTCAAAATTTTTGGTGTTCTTATGCTCGAAATATGGATTTTTCATGATAAAAATCGAATTTAAATGAAAAATAGGTTAATATAAGAAATATTTCGAATCTGGTCATATAAATTTAGTATGTTGTCACATGCAAGTTTAAAAGATGTGTGTAAAATAATAGGCTATAATGAAGTCTTCATGCATGATTTATGGATTTTTGATGAAAAATAGCATAAATAGTGACTTAATTAGTGAAAAATTGCTAAAACATACTTCATGACTAAGGAAAAACGTCACATGTTGCATTTTATTATCTTTTTCAGATCTAAAATTGAAAAGTTGATGAATATAATTTTTTCTCATATTTTTATGATTATAAATGTTAAATCCGATAAACCGCAACATTGTTTTTCCCGATAATTTTCGAAATTTTTAACCTAAGTTTTTGAACATTATGAGTGTCATGGTATTTTTCCAGAATATTCATAAGTTTAAATTTCAAATTTTGAATTTATTTGAGATTTTTGTGATTTATTTGAAGTTTATGGCATTTTATTGTAATTTTGAGTCCATTAATGAACAATTTTAAGAAATATAAGTTAATTATAGTCAAATAGTTAGTGGAGACTAATTTTGAGTCCTAAGAGGTTAGGGTAATTAACTTGTGCATAAATATGAATTTATGTAATTTATTGTGATTTTAAAAGGTTGAATCACGCAAATCCGTAAAAACCGATTAATATACGATATTGGCTCCTTAAAGGCGATTTAGCATAAAATTGGGCATGTTCATACATATTATAATGCTGCATTTTATTTATGATTGTCATAATTTTATTTTATGTAATTTTGAATTATGTAGTTTTACTTAGTATGGCCTTAGTTTTTAATTGGTATTACCCGAAATGTATGGGAATATCGATTCGGTTGTAATTTATTGTGATCTCGTATCACCGTTTTGTAATTTAATAGATTTATTTTATTTTAATTACAAATGTATAATAGGAAATTATGTAATTTGTTATGTAATTTTATTATTTCGGAGTTCCTTGAAGACGGTGTCACTCAAGGAAGACGATACATAAAGACGGTGTTACCTCGAGATGCGTGCCTCAACCGAAGTTCAAGGGACCAATGGAGTTGGTTTCCGAATATGTAATAGTTAAATAGTTTTTCTATTTTAGGAAGGCCATACTAGGATTTATTTTTTTATGCTTTGCATTTTATTTATATGTCGCATGCATCGCTAAATCGCCATAACTAAAACATACATCATCTTTTAATCTAGTTTATCGACCGTGTCAATTAGAATTATCGTAGTTCACCGCTTTAGTTCACTTAAAACGTGATAGATAATAAATTGACATGACCTCTCGCTAAAATAATCAATTGGGACTTAGCCTTACCAAAAATTAGAAACCATGAAGTACAAGTTTCGCAAGGGAGTTGAGCCGGCTTTACCGTAAGACAAACCTTGTTACGTTGGTGAAGTGGGTGATAAATGTCTATCCACCGAATTCATGTTGATGAGGGTTTCATCGGCCATACCGTGCCCAAGTTGATGTGGATTTGGATCATGGACACATTTATTCGAAATTTGGATTGAGCTCAACGGAAGTATTCGTGACCGTAGTCGCATGTGTTCCGGGCTAAAGATAAATGTTAATGTAATTTTATCGACCAAGAGTTCTAGAAGTAGAATCGATGAAAGCGTTAATCCATCGAGTTATATTGATAAGGGTTTCATCGGCCCTACCGTGCCCAAGTTAATATGAATTTGGATCTTGGAATCATTTATCATAGTTGGCTAGAGGTCACTATATAAATGTTTTACTTGTTATTTACAAGTATTAATAAAACGATAAATGTTAAGTTTTCCACTATTCCGTTATTATATTGTTCTATTTCTTTACCACAATTCATATACGATATCATTTCGGTTTTTGATTCAAATCTCCATTAAAACATCGTAACTAAAGACAAATATGAATTTGCTTCTAAAACCTCATATGAACCATTGCTAAGGATCTCTTGTAAAGAGTATAGATTAAAGTTATTCATTATCAAACAGGTTTTTGATTCTTGACTAACACATCTACTTACAATGGATTGTTTTTCATATACTTAATTAAATTAAGTACCTTGAAACGTTAAATTGTTTTGGTAATTAGATTTGTCAGAATTCGTAATTGACCAAAATAACGCAACCACTTCAATGAAATTTTTAAGACTAAAACGATTGAATTGAAGAGTAATCTTCATAAGATTCAACTTTGATTCTCTAAGTAAAGACTCTTTGAAATAAGTGAGAGCATTCTCTTAAACCGTTAAGAAAAGAATGAGGTTCAAGAAGTAAAGATTATAATGGAATTGATACAAGGTAATGTTAAAAGTAAAGTTGTTGAGATTAGCGATACTAAACCTATCAATCCCGACCGATAAAGTTTCCACTGTCTTAAATGTTGGACACTAGAAAGAAAACTACCCCAAATTATTGAAGAATCAACAAGTTAGTTGTGGGACATCTAATGGGACCTTCTTCTTTAAATGTTTATTTGATTAAACATAAATTTTGCTAGTACTAATTAAATCAATATTAGAAACCCGTGGAGGTTTTCATCATTGTATTCGACACATAAGATGATTAGAATATGACGACTAGCAACGATAATGTCGAGAGATAGAGTAATTGTGTACTCAATCTAGTTTTTGGATTTAAAGTTGTACTTAATTGTGACTATTAAGTGCACAAACTCTAAATAAGAATATAAACTTGTTAAGATACAAAAGAGGTTTCACTTTTGTGACCCTATACACCACGATTTGATGTATGGCTAGCCCATTATCAAGGTGAATATATTCTAAACCAAACTAGAATGATATATCATGTAGATGATGTAAGACTCAAATTGGTAACCCAAGACTAAACCTTAAATTCTGGAATGATGAACGCAAAGAGTTATCGAGTACTCTTGAAGCCATTAGATTGTTAATGGTTTATGCGTATCTTGTATTCAAAACAAGATATCTCGTGCCTTTTGGTTGAAAAGGAGATCGAGGTTGTAAATCATTGATCCATAAGAGGTTGATCATTTTCTTTTACCAACGATTTAAGTTGATGCTAATGTGTTCACTTAATAAGGTAAATAGAGAAATCTTTGAAGAAGTTCAAAAATTCAAAGAATCACGATTTAGTCGTAATGGGATTATCAAAGTGAAGACTTTGATATAAACCAAAGGAAATGTGATATAGTATCACAAATTAATCTCTCTTAGCATGCATTATGGGATAATGTGTGATTGGATAAGAATTCAAACGCTATTCGATATGGTTTGGACTTCAATCAAGTTACTTTGAGTTACTTGATCACTTTTGGGGATTTTATCGTTTTGTATAAATTATTTTTCCACTAAATCTAAAACGGATCATATGAGATATGATATGGTAGGGTACCGTGCTTGTAAGTTTTCACAAAGAAACAAATGCTCATTTTTCCCTTTCAATTATCACGAGTATGACGGGTTTGCAGCTCATGAAGCTGTCTTTCTAAAATACAAGTTTATTTCTAGAAGACAGAGTGGGAGAAATTATTCAAGAGCCACAAAGAATGCCACAGAGAATGTTATGTCGCAAGAAACTGGTCTTTCTTGACTACATGAGACGTTTTGTATAAGATGTTGTTTCTTTAAAACCTAGGAGGTTAAATTCGTCACTTGTTGAAAATGATGAATTCATGCTACTTTTATGAAAGTAAAGAGCTTATAACTTACAAAAAGAAATCGTTTGATTCAAGTTGATTACTTCTAGAAAGTAATGAACATATGACTTACATGAGAGTGTTTAAGTCACAACTCACTACAAGGCTTAGAACCATGAAAATCCGAAATTAAAAGGCTTGATTAGTGTCAAAGGGTTTTTGCACTAATAAAGAGAGATTTCAAAGCAAGATTGGTGACAAAGAGTTTTGCACTGGTTGAAATGCTTAAGTCTATTTCGATCTTCTTAGGGATTGTGTTTCATTATTATGAAATACATAGTGAGTGAATCTAAAACCCACTTCTTCAATTAGAAGGGATGTATTCAATACGTGTCTTGAGTTTTATAGATTCTTGCAATCCTAAGATAATGTGAAACTTAAGAGAGAATCTTATGTAGGACATCAATGAGTTGGAATCAACATTTTGATCATGTGATAAAACTTTTCTCAATAAGTCGAGAAGTTGTGTTTATACATGGAGTTTAGTGGGAGTTACGGAAATTTTAATTAGTCTTATATGTGGATGACATATTGATCATTAAGAATGATTTAAGACTTTTGGAGTATTATAATACATCTTGAATATCCGGATTTATGAAGATAAATCCACATGATATTAGCGTCAATAAGAAGTCTTATGTTGATAAGATTCATGGCTAGTTCAATTAAATTGAACATATTTGATTGATTCCATTTGCTTCCGCTGCCGGAACAATTAAATAAGTAATGATGTATAACACTTCATATGCTTCGAGTATGATGAATTGTTTTAAAATCGAATTTAAGTAATCTTTACCAAGTAAGCCATAAAGATTACCCTTAAGTGCTTGCAGAAGCATTAAGGAAGTAAAGCAAAGTGTTTTTGATGCAATTTTGTGTAAGGGTGTTACACAAGTAACAATTGACAATTGAGATTGCGCATGGTTTATGACAAAACCATAATCAAAACACATTAGGATGGTTAAGATACCATTGTGGCTATGTTAATTAAGAAGTAGATTTTCTAGAATCGTTCTAGGCAATAAAGAACAATGAGAGATATTTATAACGGAAATTGAGTACACTTGCAATCATGAGATGTGCAAGAATGATGAGTCCCGCATACCGTGAAAACAGTGGGAGCTATTCTAAGGCTAGAGGGCCTATGTCTTGATTGGATCTCGACACGTACTCGAAAAGTTTTGTAATGCAAATGTATACATTACAAAGGAAAACGAGTATGTAGTAAGGTTGAGTAAGGTACAAGAAGTTGATAAAACCTATTAACCAAAGCCTTCTCATAGGCTTAACATGATGAGTCATGTCATTTCAATTAAATTGAGATGAACAACTACATTCAAGATCAAACTGGATTATAGAATATGAAGTAGTAATCAGGCATTGACTATTCATATGTGATAATCGCATTTGTCGTTCGAGTTTTTACTTTTAAAAAAACTCTTTTCTTATACTTTGTTACATCCAAACGGGTTGTAGAGACAACATTGAACCCCGTTAAATTGAACACAGATTAGCATTGTATTCGTCCATAGTCACTTGTATGAGGTGACGTCTCGAAGTGACTAGAGTGTGATGCGATTGATGGCAAGTTCAAGTGCCATAGAGTCATGTGAGATGACTAGTCGATCACATAGGCAGATCGTTAGGAACACTTTGTCGGGCAGTGACCGCTTATAGAGTTCTCGCAAATTTATATAGCCTGGTCGTGGCGAGAGCTACTATAGTATTCTAATGAGTCGATTCTTTTGACTAAAGACTGTTCGCCTAAGGTGGCACAGTTTCAGATTAACTTTGATTTGTGTTACTACGACCTTCGTAAATGGGGTCAAATGGGCATATTTTGGGTTATGATGGCTGTGGCTAGTCGAAGGGAGTAAGTGCGATAGGAATTGTCTGCCCCTTTGTCAGGGTTAAAACAATATCTCAGGGCCACTCGAGGAGTAATGAACTGGAAATGCGTGGCCAGACTCGAAAGGTATCTATGATAGATAAATCCGGTCAATCAATTATTCTCCAGATCGAGGAAACCACTCTCGATATGATCACTTGCAAGTACGACCCGAAAGACACCTTGCATTGAGTGGGAGATAGTAATAGGATAAGAGAATTGGTGACGCACACTTGTCGAGGACAAGTGGGATATTGTTGGAGTAAGTGTCCTCCGACAATAATGCGATCACAATTGTTGATCATATTGATCACATATTTAAATCTCATACCAAGAATACGAAAGGGATGATACATTACATATATAGTCAACTGGTCCACATATATCGGTAATGATTGGTCACTAGAGTTTGACATTACGTCGTGCGACGGTGGTGATCAGTTGATCCCTTGAGGTCACAACTAAAGGACGATTCCCTTAATTGAAAAGGTTAATTAATTGTATGCCGATACAGATTAATTAATTCCTTAAAATTGAACAAATTATTATCATAAGAGAGAAAATGACATCTTATTATAATGTGATTAAATGAGATTTTATTTAGTAATTTAAGAAGTTATATTACTAAAAGTAATCGGTGTTTGCGAAACACGCGAGATGAGAATGATAAGTTAGTTATAATTACAAGATGTTGTGAATTATACTAACTAGTAATTAAATGACCATTTTATGAGAAAGTAATTTTATATTACTAGTCAATTTGTTAAATATGATTTATTTAATTTGTAAATGATATTTAATTTGTTAAATATGCATTTTAAATTAAAACATGACATAAAACATGTCACATGTCACATGACATACAATTGTACAATTGACAAAAATAAAATGGAATCCATATTACACTATAGAAACCGAAATATTGGAGGTAGTATGGGTGAGTGGGTGTTTTGTTTAATGGATAAATAAAACACTATGATTACCTACAATGTAGGGTAGTCTTACCCTACTTTACTTAATAAGAACAAAAGTAAAAAGGAAAGACCATGCATTGGTCTTACACACTCCTCAAACCGGTTTTGTGAGCATGCATAGAGAATTTTATTCTCTTAATATTATCATCATTCATTTGCTAATATCACATGCAAAAGGTTCATGTATTTTCTCTCTTCTCTCTCTTTAATCTTCATCAAAAAGATGAGATTTTAATTCAAATTGTTCATGAAAGATTACTAAAATTATTAATGTAATATATGAGTATTAGTAATCGATTTTAAGGTAAACTACATTACAAATATCTAGTACATGTTAGTTTGTGGGATTAAGGGATAGTCTTGGGTGCTACTAATTGGAGGGCTTCTATTTTGAAGTCATGAATGTTCATCCAATATTGGAAAGCTCAAGAACTAACAAGAAGGAGATCTTGTTGGTGCCCATTTGACCAAAATTTTAATGGTGAGAAATTGATTTTCTTATCTCCTCCTATTTAGTTTGCATGCATAAGATCTAGAATTTATTTTATGACTAAATAAATTTGAAACATATAAGAATATGTTAAGTAATGAGATATAGATTTCCAACAAATTCTTTCTGAAAAAATTTGAGTCGGTATGGTAAAAACAAAAGCATCCGAGGCTTCTTCGTCAAGGGGTGTGAAGAGAGCCGTGACTTCACAACAACCTCAAGAGTACTTAAGTCGGGAGGGGTTGTCGGGAAAGGCTCTTACAAACTTTAAAAAAAACCTGACTCTAAGGCCTCCGTTGTGGTCACTATATTCCTTTATACGGACCCCCTCCGGGACTTGGGTATGTTACCTATGACAAGGCTTTTATTGGAAAAGCTTGGGTTGGAGACTTGTATTGATGAGGACATAGTCACTAGGAGGAGTACAACACTTGAGTTCTTTGCCTCCTTAGAGAAAGTCAAGTTAGGAAGGGCGCAAGTTCCGGGCATCAAATTCCGGGCTTGTAAAACACTTCACACTATGACTTATGACCAAATAAGGAAAGCTCTTCACATCACCAAACTCCCCGAACCCATACCCATTGACAAATCCGGGGTGAGTGCCTTTTGGCTCGCTATCACAGGGGGATGCTCGGGATAAGAATAGTAAGAATACCAACATTTCCCCTCCCGTCCTTCGAAACACGAGTCGCTACATAAACACAAATTACCTTGTGCAAACCGAACCCACAAAGATGTCCATATTAAATTTGCAATGTTTGTGGGCAATGACTCCGGAGGGGAGTGGGGTCCCGGATTGGGCCGCTTTATTTGTTGAGGGATGCTTGGACCTTCAAAAGAATCCCACGGAAACCATTTATATTGGTGGGATGATTGAGAAGTTGGTTTGTGAGTTGGAGGTCCCCCTTGAAGAGGGCACTTCGGCACTTGTGGGATATAAATTGATGGATGCCAAATGCTATAAGAAAATGGATATGATTGAAATTTTGGAGAAACATCCCCTCCAAGTCATATGGAGAATGGGTGGAGGCTTCAAGGATAAGCGATACATGTAGCTTCCCCTCCTCTGTGACTCTCCTTTAGGGTGGGGAATAGCCTCCGATTTCTACATGCCCCCGGATGATGATTTTGCTTCTTTATGGATTGACCGAGCATATCTTGACCCGGAAGCGGGAGTGAGAGAGGGTGAAGGTGGGGTGGAAATCTCACAGTTTGGTGGAGCTTTACCTTATGGTGGAATGCCATTTGCTGGAGCTCCCTTTGATCAACCAATGCCAAATATCCAACAAGAACAAGAACAACAACCACCTCCTCCATTCTCTTCCCAACCACCGGAGATGCCTTTTGATTTTCACCAATGGCGGATGGGAGTTGATTCTCAATTGACTACCATTCATCAAAATGTAACCCAATTGAGGGAAGAGACCAATGCAAGCTAGGCCATTCATGAGAAACGCTACAAATACTATCAAGAGGATATGGAAGAGCATCGCTTTGTCCAACATGCTAACTACGATATGTTGGTGGCTCTCAACAATCTTCATATTCAAAACTTCCCTCAAACATATCAAGGCTATGATCAAGCTCATGTGGATGATAGTAATGCCACCATGGCACGGTTCTCAACCTGAAGACAAGGAAGAAGAGGAAGAGGGAACCTGGGTAGTGGGAGTGCCTCAAGTTCACATTCTTGAAAGCACAATTGGGTGTTCACCTTCACTTTGAGGAGAAAGTGAAAAACAAAGTGTGGGGTGGGCACGAGTTGGAAAATTGTAATATATTGAAATATATTTCATATTCATGCATTGTACTTCATTTCAAAAAAAAAAAGAAAAAAAAAATTGAAAAAAGAAAGAAAAAGGAAATAAAAGAAAAAGAACCCGGCTAGGATGAAATCCGAAAGGGCATCCTAGGCAAAAATGGGAAGTGGTCGAGGTCGGAGTGAAAACCCGAAAGGGCGCTCCGGTCAAAATGAAAAAATGAGTGCGAGCCATGAGAGATAGAGTGAGGAGAAAGCTAAACCGAAAACCCGAAAGGGCGGTTTAGGCCAAATGAGAGAGCTAGGAAAAGAAAAATAATGAAATATTGATTTCTTGTCACAGATTTTACTACTTACTACACGGTGTTGGAGATATAAGTGGAGGTGACAAAGAAGGTCGGAAGGATAGGATAGAAGTGTGCCAAGACTAGGAGGGGGATTTAGAAGCTTACTTGTAATTAGTGCTTGGTATACTTGGTGAAAGAAGTTGGATTGCCTTGGCTTGTTTTATGCATTGATGGTTTTGTTGAGTTTTGGTTATTTGTTGTTGAGTTGTGAATTGTTGGAGTTGTGTGAAATGTGAAGGAATTTGAGGTTTGCCTACTTATTGAGCTAGGAGATGCTATGATGATTATGGTGACCTTGTTTTGAACCAAGTGGAGTGATAAAGGGGAGTAATAAGGAGAATGGTGATGAGTTGTGAAGGAAATGTGAAGGTTGTATTGGTGGACTTAGGAACATCTTTAGAAGAGGGAAGGTATAAGGAGGGCGCGTGATTGAAGAGCGACTCTTTATGGAGGAATTGGGTCACTTATCTTATTGTGGAACATGTTGAGACGGAATAGTGACCATGAGATAAAATGATGAGGGTGATAAAAGAAGGTAGGGGTGTGAGGGAAGAGAGCATTGCCTTGTGAGCTGCCCTATGCTTTTCTTGTGAGTCTTTACATTGGTTGATTGGGTTGTTGATTATTTTCTCGGGACGAGCAAAGGCTCAAGTGTGGGGTGTTTGATAAGCTCACATATTTACCATCTATTTAACTTATTCTGTGCATAATAAAGCAATATTAGAGAGCGGTTTTGCTTGACTTATGTCTTTATTAACCAATTCCGAGCGTTGAGTTGTTAAGGAGGATTCGGTCATGTTTTAGCGGAAGCTCGGGTGGTTCTAAGTACCAAGGGAAGCTGGGAAGCAAGCTACAAGAGATCCATGAAGGAACCGTCCAGGAGAAGAAGCAAAGGAAAATATTCAAAGCGGGGTTCAGCACGAAGGGCGCACCGTGTGCCTTTTCCAAAGCTATAGGGCGCACCGTGCGCCTTTTCTGGGGAATATGCGTTTTGATTACGGGCTTCCATCCAACTTAACCATATCATTTCCTCTTTAACCTAGGACTATATATAGATGAATACCATTCCATTCTCTGAATCCAATCCTAAAGGTGTAATCTTTTGGTTGTAAGACACTCTAATCTTTCCCTAATTTTTATTATTATTGTTAATCCCTTGTGTTTATTGTTTGAATTTTGGAAACCTTGTTTGATTTGAGTAATTAAGTGTGATTTCCTTGTTGCTTAATTAAATAAAGTTCCTTAATTTATTGGTTTTAGAATTGTTAAGTGCGATTTCCATGCAATTTTATCTTAGCATCACTTTGTGTTTGAATTATTGAGTGTGATTTCCTCCTATCTTGATCTACAAGAAAGGGATTAACTTGTGATTATGCATTAATTGTGTTCATTATGTCTAATTACCCATATTGAATCTCTCATGCTTTATATTCTTGTTAATTAAACCAATGTATGTGATTTCTACTTGGAGGTTAATGAGTTGGGTTGATGATTAAGTGCGATTTCCTTGTCATAAACATTATTAAGGAGGTTTAGGGGATTTGTCTTCACAATAGGGTAATAATAACTAATTGGGGATTGATTTTGTCAAGGATCAACCATTAGTGGTTCATTAAAAGGATAAGGTTAAGTTTTCCCCTCATATTTGATAATCATCTTCAATTGCTTACTTGCTTGTTACTCTTATTTGAATTCCAATTTGTTTCTTGAGAATCAAACCAAACCAACTCCCCCCTTTTTGTTCACATGTTTGTTGTTAATTTATCACAATTGTTCTAATTGTTCTTTTAATTACATATTTGCAAACCCCTCTTCTCTTGGGTACGAACCCTTCTTACTACTTTACTAGTTTTATAATTAGTGTTATTTAGTATTAAGTGTGGCTTATAAATTGTTAATTTGACCGTCTTTTATAGCGACGTTTAAGGCGTGTCTTGCACGCACACCTGAAAATGGGAAAATATAAAAAAGAAAAGTGAAAAACAAAAGGGGAGTGAAACATAATACAAAAGAAGGTAAATGTAACACCCGCGAATTTCTCATTTTGACATTTAAAATTTATTTAACCATTTAATTACTTTATTTTATATTTTTGAATTATTTAATTTAATTAGATTTATTTTTAAACAAGATTTTTTTATAAAAGTAATATTTAAAGCTTAATTTATATAAAAATACGTGTTTTAGTTGGATAGTAATATTAATGACACTAATAATAATATTAATGATAGTAAACTTCCGTCTTAAATTATAGTAGGTTTAACACGAAATTCCGTCTAGCTTTAGACCGTCACATATTCACTTGTGAGGCTAACCTTTTCCCGACCAATCCCATATCAACAACACATATCTACCTACCTTTTTTTTAACCACTCACTAAATTAATATTTGTTTCACACTCTCTTTATCTGACCAATCCCCAAACCCGTTTCCCTTTTATTTCCTTCTTCTTTCTCGCATACCTGTACCTGCAACAAAAAAAAAGCCAAAAGCGAATTCAAGCAGAGTTGTAAACACGCCATTTTTGTCGACTTAAAACCCAGATTTCCTCTTCATTTCCTCACCATTCCTCTTAATTATTGTACCATTCTTCTCCTTATCTCTTCCTTCATCTTTTAAGGTAAGAAAGACATGGTCTTGTGGAGTTTTCATCTCGACCCGTCTCATGAATGTTGCGTTTTAAGCTAATCTCGGCTGTTATTACGGTTTCTAGGTGAAGACTTTGAGGACCCAGAAGGAAAGTCGTTCATAATAGACCATTCTCTTGAAGATTGAAGAAAGTTAAGGTAACGGTGATAGGTTACTCGACAATGAGTCGATATTCCATCCCCTTCAACTCGGTTTTATACTCCTTCGTCTTAAAGTTTTAATCTTTAGGTGTTTTCTCGTGTATGGAATTAATTGTGTTAAGCTTGTGGTCATTTTAGTTGGTGATTAGTCGTTTCCATGGCTTTTTGTCACGGTTTTGTCACCTCCGAAATCCGAATGTTGCTTGTTGTTTCTTCGAGGACTGTGTACTCCTCTTGCCGATTTTCTGGGCTTATCTATGGCAAGAAATTAACAGTGTTCATCCTTGTTATAGTCGTACTCGTTTCGTCTCGAATTTGTCCTTGCATTCCGTCTGAAATCGTGTATTTGGCTGACTGCTCGCCCCTGTTTCTATCCTCCGTTTTACTGCTTGTCGTTCTCTATTTTGGGACAGATTAAGTGGTCCTCTAGGTCTGTGTTCTTGCTTGTATGTTCATGCTAAGGTCGGCACCCATAAACTCGATTTTGCCGCTTGAAAACTCGGGTTTTAGAATGTTGAACCCTGTTTTGTTGTCGTTCCATCTCGGCTTTGCTCTTCTGTTTTGGGTGCTATTTTGAGTCACAGCGGCGGCTGGCCAGTGACTGGTTGGACAGTCTGGCCACGACACGGCTGAGCTCAAGCTGACCCGGGGCAGTGTGGCTAGGATCCGAATGTGTGTTGGGTTGGTCACGGGTGGAATAGGGTAGTACACCCAAGCTTCCTTCTTCCTTTTCTTTGTTGTTTCTCTTAGGTTGTTTCTTTTAATGGGTTTATTTGCATGATGTGCTTGGGCTAACCTTGATAACTGAGTGTGGACTCATAGCCCTTGTTTCCTTCTTCTTTTAAGTAGGATTATGTTGTGTCTTGAATTGGGTTAGTTCACATACTTTAACTATCGGGCCGATTTATTAGAATGGCATGGACTTCTAAATGACCTGTATTTGAGCATTCATATTTTATCCCGTATTTCATATAACGTAAATCATTAATATCGCTCCTTCACATATTCTTTTGTTGGATTTCTTATAATTCAAGTATGGGCTTGTTGGGTTTAATATGCTTTGTATGATGGACTAATTGTGTTTCACATGTTGGACCTAAATAGACTAATTTATTGGGCTTCTTATAGCTTATTTGTCGGGCTCATAAATGAGTCGCTTGATTTGGTCACATTTTATAACGTAAATTATTCATTATAGCATATTATATTTTATTTAACCGGCATGTTAAATTGTAAAGTGGAACATTTGGTAATATGACAAGTATGGGATATTTATGGTTATATAATTATTTGTGAAGGGTCATATCCTTGATAATGCCTATATTGTTCTGTTGTGAGAGTCTCGGTCCTATCGGATGCCAGGGGTGAGCTATAAGACCTCTAGCTGCGATATGACCGTTGGGATTGATGTTCCCATCCGTACTCATGGTGAGATGCAAGCCATGAGTATGAATGTGACATTAATGGTCCCGTGTCATATGATGTTTGCTTGACCATTCTTACTTTTATTGTGACTCAAGTGTGACGTTTTACATTGTGTGACTACTTGACATTCCTTGTTTACCCCTTTCGGACCTTTGGTTACGAGTGTGTGCCATGTTTCCGGATTGGGTTATCTTTCCTCTTTCGGACCTTTGGTTACGGGTGTGTGCCATGTTTCCGAATTAGGATATCCTTCCGCCTTTCTTCAGACCTTTGGTTACGGGTGTGTGCCATGTTTCCGATTAGAGGTTACTCGACCTTTGGTTACGAGTGTGTGCCATGTTTTGAGTCTTGGATACGATTGGTATATCGTTTGTCGAATCGGGTGACGTCCATCCCGAGAGTCTGGATCCAGGTTTAGACTAGGACCGTATTATGATCGTCGTCCTACCAAGAGGTTGGAGTCTAGATGGTTTGTCTTGTGAGTTCATACTAGGTATATGTCTTACACTTGTTGAGTCGGTCAATATGTGTTGGTTGACTTGGTTGTTCTACACCCTCGATTGCATATTCATTCTAACCTACCATGCCTAATCCATTAAGAAAGTAATATACCTATCTCATCTTGATTATTCATTATATCTTCTTGTTCTTTATTGTTCATATATGATGCATGATTAATATGTTTAATTAAGTGTTTGTTACTTGCATTTCGACATATTGTGGCTGGGAGAACCTTGAGTTACTCCCCACTGACTGTGGCGTTCATGTTTACATGAATGACAAGTTGTGAAGATGCTTATATGGGGTTTGACGTGTGAGCTAGCGAGTACCCCGAACTTTTAGATTTCTTATTCACCGCTTAGACTCACCTATTTCTTTATGTCATTCGAGGGATATATTTTCCCCACTTTTGACCATTTTATTTGTATGGACCCTTGTTTTTATTTCCGCTTTTCCTTCTGTCGAATGTTAGTGACTCTCGCATGCTAAACTCTATCTACTAAATAAAAGTTTTAAAAAAACTTCACGTTTTTCGCATATATTTTAGTAGTTTACCTTCCGCTTTATCGCGGGGTGTCACAGTTGGTATCAGAGCCTTTGTAGCTCCCGACGCACACACGTGTACCCCAAACTTAGTTTGAACTTGACCTTGAATAATGAATGAGAGATGGGTAGAACTAAGGACCTAAGTTGGTAGCCTTTTTGTGTATGCTTTGTGATAGGTTCTAACTTGTTCACTCTTGTGCAAAGAAGATGGTACGACCAACCAATGTGGAAAATGCTATCATGCAAGCCCTCACCCAAGTGCTTGCTAATCAACAAAATGCTCAACCCGCTCCCCCTACACATGAAGCCAACCGTCAAGGAAGTTATGCTTGGATTGCAAGTCAACTAGCAAGGAACAAGGCTAGGACCTATGGTGGTGAAGTGGATCCCGTTGCTCTCTCGGAGTGGTTTCGTGATATGGAGAAGAGCTTCTCTCTCTTTGATGCCTGAGAGGAGGACAAGGTGAGGTTAGCCTCTCACTTTCTTGTGAAGGAAGCCGATAGGTGGTGGACTTTGACCGGTCCTACCGCCACTCAAGACCCCAACTTTGATTGGAGCCGCATCAAGTCACTTGTGGAGACCCGCTTCTACCCTAAGGAGCTCAAGCAACAAAGGTTGAAGGAGTTCATGGACTTGAAGCAAGGGAAGCTATCAATTCAAGCCTACACCGACAAGTTTAATGAACTTGCTCATTATGCCTCCAAGTTCGTGAAAGATGAAGAGGATCGTGTCTACTTCTATAAGAACAAGTTGAATCCTAAGGTGGAAAGCGTGGTGAGAAGAAGCTCAACTACCTTTGTGGAAGTTTATGATGATGCTATTTGGGCCGAAAGATCTTTGAAGGCCATTGAAGAAGAATCCAAGCCCCACTCCTCTTCTCATTCTTACCGTCCTAACTTTCATGGCAAGAGACCATTTGTACCTTCTACTTCCAACTATGCCGACAAGAGGAGGTTTGTGCCAAGGATACAAGGCCATGGAGGACAAGAACCAAGAGCTCAAGAACCAAGAGGACAAGCTCACATCTCAACTAATATGCTTAAGAAAGACCGTAAGTGATACCATTGTAGGCAAGCTCTACACCCCGGAATTGGATGTTATGGCAAGCCCTTGACTTGCTTTCATTGTGCGAAGCCTAGACATCGTGCCGTGGATTGCCCCGAGAAGAAGGATGCTCCTACTCCAAATGCTAGGCCAAGAGGAACCATCTTTGTCATGAGTCGAGCCGAAGCCGCCGCTCATCCCGATATCATTACGGGTATGTTCTCAACTCTTGATCAACCTTGCCTTATTCCCTTTTGATACCGGTGCATCTTTATCCTTTATATCTTCCAAGTTTTCGGAAAAATTAGCTCTTGAAACCATTCCTAGCGAAGAAACTTCTATATCTTTACCATCCAGAGAAATGTTCTCTTGTTCCCTTTCTTTCTCCGACATTCCTATCTCTATTTCGGGAACCTTACTCCCCGCTAACCTACTTCGTTTTCCCCTTGAGGAATTCGATGTAATTTTGGGTATGGATTGGTTGTCAAAGTTTGATGTTATCTTTTCACAAACTTGACTCCCTTTTGAGTTTAAGCGAAACTTTTACTTTTATATTGGCTTTTGTAAAAGGAAAATTTGAATAGATTACCTTTTCTTTTGATTTTAACGTTGATCGGATGTTAGAACTCGTTATTAGAGACGTTTAATAACTTGTTCTACGCTTGTTGGCTAATGATTTTTATTTCAAATTTGTCCTTGACTTGGAAAGTTAGCGTTCTTGTGTGCACGACAAGAGCAATTTCGTTCCATGAATGAGGCTTGTACTTTTGAAAACTCTTCATTTATGTTTTTGAAAGTATTTTAATTTTCGATTTACGCAAATGATTTGCCTTTTGACCTTATCTTTGATTTGGAATGTGATGTTCTTGAATACGTAACGAGAACACTTTCGTTCCTTTGATGAGAACCTGGTTCTGTCGAAAATTTTATTTGAAACTTTTGAAAGAATTTTTATTTCTTACTATTTGTAACCTTTTAATGTTTTGGTTACCAATTTTAAAGGTTCAGTTTTATTTTTATTTTTATAACCTTTCATTTCTACTTTCAAGTTTCGAGGACGAAACTTTTTAAAAGATGGGGTGATTGTAACACCCGCGAATTTCTCATTTTGACATTTAAAATTTATTTAACCATTTAATTACTTTATTTTATATTTTTGAATTATTTAATTTAATTAGATTTATTTTTAAACAAGATTTTTTTTATAAAAGTAATATTTAAAGCTTAATTTATATAAAAATACGTGTTTTAGTCGGATAGTAATATTAATGACACTAATAATAATATTAATGATAGTAAACTTCCGTCTTAAATTATAGTAGGTTTAACACGAAATTCCGTCTAGCTTTAGACCGTCACATTTTCACATGTGAGGCTAACCTTTTCCCGACCAATCCCATATCAACAACTCATATCTACCTACCTTTCTTTTTACCACTCACTAAATTAATATTTGTTTCACACTCTCTTTATCTGACCAATCCCCAAACCCGTTTCCCTTTTATTTCCTTCTTCTTTCTCGCATACCTGTACCTGCAACAACAATAAAAAGCCAAAAGCGAATTCAAGCAGAGTTATAAACACGCCATTTTTGTCGACTTAAAACCCAGATTTCCTCTTCATTTCTTCACCATTCCTCTTAATTTTTGTACCATTCTTCTCCTTATCTCTTCCTTCATCTTTTAAGGTAAGAAAGACATGGTCTTGTGGAGTTTTCATCTCGACCCGTCTCATGAATGTTGCGTTTTAAGCTAATCTCGGCTATTATTACGGTTTCTAGGTGAAGACTTTGAGGACCCAGAAGGAAACTCGTTCGTAATAGACCATTCTCTTGAAGATTGAAGAAAGTTAAGGTAACGGTGATAGGTTACTCGACAATGAGTCGATATTCCATCCCCTTCAACTCGGTTTTAAACTCCTTCGTCTTAAAGTTTTAATCTTTAGGTGTTTTCTCATGTATGGAATTAATTGTGTTAAGCTTGTGGTCATTTTAGTTGGTGATTAGTCGTTTCCATGGCTTTTTGTCACGGTTTTGTCACCTCCGAAATCCGAATGTTGCTTGTTGTTTCTTCGAGGACTGTGTACTCCTCTTGCCAATTTTCTGGGCTTATTTATGGCAAGAAATAAACAGTGTTCATCCTTGATATAGTCGTACTCGTTCCGTATCGAATTTGTCCTTGCATTCCGTCTGAAATCAAGTATTTGGCTGACTGCTCGCCCCTGTTTCTACCCTCCGTTTTACTGCTTGTCGTTCTCTGTTTTGGGACAGATTAAGTGGTCCTCTAGGTCTGTGTTCTTGCTTGTATGTTCATGCTAAGGTCGGCACCCATAAACTCGATTTTGCCGCTTGAAAACTCGGGTTTTAGAATGTTGAACCCTGTTTTGTTGTCGTTCCATCTCGGCTTTGCTCTTCTGTTTTGGGGGCTATTTTGAGTCACAGCGGCGGCTGGCCAGTGACTGGTTGGACAGTCTGGCCACGACACGGCTGAGCTCAAGCTGACCCGGGGCAGTGTGGCTAGGATCCGAATGTGTGTTGGGTTGGTCACGGGTGGAATAGGGTAGTACACCCAAGCTTCCTTCTTCCTTTTCTTTGTTGTTTCTCTTAGGTTGTTTCTTTTAATGGGTTTATTTGCATGATGTGCTTGGGCCAACCTTGATAATTGAGTGTGGACTCATAGCCCTTGTTTCCTTCTTCTTTTAAGTAGGATTATGTTGTGTCTTGAATTGGGTTAGTTCACATACTTTAACTATCGGGCCGATTTATTAGAATGGCATGGACTTCTAAATGACCCGTATTTGAGCATTCATATTTTATCCCGTATTTCATATAACGTAAATCATTAATATTGCTCCTTCACATATTCTTTTGTTGGATTCCTTATAATTCAAGTATGGGCTTGTTGGGTTTAATATGCTTTGTATGATGGACTAATTGTGTTTCACATGCTGGACCTAAATAGACTAATTTATTGGGCTTCTTATAGCTTATTTGTCGGGCTCATAAACGAGTCACTTGATTTGGTCACATTTTATAACGTAAATCATTCATTATAGCTTATTATATTTTATTTAACCGGCATGTTAAATTATAAAGTGGAACATTTGGTAATATGACAAGTATGGGATATTTATGGTTATATAATTATTTGTGAAGGGTCATATCCTTGATAATGCCTATATTGTTCTGTTGTGAGAGTCTCGGTCCTATCGGATGCTAGGGGTGTGCTATAAGCCCTCTAGCTGCGATATGACCATTGGGATTGATGTTCCCATCCGTACTCATGGTGAGATGCAAGCCATGAGTATGAATGTGACATTAATGGTCCCGTGTCATATGATGTTTGCATGACCATTCTTACTTTTATTGTGACTCAAGTGTGACGTTTTACATTGTGTGACTACTTGACATTCCTTGTTTACCCCTTTCGGACCTTTGGTTACGAGTGTGTGCCATGTTTCCGGATTGGGTTATCTTTCCTCTTTCGGACCTTTGGTTACGGGTGTGTGCCATGTTTCCGAATTAGGATATCCTTCCGCCTTTCTTCGGACCTTTGGTTACGGGTGTGTGCCATGTTTCCGATTAGAGGTTACTCGACCTTTGGTTACGAGTGTGTGCCATGTTTCGAGTCTTGGATACGATTGGTATATCGTTTGTCGAATCGGGTGAAGTCCATCCCGAGAGTCTGGATCCAGGTTTAGACTAGGACCGTATTATGATCGTCGTCCTACCAAGAGGTTGGAGTCTAGATGGTTTTTCTTGTGAGTTCATACTAGGTATATGTCATACACTTGTTGAGTCGGTCAATATGTGTTGGTTGACTTGGTTGTTCTACACCCTCGATTGCATATTCATTCTAACCTACCATGCTTAATCCATTAAGAAAGTAATATACCTATCTCATCTTGATTATTCATTATATCTTCTTGTTCTTTATTGTTCATATATGATGCATGATTAATATGTTTAATTAAGTGTTTGTTACTTGCATTTCGACATATTGTGGCTGGGAGAACCTTGAGTTACTCCCCACTGACTGTGGCGTTCATGTTTACGTGAATGACAGGTTGTGAAGATGCTTATATAGGGTTTGACGTGTGAGCTAGCGAGTACCCCGGACTTTTAGATTTCTTATTCACCGCTTAGACTCACCTATTTCTTTATGTCATTCGAGGGATATATTTTCCCCACTTTTGACCGTTTTATTTGTATGGACCCTTATTTTTATTTCCGCTTTTCCTTCTGTCGAATGTTAGTGACTCCCGCATGCTAAACTCTATCTACTAAATAAAAGTTTTAAAAAAACTTCACATTTTTCGCATATATTTTAGTAATTTACCTTCCGCTTTATCGCGGGGTGTCACAGTAAACCTAAGGTCTTAAAATCGAAGTCCGGATTTCTTTTACAAAAACTTAGAATTTAAATCGAGAATAAATATTAAAATGATTTTGAAAATCGAAGTAGAACTTAAGGGTCCGGAATACCTGAAAAGTTAACTAAATATTAATATATAAGCAAGTTGTTGGTAAAAAGGTGTAATAAATCCAAAAAGAACAAATACATTTTTAAAAAATAAATAAAAACATTAAATATTTCAAATAACGTAAAATACTAAAAATGCACATGTATCATTTTCCTCCATAGTGCCCTCTCCGTCACCATTCCCTCCTTAAGCCCTAGAAATCTCATATCTTGCTCTATCACTCTCAGTCATATCTGTTTTGGTCTCCCTCTATCCCTAGCAACCTTTTTTGTTCCCCAGGTCTCCAGACTCTTAACTAGTGGATCCATAGGTTTCCTCTCACATGGCTAAACCATCTTAGTCAGTTTTCCATCATCTTATCCTTTATTGGCGCCACTTTCACCTTTTCCCTAATCATCTCATTCCTTAATCGATCTTTCCTTGTATGGCCGCACATCCACCTCAACATACGCATTTCCGCCACACTCATCTTTTGAATGTGACAATGTTTCACGGCCAAACACTCAGAGCCATAAAAGTGAGGCAAGTCTAATCGTCGCACGATAAAATTTTCCCCTTAATATTTGGGGCATATCTTTATCGCATAAAAACACTATAGGACTTTTCCATTTCAACCATCCCGCTTTAATTTTGTGAGCCACATCTCCGTCTAACTCCCCATCTTTTTTTAATAATATATCCTGGGTATCTAAAGAACTATGACCCCTAAACAACATTTCCATCGAAAATAATACTCCCCGCCTCTGTTGATCTCGACCACACCACGTTACTGAACTGATACCTCAAATGCTCGGTCTTACTCCTACTTAGCCTAAACCCAAGAGTCTCCAAAGTATGGCTCCACAATTTCAACTTTCTCTCAACCCCCTCTTTCGTCTCATCAATCAACACAATATCATCCACAAACATCATACACCAAGGGATGTTGTCCTGGATATCCCTTATCAACTCATCTATAATTATAGTAAAGAGAAAAGGAGGAAGTGCGGCACCTTGATGCACCCCAATGGTAATGGGAAATTCTTCCGTTCTCCCAACATTAGTGCGAACACTTGCACTAGCCCCCTCATACATGTCCTTTAAGAGGTCATTATATTTTCTCGACACATCATTTCTCGCCAAAGCCCACCAAAGTACTTCTCTCGGTACCCTATCATATGTCTTTTCCAAGTCAATAAAAACCATATGCTAGTCTTTCTTCTTGTCCCGATGGTATTCCATCAACTGTCTCATGATAAAAATCGCATCCATAGTCGATCTCCCAGGCATAAATCCAAATTGGTTATCTGAGATGTCTACACATTTCCCAAGCCTTTTGATGGTGATCGAGTCGTTGTTCACTCAACCAAACACATTTATATTCTCAACAAACAACTAGTAAGTGGTAAAGTCGAGGTCGATCCATGGGACGGTGTATTTTGGGTCCTAAGTCTATCTATTCTAAGTTGTGCAAGTGTCACGATTATATGTATTTTATATTGTGTTCTAAACTACGACAAGGAAATGTAAACAAATGAAGAGCAAGGTAGGTAAATAGAACTGGAGATGTAAACAATTGATTAAAGACACTAGGGTGTCATGAGATTCTAGGGGAATCTTGGTAAGATAACATAAATGAGTCACATAGATTCAAGCAATTATTATTGTTGGAATCGAGTTAGCTTATGTCTTATAATTCCTAGGGAGACTTAGATCTCGGAGCCGAGTTGACCAAAACTTTACAACACCTACATTGACTTGGTTCTCCCTATTCAACTATATGCATGGTCTAACAAGCCTTGAGTTAGCTTATATCTTACAAGTCTTGTTCAAAAGATAAGAGAATCATGCTAGGTTGTCAATCAAGCATTTCATCAAACATAACATCTGCATAAGTTGAAAGTAAAATAAGCAAGCATTCAAATGAACTCATTAAGCATAGATTTATCCGATAATTACTCCCCTAATCCCGCACTAACCCTAGCTAGAAGATTACTCCCTACACATCATGATTAATATGCTAGCAATGGTGTCAAACATCACACCACAAATGAACATGATGATTAAGCAAGGTAATAAACAAGAGATTAACAAGTAAATAAAGAGGGATTAAGAAGGTTACCAACTTGGAGAGTAAAGATGGACATAAATAAAGAAGAATCCATGAATAAAGATGGAGACTTGTCACTTAGTCTTCAAATACATACCAAAGAGATCCAAATGTAAATAACTTGAGAAGAACAAAGGAAATGGAAGAACAATAGAAGAAACCCTTTGATTAATGGTGGAGAGTTGTCAATTCACCAATACAAACCCAAGAATTCTTCAACTATAAGGCTAGATCTAAGATTGTTTGAGAAATAATTAAGGAAAGATTAAAGTGCAATTTGTGGAATGATTAAAGACTAATCTACTCTTAATCTAATCTAAAAGGGCTTAATAATCTACTCTAAGGGAACTTTTTTCCTCAATTTAGTACAAAGAGGGTATATATAGTGGTACAAGGATTAGGTTAACTAAGGGCTTAAATGACGATTAAGCCCCTTAATTGAAGTCCAACGCCTTGCAAGTCCTAGAAGGGGATGCACGTTCTCCCTCTGATGGACTTTCATCCTGCACTGAGGAATGCCCGTCCTGGCTTGGGAACGCCCGTTCTGAGCTTGGGGACGCCCAGGCTAGTTTTGGGACGCCCGTCCTGTGCAGCATTTCTTCTTCTTCTTCTTCTTCTTCTTGTTTTTGATGTCCCTAACTCCTTGGGGTCCTTCATAGGTCGTGGGGATCCTTCGCCATTGCCCAATTACTTGTTTTATTAACTTAGGCCTTTAGTGTTGGTCTCCTCTTCGATGCTTGGTCGTTTGATGTTATCAATTTAGCTCCGTTTCACTCCGTTTGGGCAAGGTTAGTGCTCCTCTCCTACAAAGGACACCAAACCTCATAGAATATGCATAATAGGAAGCTAAAGACAAGAAACAACCCTAATACACACTAAAAGCATAGGAACTAGGCTAGTTAGGGGACTAAATATGCGTAAATAGGAGTCACATCACCTTTGCTCAATTATCTGCTCCTATAACTTCATCGTATGATTCATAAGTTTATTTCCTTGATAATTGGAAGACTCTTGAACATCACCTTTATTCTTATACAAATGGACAAGAGTGCTTCGCCTCCAAGCTGATGGCATCTTGTTGCTCCTCCAAATATTGTTGAAGAGCATGGTTACCCATTCGATTCCTTTCTCCCCCAAGCACCTCCAAACATCTATGGGTATACCATCTAGTCCCTCTACTTTCTTCGACCCTATCTTCCTTAACGCCTTTCCATCTTCACTGTTTTGTATTCTACGCATAAATTCCCGATAAACCATGCTTGGTATTACTTGTACATCCCCAAAACCTTGTTCCTGATGTCTATTGAATAAAGTATCAAAACAAGAACTCCATCTAGCCTTTATTTCGTTATACTGAACCAGAACCTATTCATCCATATCTTTATAATGCGGCCTATGGGTTGCTTCTATGGCATGGTTTATGCGTGACGGACCTCTATTTTACCTGCAAAAGCGATATAAAGCGAGCAAAACTGAACCAGATATCGAAAAAAGCGGGTTTGTGCAACTTAAGCAATTAAGTCATTAATATATATGCACCTAATATGCATATAAGTGTGCGACAAATGAAGGTTTTAGGCATGGAAAACGAGTAAATAATAGAGTTATCACTTTCATATACCTAACTCTCTCAATATCCCTCGTCTTTCTGTCTCTTATGCGGGCCAGTTTATAGATATGCTTCTCTCCTTCTCTCGTGTCCAACATTTCACCAAAACATTATAACATTCACTTTTTGTCTTTATCGCGTGTCTCACCTCATATTTCTCCTTGCAATCCGACCAAATAACGCTACTTCCGACCGACCTTATCCAAAAACGCTTTTTGGTTTTCCCCTTGTAGCTTCCACCACTTGATTCGGGCCTCATCGATTACCTTTCTCTTCCTTAAGTTTCTCCTACACCAAAAATAAAGCACCACCAGTCTATGTTGTATTGCGGTACTTTCCCCGAGTATGACATTACAATCGGTGTACTCTTTCCTCCACACATTCCTTACTTAAAGGAAGTCAATTTGACTAGCATTTCCTCCACTCCTATAAGTCACCAAATGAGAATGCCTTTTTTTGAACCAAGTGTTCATTATACCCAAGTCATATGCCAAAGGAAAATCTAATATGCCACTTCCTGCTTCATTTCTCTCCCTGAAACCAAAACCCCCATGGATGCTCTCGAAGCCAACTCGACTAGTACCCACATGCCCATTGAGGTCACCACCAATGATCAATTTCTCTCCAATAGGGACTCATTTTACAACCTCTTCCAGATCTTCCCAAAAGGCTCGTCGAAAAGAAGCATCCAATCCTACTTAAGGTGTGTAAGCACTTATAACAGCCAACACCTCATCCCCGACTACAAGCGTAATGCTCATAATCCTATCACTCTTTCTCGATACTTCTACCACATCATCGATATAATCATTATCAATATAACAATACCCACTCCATTATGATATTTGTCTTTACCCATGTGCCAAAGCTTATAACCCCAAGGCGCTACCACCCTTGATTTATCTCCGACCCACTTTGTCTCTTGTAGACACATTATATGCACCCTCCTCCTTTTCATAACCTCCCCTACCTCAGCTAATCTCCCTGTCAAAGTCCCAATATTCCAAGTACCAAAACGTAACCTACTACCCTTCCTAAAGTCATGCCCTAATTTCTTTACCCGCTCTTGACCATGCTTCCTGGATCCAAACCCATTTGACAACACACCAATTCTTCGAGGTGGCGCGCCGCTTTTGGGCGACGACCTAACAACCATTGCATATTTTTCACTACACCCGGGCCTAGAAGATGTAGCGCACCATTACCTATTTGACACCACCCCGACGTGTAAATATGGCACGTCGCTTTTGGGCAATGACCTAACAACCCTCACATACTTTTCACTACACCCAGGTCTAAGAAGTGCAGTGTGTCGCTTCTGAGGAGACGCCCCTACGATGTTTAAATTCCGATTCATGTCCATAAAATGTGACTAAGTTTTTATGCTAGCTGCTACAGACCTATCGCAACCCTCCTCCTTTATCCGGGCTTGGGACCGGCAGTAAATGCCCAAAAACACTCATTGGCAGAGTTAAACTAGATATTTAGAAGTCACTAAAATTATATGGCAATAACAATTAGGAATAAGATATATTCCTTATATGTCCCTACAACACAAACGGGCGCGGAGCAAGTCCGATCTTGGAAGCGAGAAGAAGAAAACAGTCCTTAGGAAGAGGCTAATTGGTCAATGTATCAGCGAGTTGATCATCACCATTAATATGTTGAACACGAATGACGCCTAACTACACTTTCTTGCAAACAATATGAAAGGCAAGTGCAAGTAGTTTCATACGGTAGTGAAATATCGGATTGATCGAATAATTTTTCGCACCCAAATTATCTCAAAACACAACCGGTGGATTTGGCGTGGGAATGTCGAACTCGAACAGAAGTGACTGAAGCCACTAAAATTTGGTAGTGGTATATATAAGTGATATATATAGCTCGAGATTTAGATTTGGTGGATGAAAAGGAAAGAGCACGATGTTTCTTAGATGACGAATAAACCAAATTCCGACAAAGAAAAGTAATATAACCAGTCGTCGAGACATAATCACCACGATCACCAGCTTAGTCAGCATAACAGAAGGCATGTAACATGAAGGGAGACTAACGATGAAGAATTATACCGCAATCAAGAGTACAACTTAGATACCGCAACAAACGTTTAATAGCGGTCCAATGATCAGCAGTCGGACGAGTTAGAAACTGTGCAAGCTTATTAATGGGAAACGAAATGTCAGGACGAGTCAGACTAAGATAATGAAGACTGAATATTATAGCTCGATAAGTCGTGTCAATATGAGTGGGTATATACCGTTGTTTCACTTGAGAAGGGTGAGTATAACCATCAGCGTGAGCATGGGTCGACTATCAAGCATACCATGATGCAATAACAAGTCAGCGAGGTATTTGGTATGACTGAGGCGAAGACCCTTGGGTGTAGGGGTGAATTCGACACCAATCAAGAAGTAGGACAAGGGCCCCAAATCCTTTAGGGAAAAGCGGTTGAATAAGGCAGTGATATACGTGGCAATGTCAGACGGATTCGGTCCAGTGTCGATAATGTCATCAACATAAGCAAGAGTGTAAATACGAATATTATTAGTAATATATATAAATAGAGAGGAGTCAAGATAACGAGTTATGAATTGGAAAAGATAATTACGGAGTTTAGTATACCAAGCACGAGGTGCTTGTTTGAGCCCGTAAATAGCTTTGTGTAACATGCAAACATACGACGCATTTGTGGAGCAAAACCAAGTGGCTACATCATATATTGTCAGTAAGCGTAACTTGGAATGTTCATATCGTGTTGACAGAGAGACCAACCATGTGTCACGGTTAGGGATCGAAGAGGATAAAACTTTTTCAACTTTATTTTGAGATCTTCCTTTTCCTTAGTTAATTTATCACAATTTTCACAGACTTCAACAACTTTAGTAGACACATATTTAGATTTATCTAACTTAGATTGAAATTCAATAATTTTATTGGTTAAGGAAGATGTCATTACATTATAATCATATTTTTGCGAATGAAGTTTGTTAAATAAGTACGAAACTTGTTTGTTAAAGCTTTACTTTGCTTTTCAGTTCTAATAAGGTCACATTAACCTCAGATGAGGTTATATTAACCTTATCTAAGTTATATTGACCTTGTCTGAGATTACATTGACCTTAGCTGAGGTTTCATTAACCTTGGCTGAGGTTACATTAACCATAGACTGTCGACTAAAATTTAAGTCATTATTACTTCGAACCGAATTAGACGTTGATTCAATAGCCGAGCGAAAATTAGGTTTTGAATCAACTCGTGAATTTAAGCTCTTCTTTTTTGGGGGAGAAATGTAAGCTTATAACTAAAACAATACACCAAAACATACATATTGGAAGGCATAGTGCATATTAACTATCATTCATTACCTCTTGTGGACATGGGCCACGTCTCGGTCTGCGGATATAGGCCGCCTACCGGTCCGTAGTCACGGGCCACCTGCACGCCAAGCTAAATCTTTGGATGTGCAGCGGTCTTTTGAAAGCCACGCTCGGCGGCGTAAAAATGCTTTCGACCGGATCGCTTTAGATCGGTCGGTTTCGTCTCGGTAAGGGTCTCGAAACGATTAGAGATGTTTGGAGTCGCCACCAAGCATTTATGGGATGCCTGGAACCCGTTCGAAATCCACTTTATACCTCGGTCAAATGAAGCACAAAGCAGTGTTTGACATAGGTACTAAAGATAAGGACTCGTCCCCCTTTAAGCATTCTATGCCTAAGATGACTCTCGTGCGCCCTGGATAAGGCCATCCACTATCCAAAGGTTCTGTGTAAGGGGTGAGGGTACGTATTGGGAAGCCCTTTAATCGGACACCCAATCCCGCCCGCGTTAGCGGCCTCTACTGATCGATCGTGGTTGTTTAAGTGCAAAAGTTGATAAAACGGTTTAAATGCATGAATGCACATCCAAAAGTTTTAACCTAACATGTGAGCTTTCTAAGTCGGTTTGTTAATCCAAATATCAAGCATAAGATGTCAAGTTGGATTTATGGTTGATTTGCATGTGAGAACGAAAATTAAACATCCATTTACCAAGTTCGGGTTATGATGCTTAACACGATCCATTTATTGAAAAAGGGTGTCAAATGACAAAGTGTAAAAACATAAGCTTGTCAATCTGATCCGTCAAGTATACGGATGAACCGTAATCGGGATCATCCTAGACAAGTGCTAAAAATGAGGCAGAACAGCGCCAGGCAGGCCTGTTAAGGTGCGAGCCTATTGGCGAGGTAAGAGGCTCTGCCCAGGTTCTGAAATATGAAAGCAGAGGGCCTCTTGGGGCGCGAGCCATGGGGCGACCCAAGGGGGCATCTCCTGGTTTTTGAAAAGGTTGTTTAAACCGTATTTGTGATTAAATAATCTGTAGGTATTGTTTGCATGACTCGGAATAATTACTATTATGTTAGTAGTATTCGTTGTCGGATTTGCCTGTTTGAAAAGCATAGTTTACAAATAAAAATGTAAAATGTTTGATTTGAACTAATCATGTTAAGTTCATTTCTTTGTAATTAGTCAAGTTAATCATCGCACTCGGATTAAACCGACATGGTATAAAGAACCAAGGATGGTTATGAATTATGACTAATATATTTGCAAATGTAAACAAATGAGAAAAATGGTAAATAAAATAAAAGGGTGTTAAAATACCCATTAAAATGTAATTAACCAATAATATCATCGAGTCACGGAATAAACCGTCATGGTATAAAGAACCAAGTATGATTTTTGTAATGGTCAAAATATGTTTATCATAAAAATGAATTAAAACATTTGAAATGGTAAAAACCGTAAAAGGAAAGAAGTAAGAATAAAAGAAAGTGTTGAAGGAAAGAAGAACTCAAACACGGATGAGTCTGACCCGAGACCCACAAGAGGCGCGAGCTCCCTTGCATAGCAAGGAGCTTCTGTCTCAGGCCAAAACTCGGTTTTGGCTCGTCTAACCTATATTTGAATCGTGTTATGCATTGTTCATGCTTATAGACTCATAAAAACAGTAAATACATGAAATAAAGGAGTTGTTTACCCCCTCAAACTTACGTGTATTGATATTTTGCGACGTAGACGACTTTAGAGACAAGCTTTTTCGTAGCGACTACTCACGATCAAGAAGTTTAAAAAGAGTGCCTTAGAAAAGGATTTTGTTTTGAAAATGAGTTAAAAATATGTTAATTAAAAAATGTTCATTAATGTTGAGTTGGTCGAATGGGTCGGTCGAATGCACGGCGACGGTACCAAACAATATGTGTAAGGCTTGTGTTTACGATCGGTAGGTCTTAAACACGTGTCGATTTTGTGACTTAGGAAGTCGAGTATAGAAGTTTAAGGGAGATGTGAGGGGGCGGACTCTCGCGTGAAGATTATGGTGTGTGAAGGGTGGTATTTATAGAGAAATGTGGGGAGGTAGGTCGGTTGTGTTTGCTTAGAGGCTAAGTAGGCCGCCTAAAGAGGCGCGAGCTACCCTGTGACTCAATAGGGTGTGTTGTCCCTTTCGCAAATTTGGATTTTGCATTTGTTCTAACCAATGTTTTGTTGGTTGTGATTTGTGGTCTTTGAGGTTTGCTTAGCCGTGTAAGCTTCCTCTTGGGTGATATTTGGAGTAGGTATTTTGTGTCTTTGACTCGGGTTTGACCCGTGTGAGTCGGGATTTGAATTTCGAGTCGGTTTTTGGCTCGGTGTCGGTTTAGACTCTAAATAGTGTTATTTTAATGCAAATGACATGATGAAAACATTCATGGCATTATTTTTGACATTCGAGATTTGGGTTGACTCGGGTTGACTCAGGTTGACTCGGGTTGCGGGTTTCTGAGTCGGTTTTGGGTCCGAAGACGGTTTTAACTCTAAGTAGAGTTATTTTAATGCAAATGAAGTTAGAAACTTTTTTAAATCATTTTTCATATCCGAGTAGTGCATTAAACCGTCTCATATATAGCCAATCCACGCACGCATATCAAAAACACGTTATAGTCCGATCATCATCGGGTGGTTTTTGGGAGGTGCAGATACTGGGTATCTACAGAGCCCCCACTTTGACTGAGGCTTGGACAGGGCGAAAGTCAAAGTATGATCTCCAGGTCAATCGAAGATTACAACCTGAAGACCATTGCGACATCGAGGCGACTCAAAAGGGTTTGAACCAAGGACCTGCCGTCGGGAAGGGCGACGTCGAGGCGACTCGGGGATTCGAGTCAAGGACCTGCCGTCGGGAACATTTTAGAGTCTGTCGACTTCCGATGCGGTTTGTTTAAAGTCCATTGGACTACGTATAAAGGCTCGCCAGCCATAAGAAGGAATCATACCTGAGGCATCTTCGGGATATGTCCTTGCGCAATTGCGGACAAAGGCTCGCCAGCTGTGTTGAAGGTGGTACATTTTGAGGCTCGCCAGCCATAGGATGGAGTCATACCTGAGGCATCTTCGGGATATGTCCTTGAGTCGTATCTCGTGTGTGTGCAAAGGCTCGCCAGCTGTGATAAGGAGTCGTACCCGAGGCATCTTCGGGATACGTTCTTGAGTTATACCTTGTTTGCGGACAAAGGCTCGCCAGCATGTGAAAAGGAGTCGTACCCGAGGCATCTTCGGGATACGTCCTTGAGTTGTATATTGTTTGGGGACAAAGGCTCGCCAACCATGGTGGTCGAAAGATCGACTGTGTGAAATAGCATGCCATTTGAAAATCGGCACTCGCTGGGGAGTTAGAAACTTCTCAGGACTCGCCGGGGATATGAGTTGCTGCTCGCTGGGAGGTAGCGTATGCCATGTAATCGACGGTGTTAAAGCCCTTGGACTTGATGGGTCGCCGTTTGTTGGGAAGAAACCAGTACTCAATTGGAGTGAGTTTGTCTTCTTAAGATTATCTGCATGGTTAGTGACCACACAAATCCGCAGTCGCATAGACAAGCACGTTGAATGCAAGCATATAAGCACATAAGCACATAAGCATGTGAGCATGTGAGCAGTTAGCATATAAGCAACTATCATGTATTATCTCACGCGAAGGGAGATAGAAGTTTTGAATGTTGTGAAGCTTAAAGGCGAGTCTTGTTACTCGTAGATCCGTGTTTTGATAGATTGGAGACACGTGACCGTTGGGACACGGACTCACACAGACGCATACTGACAGACTGACAAATGGGCAGTTATGAACGTGATGCCAACTCAATATTGACACGACATGGGGGTGACTCTGACAGACTTTGCACATGTAAGTGCAACTCCTAGCCAAGCAAGGGTGACAATGCGTATCAAATCCCTGGAGTAGAAGGTTCGCTAGGCTGGGGAACATGAATTGATTATCTTCTCTAGATATCTTCGCCACCATTTGCTTGTTTTGAGATCCCTTCTCAAGGTATGATGTTTCGGAGAGCGGAACCAAGACCTTATCATTGTCCGAACTAGGCTAAAGGTGGTTTATTTTGGACTGTAGTTGAGACTCAAAAGATGTTTGAGGATAAAGGATGGGTGGCATCTCGAAAGAGAAGCCACCAGAGTGAGAAGACCGGAATTTGGCAAAAGGAGGAATGGGCGACGTCTTAAGGAAGAAGCACCCAGTAAAGAGGTATAAGATTAATTTTAGCAGCTGGGTGGGCTGCTTTTGAGGATTGATGATGATGGTTGAGATTGAAATGGATATGCGGTTGTAAAAGGGGTATGCGGTTGTGCCCTTGTAATTGGACTGCCTACGTATTCGCGTGTTTGCGAAATCAAACCAAATCGTAGTTCTGAGCTGTGTGTGCAATGGGTTGCAAATTGAAGGTGTGAAAATTGAATGTGTGTGGGGGGTGTGGTTGTGCCCTTGTAATAGGAGTGCCTACGTATTCGCGTGTGTACGAAATCAAACCAGATCGTAGTTCAGGGTGTGTGTGCCTAAGCGAGCTGTTAGGACCTTAAGTGATTTTGAGGTGTATGGTTGTGTCCTTGAGAGACTGCTTACGTATTCACGTGAAGTGAAAACAAACCAGATCGTAGTTCTGAACGTGTGCCTAAGCGAGTTGTTAGGACCTTAAAATGTGTGGGTCACGACGGTAAAAGCCGTTTGGTGACTCGAAAAATTGATTTGAGATAATTCCTCCTTGATCATGAATCGAAGAGGTATAATTTTTGAAAATGTTCCTTATCATGTGAGCACACTAAAAAGTGGACCCTAAGGGTAGATTGGGTATGTTCCGTTCTCGATAGCAAAGCATTCGAGGACTCCGTATCTGGGTCAGGGTGAAAATGGCTTCAACATTAGGGAATGTGGAGCTTGGTAATAATAGGTTTGTTTGACAGATAAAAATTTGGAGTTGAGCGTCACGACGGAAAATTCTGTTTTGTGACTCGAAGGTTGATTGGAGATAAATACCTCTTGATCATGAATCGAAGAGGTGTAACTTGTGAAAAAGTTCCTTATCATTTGAGCACACTAAAAAGTAGACTCTAAGGGTAGATTAGGTATGTCCCGTTCTTCATAGCAAAGCATTCGAGGACTCCGTGGGGATTGTGGTGAAAAATGGCTTCAACATTAGGGAATGTGGAGCTTGGTAATAATGGGTTTGCTTAACAGATAAAAATCTGGAGCAAGAATCTTGTGGTGTTTAGACCGAAGGGTAACGGCTTGTAGTGTGGTGCGGAATGGGGTCTCCGACTTGATGTGGCCTGAGCACGATATGGTTGGTAAATAACATGGGATCAGATTTCCATGTCTGGACCTTAAAGGTTAAGGTGTGATATTACGAGCTTGAGGGGGAATCCTCAGAAGCCTAGATAGGTCTCCCTGCAATAGTCTCTAGAAGGACTTAGGGGTGAAGCAGTTTGGTTATGATCTTGAGGGGAATCCTCAGGATCCTTGATAGGTCTCCCTGTAACAGTCTCTAGAAGGACATAGGGGTGAAGCAGTTTTGGTTAAGGTTTTAGTGTTTGGTGTTTTGGACTTGTCGGTCCGGGATTTTGTGTGTTGGACTCGTTGGTCCTGGGCTTTGGACTTGTTGGTCCTGGACTTGGTATTTTGGACTCACTTGTCCATGATTTGTGTGTTGGATGCTTTCTTTGGATTTTGGCCTTTTTGAGAAAAGGGTTTCAATCTCGTTTTGTTTTGATTTTCGCTTGGGTCTTGGCCGTGACGTTGGGTGAGTAGCCTTTGGCTTTGGTTTTTTTGCTTTGAGCGAATTGATTTCGGCTATGGTTTTTGCCTTGGCCTTGAACTTTGGCTTTGGGTGAAAGGATATTGGCTTGGGCCTTTGACTTTGGCCTTTCGCTTTGACTTTGGGTGGATGGCTATTGGCTTGGGCCTTTGATTTTGGCCTTTCGCTTTGACTTTGGGTGAATGGATATTGGCTTGGGCCTTTGATTTTGGCCTTTTGCTTTGGCTTTGGGTGAATGGATATCGGCTTGGGCCTTCTCTTTGGCTTTGGCTTTGGCCTTGAGTGAATTGCTTTTGCCTTGGGCCTTTGATTTTGGCCTTTCGTTGTGGCTTTGGATGAATGGCTATTGGCCGAATGGATTTTGGCCTGGGCCTTTGATTTTGGCCTTTCGCTTTGGCTTTTGATTTATTGGTTCTTTGCCATCCTTCGTTCGAGGCAAGTAAAGGTGCAGACGGGGATGTACCCGTTGGTGAAAAGTTGATAATTGGTGATGGGGTGTTTTTTGTGGGGAATGGGCTTGCCTTCCGTCATTGAACATGAACAAGGAGATGTCCTGGTTTGTTATCTAGGTTTGTCGTAGAATCCCTTTGATAAAAGCTCGTCCCAAATAGGGTGCTAGTGAAAGGTTTCTATTGCCAGACATGGAATAGGTAAAGAGAATGGACACGGAGTTTCGAGTCCTCTACTTACTCGGTACGGAACGTCACTCGAGTGTACTCACATTGAATTGGAACGTGTTGTTGTTTTTAAATCGATTCTAATCAATTCTCGTTGTCACGAGAAATGGTAAAGGGGAGAATATATGATAGTTGGAAATCGTGCTTTTATTTAGATAAATAAGATGTTAGCACAGACTCGACGAATACATGTGACTCATGGGGACAGCCCCCAGTTGTCATTTAGGAATAAAAGGACAGACGCTAGGATAGATATGAGAAAGCCTAAGTCTCGGACTTGGACTCGGACTTAATCGTAGATACGAACTCCTAATCATCATGTTCCTCCTCGAAGGTTTCTTTCGCAGCATCCAGCGGCTTGATTGTCTGGTTTTGAGCATTGACCCACTTGAGCACTTCACTCTCGTTGTTGGGGATGATATGAGGACAATAGTCGATGAGGCTTTTATCTCCTTGCAGAAAGAGATGTTCATTAGGGTTGTCTTCATCACTTGGTTGGCATAGGGATGAAGCTATCAGTTCATGATTGTCGATCATATTTTGAATAACATGTTTCAGCTTGAAGCACGTTTCACTGTCATGACCATTCCCTTGATGATATTGGCAATAGGAATTGCCGTCCCAGAAACGGCTTTTCTTGCATTCAAACGGGTCCGGGGTGGGCCCGATTGGTTGTAGCTTCCCTTCAGTCATGAGCTTTTGAAGAGTTGCGCCATAGGTTGTGTTGAGTTTAGTGAATGTCCTTTGAGAATGTTCAACCTTGCTGTTTGATTTGAGACATTCAGGAGGATTGTCTTGACTGAGAGGTGCAATTATGATTTTGCCATCCTCGATCATATCTTGAATGACATGCTTGAGTTTGAAACAGGTTTCGGTGTCATGGCCCTTGCCTTGATGGTATTGGCAATAGGCATTACCATCCCAGGATCGGGATCTTTTGTGTTCGGGCTTGTCCGGAGTCGGACCAATGGGTTGGAGTATTCCTTCTGAAGCAAGTATCTCCAGAGCAGTGCCATATGTAATTCCCATATCTGTGAAGACCCTTTGATATTTTCACGTGGTTCCCACATTGGTGTTTTTTGGGGTGTTTTTGTGAGTTTTGTTGTTGTTTTTAACAATTCTGGGCGGAAGCAGGATTGGGTTGTTGTCAGTGGGAATTTTTTGGGATGTTGCTTGGTATTTTGAAAGGATATTTGTTGAGGTGATTTTATGTTCTTTGTTGGTAGGTTCGTGGATGTGGGAACCATCGGATGACTCCTCATTTTCAACAACTGTTGGTTGGTGAACCAAGAGTTGGTTTCCTTGATGGTCAGGTTCATTTTCGGGACTACCAAACCTCTTCTCCAAATTAGCTACCCGAGTGTTCAAATCATCGATAGCCACTTGCAGCTTTGAGAATATGTTGTTGATAGAGACGGAGAGCATCATTATAGCACTTGTATGCCATCTTCGTCAATTGCATGAATTTTCTCATCGTCGGGAGCGATGAGATGAGAGCAGTCTAGGGAAGATTCCTGACTGCGTCCAATAGGATTTTCCGGAGGGTTGATTTTGTTGTTTGTTGAGGGAGTAATGGTAATTCACCCTTTTCAATCATGTCAGGGATGACACCTTTTAGAGGGAGACACATTTCAGTGTCATGTCCGCGACCTTGGTGATACTGGCAAAAGAGGTTTCTATCCCATCTTCGACCTCGCTTATTTGGTAGAGGGTCCAGAGTTGGACCAATCGGTTTGAGCTTTCCTTGGGAGATTAGCCTTTCCAAGGCTGTGGCATAAGGCATACCCAAATCAGGGAAGGACTGATGAGGTCGTCTGGTTTTGGTTTGGTCGTTGGCCAGTAGCCGACTTTCAAGGAGCTTAACCCTTTGCTCAATATCAGAAGAGAGAAAATTCCCGGTTATCACTTTTTCCTCAACTTGGGAGAGACGAGTGCTCAAGTCTTCCACGGTAGCTAGGAGTCGAAGGACCATGTTGTTGGTTTCAGTAGAAGTCATGGCGGATGAAGGTTGATATGCTTCTTGAGTTTCTTGTCGACGATCGATGGCACCCAAGGGATTCCTATTTGACATAACGATAGGCGTTATAACTCGTCTTGGCAAGGGATTGCACAAACAAAGGCAAGTATGACACATATGCACAAAAGGCAGTTTTGCTGTGAAGACGCGACAGTGTGACTAGGTTATGAGTTCATTAAAGGTCGCGAATGACCTCTTGTGTTTAAACTCTTGGTGCAAGACATTGAACTTAGACTCGAGTGTCGACTTTGGCATAGTGATGCCTAGACAGACGACTTCTGACTCAGTTTGGATGTGCGTTACTGGCATGACGCCGTTGGGCAAGACACGTAAACAAACTTGACTTTTGACCCGTAATGTAGGGGAAAGACGGGTTTAATTCCCGAGAGGTTTTGACTCTGCTAACGCCATTGAGGATGTCGTTTACAATTAGGCGACATGACCTAGACCAGAGGGTAGGTACTAATTTTGGCGGAGACTTGACGTTATCTAGACGAGTTGACTTGAAATCGACTCGAGGCTGAATCGGAAAGGTGGACTGAAATTTTCGAAAATAGAAATTTTCAAAAAAAGATTCATTTGTTGTTTTATGGACAGCTTCCGAAGAGTAGAGATCTCCGAAAGTCGATCAGTTGAAGAGTTGTCTTAAGTTTGTTTTCAAAAGACAGTTTGAGTTGAAATTGCGGCGGCTCAGAAAACAAAGTGTTGTTTCCAAAGACGGTTTTTGAAATTCCGAATCACGGATTAGAAAATCGAGAATCGAATAATTTGGAATCGTCATCACAATGGCCATGAAAACGGTTAAGTTTGTTTTCAAAGGATTTGGAAATTGGGTTGAAAATTTGAAAACGGTTAGATTTGTTTTCAAACAATTTGGAATCGGATTGAAATTTGAAAACGGTTAAATTTGTTTTCAAAGATTTTATTTTGAATTTGAAATTAGAAAACGGTTAGACTTGTTTTCAAACATTTGAAATTGGATTTGAAATTTGAAAACGGTTAAATTTGTTTTCAAATATTTGAATTTTGATTTGGATTTTGAAAACGGTTAAAGTTGTTTTCAATATTTGATTTTGAAATGAAATTTGAAAACGGTTAGATTTGTTTTCAAAGATTTGATTTTGAATTGAAATTTGAAAACGGTTAGATTTGTTTTCAAATATTTGAAATTTGATTGAAATCTCAAAACGGTTAAATTTGTTTTCAAAGATTTGAAATTGGAAATTGTGAGGATTGAATTCGTCATTACTACGGCTTAGAAAAGCCAGATTTGATTTCGAAAACGAGATTCGAAATTTTGGAAAGCTGAATGGTTTAAAATCATCATTACGACGGTTTGGAAAAAACGTTTCTGTTTAAAAATTGATTTTGAATTTTGAAAATTCGAGAGCAGAATTCGCCATTACAACGGCGTAAAAGGGCGCTTTGAGAATGCAACGGTCGGTGACAGACCGAGGTTTGAAATGGCCATTATGACGACGTAAAAGGGGATTTTGAAATGGTTTGCGAAAACCAAGGTTTGAAATCGTCTTTACAACGGTATGAAAAGGTGCATTTGAAATTGGTTATAAAAACCGGGTTTGAAATGGCCATTATAACGGCATAAAAAGGTGCTTAGAAACGGTTGTAAAAAACCGGGTTTGAAAATCGTCATTACGACGGCCTAGAAAGGTGTTTTGAAATGGTTATAAAAACCGGATTTGAAAATCGTCATTATGACGGCCTAAGAAGGCATGTTGAAATGGTTATAAAAAACGGATTTGAAAATCGTCATTATGACGACGTAAGAAGGCGAGTTGAAATGGTTATAAAAACCGGATTTGAAAATCGTCATTATGACGGCCTAAGAAGGCGTGTTGAAATGGTATAAAAACCGGATTTGAAAATCGTCATTATGACGGCCTAAGAAGGCGTGTTGAAATGGTTATTAAAACTGGATTTGAAAATCGTCATTACGACGGCCTAAGAAGGCGTGCAACGGTCGGCGAAAGACCGAGGTTTAAAATGGCCATTATAACGGCGCAAGAAAGGTGATTTTGGAAGTTTGAAAATGACGCGAAAGGACTTATGATCAAGTAGCACATAAGCACTCACAGTTCATTATATTATGCATTATGTTGACACGGGTTTTGGCTTAAAAGGGTGGGTTACACACCAAGCAATCAAACCCCGATTTGCGAGAGGGATACCAATCCAAACAAAATGTGTAAGGAGGGTGCCCTAGCCTCGTGCTCGAAAGTGATGAAAGCTCTTTGACGAAACAGAAATGTGTAACGTCAATGGTATGCTTGACTCAATCGGATTGGAATCGCGGGGATGAGAAAACTCACGCCGACGAGACGAGCCAATTGGTCGAAAAGGGTTAGGTTGTGGGCCCGGACAAGGAACCCGACTTATGACCGTAATATCAAATAATGCACTTTTAACCACGACCTCGTTCGAGTTTCACCTCTAAGGATCACAAAGACACAAGTGTCCTAGTTCTCCCCAGCGGAGTCGCCAAAATGTCGACATGGGCCACGTCTCGGTCTGCGGATTTAGGCCGCCTACCAGTCCGTAGTCACGGGCCACCTGCACGCCAAGCTAAATATTTGGACGTGCAGCGGTCTTTTGAAATCCACGCTCGGCGTCGTAAAAATGCTTTCGACCGGATCGCTTTAGATCGGTCGGTTTCGTCTCGGTAAGGGTCTCGAAACGATTAGAGATGTTCGGAGTCGCCACCAAGCATTTGTGGGATGCCTGGAACCCGTTCGAAATCCACTTTATACCTCGGTCAAATGAAGCACAAAGCAGTGTTTGACATAGGTACTAAAGATAAGGACTTGTCCCCCTTTTAGCATTCTATGCCTAAGATGACTCTCGTGCGCCCTGGATAAGGCCATCCACTATCCAAAGCTTCTGAGTAAGGGGTGAGGGTACGTATTAGGAAGCCCTTTAATCGGACACCCAATCCCGCCCGCGTTAGCGGCCTCTACTGATCGATCGTGGTTGTTTAAGTGCAAAAGTTGATAAAACGGTTTAAATGCATGAATGCACATCCAAAAGTTTTAACCTAACATGTGAGCTTTCTAAGTCGGTTTGTTAATCCAAATATCAAGCATAAGATGTCAAGTTGGATTTATGGTTCATTTGCATGTGAGAACGGAAATTAAACATCCATTTACCAAGTTCGGGTTATGATTCTTAACACGATCCATTTATTGAAAAAGGGTGTCAAATGACAAAGTGTAAAAACATAAGCTTGTCAATCTGATCCGTCACGTATACGGATGAACCGTAATCGGGATCGTCCTAGACAAGTGCTAAAAATGAGGCAGAACAGCGCCAGGCAGGCCTGTTAAGGTGCGAGCCTATTGGCGAGGTAAGGGGCTCTGCCCAGGTTCTGAAATATGAAAGCAGAGGGCCTCTTGGGGCGCGAGCCATGGGGCGACCCAAGGGGGCATCTCCTGGTTTTTGAAAAGGTTGTTTAAACCGTATTTGTGATTAAATAATCTGCAGGTATTGTTTGCATGACTCGGAATAATTACTATTATGTTAGTAGTATTCGTTGTCGGATTTGCATGTTTGAAAAGCATAGTTTAGAAATAAAAATGTAAAATGTTTGATTTGAACTAATCATGTTAAGTTCATTTCTTTGTAATTAGTCAATCATCGCACTCGGATTAAACCGACATGGTATAAAGAACCAAGGATGGTTATGAATTATGACTAATATATTTGCAAATGTAAACAAATGAGAAAAATGGTAAATAAAATAAAAGAGTGTTAAAATACCCATTAAAATGTAATAAACCAATAATATCATCGAGTCACGGAATAAACCGTCATGGTATAAAGAACCAAGGATGATTTTTGTAATGGTCAAAATATGTTTATCATAAGAATGAATTAAAACATTTGAAATGGTAAAAACCGTAAAAGGAAAGAAGTAAGAATAAAAGAAAGTGTTGAAGGAAAGATGAACTCAAACACGGATGAGTCTGACCCGAGACCCACAAGAGGCGCGAGCTCCCTTGCATAGCAAGGAGCTTCTGTCTCAGGCCAAAACTCGGTTTTGGCTCGTCTAACCTATATTTGAATCGTGTTATGCATTGTTCATGCTTATAGACTCATAAAAACAGTAAATACATGAAATAAAGGAGTTGTTTACACCCTCAAACTTACGTGTATTGATATTTTGCGACGTAGACGACTTTAGAGACAAGCTTTCTCGTAGCGACTACTCACGATCAAGAAGTTTAAAAAGAGTGCCTTAGAAAAGGATTTTGTTTTGAAAATGAGTTGAAAATATGTTAATTAAAACATGTTGATTAATGTTGAGTTGGTCGAATGGGTCGGTCAAATGCACGGCGAAGGTACCAAACAATATGTGTAAGGCATGTGTTTACGATCGGTAGGTCGTAAACACGTGTCGATTTTGTGACTTAGGAAGTCGAGTATAGAAGTTTAAGGGAGATGTGAGGGGGCGGACTCTCGCGTGAAGATTATGGTGTGTGAAGGGTGGTATTTATAGAGAAATGTGGCGAAGTAGGTCGGTTGTGTTTGCTTAGAGGCTAAGCAGGGAGCCTAAAGAGGCGCGAGCTACCCTGTGACTCAATAGGGTGTGTTGTCCCTTTCGCAAATTTGGATTTTGCATTTGTTCTAACCAATGTTTTGTTGGTTGTGATTTGTGGTCTTTGAGGTTTGCTTAGCCGTGTAAGCTTCCTCTTGGGTGATATTTGGGGTAGGTATTTTGTGTCTTTGACTCGGGTTTGACCCGTGTGAGTCGGGATTTGAATTTCGAGTCGGTTTTTGGCTCGGTGTCGGTTTAGACTCTAAATAGTGTTATTTTAATGCAAATGACATAATGAAAACATTCATGGCATTATTTTTGACATTCGAGATTTGGGTTGACTCAGGTTGACTCGGGTTGCGGGTTTCTGAGTCGGTTTTGGGTCCGAAGACGATTTTAACTCTAAGTAGAGTTATTTTAATGCAAATGAAGTTAGAAAACTTTTGAAATCATTTTTCATATCCGAGTAGTGCATTAAACCGTCTCATATATAGCCAATCCACGCACGCATATCAAAAACACGTTATAGTCCGATCATTATCGGGTGGTTTTTGGAAGGTGCAGATACTGGGTATCTACACCTCTCAATCTAACTTTATTCTGTAGCTGCATAACAAGATAGTCAGGCCTGACTATGGCATGCTCAATCCTGCAGTGTTTACGAGCTTCCCAAATATGGTATATCAACGCAGCCAGTATGACCCCCATAATCCTCTTCTTACTCAAGGATAAAACCTCTTCCCAGTCCACCACTGAAAGCAATTCTGTTCTGGTAAATTCTCATGACACCAGTCAGTTACCAACTCACAACAAGTTGTCGTTTATGTTATATAGGGATAATATAACCTTGTGTATGTCACGTGGAGTCCCTCACATGTTTGATGACGTTTTATGGATGTTTTGCTAATGTATATCATATTTGACCTATTCACATGTTAAGTGACGTTTTTGTATATTTGATGCAATTATGTCATTTTTATAGTGATTGGTACTATGTATGCATAATAACACCATGGGTAAGTCCTAAGTGAGTCACTCACATGCTTGTTTTCAGATTTTCGATGTTTGACTTAAGTTTATCATGTTAACTATGTATGGTCCTTAGAATCATCTATATTTTGATGGAGTTGATTTCTCGTATCTTTTGGCTGTCATTGCTTATTGGACTTAGTGTCTATGTGGTGAGAGTAAATTCTATGTCTTGTTTGCATATGGTAGTGTCAATGTGCTTAGCGTACTAGTTTGACATTTTTTTGCCTCATTTCGGCCCTTTGGTTACGGTATGTTTGCCATGTTTCCGGATTGAGGTTACTCTTTTGCCTTTCTCGGACCTTTGGTTACGGGCTGTGTGCCATGTTTCCGATTAAGGGGTCACTCGACCTTTGGTTATGGTATGTGCGCCATGTTTTGAGGTGAGTTTCTATACTTCCCTCCATTTGGACCTTTGGTTACGTGTTGTGTGCCATGTTTCAAGATTGAGGATTACTCTTCCGCCCTTCTTCGGACCATTTGTTACGGATTGTTTGTTATGTTTCAGATTAGGGGTTACTCGACCTTTGGTTATGGTCTATTTTCCATGTATAGAGTCTTGGATGCAAGATATTTGTCGCGTGTCGAATTGGGAAATGTTCATCCCGAGAGTCTGGATCTAGGTTTAGACTAGGACCATATATGATCGTCGTCCTACCAGAAGGATTGAGTCTAGAATTATATTGTCTTGCTTGGTCATGATGCTTTGCATATGTCACTTACCATTGAAAGTCGTTCTTGTGTTGACTAAGTTAATAAATATGTTTATTGTTCACTCTTATCTTCTTACATCAAGTTACTCATGTCGATATGTATGTTTACCATTCATTCTTGTTTTCTCATATCAAGTTATTCATGTCGATATGTATGTGTAATGTTCATCCTTGTCTTCTCATGTCAAGTTATCCATGTTATCGTATTTATCTTGCTTTATCTTAATTACGTTCTTAATTATGTTTGTTTTAAAATAATATGGCTGGGAGAACTTTGAGTTAGTCCCCACTGGTTGTGGCATTCATGTTTACATTAATAACAGGTAATAGTGTTGCTTCTTGGGGGTGATGACGTGTGAGCTAGCGAGCGTTGTACTTACAATGAATTACCTTCCTCGTTGTAGTTTAGGATCGTGCTTAGTTTTATAATTGTGTTTTACTTAAGGATTAAGGTCCCGGACATCTAGTTAAGTTGTATTTTGTATAAAAGCTTTATGAAACTCAACTTCTTTGTGTTTATATAGTGACTCCGCGGTTATTAATATCAAAGTTTTTAAAATCTCGCTTTTTCCGCTGCAAAGTTTACATTTACTTCATCGTAAGATCGCGGAGGTTCACAAAAGATCCTTGTACCATATGACAGGAGGGGTATGATCCCTTTAACTAGTGATAACCAGAACCATAGAATACCCACGAGGGCTTTGTAACCACAAACCGTTCTGAAAACCAGCTATCACAATACCTCTCACCTTACACTCATTCCTTCAATTCCAATTTGAATGAGAAGATGGTTGATAAGAATCCCATTATTTACCTTTTAAATAAACATGATCTATCAATTGAACCCACAACCTATCAGCTTTTGTGTAAATCTAATTCACTAATTTTCCCATAGTTGTAATATTCCACATCCCTGCTTCTTTGATGCCTTAGCCACCTTCATTTTTTAATGCAACAAATCTTATGCCAGGCGACCAACGGGGCTTTGTGATATTCGGTGTCACCATCCCATAAGTAATTTCTACACACAGCTTCAATCCTCTTGATAACACCTTTTTGAATCAAGAATATAGATACCCAATAATTATATAAAGTATTAAACACAACATTAACCAAAGTCAATCTCCCATCATAGCTGAGTTTCCTTGCTCCAATTCCCCTAATTTTTCTTACAATATTCTCAAGCAGAATATGACAGTCTTGCCTTAGCTTGTTTATCTGCTAGCCTGAATTGGGACCCCTAAATATTTAAAAGGCAATTGTCCTTCTTGAAAGCCAGAGACCTACAAAATATCATGCTTCACTTACAGTGCCACACCATTTAGACACTACCTCAGACTTAGCAGCATTTACCTTCAGCCCAGATGGTGCAGATGGTGTAGAGAAGGTAGTAAATACCTCTAGCATAAGCATAATTAAAATCACAACTCCCTTACAAAACATAACCAAATCATCTGCAAACAGTTGATGATTCAGTTTCAGTACTCCACATAAGGGGTGGAATCTAAAATACCATTTTTTTGTAGCATAACTCAACATCCTAGTCAGATACTTCATGCAGACTGTGAACAAGAGAGGAAATATTGGATCCCCTTGTTGGGGCTGGTGTCCTTTACAGTTAGTGCAAGGACTTATAAATCTCTAAAAGGATCAAAGGGTATACTTTTGTATTATAATCAGTTGGTCCACGTTTATTAATAACGGTTGGCTTGCTAGATAAGTTTGACGCTATTGTCATACAGATGGCGGTGATCAACTGCTCCCTAAAAGTCACACCTATAGGATACGTTTGAGAGATGTGACGGTATGAAAATACAGTCATGTTGATGCCAAAGTTGACTAAGCAGTTAGTCCGAGTTATTGACTAATAATTAGTCAAACGCGATGTTGAGATGATTATTTAATACGGATTAAATAATAATGGCTAAGACGAATTAAGCGGTTAATTCGTAAATTAAATATAAACGATTATATTTGATTAATGTATATTGAATTAATTATACAATATTGTCTTTGTCGGACATGTATTAATATTTCAACTAATCCGTGTCATTAGTTGATATTTTAATAACCGATAACCGATGACGATTTATAATAAACCGCGTCATATACATTTAGCATTTTTCGGGTCGGACCACGAGTAAAAATGAGGAGAAAGTGGAAAGCCCACTCTCCCCTATTGAGGCTCACGGCCGAACCAAAGCAAACAAAAGGAGAGCTTTCTCTCCTTTTGCCCTAGCCAATTTCATTTGAAAAATTATTAGGGTTTTTGAGATCAATTTTCTCTCAAAAACCTAGATCTCACATCTAAGAAAAACTCACACAACAATTCTCTCAATATTGCAAGGCAATTATAGAATACATTTCTAGCACAAGGGCATAGTCTCAGTCGGTCTTGGGTGTATCGATTAGGAGGAAATCTATTTTGATTTCTGCTCTTAGGCCGCATCTCAAAGGACCCGAGGTTATTTATTTACCTTTATCGTTTCTATTGCATTTTCGTTTTATGACAATAATTACATATAAAATTTGCGTTATAGTCCTATATTTTAAGGGTATTATACGGATATTACCCCACAAGTGGTATCAGAGCGAGGCCACGTAAATTTTTCTATGTGATTTTCATCAAACGGATTGAATTGATAATTTTTGTTGCTTAAAACCCACTTGGCTGTTTTTTTTTTTTATGCACGGCTCAATTTTTTTTTGCACGGCTGAATTTTTTTGAAAACCGTGTCTTGATTTTACACGGCTGTTTTTCTTGAATTCCGTGCCATGTCTATTTTATTGTTGTTTTTGTAAACCGTGCTAATCAGACGATGTTTAGTATTCGATTTGTTCTTTGCATATTGTTCTTGTAATCGATATTCATAACAATATGTTAAAGATTCATCAATTGTAGTTTCAATTCTATACGGATTAGATTAAATTGCAATTGGTTTTAACAAATCGATCTTGTTTTTTGATTGTTGAGGCTCTCGGTTTTCATGTGTACCGCTGGTTTTTTTTTTTTGTTTTTTTTTTTGCTTTTTGAGCTCTCGGTTTTCAGCTCAAAAATAAAAAAAAAAAAAAAATTTGGGTACTGTTCACGGCCAGACGTGAAGAAAAAAAAAAAAATTGAGTTTTTTTTTTTTTGGCCTTAACATGTGCATAATACGGATTTTATGTATTCGCTTGATAGTGAAACGGTTCACTGACGTACCATTTAGTTATTTTAAAACGATTTAAAATAACGGATTATCATGAATTAAAATTAAGTTGATGAAGCGGTTTTATCACATAATTTTAATTGTTAAAAGGTGGTTTGGATAAATTTAACATAATTACGGAATTATGTCACGAATGAATTTGTTTTTAGTTGATGCATTTCATTTATCGTTATTTTGAATGTTTTGAATGCTTACATTACGTATTTATTTATTTTACAAACGGTTGTAACTTAGTGTGGCCTTAGTAGAACGTGTTACCGTAATGATGGAACACGGTCTTGGTTGTATTTTGAGATCTCGTATCTCCATTTTTTTTTTTTTTGTAATTACAGTTTTTATTTAGAATGTAAATAGGTTTATATTTTGTAAATTTTAATTGTAATTTTGAGAAGACTAAAGATGGAGATCGGATGCTCACTCCCGCATGGACAAAAAGATGGAACATCAAGACAAGCTTCTCGGGTCCAACGGTGGATTCCAAAGTTGTATTATGTTCTTTTTACTAGGATAGGCCACACTAGGAATTTTATTTACGTATTGCTTTCTTTTATTTATTTTCTTGTAACGATAGTATGCATCATATTCTGGCTAAAAACCAAACCACCTAATAATTGCATGAAAACTGACTCATATAGAGGTCACGCGTTAGTTTTCTTTGACATTCTTATGTCACACGATCATTTTTAAGCCATCACCTAAGTTAATTCATTCACGTAATGCTAGTTATTCGTTCACTTAAAATGAATTAAAGCTAAGTTGATGGGATATTCCTCGTATAACCAAAAATTGAGAATAGTCTTTATAGGTCAAACTCCAATGAATCCCTTCTTCGTCGGTAGGCATAATATGACCCCTTCTACGTCGGGTAAGTTGGAACTGATTGACTTATTTTATCTCAACACTATGGTCACTCGTACGATCCTGTGATTATGGTGGACTATAGATAGGATTTACGGAAATCTATCGACCAAGAGTTCTTACGGAAGAACTAGCTAAACAGCTGGCTTATCAATTTACGGAAATTGAGTCTTGGGATCACTTGTATTATTCTTGAGGGAGATCAATTATGCAAGTGGAATGAGTCTACACGATTAAAATGAATTTTAAATAGACTTAAATCACCTCGATGAGTTGCTTATTTCGTTTTTGTTTTTCTTTCTTTTTCAGCGTAGATCACGATTTTTAAACTGCTAATAACTTAATGGCTGGCATCCTCGATGACCCAATGCCAAGTGCCACATTGGACCGTGAGTCCTGGCTTCGGATCTTTATGAATCAGATGAATCAGTCTACTAGACTGAAGAATGATGGATCAAACTTCGCGGAATGGGAGGCGGCATTACGGAATGCGCCACCGCCGACGGGAAGCTCAAGTATCGATCGAGCCCCTCCCGCCGCCCCCCCAGTCCCACGGCTCGAGTTAACGAGGTCTCCACGTATAGCGACTTCGTCATGGAAGCGGGTGCGATTAAAAACGTACTCATTTTTGCAATGGAATCCAATTTGCAAAAACGCTTCATAGCCCAAGGTGCAAATAAGATTTTCACCACGCTCACCAAGGAATTCTCGAAAGCACCGAGAATCGTGACCTATGAGCATACCACTCGCTTCTTTGATGCGAGACTCCAGAAGGGCCAACCAGTTAGCCCACACATTCTCAGCATGATTGAGAATGTCGAGAGACTGGAGGCGCTTGATTGTAAAATCAGCAAGAACATTGTGATTGACCGCATGCTTCATTCACTCCACGATGGTTTTGCGCTCTTTAGAGCCAATTACTATATGAATGATTTGAAGAAAAGTCCCCATGAACTCGCACTCCCTTCTCGTACGCACCGAGAAGGACATGAAGTTCGGTGGGAGCATGAAACAAGATGTTCTCGTTGTGACAAACAAGGGCAAGGGTAAGGGCAAAGCTCAAGCGCACCTAGCAGAGGGCAAACCGAAGTTCAAGAAGTCGTGGTCGGGTAAGAGTGGGCCTGGTGAGGCAAGTAACTCATCAGGCGCGACAAAGAGCAAGACCGAAAACATGGGATGCCATCATTGCCACAAGACTGGGCATTAGAGGCGTACATGTCCTGTCTACCATGAGGACATAAAAGCAGGTCGTGTTAAACCTGTTGGTATGTTTTCTTCCTCTTCTACTTTTATTCATATGATTGAGATTAACCACGCAAGTTACGGAACTTGGGTACTAGATACTGGTTGTGGTTCTCATCTGTGTAATCATGTGCGGGGGCTCAAAACATCGAACCCCTCGTAAAGGGTGAGGTGGACTGCGTGTCGGGAATGGAGCACGAGTGGTCATGTCGTCTCGAGGGGAACATACGTGATCCACTTCCTAGCGATTTGAGTTATTTTTATATAATCGCTATTATGTACCCATCTTTGAAAAACATTATTTCGGTTTACGCACTTGACAAACTTGGTTTTTCATTTGTAATAGAGAATAATTCTTGCATTTTCTCATTACACGATATGATTTATGGCAAGGCAGTCTCCATGAACGGAATTTATGTTTTAGATCAGACCACTGAAATATTGCACGTAATGAATAAAAAGTTAAAGGTTGGTTATACGCTTTGTTCCCCGAGTGTCGTTCGGTTTACCGAGAGTCTGGTCAGGTCTTAGACATATAGGCAGTAGTTATACGCTATACATAGTACCGTGGAGGCAGTGGTTATACGCTCCACACCGATGGAGGCAGTGGTTATACGCTCCGTCAGCTAGAGGCAGTGATTATACGCTCTGGAAAGTTAGAGGCAGTGGTTATACGCTCTAACGGGCGTTCGCTCTATTCGCTATGCTTTGTTCCTAGCTTTATGTCTTCTATTGCTGTGGATTGTGTGTCACCAGGTTTGCTATGCTTTAATGCTGGCTTTGTGCCTTAAGTTGTAGTGAGTAATTTGTCACTACTGGTCTTGTCAGTGTTCATGGTTTAGTGGTTACATATGATCTAGGTTTGCATGATTTCGTCTGTTTAAGATTGATTAAGTCATGGTAAGCTGTATTGGGTTTCATGAGTGTAGATGATCTCATATGTTTACTATTTATGCCTTTCAATTGTTATTGATTGTTAATTATTTTCAATTTTTGTAAACATGACTGGGAGAGCATCTAGTTACTCCCGACTGATTGTCGACCCCCATTCTCAGGTTGTTCAGATTGTTGTTGACTGGTTGATGTTGCTTGGGATGCATCGAGGGGCGAGACGAATAATAAATTAGGATTTTGTTTTTATGTTTGAGAACATTGAATAATGTATTAGTTGGTTTTGGATTTAGTAGCGAACCGGATTGGTCAGGTGTTTCCGCCACCTTGACCCTTTTATCATTGTTATACTCTGATAATTCATTTAATATAATTTTTTCCTTTGTTTTATAATCTGGGTTGTTACAAAACACCATTTCAACATTCTAAACTTTTCAAGAGACGATTGGAAGTTACGTTCATTGCATCTCTCGCGTTATTGGCAAATCCCAAAGTTAAGTTCGTCGGATCATCTTGTTCTTTACATCGTTGTGATCATCGTGTCCGGAGTAAGTTCCTTATATAATTTATGTAGTGTTTCGTTGAGTTTATTTAAAACCCTAATTGGGTAATGTTGGGGGTTTTGGGTGTTTGTATGGCATTAGTAGTAATTGTATGTATACATGTTATAGGAGGAGGATTCGTTGAGGAGAATTTATAATTAGCTGCTAGATCGTCTGTGGTGTTTGCATTTCAGGTAGGGTTTCCCTACTCAGTATTGGTTACATAGTATTGTTGGTGATTGTTGTTGTTGTTGATTGTTTATCGTATTGGAATTGGTTTTGGTAATTGTTGATTGTGTAAGGTGACTGTCATATAACTGTCTGTGATCTTCGGGGTGCGTCCCTGGCTGAGTGGAGTCACTTGCGGGAGTGGCTTCACGCCCTTGATTCGCCTTTAGTGGAACCCGCCACAGAAGCGATGTGCACATTAATGAACATGGGTTTATCGCTCGGATGAGATGAGCGGGGCTTAGGTGGGAACGGCTGCGGTCCCCCACTGACGGCGAGGAGTACTTGTTACGATGGGTACTCTGGCATGACTACCCACTCAATGTGTAGTCAGGTGTGTGCAGATGAGATAGAGTTGTGCTGATTTAGTTGTTTGTAGTGTTGTTTCATTGTAGTTGTTGTTTTATGTAATCAGTACTGACCCCGTTTAATTGTTTTAAAAACTCTGGTGATCCATTCGGGGGTGGTGAGCAGTTGTTGAGCAGGTATGATGGCTTACGCGAGGGATAGCTGGGATGGAGTCATCGCATGTTATAGAGGCTTCCGTTGTGTCATGAACTAGTTGCGTTTAGTCGTTTGGATTTTGAAAACATTTGTATTTCTTTTTATTAGTTTTGGATTTGATTTGTATCACTTAAACTTTATTATTGTTTAAGTACGTTTCGTTATTGTCCATTTGATTATCATTGCCTTGGGTAATCGAGAGGTAGCGTTCTCATACCTTAAATGGTCATGGTAAGGCACTTAGAGTATGGGAGTGTTACACTTTTTCATCTAATGGTTATTTAATCCATGTTAGAGATTCATAGAAGCAGGATTAGATTTAATGTTAATCAGATTACAGCGTAAACATATAGTCAAATTCAAGAAATAGTAAGAGATGCTTACAATGAACCTCACCTTTTGAATGAAAATTTATATGCATGAATCGCATAAATAGCCTCGTCTCCTTACTTAGCTAATGACTCCATATGAAAAGCCGTAAATTCAAGTTCTTAATTAACGGAATAAAATAAGAAGATATGATATGAACCTCCTGATTATCATATCTTAATAATATATGAACTTTAATTTGATTATTATAATTCCTTTTCGCTCAATCGGTTAAGACTCGTGCTGATAATGTGTTGTGAAATAAGAGTAGAGAAAATTATGGAGAGAATGTAACACCCCGCGCTTTCCTTATATTTTTAAATAAACTTTTAAGCGATTTTTATTAAATAATTATTATTTAAAGCTTATTTTCATAAAATATAGCCGTAGCCGTGTAACGGTAATAATAGTGTAGATTTTAATAATATTATTCTCCGACTCGAGTTATAGTAGACTTGGGACGAAAATTCTAGTGGATACCGACTCATTTTGAGTTATTGGGCTTAACTTGACTCATGGGCCTTTTTCCCCTCTTTTCTCTACACAAAACCTCAACTAAACCCTCACAACTTCATCTCCCTCACTTGTAATTTCTGAAATTTCCCAACAACCACCCCACCATTGTTGAACCTTCCCTTACTAACCCTAGAATCACCATATCTCACTCAATTCTTCACCAATCTCGTCCCTTTTCGCGCCATTCTCTTCCTTTTCTCATTTCCCTTCTTTCTAAGTGAGAAAGTTGTCATCTTTTCCTCTTTTTCGAAATTCTCATCTTACAAGGATGTGGATTCTTGACTTAATACCTTTATTTTTGTGTTTAGGGGAGAACTTGGACAACCCGGAGGAGGATAGCTACATCATTGACGAGTCTTTAGAAGATTGAAGTGCAAAAAGGTAACGGTGATGGGTTACTCGACTTTTATGTTAAATTTGTGTGAATTGTGTAGTATTAGACTCACATGAATGTCAAATTTGATGTCTTTCATGTCCTTTGGTGATTTGGTGTTGTGTAGAATACTTGTATGATAATTCTCACATGTTTAATGAGTAATTTCATGCCTTGTTCTAATATGGTGAAATATGAGATTGTCTTAAAGGAATCCTCTCATAATTACATGATTAAACTTCATTTTAATGATTAATGAACAACCCCATATGTTAATTACATCTTGAAAGTGGTAATTTTCTGAGTATTCATCATATTGGAGAAGTATGAAATGATTAAATGAAAGATGGTTGAATTTGGAAGACTTTAGATGAGTGTTTGATGAGTTCTCGTGTACAGAGACCCTCTGCCGGTGGGCCGGCAGCCGGCCTACCCAACCGGCAGCGCGTCTGTGCATTTCTGACTTATAAAAATGGAGAATTAAGCCTTTGTAATCCCCTGCCGGTGGGCCGGCAGCCAGCCTACCCAACCGGCAGCGAGTACATGAGATTTTGGTGTCTTTTATAATAGGGTGTATCCCCTGCCGGTGGGCCGGCAGCCGGTCAACCGGCAGAGAATACACAATGTGAAATGTTGAAGTTAATTGACTATAGCTTGGATCCTCTGCCGGTGGACCGGCAGCCGGCCACCCGGCAGAGAATACACATTGAATATTTTTGACCTTGTTTCCTTTAGCTTGTATCCCCTGCCGGACCGGACAGCACCGCCACCCTAAGAGAATACACCCTCACCTAATTTGACATTGTTCACCATAGCATGAATCCTCTGCCGGTGGGCCGGCAGCCGGTGCCCACACCGGCAGAGAGTACCTGATGTTTCTCATACCTTTATACTTATGCATGCTTCACATGAATTGTTTACGTTATGTTTGTTCAATCTTTTCCACTCGTATTTGTGACCCGAGTGTGACGTTTTACATTGTGAGACTACTCGACATTCCTTATTTATTTGCCCTCGGACATTGGGTCACGGTTAGGTGCCATTGTTTCCGAGTTGGGCTATTTTTCCTTCCGCCTCTTCGGACCGGGGGTCACGGTTAGGTGACAAGGTTCCGCTTGAGGTTACTCAACTTTCGGGCACGGTTAGGTGTACCATATTTCGAGTCTTGGATACGATTTGGTATCGTTTGTCGAATCGGGTGTCGTCCATCCCGAGAGTCTGGCCAGGTTTAGACTAGGACCGTATTATGATCGTCGTCCTACCAAGAGGTTGGAGTCTAGAGGGTTGTCTTGTTTGAGTCTATACTTTGTAATTTGTCTTACATTTGAGTCGAGTCAATTTGTGACCGTTTGACCTAATAATTCTTCTCTCATTTATGCATAACTACTCTTATTGCATTTTGTATACTAATCATGATCCTCTCGTCACCGTAAGTATTTATCCTCATGCTTGTTTGTTTAATTACATTCCTAATTACTTGTATTTTGACATATTGTGGCCGGGAGAACCACCGAGTTACTCCCCACTGACCGTGGCTTTCATATTTATTATGAATGACAGGTTGGTGATGAAGCTTAAGTGGGCAAGACCGTGTGAGCTAGCGAGTTCTTACCTTGGACCTTATTTAGTTATCACATAATAGACTCACCTACTTTTCGAATCTATGTTAATTCGTGGGATATCTTTTCCCCAATAAATAGACTTGTATTGTAAACTTAAAGCTAACTATCTAAACTTATTTATCGTGTTGGTGATACCTCGCGTTGGACTTCATTAGAAGTCTTAAAAGTTTTAAAAATCTCGTGTTTCCGCCACGATTTACTAGTTATATTTAGTTGCCTCATCGAGGGGTGTCACAGTTGGTATCAGAGCATATATTGCTCCCGACGCACACACGTGTACCCCAACTTAAAATTTTCACTTGACCTTGAATAATGAATGAGAGATGGGTAGAATTAAGGACCTAAGTTGGTAGCCTTTTTGTGTATGTTTTGTGTTAGGTTCTAACTTGTTTGCTCTTGTGCAAGATGGCACGACCAACCCAAGTGGAAAATGCTATCATGCAAGCCCTCACTCAAGTGCTTGCTAATCAACAAAATGCTCAACCCGCTCCCCCTGCACCCGAAGCTAACCGTCAAGGAAGCTATGCTTGGATTGCAAGTCAACTAGCAAGGAACAAGGCTAGGACCTATGGTGGTGAAGTGGATCCCGTTGCTCTCTCGGAGTGGTTTCGTGATATGGAGAAGAAATTCTCTCTCTTTGATGCCCGAGAGGAGGACAAGGTGAGATTAGCATCTCACTTTCTTGTGAAGGAAGCCGATAGGTGGTGGACATTGACCGGTCCTACCGCTACTCAAGACCCCAACTTTGATTGGAGCCGCTTCAAGTCACTTGTGGAGACTCGCTTCTACCCTAAGGAGCTCAAACAACAAAGACTGAAGGAGTTCATGGACTTCAAGCAAGGGAAGCTATCAATTCAAGCTTACACCGACAAGTTTAATGAACTTGCTCATTATGCCTCCAAGTTCGTGAAAGATGAAGAGGATCGTGTCTACTTCTACAAGAACAAGTTGAATCCTAAGGTGGAAAGCATGGTGAGAAGAAGCTCAACTACCTTTGTGGAAGTTTATGATGATGCTATTTGGGCCGAAAGCTCTTTGAAGGCCATTGAAGAAGATTCCAAAATCCACTCCTCTTCTCATTCTTACCGTCCTAACTTTCATGACAAGAGACCATTTGTGCCTTCTACTTCCAACTATGCCAACAAGAGAAGGTTTGTGCCAAGGATGCAAGACCATGGAGGACAAGGACCAAGAGTTCAAGAACCTAGAGGACAAGTTCCCACACCAACTAATGAACTTGAGAAGGATCGTAAGTGCTACCATTGTAGACAAGCTCTACACCCCGGAGTTGGATGCTATGGCAAGCCCTTGACTTGCTTCCATTGTAAGAAGCCCGGACATCGTGTTGCCGATTGCCCCGAGAAGAAGAATGCTCCTACTTCAAATGCTAGGCCAAGAGGAACTATCTTTGTCATGAGTCGAGCCGAAGCCGCCGCTCATCCCGATATCATTACGGGTATGTTCTCAATTTTTGATCAACCTTGCCTCATTTTATTTGATACCGGCGCATCTCTATCTTTTATATCTTCCAAGTTTTCGGAAAAACTAGCTCTTGAGCCCATTCCTAGTGAGGAAACTTCTATATCCTTACCTTCCGGAGAAATGTTCTCTTGCTCCCTCATTTTCTCCGACATTCCTATTTCTATTTCGGAAACCTTGTTTCCTGCTAACCTACTTCGTTTTCCCCTTGAGGAATTCGATGTAATTTTGGGTATGGATTGGTTGTCAAAGTATGATGCAAGATTCGAGTGTAGAGACCAAAAGATTTGCCTCAAGAGTCCGCTAGGCACTCGCGTATCCTATAAAGGAGTTCATTCCCAAGAAGGTGTGAAATTGATTTCCGCTTTGAAGTTGATGAGCATGAAGAGGAAAGGTTACCAAATCTTTCTATGCGTGGTGACTTCTACCTCCCCTTCCTTACCAAAGATCGAAGAAGTGCCCGTGGTTTGTGAGTTCGCCGATGTCTTTCCCAAGAGTTGCCCGAATTCCTCCCGAGCGTGATGTAGAATTTTCTATCGACCTTGTACCCGGAACCGGACCGATTGCTAAAGCCCCGTACCGTATGGCGCCAACCGAGTTGAAGGAGTTGAGAAAGCAACTTGATGAGATGATTGAGAAAGGATTCATTAGACCTAGTGCCTCGCCTTGGGGTGCTCCCGTTCTCTTTGTGAAGAAGAAAGATGGATCCATGAGACTTTGCATTGACTACCGTGAGCTTAACCGTGTTACCATCAAGAACAAGTATCCTCTACCAAGAATTGAAGATTTGTTCGATCAACTCAAAGGTGCTTCTACTTTTTCCAAGATTGATTTGAGATCCGGTTATCATCAAATTCCCGTTCGTGAGTCCGACATCCCTAAGACCGCCTTTAGCACAAGATATGGACATTTCGAGTTTAAGGTGATGCCCTTTGGTTTAACCAATGCCCCTTCTATCTTCATGGACCTAATGAACCGGACCTTTAGTGAGTTCTTAGACAAGTGTGTTGTGGTCTTCATTGACGATATCCTCATCTACTCCAAGTCCGAAGAAGAGCATGCCGATCACCTTCGTATCATTTTGGAAATCCTCCGTCGACAAAAGTGGTTTGCCAAATTCTCCAAGTGTGAATTTTGGTTGTCTAAGGTATCTTTTCTAGGCCATGTTATATCTAAGGATGGTGTCATGGTAGACCCTTCGAAGATTGAAGCCGTGATTGAGTGGAAGAGTCCAACCGATGTTGGTGAGATCCGTAGTTTCTTGGGTTTGGCGGGTTATTACCGTCGCTTTGTGAAGGATTTTTCCAAGCTTGCTAGACCGATGACTCAACTTTTGAAGAAAGAGACCAAGTTTGTGTGGACCGAAGCGTGTGAAGGTGCATTCCAAGAGTTGAAGAAGAGGTTGACTACCGCTCCCGTGTTGACCTTGCCCGAGGATGGAGTTGACTTTGATGTGTTTTGTGATGCTTCTAAGATGGGTTTAGGTTGTGTTCTTATGCAAAGTAGAAGAGTTGTTGCCTATGCTTCGCGACAATTGAGAGTTCATGAGGTGAACTATCCCACTCATGATTTGGAGTTAGCCGCTATTGTTCATGCCTTGAAGATGTGGAGACACTACCTCATTGGAGTCCATTGCCGCATCTACACCGACCATAAGAGTTTGAAGTATATCTTCACCCAAAAGGATTTGAATATGAGGCAACGACGATGGTTGGAATTGGTGAATGATTACGACATGGAGTTGTTGTATCATGAAGGTAAGGCAAATGTGGTTGCCGATGCCCTTAGTAGGAAGTCTACTCATTCCTTGAGTGTCATTCGTGTGCTCCCCGACGACCTTTGTGCCGAGTTCCGTAAGCTAAGTTTGCAACTTGTGGAGAGTGGTTTTGATTATCTTGGTGCTATGGTTGCCGAGCCCGTTCTTCACCGAGAGATCCTTGATAGCCTTGTGGACGATGCTACCTTTAAAAGTTTTCAAGCCAAGCTTCTTGAAGGGAAAGCAAAGGATTGTGAGATTGATGCTAGAGGTTACCTTCGTTACCGAGGACGCATGTACGTGCCCGATACCGTTGATTTGAGGAAGAGAGTTCTAGATGAAGCTCATGTATCGCCTTATTCGATTCACCCCGGAGGAGACAAGATGTATAAAGATTTGAAGCTTCAGTTTTGGTGGCCTAACATGAAGAATGACATTGTGTCATACGTTGGAAGGTGTCTTACTTGTCAACAAGTGAAGATTGAGCATAAGAGACCCGGTGGTTTGCTACAACCGTTGGATGTTCCTTTATGGAAGTGGGAGTCCATTTCCATGGATTTTGTGATGGCTTTGCCTAAGACCGTTGGTGGAAAGGATGCCGTATGGGTTGTTGTGGATAGGTTGACCAAGTGTGCTAGGTTCATTCCTATCAAAGAAACTTGGAGTTTAGACCGTCTTGCTAGTGCTTATGTGGAAGAGATCGTTCGTTACCATGGCGTTCCTAAGGAGATCGTGTCGGATCGTGACCCGCGTTTTTGTTCAAGATTTTGGAAAGCTTTGCAAGATGCTTTGGGTAGTAAGTTGTTGATGAGTACCGCTTTTCATGCCGCTACCGATGGACAATCCGAGAGGACGATACAAACTCTAGAAGACTTGTTGCGTGCTTGTGCCCTTGATTTTCATTCTAGTTGGGAGAAGAGCTTACCTTTGGTGGAATTTTCTTACAACAATAGTTATCATGCTTCTATCAAGATGGCCCCTTATGAAGCCCTTTATGGAAGGAAATGCCGTAGTCCAATTTGTTGGGACCAAGCAAGTGATGTTCGTGATCTAGGACCCGACAAGTTAGCCGAGACGATTGATCAAGTGAAGCTCATCCGTGAAAGAATGAAAGCCGCCCAAGATCGACAGAAATCTTACGCCGATGTTCGCCGTCGACCCTTGGAGTTTGAAGTTGGAGATAAAGTGTTCTTGAAAGTGTCCCCGATGAAAGGAGTAAAGAGATTCGGAGTTAAAGGGAAGTTGAGTCCGAAGTACATTGGACCTTATGAAGTGATCAAGAGGATTGGTGCCGTGGCTTATAGATTGGATTTGCCCCCGAGTTTGGGTAAAGTTCATGACGTTTTCCACGTGTCTCAACTTAGGAAATACATTAGCGACCCTAGTCATGTGTTGCAAAATGAAATTCCCGAGCTTGAGCCTAGTCTTTCTTTCGAGGAGAGACCGATTCGTATCTTGGATAAGAAGGAGAAGAAGCTAAGGAGTAAAGTGGTGCCCTTGGTGAAGGTTTTGTGGAAGTGTGGTGATGTAGAAGAAGAGACTTGGGAGCCGGAGGCTTCCATGCGTGTCAAGTACCCTAGTTTGTTTTCTTAAGGTAATACCTTTTCTTTTCAAGTTTCGAGGGCGAAACTTTTTAAAAGGTGGGATGATTGTAACACCCCGCGCTTTCCTTATATTTTTAAATAAACTTTTAAGCGATTTTTATTAAATAATTATTATTTAAAGCTTATTTTCATAAAATATAGCCGTAGCCGTGTAACGGTAATAATAGTGTAGATTTTAATAATATTATTCTCCGACTCGAGTTATAGTAGACTTGGGACGAAAATTCTAGTGGATACCGACTCATTTTGAGTTATTGGGCTTAACTTGACTCATGGGCCTTTTTCCCCTCTTTTCTCTACACAAAACCTCAACTAAACCCTCACAACTTCATCTCCCTCACTTGTAATTTCTGAAATTTCCCAACAACCACCCCACCATTGTTGAACCTTCCCTTACTAACCCTAGAATCACCATATCTCACTCAATTCTTCACCAATCTCGTCCCTTTTCGCGCCATTCTCTTCCTTTTCTCATTTCCCTTCTTTCTAAGTGAGAAAGTTGTCATCTTTTCCTCTTTTTCGAAATTCTCATCTTACAAGGATGTGGATTCTTGACTTAATACCTTTATTTTTGTGTTTAGGGGAGAACTTGGACAACCCAGAGGAGGATAGCTACATCATTGACGAGTCTTTAGAAGATTGAAGTGCAAAAAGGTAACGGTGATGGGTTACTCGACTTTTATGTTAAATTTGTGTGAATTGTGTAGTATTAGACTCACATGAATGTCAAATTTGATGTCTTTCATGTCCTTTGGTGATTTGGTGTTGTGTAGAATACTTGTATGATAATTCTCACATGTTTAATGAGTAATTTCATGCCTTGTTCTAATATGGTGAAATATGAGATTGTCTTAAAGGAATCCTCTCATAATTACATGATTAAACTTCATTTTAATGATTAATGAACAACCCCATATGTTAATTACATCTTAAAAGTGGTAATTTTATGAGTATTCATCATATTGGAGAAGTATGAAATGATTAAATGAAAGATGGTTGAATTTGGAAGACTTTAGATGAGTGTTTGATGAGTTCTCGTGTACAGAGACCCTCTGCGGTGGGCGGCAGCACCTACCCAACCGGCAGCGCGTCTGTGCATTTCTGACTTATAAAAATGGAGAATTAAGCCTTTGTAATCCCCTGCCGGTGGGCGGCAGCCGCCTACCCAACCGGCAGCGCGTACATGAGATTTTGGTGTCTTTTATAATAGGGTGTATCCCCTAGGTGGGCGGCGGCAGCGGTCAACCGGCAGAGAATACACAATGTGAAATGTTGAAGTTAATTGACTATAGCTTGGATCCTCTGCTAGGTGGACCGTGAAATGCCACCCCACAGAGAATACACATTGAATATTTTTGACCTTGTTTCCTTTAGCTTGTATCCCTAGCCGGTGGACCGCAGCCGCCACCCTACAGAGAATACACCCTCACCTAATTTGACATTGTTCACCATAGCATGAATCCTCTGCCGGTGGGCCGGCAGCCGGTGCCCACACCGGCAGAGAGTACCTGATGTTTCTCATACCTTTATACTTATGCATGCTTCACATGAATTGTTTACGTTATGTTTGTTCAATCTTTTCCACTCGTATTTGTGACCCGAGTGTGACGTTTTACATTGTGAGACTACTCGACATTCCTTATTTATTTGCCCTCGGACATTGGGTCACGGTTAGGTGCCATTGTTTCCGAGTTGGGCTATTTTTTCTTCCGCCTCTTCGGACCGGGGGTCACGGTTAGGTGACAAGGTTCCGCTTGAGGTTACTCGACTTTCGGGCACGGTTAGGTGTACCATATTTCGAGTCTTGGATACGATTTGGTATCGTTTGTCGAATCGGGTGTCGTCCATCCCGAGAGTCTGGCCAGGTTTAGACTAGGACCGTATTATGATCGTCGTCCTACCAAGAGGTTGGAGTCTAGAGGGTTGTCTTGTTTGAGTCTATACTTTGTAATTTGTCTTACATTTGAGTCGAGTCAATTTGTGACCGTTTGACCTAATAATTCTTCTCTCATTTATGCATAACTACTCTTATTGCATTTTGTATACTAATCATGATCCTCTCGTCACCGTAAGTATTTATCCTCATGCTTGTTTGTTTAATTACATTCCTAATTACTTGTATTTTGACATATTGTGGCTGGGAGAACCCTGAGTTACTCCCCACTGACTGTGGCTTTCATATTTATTATGAATGACAGGTTGGTGATGAAGCTTAAGTGGGCAAGACCGTGTGAGCTAGCGAGTTCTTACCTTGGACCTTATTTAGTTATCACATAATAGACTCACCTACTTTTCGAATCTATGTTAATTCGTGGGATATCTTTTCCCCAATAAATAGACTTGTATTGTAAACTTAAAGCTAACTATCTAAACTTATTTATCGTGTTGGTGATACCTCGCGTTGGACTTCATTAGAAGTCTTAAAAGTTTTAAAAATCTCGTGTTTCCGCCACGATTTACTAGTTATATTTAGTTGCCTCATCGAGGGGTGTCACAGAGAAGGTAGAGAGAAGGAAGAAGAGACAAAACCGTATTCTTATTCCATTATGAGGGGTATATATACACATACAATTGGTAGGGTTTTCATAAGATAATATATTCTATAATCCTATAAGATATGGACATCCATATTATAATAATATTCATAACATACGCTAATATGTTAAGGTGATATGTAACGAATAGAACTATCGAATGAAATCAATACGGGGTTACAAAATTTCATTGGTTACTTATTAGCTTATAATTTAACAAATCTAAATAAAAAAAGGGACTACTCTTACTCAAATGCGACAACGTATGGAGGTTTAAATATGAGGGTCTCTTAAAGTCCCAAGTTATTCGGGGTAATATGTCCCAAGTTATTCGGGGTAATATCGGGTAAGGTACATACAATAGCTAAATAATAATAGTATATATGTAAGTATATTTATCTTTGTTCTTATTTGGACCGATTAGTTTCGGTCATGAATAGATTCGTATCGGATTCGGTTTTTAATAGTAAATTTGACTATAAGTTTTTAAATAATAGACCGGATATAGATTTTAAACAACTGGGTTTGGATGGTATTATGTGGATGCTCTCAGACCTATCTCACACAAATCACAAACGAATAGATTAAGAACTTAAATTAACTTAAACTATTCCCTCTATCCCAATCATTTATTTGTCTTTAATTAAAATACCACTAATCAATTATATATCATAGTATGAAATATATTGAATGAAATCATTTTGGGATTAAGGCTTTGATGTTGATGTTGTTGTTGTTGTTGTTGTTGAACTTTAGTATTGATCTTACAATTAACCGTGTTTGATTTTACAATAACAAAAAATTAGACCATTTCAAGTTAAAGACTTTGAGACACTATGATTAATACTTCCTCCATTTCATTCAATTCCATACATTTGCTTTATACACGTATATAAATGCTCGTTTTCTTTTGTTCATATCTTTAGTTACATATTAGTAAAAATTATAAAAATTTATTATTTACAATGTACTCGGTAAGACAATTAAAACAAGATTTCACGTGACTATATTTTATGTTATATATTAGAAGTTGTATCGAAAATTCTCCCTACTTATGAATAGTGTTAAAAAAGGCAAATGTATGGAATTGAATGAAATTGAGGAAATATGATTTGCTGTATAGGAGTACTAGAATGAAATTAATAAAATGATGTTCATAAAGTCGATAACAGGAATCCGATGTTCGTAGCGGAAAAATATCTATTTGAACATTTGGTGTTAGAAAGTTCGGGAGCCAACTTTATGTTCACTCATGCTTATGATAGCAATTGAGACCGAAATTGATCCAACACCGAATAGACCCGAAAAAAAAAAAAATATCATCCAAACCCAACTTTTGAAATTCATATCCGTCCCACTATTATAAAAAGGCATGTCCAAATTTCCTATTGAAAAAGGTGATCGAGACAATGTTATGTAACCAACTTTTCTTATTTTGTAATAATCATATTCCATAAACACTCTTATCTTGTGTAATTTGTGTCAACAAAACAATGTACGACGAGTATTTTCGTAGTTCTTTATGTACAACTTACTATTTGAAATACATTATTTAATTACCGTGCATCGCATGGGCATGAAATCTAATAATAAATGATTTAGTGATGTGGAAGAGAGTTGTGTACGTAATTGAAAATGTTAATGTGGCATAAAGGTTGGTGATTAGTTTGCCTTTTTATTATTATATATAGATAACAAATGATTGTGACAGAAGAAATTATAAATCTGGTGTACATTTTTGCAATCTCCATTAAAACTCTTTTCGCTTGAGTAGAAGACCCTTGCTAGGATCAATAAATGCGACACCGGCCGGTATCGTTAAAATAAACATTACCCATCCGCATCATTTGGCGTTTAGCTACTACTCTATTGAACGCAATGAGCTTCGCTTCCAGCACTAACCTAAGAACAATAGACCTTTTAGTTGCAGTTTTAAGGTTGTATATTTCGTCAACCCCCCACAATGCGCTGGGAGAAGTATAATTAACGGTGTGATTAGGAAGAAGCATTGTCCCTCCTGGAGCCTGATAAACTCCTTCGCCACCTTGGTTGAAAATAACGGTCATCCCGAACGTAGTAGAGTACCCTGAGTAGGTTACTCGAAGGACGAGAATGCTGTAACGGAGGCTCTTGTAACGATCAGGGTTGTGAACGGTAATATTGAAGTGAATCAGCGTTGATTTGTTTAGAGTATCTGTTGTAAGCCCTTCTACTTCCAAGCCTCGGACATGAACTTGTGGCTCAGGGAATCGGATGAAGAGCCAGAACACCATCGCGATTAAGATCGATGATGCTATGGTCTGTGCCGTTAATACACCGTAGAAGTGAAGTTGTCTTAGGAAGAGGTGTTTTTTTTCGAATTTGGTTTTTGAATTTGGTTGATTTGGACTGCAACACAACCATAGAGACATTGCATTTGGAATGTTGAGAGTTCATCGTCTGTATCTTGCGGTGCATTTGTATATATAATGACCACATACTTGCAAATTCTCGTAGACTACATGGTTATTAAAAGGGGAGTGCTAGGGCGACACCCGGTGTTACTGAAACTTAGTAACACCCTAATTAAAAAATATAAAAAATTGAAATAAGTGAAGTTCGCTTTTTATTTTGCGCCAAAAACTTAGGGGTATGTATGTAATTTATTATCCATTAGATTATAATAGAATCCAAATCAAAAGCTAATCTATCTTACAAAAATGTAGTCTCTATCTAAATATCAACCCAGCAAACAACTCCGTAACAAATTTTTCATTTCAAGAAAATTTAATATGATACCTCAATAAAAAAAAAAACTACTTAACACATTCATTTCGGAATAACGGGACATTTTAATTTACCATATATGAGTGTATGTATATGCAGTTTGTTTATAAATTTCGATGTTTGTGTGTGGTGTTTGTTAATTTTTTTTTTTTTGGAAAGATAAAGTGCTTGAGATTTAAAAAATCATTTAGTTGTTACGATTTCATAATAATGGCACAAACGACGCATTATTCATATGGGAAGGGATGAACTTTGATCTCAGATTTGCTTTCTTCTTAATAAAACATCCAATAATAATGGCGTACAATGGACTCTCCAACAAAAAAAATTTGGAGTTCTATCTTTGCCTACAAAATTGCGTGGATAATAACTGAAAATATTTCGGCTAAATTTTTAAATCAAACATTTTAATTTTGTTGTAACTAATTGTAATATTTGGAGTGCCTAAAATACCCTTTGTCATTAGTTTGTTTAAAATTTAAAAATCAAGGGAGGCAATTCAAAATACTTAAATAATTTACCATTTTACCCCGGGTATTAATTAAATTTTTTTAAGCAACCTCAACGGTTAATCATATATTACTTAATAAGTCCTGAGACGCAATATCAACAAAAGACAGAGGTAAATCATCCGTCCAAAAACGCCTACCTACAGACCATGGCATGGCATGAGCTATTGAGTGAGCCAAATTATTAAACTTCCTATTAGTATATCTAAATAACACAGACTCAAACAAACAGCTTAATCTATAAATATCATCGTAAACAAAGAAAATGTCGCCTCGGCCTGTCTTCCGCTTCTGCAAATCCGTCACCACATTAAGGCAATCGCTCTCAATAATTATCTTGCTCATCCCCAGACGCCTAGCCTCCTTAAGACCGAGGTATATAGCCTCTGCCTCCGCAATTGCCACAATCTGATCGCCATGAGACTGCACCACCGCCGCCCAAGCAACCCTTCCATCACCATCACGGCACACCGCCCCCAATCCCACTCCTTGCCCCTCCTTCACACCCGCATCAACGTTTATCTTCCACACACCCCCATCCGGTCTAACCCATCCGCCCTTATGCCCATCCCACGCTCTCTTTCCCCGTACACCCCCCTTGCCATCCTCACAAATGCTCTCCATTTCGCAGATTACGTCCTTGATCCTCCGCACTACATCCTCACATACCCACGACCCATTATCAAATAGCAATTTGTTCCGCTTTTCCCAAATCACCCAACATGACGTCATAAAAAGCGTCCTCTCCTCCTCCCTCATATCCCGAAGCAAAGCCTCAACCCACTCCCTAGCTCGCATATCACCAGTACTCCTATGCACATCAATCCCGACTTCATCCCAAATATCGTCATTCCACCCACAGTCTCTAAGAGCATGGACACAAGACTCCGTATGAAAATGGCACCGTGGACACGAACCATCAACGCCACTTATACGAGCAGCGATACCTGCTTTAACCGGAAGAGCCTCGCTGCACAACTGCCACATAAACGCCTTGATACGTGGTAGTACCGGAGCACCCCATATCAACTTCCAAAGCCATCCACCCATATTACTATTAGACTGCTCCCCCTCATCACCATCATTCTCCGCCAAAAGTCGATACCCTTCCTTCACCGTGTACTCCCCGTCCCTCGTTTTATCCCAACACCAACAGTCCTCCCTAACATTCACACTCAACCGAATATTCAAAATCCTCTCAGCCTCAAAAGGTAGAAAAATCTACTCCACTTTCCCTCTATCCCACCGAGCCTCCCCTACAACCATAAGGTCCGCCACCTTCATCTCCAGATCGAGGTCACCACGTGGTGATATAACACACCTAGACGTGGTATTAGGAATCCACGGGTCCAGCCACACCCTAGTACCATTTCCATCTCCAACTCGCCTCCTCAACCCGAGCCCCATCACACCCTTAGCATCATAAATACTCCTCCAAGTATAACTTGGATTAATGCCTAACGGTGCATCCATAAACGACCCAGTCGGAAAATACTTTCCCTTCAACACCCTCACCATCAAGCTCCCTTCATCACACACCAACCTCTACGCCTGTTTCGCCAACAGCGCCGATTTGAACTTCCCAAAATCACGAAACCCCATACCTTCTCTAACCTTCGAGCGGCACATAATATCCCAAGAAATCCAAGAAATTTTTCTTTTACCATTAGCTGACCCCCACCAGAATTTCGACACAATAGAGCGTAGTTCATCACAAAAATTAGCCGGTAACTTAAAAACACTCATCGCATAAGTAGGAATAGACTGGGCAACTGCCTTTATCAAAATTTCCCTACCTGCTCTGCTAAATAATTTACCGCGCCACCCTTGCAATTTACTATTTAACTTTTCACGAACAATTCTTGAAAGAGCTTGCTTGGAGTGACCTATCACAGTAGGCAAACCCAAGTATTTATCGTGTTCAGCCACTTCCCGAACACCCAAGATACCTACTACTCTCTCCCGACGCCAACCCACCGTTCCTTTACTAAAAGAGACAGTCGTCTTCTCCTTGCTTACCAGTTGCCCAGACGCACCTTCATACTTATTCAAGATATCCATTACCACCCATGCCTGCTTCTCACTTGCCTTTACAACAATAATGCTATCATCAGCAAAAAACAAATGAGAAACCACCGGAGCTTGAGGAGCAACCCGAATCCCATGTAAAACGCCTTCCTCCACCTTTCTTCTTATCATGCTAGATAGCACCTCTGCACAAAGTATAAACAAATAAGGGGATAAAGGGTCCCCTTGACGCAGTCCCCTAGAGGGGGTAAAACTTTCAGAAGGTGACCCATTTATCAAAACTTCATACGACACTGTTCTAACACATCGCATGACATTACTCACCCATCGACCATCAAACCCCATAGCATAGAGCACCCTCTCCAGAAACACCCACTCTACTCTATCATAAGCTTTAGCCATATCAAGCTTCAGTGCCAGATGCCCACCCCTGCTGCGGGCATTCTTCATATAATGAAACATCTCGAACGCTACCAAAATATTATCAGTAATCAACCTTCCAGGGGTAAAAGCACTTTGGTTCTCAGAAACCAAATCACCCAGCCACAGTTTCAGCCGATTTGCGAGAACCTTAGCTATCAATTTATATAAAACATTACACAAACTAATTGGCCGGTAATCACTAAATTTATCAGGCGCCTTCTTCTTAGGTATTAAAACAATGTGAGTTTTATTAATGGCAACAGGGAACCCACCCCCATTTAAAACTCGCAGGACCAACCGAGTGACAGACGGCCCAACAATATGCCAATAAGTCTGATAAAATAGAGCATTCATCCCATCCGGCCCAGGAGCTTTCAGCGGGTGCATTGGCTGGAGAGCATCAAAAACCTCCACCCCCGTATACTCGGCAGCAAACCCGGCATTCATCTCACTCGTGACCCTATCCCGGACACCAACCAGCAACTTATCAAAATCTCTCGGCCGAGAAGACTCGAACACCGAACCAAAGAAGCCCACCGCTGCCGCCTTAAGCTCACCATCCCCGGCCACAACCCTTCCCCCATCAACAGTGACCTGTCTAATAAAATTCTTCTTCTTACGTTGCCCAGCCTTCCTATGAAAGTAATTTGTATTGCGATCCCGTCCTTAAGCCATAACGCTCTCGACCTCTGCCTCCAAAAAACCTCTTCCTGCCTAAGCAAATCATTTAGTTCCCTCAGCACAACCCTTCGCTCCTGCACATTACCAACAGTCCTCTCACTCATATTCAAACACTCTAGTCTCTTCCTCTTCCGATTTATATCCCGCATAATCTTTCCAATACTTACCCCCTTCCACTTCTTCAACTCCTGAGCACACCTGTTAATCGTGTCCACAACATCCCAATCACTCTCCTCCCAAGCCCTACTTATAGCCTCCTCACATCCCTCCTCACCAATCCAAATTTGTTCAAAACGGAAACAACGCCTACCATGCCCATCATTCCTACCTCGGTTATCCATAACAATTTTAATGGGAGAATGGTCAGACCACTCACGCCCCACATGTACCACTTTTGCGTAAGGGTAAAGTGCCCTCCAACCTTCATTTGTCATAGCCCTATCCAATCGACACTGCCTATTATCAGCCCCTGCCTGCCCGTTATCATATGTATACTCGTACTCCTCAAAATCTAAATCACAAAGTCCACACACATCCACTGCCTCGCGAAAGTTATTCATCTGCCATTGAGCTCGAGCCCCGCCTTTCATTTCCCCAGCGTTAAGAATCTCGTTAAAATCACCCATACACAACCAAGGCCCTTGTGACTCCGTCGCAAGGCTCCTTAACAATTCCCATGACAAATACCGATTTTGTACCTCCGGCCATCCGTAAAAACCCGTACAACGCCATTCAAAATTATCTAGCCGAACATCGAAGTCCATAAAGTGAACTGAAGCCGAACGAAAAACAAAATCAATATCCTTCCGCCACAAAAACGCCAGACCGCCAGATCAACCCACACTATCCACCGCCATACTACTATACTCGTCGAATCGTACCATAACAGCTGCCAACTCCTCACTACTCAGCTTTGTTTCACACAGGAAAACTAAAGCTGGGGCCTCCCTCCGGAGCAGATTCCGAAGTCCGCCTACTGCATCGGGGTTGCCCAGCCCCCTGCAGTTAATGCTCAAAAGATTCATTGGGCCCAGCGGGGCTGACATGAATCAGCCTCCGCCTCAGATATTGACACATCCCTGTGTTTGGTAACCTTTCTAGAAATAGCTTCACCCCCCTCCACATCATCAGCTCTCATGCGTTTCTGGTTCTCATTAATGACCAAATTATCATTTAAACTCGTCCTATCCACGCTTTCCCCCCTCTCTACCCGTATGGTCCTCTGCCACTTCTTCCCCATCACCTGCCCCTGTCCACCAACAATCCCACCCTCCTCGCCTTCTCCACCGTGGAAAGCCCCTGCCCTACAGCACCCACTAACACGCCCTCTTCAGTTACATTTTCAGCGACACACTTACCAGCCCCATCCTGGTCAATAATACCCGAGCTCCTATTCTCCTCGACACCCCACCTCAAACCTCGTCCACCACCCAGTAAACCAACGCTTCCCTCTTCCTGACCATCGACCTCCAACACACTCCTCAACTCCATCTGGCTTGTTTTCACCTGGAACTTACTCTTCCCTGACAGAGCAATACGCTGCAATTTTTCAATCATCTCCGCCTCACTCTTTTTATATTCCTCCTCAAACTCCGGCCTTAAATCTCTACTAGTCTTCCTTCCCTCTGCCACTCCCACCCTTCCACCTTTCCGCGGCGATGCCCTCAGATCATCCTCATCATATGGGTCGTGCTCACAATCTTTAACGCCATGACCCAGCACACCGCAACCATAACAGAACAACGGCAGTCTCTCATATTTGACATCGAATTTTGTCACATTCCCTGAACTCAACCTTATCTCAACTGAACGAATTAGCGGCTTCCGAATATCATGTAAAACACGGATACGAACCGCCCTCTCCATCTCAGGGAATTGAGTATCATCCCTATCAACATACGATCCCAGCTGTTCCCCTAAACGTCGCAAATTTGCCTCGTTCATACGCCCCTTAATGGGAAGGTCATATACCCGAGCCCAAATAGGAAGACGATACAGAGGAGTATCCGTTAACTTCCCCTCATCAACAGGATCATTGAAGCACCAAACAAACTTATCAAAGTGCCACGGCTGCCCTGCAAGAACCTTTGCTTTATCACGATCATCCTCAAATCGAAAGATGAAGATTCTCTCACGAGCATCCAACAAATTCCCCAACACCTTCCCCGACGGATTCCATAGTCTTAACATCGTGTCGATAGCAGCTTTACTATTAATCACCTTCGTTGCCCAGATTTTTCCCACAAGAATTCTATCTACCGTTGGTTCCTGAACTCCATCGTCACTAACATCCCATGCAAACGCCTCTCTACCTCCCCCCGAACTCTCCCCCAACACCCCCTTGCCCTTCCAGCCCTTGTGTGCCTCCATGAGAACTTAACAAATCACCAAGGAAAGAACTATTCGATCAAACCCTAGACCAAACCCAGAGAATGACAAAATCGAAAAAACCCTAAAAGAACCCTAGAAAACTTTCTAAACACGCAAGATCACAGACAAACTTCAAGAAAGACGAAAGAAAACCTACATACACGATGTAGATAAGAGCCTTGAGCAGGAAGGAAACAGCGTAGATGAACTAGGACTCAACTCCCATAGAACCCTAGGAAGACGATTTCATGTAGAAAGTCAAATATTTCTCATTAACATGTGTTTTCCGGGTATTACTTAAATTGAGTAACACCCGGTGTCGCCATCTCATTTTCCTTATTGGGGAACTAAATAAGACCACATACTTTCAAATTCTCGTAGACTACATGGTTATTATAATAAGATGATGTTTTTGGGTTTAATGAGGCCCATGTCAAATGAGGGAGGTTTCTTTTATTGGGTTTGTGACTTTCATATTCTAACACTTACTGTTATGGTAACTTATATAATGGAGGGATTTTTAATGGGTTTGTCAAAGCAATCCTCTAAAATAAAGTTTGTCTCATTGCAATCAAAATTTTATTCTTAAATGAACAAACCTGCTTTGAAAACAAAAACCAAGTTCTTTAAAAAAAAAACAACAAAAAATTGTCAGTCCCATTAAATAATCAACCAATTAATTACATTAACCAATTAGTTATGGATTATGGAAGAACTTTATTTTAAGTTTTTTTTTTTGGTTTAATGAAAGTATATATATAAAATCGGGATAAGGAAACCCGAGTCCATTTACAAATCTGTTTCTTTGTTTAAGAGATAAACACAAGAAACCGGACCTCCTCCATCCAAATATTCCAAACCAAACTTATTTTAAGTTTTTTCATTGTAACAAAAAATGTTAGATATTGAGATTATCAAAATATGAGTTCTTCCATTGCACTTGCTTTTAGTTAACACAAAATTTTAAGAGAGACACTTTGATCTCTTATTAATGTTAGTGAGAAACCTCTTTCTTAGGAGTAACTTATTATTTCTATTTTTAGTTTCTAGTGTATTTATAAATTATCTCTCGTTAATGCAGTGAAACACGGTCTCATTTTTAGTTTTTCCTATATTTTGAGATGATTTAAGGATGTGGGGGAAATACTTACCCTACATTTTACATTTAAAATAGTTGCGACAATGTTATTATCGTGATTCGTGATGATGATACTAGTCAACTCTGCAGGGACAATATTCTATAATTTATCTTATTTGTTGCTAAATTATAAAACACCGACTTATAAAAGATGCACAACTTTAAACTTTTTAAATCTATATTTGAAGTCAAATGAAGAAAAAATTAGGCGATAAGAACCGTTTAATTATATGATAGAGTTGTTATAGTTTTATTTTTGATGATAAAAATAAAATAATAACAATGAGTCTATTATATAATTTAACGTTCTAAACAACAGTTTTACTGTTTTATACTCCCTCCAAATTCCTATTATCTACCCCTTTCTTTTGGGTACAAAAAATAAGAAAGGGGAAAAAAGAAAGGGGAAAAAATAATGGAAAGAATGAATATAATAGTGTAAGTTGTAAAGTTTATAGGAGAGAGAAAATAATAATGAATAAAGTAGTGGAAATTGTTGATTTTTTATGAGAGAGAAAATAATAAAGAATGAATAAAACTTATCAAAAAAGAAAAGAGGTAAGATAATCAAACTAGTGTGAAAAAGGAAAGAGGGAAGATAATAGGAAATTGGAGGGAGTATTTGTTTCCGGTTTAAGCAATATGAGTTTTTTTTTCGTGTTTCTAAATTAAATGAATTATTATATTTAATTTAAATATATTGAGAATTAATATTTGCCTCTAACAATATTCTATTGTGGTGTTGTTTGGCCAAGCTTAAAAAGTGTTTTTATAATTGAAAAAGTAGTAGCTTGGCCAAACATGGTAAATTAGAGAGTTTTAAAAGTGCTTTTGAAAAGTCAAAAACTGATTATCCACCCCCAAAAGAAGAAGTAGATATTTACTACTTCTACTTCTACTTTTACATAAAGAGCCAAATAAGCAAACAAAAGTTGTATTAAGTAGTTAGGCCAAACATATAAATTTTGTGAGAAACCGCTTTTACAAAAGTATGGCCAAACAACTAAAACTTTTCAGAAAAGTAACTTGTGAATAAACTCCTTTTAAAAAGAAAAAGTCATTTTCCATAAACAAGGCCAAACAACACCTGTGTACAACTCGCTTTTAATTTCCTTAGAAAGTAGATTGAGTTTATTGTGTCTCGAGTTCAAGTCTTGTGTATACACCATTATTAAAATTCACGACAGAAAATTTTATCGCCATATTAATTCTACCCATCTGCAATCTAAATTATACTAATGGTATACATCAAACAAAAAAAGAATAGTGTAACTAATTTAAAAGGTCACTTAATAAACTCCATGGAATCATCAATACAGTTAGGCAGTTTATGCAACAAACATCTCTATGTACTAATGTACATATTCACCCGGTACCATTGAATTATTATTTATTTCCATTTTAGGGTGTACTAGTTTTAAACCCGTGCAAAATTGCACGGGTATGTATTTTGGCCGGTATTAATGTTTTTTGGATGTATTTTTTTTTTTGCATTTCTATTGTACTTATCTAGTTGGTCTAAATCAGCGATCTACATAATTAATGTTTAAACTTATTACATATATGTGTTCACATGCAATGGTTTAAAAGAAAATAACAAAAGATATTTTTTTTAAAAAATATATCGTACTATCTAATTTTTAAAAATTATGCATGTAATTTATTCGCATTATATGTAATTCAATCCCGTAATTAAATGTAATTCCTTCTCGTAATTATGTAATTTTATTTTTATTATTTTTTTTTTAAATTATGTAATTCATTTATTTTTAATTAGTTTCATTTATTCCGATTTGTAATTCATTCCGCTTATATGCCATTAATTTCATTTATTCTGAATGTATAAAATTATTTCATAGTATTATTTCATAGTATTTGTTCTAAGAGGGAATTTGTCGCATGTTTGTATAGCCGGAATTCTGAAAAATAAATACATTGCACACTAACGGGTCCCACCATAACATGTATTTTTATAAAAAAAAAATGAATTAATGACGTGGCACGCCCTAGATTGAGTATTGTCTTCTGAATTAATAAAGATAAGATTGTTTATTTATTATCTGTTTTAATTTTTGATAGTAAATGTACATATTTAATTTTTGATAGTGTATTAGGGTGTGTAAATGGATATAGTTTTTTTTTTCTTTTTTATATTGATCTATTTCATATTTCTTATTTTTTATGTAAAGTTGAATAAATAATAATTTATGGAAACTGATGGAGCATTTTTTATGCAACAAGTCATTTACTAAGTCAGTCTTTATTTAGTGATAGATTTAGGTTTATCATTGTCAAAAATTATTAAATGAAGACTACCGAGTTTGGGCAAGTTGGTAGTCGTGAGGCAACATGGAAACTCCGATGATCACGCTATTTTCTTAATAATGAGAATTTGTGCTTTAATAATATACTCATGTACGTTGACTTTCGATTTTGAGGTTATATTGTTGAGTTATAATGGCATTTCGCAATTATTGTTAATAAGAAATTATTGTTTGTTTTGCAGTTGTAACAAAAAAAAAGCAATTATTGTTAATAAGAGTATTTGCAATGGAAAAACTTTTAATAATCTACTTCCTTTGTCGTTATATTTGACAAACTTAATATTCAAGTACTTTTGGTCCCAATGGAATAATTTTATATAAAGTTTTTTAATGCGACCCACATAATTACCACAAATACTACTATACAACCAGTTGTATAATGAGCATTGTACAACCCTATACATTAATCTGAGTTTATGTGTAATTTTTCTGAGTTTTGTAAGAGTTTATTTTTTTTATGTTTAAGTGTGCGTGTGAGTTCAAAAATTTTACAACATAACTCAGATTTTTTTAAACAAAACTCGACAACTTTAGTACACAGCTCAGATTCTACATCATACAATTGCATACAACAAGTTGTATAATCTACTCATTGCATAATTACTACATTCTCATTTAATCTCATCCATTTTATTCTACATTTTATACTATTTTAAATTCTACGTTGTACCCCTAAGTTTTTGGTTTTCTATGTTGTAGCCCTCTTTTTTTTATATTCTACATTGTACCCCTAAACTTCTTACTTATTTTTCGATCATGACCTCGTTTAACTTTCCATTAACATTATTACTATCAAACAACCATACTTTGTCCTTTATTCTAACTCATTAAGCAATTCTGTGCGTCCACGTCACCAAATCCAGTTTTTTTATCATTAAATGGGGGACCCACAGAAAATTAAGGAATTAATTAACAAATAACCGTCGTTGTTGATGTTTTGTACGTAAATGATTACATTTATGATTTATACGTAAATATTATGAATAATTTAACGAACAAACAATTTATAAACGAATAAACTATTTATGAATAATTTATATTACAATAAATAATAACAAATTACAGCAATTTACATTACAATAAATAACAAAAAATTACGAAAAAATTGATACAAATACAATATAAAATTGTACTACACTTCTTACTATATAAATAAATTAAAATATCAATAACGCACAAAACAATCCACAACTTATGTCAATTTACCAAAAAATTAAATACAAAATAGAAAATGCAATTATAAATTAGCTGTAAATGAACAAAGAGACTAAAAAAACAAAATCCTTTAATAAATTTTAAATCATGATTTATATTCAATTATATAATTTTTTTAAAAAAGGAAACTAGAATTCAATTTTAAAAAGTTAAAATTATATTTTTAAAAATCAAAAGAGTTGTTACATTTAACGATATAATTTGTAAAAATATAATTTTAATTTTTAATATTCTCTCAGGTCTGAACAGATATCCAATCATCACCGAGAATTAACTTGTAGCAAAAATTTCCGGTAACTATCTACCAACCGCCATTCCGTTTTCGGAAGGTGGCAATGATAGGCCAACAAGTAATTTCCGCTACCACACGTCCGTTTCTATGGCCAAATTATCATCATCATAATATCATAATAGTTAGTAGCCTTGAATCGAATCGCCAAATAAATTATTTACGATAACAATTCATAATTGGAATAATGGGCTAATATCCATTCACAACATATTCGAATGGGCTTAAACTTTCTCAGAATTACCAATCAACAATCGTGCATGTCCAGAATAAACCTCCATTTGTAATTAGAAGACGATTATAAAGTTTATTACTATGAAAATAAATTCTACATAAGATGAAATTCGAGTCAATTAAACAAACTTGGTCAGGTCAGCTCATACCTATGTAGGTCGGGCCAGATCCATGTGGGTCAAATGGGGTCAAACAGATGTGGATCAATTCGGCTCAAATCCACGTGGTTTAAATCGGGTCAGACGCATACATTAGGGTTACAATCATTAGTTTCGACTCGATTCAGGTTGACTCAATTGTTTAGGCTCAAGTACAACCTGAGATTAATTAATTTCACATATCACTTTATGAAATTATAACATTTCATAAATTAATTTATTAAAATTACAAGTAAAAAACCCTATTTATTTAAATTAATTAATTTAAAATTCCATAGGTGAAAAAAAAAGCAATTATCAATCAACAATAATAACTCAGATCTGAGTATTAAGAGAATTAAAAGCTCAATAAAATTTAAAAAAGTTGATTGTTTTTGTGTTAAATTGAAATACAAATTAAAATGTGTATGTAAATGATAGATCTACGACTTTTTCCACTTAAAATAAAATATATTATGAAAAAAATGCACATTATTTTGTTAACAAATATAAATCAATAATACCTCAGATCTACAGCATTATGGTATCTAATTTTGCATTCATTAAATTTAATACACTTTGGGATTGTGAGTCCATTGATTGGGTATATGCTGCTTTGATAGTTCTATATAATGGTCCGTTCCTCTGTTCTCTTCTTGGCTAGTTATAAGCGAGTTAGATCAACCTGAATTGTTAAATATAGAAGTATATAATTCCTTGTTTAAATCTTATACGATTGTGTTATTTGTGCCTTCTTCAAAGGATTATGTGTGGCGTAAAGTTACTTGTTCCAAGTTTATAGATGCTAATATAGATTGGATAAAGATACATCATTTGGCTTCTTGTATTAGTTTTCTCCAAGGTCCGAGCTATTTTTGTTGTTCTACTTGATAAAACGTATGATGGATATACATTTGACTCTTCGCAGGCTTGCGAATGATCGTGTCTCTACCCAAATTATTTTCAAGTGAACAATTCTTTTGTTGTTCAAGCTTTTGAAAAGGTTAGTATATTTTGGTCGAAATCATTTTCAATAGATATTTGAAGTATTATTCTAACATCTTTTCTCAATGATTTCTATTTTAAACAAATTTGTAAGGACTATTTCGATTCCCCTTTGGTCTTACCATCAATGTCATCATACATAAATTAATGTACTTCCTACTGTATGATATGTAGCTTAAAAATTAGTTACTCACTTTGTCTAATTCATTTGTTTACTATGTCAGGAAATGGATGTGGGACGTCATTGTACGATATTCAATCTCAGAAGACAATTTGGAGAAGGTATTTTAATGTCATTTCCGATTTTAAATTGTACTAAGTTGTAGATTATTTTATCTAAAGACAACAAGTTTTATATAGAAGTATTTCAATTTCATTTCTCATTCTAAATTGTTCTAAATTTTAGTTTATTTTTCTTTATAAGTTGTTCTAAGTCGTAGTTTAGTTAATAATTATATTATTCTTATTTACCGTGTGTTTCAAGTTCAGTAATAACATTTGAAGAAATGAACGAGTTTCAGGAGGCCTTGGGCATTATATTGTAAAAAATATATATATGATGTAGTGAGCGATTGATAGATACGCGAATAGTTAAGGGTTTTCATGTATGTGACTTTTTTGCTGGATACAATTCGTTGAACGGTTGTATTGGATTTGGATATGTTGGTATGAAAATTATGAAATTTGGAATATTGTTCAATTTATAAAGAAACTAGTTGTGGACACAGCTACCCGCGCCGCGCGCACCCGCGCGATGGTTTCGAGGCGGCGACACTTCTCCCACGGAACTCCAGCACCAGTCAAAGAACATCATGGGCCGTTACCGATTTGAAAGGCATTGATACCGGTCAAAGGTTTGACAAGCCTGCATTTGTGGAGTTGCCACCAATTTTTATGGAAAATTGGAACCGTTCGAATACTTCGCGTCATGTCAAGACACAAAGTAGTGACATGAACACCAAGAAATTCGTTACCCTTAGCATTCTATGTCTAGAATAACTCTCGTGACGTCAATGAACATGGATGTTCACAGAGATCTTGAGTAAGGGATGAGGGTACGTATTAGGAAGCTCGTTTATTTGAACACCTAATCCTCCCGCCTCGATAGCGGCCTCTACTAAGGATCAGGGAAGTTATTTATACTCGATATGTTGTCAATTGTATGCAATGAAACAAGCATGGATTAATCCTAGCATGTGATATTAGACTATGTCGGTTAACAAATAATTTAGCACTCAATTGGGACGAAGGTAGAATTAGATTGATTACATGTGAATATGCCAAGTAAGTAAATCATATAAGATAAATATGGAAATACGATAAATAAATAAATTACAATCGATCACAATAGACTAAATTGAATTTACGTCATAAATATGCTCAAAAGAAGATTTGAAAAGAAAAGAAAAAGAAAAATGAAAAAAAGGAATAAAATATGAAAATACGTCGAATTATAAGCGGTAATACGAATAATAGTGTGGACATGGCCCACCTGCAAGCCCACTTCGATCTGTGGATGTACAACGGTCTTTTGAAAGCCGGCGTAAAAAATGCTTTCGACCGGATCGTTTTTAGATCGGTCGGTTTCGTCTCGCTAAGGGTCTCGAAACGATTAGAGATGTTCGGAGTCGCCACCGAGCATTTGTGGGATGCCTGGAACCCGTTCGAATTCACTTTATACCTCGGTCAAATCGAAGCACAAAGCAGCGTTTGACATAGGTACTAAAGATAAGGAAATCGTCCCTCTTTGGCATCCTATCTCTAGAATGACTCTCGTACGCCCTGGATAAGGTCGTCCACTATCCAAAGTTTCTGAGTAAGAGGTGAAGGTATGTATTGGGAAGCCCTTTAATCAGACACCCAATCCCGCCCGCGGTAGCGGCCTCTACTGATCAATCTTGGTTGGTTGAATGCAAAAGTTGATAAAACGGTTTAAATGCATGAATGCACATCCAATAATTTAAACCTAACATGTGAGAGCTTTCTAAGTCGGTTGATTTAATCCAAGTATCAAGTATAAGTGTCGAGTTGGATTAATGATTGATTTGCATGCAAGACGGAAATTAAACATCCATTTACCGTATTAGGTTTAGGGTGCATAACATGATTCATTTGTCTAAGTAAGGCATTTTGCAAATATGGTTTTGGGTAATCAAATAGTCATCTGATCCGTCCTATATCCGGGCTAACCGGAGTCGGGATCGTCCTGGACTAATACTGGAAGGGAACAGGGCCTGTACCAGACGGCTATATGAGGCGCGAGCCAGCCGGCGGTATAAGGGGCCTCTCTCTAGTTTTGAAAATGAGAAATGGAGAGCCTGTTTAGGCGCGGGTTAGCCCACGGTTTATGTGCCCTGTTCTGACCTTTTAGAAAACGTTATAAAACGTGTTGAAGTGGGTATTTGAACCCGGTTTGATTTGGAGGGGGTCGTTTAGACCGTATTTGTTGATTTGAAGAACTTGACTCGAATAATCATCATTATTTTGATAATATTCGGTGTCGGGTTCGATTTGACAAACTTGACAGAATTGTTATGGAAATAATTATGGACTAATTATTTTAAGTCCACTTGAATGTTATTAGTCGATACTCATCATCGTACCCGGGTTAAAATCCGGCATGGTATACAGAACCAAGGATGACTTTGTGTTGGTGACTAATATGTTTGTTTGAAAATGTAAAGAAATGAAATAAAAGGCTTTAAAATACCTTTTAAATGTCGTTAACCAAATATTATCACCGAAACACGGACTTAACCGTCATGGTATGAGGAACCAAGGGTGAAAAATGCTTTATGGTTAAAACATGTGAAATAAAATAAAAATGGTTCGAACATATTTGAAATGGTAGAAACCGATTACAAATATGAAAATGGATTAAAGGGAAATGACGAGAACAAACACGGTTGATCTCTGGTCTGAATACCCCATTTAGGCGCGGGCTAGTTGACGACCTAAGGGGCTTCTGCCTCAGACCAAAAATCAGTTTTGGCTCGTTTATTCCATGTTTTGGTTCATGTTATGCATGTTTTAGCATGTTATAGTCATGAAACGAATGAAAACATAATAAAAGAGGATTTTTACACCCTCATACTTACATGTTTGGTTATGGCGAGTGACCGACGTAAGTGTAAGTTTAAAACCGTTTTGGTAAGTAAAAAAGAGTGTTTTAAGTTTAGTGATGGTGTAGTGGTCGAAGTGGTCGGTCAAGTGATTTAATGCACGATGACGGTACCAAACAATGTGTAAGGCTTGTATTTACGATTGGTAGGTCGTAAATACGCGTCGGATTGTGACTTAAGAAGTCGAGTCGAGAATTTTAAGGGAGAAAAGAGGGGGCGGACACTTGCGTAATTCTCAAATCGGTGGCATTTGAGGGGTATTTATAGGAGAATGAGTGGTTGTGTGAGTTTTGAGCGACGTGGCCACTTGAGCTGCTCAAAGAGGCGCGAGCCACGTCGCGGTTCTTCGAGTTGTGTTGTCACTTTCACAACAAACGCAATAATGATTTGTTCTATCCTTGGATTTGTAGTCATATGTTTGGTACTTGACCAAACATAAATCCGGGAAATCTTAGCATAGAAGGTTTGAAATGTTTGTTTTTTGTGGTTGACTCGATTTGACTCGTTGTTGGAGTCGGGATTTGAATTTTTGAGTCGGTTTTTGGTCCGGTGTCGGTTTTGACTCTAGTTAGTGTCATTGCGACCCCGTCGTCGTGCATTAAACACTCCAGGTATTTTTGAAATGTTTTGAAATGTTTTATTTTCGAAATCGTTTTAAGTTTTCCGACGTAAAGTTTTACACAAACAGTCCATCAAACGCCGCGATTCCAAAACATGTTGTAGTCCGATAATCATCGGGTGTTTGTTGGAGTCTCAGCAGATATTGGGTATCTACAGAGCTCCCACTTTGACTGAGGCTTGGACAGGGCGAAAGTCAAAGTAGAGCCCCCAGGTCAATCAAAGATTACAACCTAAAGACCCAAGCGACGTCGAGGCGGCTCGAAAAGATTCGGGCCAAGGACCTGCCGTCGGGAAGGGCGACGCCAAGGCGACTCGAGGGTACGAGCCAAGGACCTGTCGTCGGGAACAGTTTAGAGTCTCTCGACTATCCGTGCGGGTCGTTTAAAGTCATTAGACTACGTACAAAGGCTCGCCAGCCATAAGAAGGAGTCATACCTGAGGCACCTTCGGATATGTCCTTGCGCGTTTTGCGGACAAAGGCTCGCCAGCTGATGGAAGGAAATGTACCCGAGGCATCTTCCGGATCTGTCCTTGAATGGTTGCGGACAAAGGCTCGCCAGCCATGACAAGGAAATGTACCCGAGGCATCTTCAGGATCTGTCCTCGAACGGGTTGCGGACAAAGGCTCGCCAGCCATGACAAGGAAATGTACCCGAGGCATCTTCGGGATCTGTCCTCGAATGTTTGCGGACAAAGGCTCGCCAGCCATGACAAGGAAATGTACCCGAGGCATTTTCGGGATTTGTCCTTGGATCTTTTGCGGACAATGGCTCGCCAGCCAAGACAAGGAAATGTACCCGAGGCATCTTCGGGATCTGTCCTCGAAAAGTTGCGGACAAAGGCTCGTCAGCCAATGGTAAGGAAATGTACCCGAGGCATCTTCGGGATCTGTCCTTGAAAGGTTGCGGACAAAGGCTCGCCAGCCATGACAAGGAAATGTACCCGAGGCATCTTCGGGATGTGTTCTTGGATGTTTGCGGACAAAGGCTCGCCAGCCATGGTATGGTCGGTTTATGGACCACGGGAATAGCCGCTCAAATGGGCTTGTTTTTGGAAGTGGCGAACTTGTGATGCCGCTGTGGAAATAGTGAGTATGGATTTTCACTATCACTGTTTTTGGAATGAGCGGGTTCCGCGAGGAAGCCCCCTGCTGGTATTCGAAAGGATAGTGAATTTGGAATCTTCACCATTCGTCGTTCCTCTTTGAATTTGAAGTGGCGGTTTCGATCGCCGTTTGTTTTAATTTTGAAGGAAAATAGCAAATTTGAGTTTGCTATTACGTTTGAAGTGACGGTTTATATGCCGCCGTTGACATGTGTAAGAAATAGCGAATTTGGAATCTTTACTATTGATTGAAGTGACGGTTTATGTGCTGCCGTTGACATGTGTAAGAAATAGCGAATTTGGAATCTTCACTATTGATTGAAGTGACGGTTTATGTGCCGCCGTTGACATGTGTAAGAAATAGCGAATTTGGAATCTTCACTATTGATTGAAGTGACAGTTTATGTGCCGCCGTTGACATGTGTAAGAAATAGCGAATTTGGAATCTTCACTATTGATTGAAGTGGTGATTGAAGTGACGGTTTATGTGCCGCCGTTGACATGTGTAGTGAGAATAGTGGAATTCAACTTCCAACTATTATTTTGAAAATGACGGTTTTAATTGCCGTTGCTTAAAATTTGGAGAAATAGCGGTTTTTGAATTTTCGCTATTTATTATTTTTTTTGAAATTGAAGGAAAATAGTGAACTTGATTTCACCATTATTTTTGAAATTGGCGGTTTCGATCGCCATTTGCTTGAAAATAGCGAATTTAAATTTTCACTATTTGCTTGGGTAGTGGGTGACGGTTTATGTGCCGTCGTTTAAAGACTTCGAAAATAGCGAATTTGAATTTTCACTATTTGATTTTGTTTTTGAGAAAATGACGACCTTTGATATCGTCAAATGAAGATTCGAAGTTTGTTATGTGGGAATTGGGCTAAGGCCCAAAATTTGCTGAAAAAAGCAAGGGACGCCTGATTGAGGCGCGAGCCACCTGGCGAACCGAAGGGGCTTCCCTATTTTTCTGTAAAAGACGCGAGTTCAGGCTGCACACCATTCATCATCTCGTCTTCTTCCTTTCGACACAAAAACCCGCAAAAATCGCCATTGAAGGACCTTTGCTAGCTTCCACTCGTGCCATCATCCACAATGTCATCTCAAGGTAAGTATTTCCTCTTGAATCCATTTAAATTTGTTGATCCTTAGCTTGATTGAATTAGGGCGAATTTTACCCTAGAAAATCGAATTGGGCATTTTTGATTGAGCCCATTTAGAGTGAAATTGATGTTTGCATTAGGTTAGAAACCTGTTTAGGAGTATAGGGGTGCTTTTAGTTTGCATTTTGGTCCCCGTTCCCGCTCCCTATGCTCGAAAAACGTGAGTGAGGCGAGAAACCGTCTCACTTTGCAATGCCAAGTTTATTTGCTTGGGTAGTGGGTCCCACTAGGTTGTATCTTAGTTGGGAAAACCCGTATTCGCCATTTATGGACCTTCGCCGGATATTGTGGGCAAATTGGATTTTTGCCTTTTGTGACGGTCTTACGTCTGACAAAATAAGCGTCTGTTTGGGCTTGAATTGAGTCATTTTGCCTTGAAATGGACCTTATTGGTAATTTAGGTCACCTTGAGGCGTGATAAAATCACGTTTGCCTTTTTGCGGTCGTTTTTGAATTTTGACCGGTTTGGGCTCAAATTAACGTATGAATTGCCTTTTTGAGCCGTAGAGAAATACGCTATTGTGTCGGGAATGTATTTTGGTTGGTAGGCGGACCTTTTAGGGGTCTTGAAATGCCGTTTTTGTGGTTTTGACTCGTCTTTTGCTTGAAAAGATGGGCGAGTCGTTTTTGTGTTTGTTTTTTTGTGAACTTTGTTTGGTTGGATTTTGGGCGGGATTGCCCTTGTTTTGGCATTGCAGGTTGTTTTTTGTTTTTGTTTGGATTTATCCATTTCATGCCGTCGTAATGTCGAAATTTCGGCTGAGATTTTTTGTTTTTGTTTTTTTTTGTTTTATCGCAGGGTATCGTTTGGGACCTATGGGATCCGTCGTTGAGGCCTTGGAGGAGGAAGTCGATCCTGGAGGGGCTGTAGCGGCCGAGGAGGCTGCCGTATTCGAGGCAGTGGTGGAGGATGCTTCCGTGGAGGAGGAGAGGTGGCTGACGTGACCGGTCTGTCCTTTTCGTTGTGGCTCATAGACAGGGTGGCTGATGAGTGGGGTTCAGCACCGGGGTGGTGCGCCGTATCATGGTTCTTGGCCTCCTCATCATCCGAAGTCTGCAAGACACTGTCTTCTTTTTTTGTCGTGGAGCAGGAACGGGGCGTTACCATAATGGTAATCACCCCTGCTTCCGTTGTTGCTCCTCTGTTCCCTATGTTGCTCTCTTTCTTTTCCGTTTGAGAGGATAGAGAGTGCTTAGTTCGGTAGGTGGCGGATAGCCCCCAGTTCGTTGTCTTAGGCTAGTGTCTGTATGATAAACGGTTGTTTTAGGCCAGTGTCTGTATGATAGACGGTTGTTTTAGGTCAGTGTCTATATGATAGACGGTTGTTTTAGGCCAGTGTCTGTATGATAGACGGTTGTTTTAGGCCAGTGTCTGTATGATAGACGGTTGTCGATGTATTTTGCGTAAGGGGTTTGTATATATGTGTTTTTGGATTGTGGTTTATTTTGTGATTTTTGGCCTTTTTGTGTTGTGTTTCGGAGGAGCGCTGTCGGCTGTTGATTCTCCTTTTGCTCCGCGCTAGTTCCTGCATCGTTAGTGTAGAAAACAGGCAACAGATAGCACATGTGCACAAACGCAAACACGTCGAAGCACTTGATTGAAAACACGTAAAGCATTTGATCAAAATTAACCAAGATGACTTGAAGTTAAAATTGAAATTTTGAAAATTCCGTGACAAATCGTCACGTTCGGAATTCAAAAGGAATTGATTTGAAAATTTGAGCAATTAACTCGTGTCGTGAATTAAATTGCATCGAAATTATTGAAATTGACTCAAAAAATTCAAACTCAAACCGCCAGGAAAGAATTTTAGAAAAGGATTTTTGCGAGTATATTTGATTTTGGATTTTTGAGGTCAAGACTCGAATTTGTGAGTGCTTGAATTTTTGAGGAAAATTGACGTCGTATTATCAATTCTCGATTTTGATTTTTGATGGAAAATGGCGAAAAAGCGAAAAATTTTCGGAATTTCGACTGACATGGAAACGATCCATCGCGGATCGGGGCAACTAGCCCTTCCCCCCTTAAAAAAGAAAGAAAAATCCGTATGTTTAAAGCTGCGTCATGGAAACCGTGTCGGATTTCGTAAACGCGAAAACAAGGAAATGTGAGTGTGAGGAAACACAAAGTATCCTGGATCATCCCGAAGAGGCGCGAGCTTCCTGGCGGGAGGTTTGAGGTGTCAGGAGAAAACACATGTTGAAAGAGACAAGTCAACAGCGGGAATCCTGGGGAAGCCTCAAAGAGGCGCGAGCAGCCTAGCGATGGAAGTCGGCTCTCCCCTTTTTCTGAAAAAATGCGCTGATCATTTTGTATAAATAGGGACGTTTGCGCTTTATTGTTTCATCATCCGAAACACAAAATCATCTCTACAAAACCTCTTCTTCTTCCACAAAAATATTTCATGGATGCTTTCGAGAACGCATTGCGACAATGGTGCCGGGATTTGTCGCCTCCCGAAAAGTATCAACTCGCTTGCATGGGAGTTGGTCAATTGTTGGTGCTTCGTCAAGTCAAGGTGCAACCTTCGTTTCTTGAAGCATGTTCTCGTTTTTGGGATTCGAAACATCATGTTTTCGTTTTCCCGAAAGGTGAAATTTGTCCTCTTGCCGAAGAAGTTGGAGCCATTGGTGGGTGGCCGGGTTGTGTTCCGGTGCTTCCTCCGACTCGGTTGTGCTACAAGGAGAAATTCCGTTCCATGTTGGGCTTATCAACAAGCCAAATTAACTTTCTTCTTGCTCCACATGGTGTGGACATGTTGGCTTTATCAACATCTTTTAAAACCGATTAGATGCTAATGTCTCGGAGGTGGCTAGGAGAAGGGCTCTTGCATTTTGCCTTGTCCATGTGTACCTCTTTGTTGATGTCTTGAAGAAGGAGGGGCCAAGATGTCATGGTAGCATGACCCTTATCCATGTGATTGAGCAAATGGAGCATGGTAGAGATCCATCGTGGTTGGTGCTTGGAGAGATTATCCAAGCTTTGGACAAGGAAGGCTCTTGTGGAGAAGCTCCCTCTTTTGGATCCCCAAGGATCTTTCAAGTGTGGCTTTTGGAGAGGCTAAGGTATGTAGAGCCTCCGGTTAATTCTTCTTCTTATTCCTTCCGTCACCTTACCATGAGGAAGAAGTTGTACCCGGATAGTTTTGCTTCTACCGAGGCTTATTGGGCCGCGAGATTGGCGGAGGAGGGCGGTCCTCATATCCGTTGGGTGGTGCCGTGGTGGCACTTGAGGTCCTTCACGGGGTTGCCCGTTTCGGGTGCTAGTCCTCGTTCTTTGATGGTGGTGGGTTTGAAGGTTGCTTCCTTCATTTATCCCGAAAGGCTCATGAGGCAAATGGGGCGTCAACAAAAGGTGCCCGCTCATGATACTCTTGTCCAAGAGAATGTTTTCCGGAACTCCGAGCTTGTGGATATTTTCGAAAGGTGGTGGGCCACTCGGCCGCTTTGGGAGGTACCAAACCCCGCTGCCATGACATGGGTGACTCCCGTTTATGTCAAGTGGTCGCGAGCTCCGTCCTTGGAAGAGAGATCCAGATTTCGTAAGGACGAGATTGTCGACTTGAAGTACCGAGAGGTTGGAAAGGCCAACCGTGCCTTCTTTGAGGAGTATGTTGAGGGAGCTATTGTAACACCCCAAGTTATTAAGAGTAAGGTTGTCCCACATCGGGGAATTGAGGAGGTTGTGATATGTTTATAAGGGATTCCACCCACCACTTAGTAACAAGGCCTTGTGCTTTTGGGCTTAAGTGAGGACAAATAACTGGCCCAAAAGTGCACACCCATCTTATTGGGTTGTGTTACGACCGTGGTGGGTCGAGTTGTTATAGCTACTCCCGACGTGATGAGACCACCGAAGAGGAGGAGTTCCGGTCCCAAGAATATGGTGGCCCGTGCATTGGCTCATCTTGGGTCGAATATGGGGTCTTGTGCTAGACCGAAGGCCGTCGCCGTCTTAGATCCGTTTAGGATCCGTTCTGAGGAAGAAGTCCATGCTAGGCGGGCCAATAAGAAGAACAAGGGGAAGATGTACCCCGAGGGAAAAGGCAAGGGTAGAATGGAAGAGTGAAGACCTCTATTACCCACTTTATTATTATGTTGTATTATTGTTGTAGGTTTTTTATTATGTTGTACTAGCTATGTTTTGTGTGTTTTGTGCTAGTTTTATTATGTGAGGTGTTTTAGTTGACACCTTAGCTTCGATTAGTTCTAGACTCGTCGAGCTTTATTTGTTGTTGAAATTGTAATCCCTCCCATTATTAATTAAATAAGAGGATTGCCCGTGTCGAAAACATTTGCACTTGGGAAAGTGGTATTTTGTGGAAAGGGAGAAAGGCTCATTTTTGTATTTTTGTGGGAAAGGGGAATGGTTTTCCCTCTCTTCTCTTTTGAATGTTTTTCGCATGTGGGGATTTTTGTATGGGGCTGGTTATTTTTGATTGTGGGAATGGTTGTATCCTTCTTGTGTAAGGAAGGACTGCCTACGTATTCACCCGAAGAGGTGAAATCAAACCATGATCGTAGTTCGAAATATTTTGTGAATTTGATTGGGTTTCGTGGTTGTATCCCTCAGGCATGAGAGGGACTGCCTACGTATCCACCTGAAAAGGTGAAATCAAACCATGCTCGTAGTTCAGAGGGTTTGTTTTAGTGCAAATGGACGTTGCCTTTGACAGATCAAAGGACATTCGAAACGGGCAAGGTGCCGCAGCTTAGACTTGATAAAACATGCAATTTCAAATCAGAACACGTTGAGGAACTTGACTTGAAAAGGGTTGAGGTCGTCGCTAGTTGTAAAACTAGGCCTAGGTCGTTGGTTGCTAGGGTTCAAGGGTAGTATTTCTTGAGTTGGTCTAGGTTGGTCGGGTTTGTAAAGTCCTTTCCATCCAGGTCACTCAGTCTCACTGCGCCCCCCGAAAGTATTTTCTTGACCAGGTATGGCCCGGCCCAGTTGGGTTTGAATTTTCCCCTCGGATCGACGGGTAATGGTGCTCGAACTGACTTGAGGACCAAGTCGCCCTCCTGGATGTTTCTGGGTTTAACCTTCTTGTTGAATGCCCGTTGTATACGTCGTTGGTATAGCTGGACATTGTGCAAGGCGTTGAGTCGCGGTTCGTCTAGAAGAGTGAGTTGCTCGTACCTTTGATGGGTCCATTCCGCCTCAGGGACTTGACTCTCCAGTAAGATGCGTAGAGAAGGGACCTCTAACTCTACCGGTTGAACCGCCTCCATACCGTATGCTAGGTAGAAGGGTGTGGCGCCTGTCGGTGTTCGAATGGAGGTTCGGTATCCCCAGAGTGCGAATAGGAGTTTGCTCGGCCAATCGCGGTAGTTGTCTTTCATTTTCTTGATAATGGTGACACGAATTTTGTTCGCTGCCTCCACCGCTCCGTTAGTTTGGGAACGGTAGGGGGATGATCGATGTCGTTTGATCTTGTATTTGTCCAGCAAAGCCTGAGTTTCTGCCCGGAAGTGAGAGCCTTGATCGCTGATGATTTCATGAGGTACCCCATATCGGCAGATTATGTTTTTTTGAATGAACTTGGCCACTTATTTGGCGGTCAAGACTGCATATGACTGTGCTTCCACCCATTTGGTGAAGTAGTCGATGGTGACGAGGACGAAGCAATGCCCCTTGGTGCCCATCGGGTTAACTTTCCCGATGATGTCGATGCCCCAGGTTGAGAAAGGCCAGGGTGATGTCATGGTGTATAAAAGGGATGGTGGTATATGTTGTATGTTGGCGAAGATTTGGCAATTGTGGCAATGTTTGACGTAGTTACGACAATCGGCTTCCATGGTGGTCCAGTAGTAACCTAGCCGCATGATTTTCCGTGTAAGCATCATTGCACTCATGTGGGGGCCACATTCTCCGTCGTGAACCTCTCCCATGACTTTCTTGGCTTTGTGATGGTCAATGCAAAGGAGGAGAATTCCTTGGGGCGTTCTTTTGTATAATTGGTTTTGGTTTATCACGAATTGTGACGCAAGTAAACGGATGGCTCTTTGTCCTCTTTGATCAGAGTTGGGAGGGAATTCGTTTTTGGTTTTGTAATTGAGGATGGCTTGGTACCAAGGTTCATCATGGCTTTCCTCGTCGTTGATAATGGCACAAATGTGAGCTGGCTCGCTCCTTCTTTCGACACATAGGGGCATTGATGTCATGTCGTCAGGTATGTTGACGAGCGCGGTAAGTTTTGCCAAGGCGTCAGCAAATTGATTTTCCTCTCGTGGCAAGTGGAAGTAGTCGACTTGGTCGAAGAACTCGGCCTCTTAATTGATCTTTGCTCGGTAGGGAGCTAAGCTGTCAGATCGGATTTTCCATGATACGGACACCTGATTGATGATGAGCGAGGAATCGGCGTGGACCCTCAGTCTTTTGATGCCAAGTGTGATGGCTGCTTGTAGGCCGATGAGACATGCTTCATATTCAGCGGCATTGTTGGTGACGACGAAGTCTAGCTTGAAGCCTCTCAAATTAGATGCACCATCGAAGTATAGGTCCCATGCGTCGGAGTCGGCACAAAGGATGTCTTCGTCAGGAAGTGACCATGTGTCGGTCGTTGGATCCTCGTTGACGGGATGCTCTGCTAGGAAGTCGGCAACTGCTCTTCCCTTGATAACCTTGAGGGGTACAAATTTGAGATCAAAATCGGACAGCATCAGTGTCCATCTAGACAGCCTTCCGTTTAGTACGAGTTTTTCGAAGATGTATTTAACCGGGTCCATCTTGGAGTAGATGTGGACTGTGTAGCTGAGCATGTAATGTCGCAGCTTCTTTGTTGACCATACTAGGGCAAGGCATGTCTTTTCCAGTTGGGTATACCTCGTCTCGTACTCAATGAACTTTTTGCTGATGTAGTAGATGGCTCGCTCTTCGTTGCCAACTGTTTGTGCTAGCATTGCTCCCATGGCTGTGTTGGTAACAGTCAGATATAGGAATCGAGGAATCCCTGGTTGAGGTGGCATGAGGACAGGAGGTTTGGATAGGATTTCCTTTATCCTGTCGAAGGCTTTCTGACAGTCCTCCTCCCAATCGGTGTGATTGGAGGCTCGAAGCTTCTTGAATATTGGTTCACAAATCATAGTGAGCTTGGCAATGAACCGACTGATGTATTGGACCTGACCGAGAAATCCCCGAATCTCCTTCTCGTTTCTAGGCCAAGGCATTTGTTGAAGGGCTTTGATTTTGGTTGGATCAATCTCAATGCCTCTTTTGCTGATGACATGTCCCAAGAGTTTTCCGGAGGTGACCCAGAATGCACACTTCTGAGGATTTAGTCTCATGTTATATTTCCGCAGACGAGCGAAGAATTTCCGGAGGGCACTGATGTGGCCGTCCCGTTCTTTTGATTTGACGATCATGTCATCGACATATACCTCTACCTCCTTGTGCATCATATCATGTAGGAGAGTGGTAGCGGTTCTTTGATAGGTTGCTCCGGCGTTGATGAGGCCGAAAGGCATGACCGTGTAACAACATGTACCCCACTGTGTAGTGAACGCAGTCTTGTGCATGTCTTCCTCAGCCATCTTAATCTGGTTGTATCCAGCATACCCATCCATGAAGGATAGGAGAGCATGTTCGGCAGTATTGTCTACCAGAATGTCAACATGTGGCAAGGGGAAGTCGTCCTTTGGACTCGCCTTGTTCAGATCCCTGAAGTCGACTCAAACCCGAATTCTTCCGTCTTTCTTCGGTACCGGCACAATGTTGGCCACCCAATCCGAGTATTCAGACACTTTGATAAACCTAACCTTGAACTGTTTGTCCACTTCTTCTTTGATTTTTAGGGCCCACTCAGGACGCATCCGGCGTAGCTTCTGCTTCACAGGTTTCGCCCCGGGTTTAATGGGTATCCGGTGCTCTGCAATTTCTCTGTCAATCCCAGGCATGTCTCTGTAGGACCAGGCGAACACGTCCTTGTATTCGTGGAGGAGGTCAATGAACTGTTGTCTTTCCGAGGGGTCCAGGGTTGTCCCTATCCTAAGTTCTTGAGGTGTATTGTCGGTTCCTACGTTAATAGGTTCGGTCTCCTCAATGATGGGGGTTCTGGTTTCCCGCTTGTCGAGTTCTTTGGCTAGGTGAGGTGGGTAGTCACTCAAGTCAAATTCCTCATAGTCATTCAGAATTACATTGCAGTTAAATTGAGACGAGTCATAAGTAAACTTAGCGTTCATTAAGTTGACACGAGCGAAAAGCTCGGAAAGGACAGACATCTCGTGGTCAATCAGAGGCGACACAACAGAGGAAGTGGCCCCTGGAACAGGCTCCAGGTTGTCACCTTTCATGGGAGTGGGGGTGACCTTAGTAGACTCAGCCTCTGAATCAGCCACGACTTTGTGATAAAACAGTGGGAAGGGGACCTTGACTGGGACATTAGGAGTCTTAGGAGCTATAACGGACTCGACTCCGACTCGGACTCGACTCGATCCTTCTTCACTTCCCTCCTTGAACATAGGGCCTTCTCCGATTGTTATCTTGAGAATGCGGCCCAGCGATCGGTCCACTTGACATTCTTCCTCCAGCCCAGGTAGCTTTCTCCGGCCGATGATCGGAGATCAAGGCGGTTGGATCGAACTGATTGTCTTTTAGGGCGATGTTGATGATATCCTCATAGTCGAGGTGTTTGATGTTATCTTCCCCAAACAGGAGTGTGACAGCTTGTCCGTCAAGGCATGGTGTCGGCTTGGGCTCAGATGATGCAGCTTCGATGTTGTCGGGGATAAAGTAGCAGTCCTGGAAGACTTTCACTCCCGGGTACCTAGCCTTCGCCACAGAGTCATAGATTGGTTCCGGAAAACCGTGGTAGAGCCCGGACTCTCAACGGATACCTCTCTCGGAGACAAAGTATCCGTTGAGAGTCAGATGATAGGGACGGAGGATAACCCCGTGCTTCTCGCGTTTTCGAACTAGGAGGTTCATCTCCTGGATATCTTCGTCGGTAGGTTCGTATCCCGGCCCAAAGGGACTGTTGGGGACCTTAGCCTGTTTCAAGGGAGGCAGGGGGTCCTTCAATGGATTGAGCGGCAAACCCGGGAAATAATCTTGACGCATCATAAAACGGTTGACCGTGAGGTCGGTGAACGGGTCACAGTCAGAGGGCGTCAATTCATCAGTTATGGCGTTCACGGCTTGGAAACCCCACATTTCGTTATCATCCTCCTCAATGGCTTGGGAGGCTGTCCCTTTTCTCATGACTGCCTTGATTGGGTAAGCGGGAATTGTGATCGTTTTCCCGTTGAAGGGGACCCTGATCTTCTGGTGGAAAGTTGAGGTGACCGCCTTGACGGCGTGAATCCAGGGACGTCTCAGGAGTATGTTGAAAGAAGCGTCGATGTCGACCACTTGAAAAATGGTTTGTCTTTCTAGTGGCCCGGTTGCGACGGTCAAAGTGACTAGCACAGCGACCTTGCGATGAGTGCCGTCGTAGGCGCGTACTCCTTGATTCGTCTGGATCAAATCAGATTCCTTGATACCCAGCCTGTGGGCAGTTTTAAGAGGAATGACATTCACGGCGGAACCGTCATCCACGAGGACCATGGGTATATTTTTCTGGAGGCATTGTACGGTGATATACAGGGCCAGGTTATGATTGGCTCCGAACGGAGGGATGTCCTCGTCGGAGAAGACGACCGGGTTGTTCAGATCAGGGGCGTCCCTTGTCATGTGTGCCACTATTTCTTCTGGGGAGGAGGTGGAGGGCACGGTTAATTTTCCCAAGGCCTGCAGCAAGGCCTGCCGATGCTCAAAAGACGTTGCGATCAGTTGCCAGATCGAGATCTCGGCTTTTGCTTTCTGAAATTGTTTCAGGATTGAGTTCTCAGGAGCTTTCGGTTGGGGGTCTACCTCAGGAACGACTTGGTCATTCGTTGTTGGAACGACCGTTGGATTGTTCGGATTCTGATAGGGACGTCCGGACCGGGTGAGATGCCCGATTTCTTTCGCCTGCTTTTCCTTCCCCGGGATGATATAGACATCCTCAACATCATATCTCCATATGCCGTTGATTTCGGAGTCTCGAGGATACCTTGGAGGGGTAGTCCTCGGTGGGTAGTTCTTGTGAGGGATACTTTTGTGAGGGTGATTTTTATGGGGGTAGTTATTTTGAGGGTAGTTATTTTGAGGGTGATTATTTTGAGGGTAGTTATTTTGAGGGTAGTTGTTTTGAGGGTGATTTTCGTGAGGTCTATGCCAGAATGGTCGCGGGAGCAATCCATCCTAGGGTGGGTAATTTTGAATGTTTGGTGAATTCTCCCTCGGGCGCGGTGTTGGGGGATTGAAGATGAGTCGACGGTAGGCGTCGTCGAGTCGGGTGATTCTCTTAGAGAGGCTGGCTATGGCCTCCTCAACTTGTTGAAACATAGTGAGCATAGTGGCAGCACTAAACACAAACACTCCGTCTGAAGGATCTTTTTCCAAGACATTCACCTCGTCATCGACCGGCAGGATGAGGTGAGAGCAGTCTAGGGTCGGCTCATCGTCAGAGATGGCGTGAATTCCCAGAGGATTCGTTTTGTTATTCGGCTTAGTTGGTGGGGGTAAAGGCAAGTCTCCTTTCTCGATCATGTCCTGAATGAGGTGCTTGAGTTTGAAACAAGTTTCGGTATCATGCCCTTTCCCTCGATGATACTGACAGTAAGCATTGGGGTTCCAGAACCGGGACTTCTTGGCATCGGTCGGATCCGGGGTGGGTCCGATCGGTTGTAACTTCCCCTGGTCCATGAGCCTTTTCAGGGCACTTGCATAAGTCGACCCTATCTTGATAAACACTCTCTGGGGGCGTTCAGTTTTCTTCGTAGATGGTTCAACGAGGTTAACCTCATCAATCTTGTTTGTCTGACCGTAAGGGCGAGATCCGGTTGAGGTGGATCCCTGATAACCTCTGCCAGTGATCTTTGCTAAGACACCCTTTCGGAGGTCGTCCTCAATGCGCGTCCCAAGAATCTGCAGATCTTGGAAGGTCTGTATACTGATACCTCAGTAGGTTGGCATAAATTGGGCGGAGATTGTTGACAAACGTTTCCACCAGAGTTGATTCACTCGGCTTACTGACCAATTGAGTACTCACCCTCCTCCAACGGGTTAGGAACTAAGTGAACCCTTCCTTGTCGTTCTGGGTTAGTACTTCGAGAGTACGGGTGTTGGCCTGGATCTCGACATTGTCGGCATACTGCTTGGCAAACTCAACTGCAATCTCATCCCAAGTAGTAAGGTTTTTCGGATCAAGGGAGTAGTACCATTGGCGAGGGATCGGCTCCAAAGAGGATGGGAAGATCCGGGTAAAAAGTTCCTGTTTGACCCCTTTAATGGCCATGTAGTCCTTGAAAGCACGGATATGGTTGAGTGGGTCCTCCACTCCCTTGAACTTAGGCACATCGGTCAGGGTGAAGTTGTCAGGTAACTAGTCCCCAACAGGTTTGAACCTTCGGTTGTTCTCAAGATGGATATTGTTACCCCGGGATAGGAGCTATTCTTCCAAGAGTTTCAGTCTCTTCTCAGTTTCAGTCAGAGGTGGGGCATTATGCTCCCCAGTTTCCTTGTTCTCCAGGGCGTCGATACGGGTCTCGACGCGATCCAGGGTGACCTTAAGGGCGGTAAGCAGGCTGGCTAGCTGATCAGTTGTGACATCTCTGTTGTTATCATTGTTGTTGTTGGACTAAGCTGAAGACGGGGCCATGGCTCTAAGGCGGAAAAATGGCTCACATTACAACTCAATCCGACACGGTTCCAAGACTGAACGCAGACAACATAAAGGATGGGACAAAGATCAGACTCAATAAGACGAGGCGACCGTGTGTGGTCCCTCGGTGCTGACTCGATTTATAACATGACGGTGTTTGACCGAACCTTTGACACGAGTCCAACATGACGGTGTGACACCGTTGGACGGGTCTCGTGGTGAGATGACTCATAAGTAAAGACCCATAAGTACGTTTGCTTTGACTCGATAGACACGAGGCGGAATTGGAATGGTGGACTGAAATTTTTGAAAATAGAAATTTTCAAAAGATTCATTTAATTTGTCGCTTAAATTAACGGCTTCCGAAAATAGAAATCTCCGCAAGTCGATCAGTTGAAAGGGGTCGTCTTAAGTTTATTTGCAAAAGACGGTTTTGAGTTTGAGTTGGCTCGGAAAACAGTGCATTGTCTCCCAAGACGGTTTTTGAAATTCAAAATTGTATGTTTTGAAAATCGAGTTTGAAATGTTTGAAGAGGTCTCAGGGACGGTGTATGGCCCTCGGGATCTCGAAAGTGTCTCGGGAAAAGGGTGTGCTTTTCTCGGGTTTTGAAAGAGCCATTGTCGGCACGAAACGGGTTAAAATTCGTGTCTAGACGCGGCGATTATAACGGCGTAAAAAGGTGATTTGAAAAGGTTATACAAAACCGGGTTTAAAAATCGTCATTATGATGGCCTAGAAAGGCGTGTTGAAATGGTTATACAAAACCGGGTTTGAAAATCGTCGTTACGACGGCTTAGAAAGGCGTGTTGAAATGGTTATACAAAACCGGGTTTGAAAATCGTCATTACGACGGCCTAGAAAGGCGTGTTGAAATGGTTATACAAAACCGGGTTTGCAAATCGTCATTACGACGGCCTAGAAAGGCGTGTTGAAATGGTTATACAAAGCCAGGTTTGAAAATCGTCATTACGACGGCCTAGAAAGGCGTGTTGAAATGGTTATACAAAACCGGGTTTGAAAATCGTCATTACGACAGCTTAGAAAGGCGTGCAACGGTCGGCGAAAGACCGAGGTTTTGAAATGGCCATTATAACGGCTCAAAAAGGTGTTTTTGAAAGTTTGAAAATGACACAGAAGGACTTATGATCAAGTAGCACATAAGCAATCGCAGTTCATTATATTATGCATTATGCTGACACGGGTTTTGGCTTAAAAGGGTGGGTTACACACCAAGCAATCAAACCCCGATTTGCGAGAGGGATACCAATCCAAACAAAATGTGTAAGGAGGGTGCCCTAGCCTCGTGCTCGAAAGTGATGAAAGCTCTTTGACGAAACAGAAATGTGTAACGTCAACGGTATGCTTGACTCAATCGGGATTCGAAACGCGGGGATGAGAAAACTCACGCCGACGAAACGAGCCAATTGGTCGAAAAGGGTTAGGTTGTGGGCCCGGACAAGGAACCCGAGCGTGACCGTAATATCAATTAATGCATTCCAACCAAGACCTCGTTCGAGTCTCACTATCTAGGGATCACAAAGACGTAAGTGTCCTAGTTATCCCCAGCGGAGTCGCCAATCTGTGGACATGGCCCACCTGCAAGCCCACTTCGATCTGTGGACGTACAACGGTCTTTTGAAAGCCACGCTCGGCGGCGTAAAAAATGCTTTCGACCGGATCGTTTTTAGATCGGTCGGTTTCGTCACGGTAAGGGTCTCGAAACGATTAGAGATGTTCGGAGTCGCCACCAAGCATTTGTGGGATGCCTGGAACCCGTTCGAATTCCACTTTATACCTCGGTAAAATCGAAGCACAAAGCAGCGTTTGACATAGGTACTAAAGATAAGGAAATCGTCCCTCTTTAGCATCCTATCTCTAGAATGACTCTCGTACGCCCTGGATAAGGTCGTCCACTATCCAAAGTTTCTGAGTAAGAGGTGAAGGTACGTATTGGGAAGCCCTTTAATCAGACACCCAATCCCGCCCGCGGTAGTGGCTTCTACTGATCGATCTTGGTTGGTTGAATGCAAAAGTTGATAAAACGGTTTAAATGCATGAATGCACATCCAATAATTTAAACCTAACATGTGAGAGCTTTCTAAGTCGGTTGATTTAATCCAAGTATCAAGTATAAGATGTCGAGTTGGATTAATGATTGATTTGCATGCAAGACGGAAATTAAACATCCATTTACCGTATTAGGTTTAGGGTGCATAACATGATCCATTTGTCTTAGTAAGGCATTTTGCAAATATGGTTTTGGGTAATCAAATAGTCATCTGATTCGTCCTATATCCGGGCTAACCGGAGTCGGGATCGTCCTGGACTAATACTGGAAGGGAACAGGGCCTGTACCAGACGACTATATGAGGCGCGAGCCAGCCGGCGGTATAAGGGGTCTCCCTCTGGTTTTGAAAATGAGAAATGGAGAGCCTGTTTAGGCGCGGGTTAGCCCACGGTTTATGTGCCGTGTTCTGACCTTTTAGAAAACGTTATAAAACGTGTTGAAATGGGTATTTGAACCCGGTTTGATTTAGAGGGGGTCGTTTAGACCGTATTTGTTGATTTGAACAACTTCACTCGAATAATCATCATTATTTTGATAATATTCGGTGTCGGGTTCGATTTGACAAACTTGACATGAATAGTTTTGGAAATAATTATGGACTAATTATTTTAAGTCCACTTGAATGTTATTAGTCGATACTCATCATCGTACCCGGGTTAAAATCCGGCATCGTATACGGAACCAAGGATGACTTTGTGTTGGTGACTAATATGTTTGGTTGAAAATGTAAAGAAATGAAATAAAAGGCTTTAAAATACCTTTTAAATGTCGTTAACCAAATATTATCACCGAAACACGGACTTAACCGTCATGGTATGAGGAACCAAGGGTGAAAAATGCTTTATGGTTAAAACATGTGAAATAAAATAAAAATGGTTCGAACATATTTGAAATGGTAGAAACTGATTACAAATATGAAAATGGATTAAAGGGAAATGACGAGAACAAACACGGTTGATCTCTGGTCTGAATACCCCATTTAGGCGCGGGCTAGTTGGCGACCTAAGGGGCTTCTGCCTCAGACCAAAAATCAGTTTTGGCTCGTTTATTCCATGTTTTGGTTCATGTTATGCATGTTTTAGCATGTTATAGTCATGAAACGAATGAAAACATAATAAAAGAGGATTTTTACACCCTCATACTTACATGTTTGGTTATGGCGAGTGACCGACGTAAGTGTAATAACTCGTTTCATCGGAAAAAATTCGGTTTAAAACCGTTTTGGTAAGTAAAAGAGAGTGTTTTAAGTTTAGCGATGGTGTAGCGGTCGAAGTGGTCGGTCAAGTGATTTAATGCACGATGACGGTACCAAACAATGTGTAAGGGTTGTATTTACGATCGGTAGGTCGTAAATACGCGTCGGATTGTGACTTAAGAAGTCGAGTCGAGAATTTTAAGGGAGAAAAGAGGGGTCGGACACTCGCGTAAGTCTCAAATGGGTGGCATTTGAGGGGTATTTATAGGAGAATGAGTGGTTGTGTGAGTTTTGAGCGACGTGGCCACTTGGGTTGCTCAAAGAGGCGCGAGCCACGTCTCGGTTCTTCGAGTTGTGTTGTCACTTTCACAACAAACGCAATCATGATTTGTTCTATCCTAGGATTTGTAGTCATATGTGATACCCGTCGTTGTGAGTACCAAAGATAAAATTTATAATTCCTATTAAGACTAACCTAGGCTAGTGGTAACAGGGTCGAACCACAAGGAGGCAGATGTAAATTCTAGTTGATTTATATTCAGTCTAAAGTAACAATTTTGGGGGTTTGAGTTGAGATGTCTAAGGCTAAGAACAGATAAAAAAACTAAAAAAACGGTCTAACAGATAAAGAAGGGGTACTAGGATGATCGGTTCATTATAGCTTAGGCGGCAGCAAACTAAATCGGTCTGAGTCAACACAGGTGAGGCGGGAAATAAAGAGGTCCTCTCGGTCCACTCTTAACAAATAGCATCTCTCGATCTCGCTATAGGTCCCTAATATCACTAATACTAACTTTCGTTCTGAAAAGTGACTACGGTCTAAACTATACCTATCTTTCGATCTTAGCACAGTTTAGTCGATTCAATTGATGGTCTAATAACTTACCCTATCTTTCGATCTATTAGTTCAGTCATAAAGGGGTACTTAACTGGTCGCATGCATTCGATTCGTTAAATACAACAATTAAAATCAATTAAAACGAAAGGTAACCTCACGAGGTCAGTCAATCGACCGGGTAAGGTGGTCGATCGACCAACATGCGGGTCAGTCCGTTTATAATCTATTGCCGCCTATGCCATAAATCGCCTACATCCTAGCACTATAGAATTAGCTACTCATGCTAAGGGTAGAAACAACAACATAAACGATAAAGCTAACTACTGAATTCATGCTTAAAACAGTAAAATAAACAATTAACGTAAACGATGATAAAGGTTCGGAGACTAACTAACAATTCTATATTATGAGCAATAAAGTAATGAAACTGAAAATAGAGCAGGAAGAATACCGAAATTGCAGGGGAACGATTGAGAAACGAAAATCCCGATGCTAAATAATATTCCAAACCCTAATTATTGATAAACTAAACTGATAAAAACTGAATAGAAATTAGGTTCTTATTCTGAAAACTCATGCTGCGTTATATAGGAAAAGTACGCAGCTATTATTCCTAAACCTAATAACTCATGGGCTTGATAAATCTCGATCTTTTAATTTGCGTCAGACCCGTTGTTCAGTCGATCGACCATAAGCATCAGTCGATCGACCAACTTGCACCGACAGAGTCTGTCAGATGTCGTGCTTTGGTCGATCGACCATGTAGGTCGATCGATCGACCAAGGGTCTTTGTCTGAACTGCATTCTGTCGATTCCTGCAGCGCGCACCAAGCTCATTCCTCGAGTCACTACTCCATGTTAAATGCAATGCTAAGTACTTAGGGACGGATTTGGCTCGATTTCTACTCATTTCTGCATAAATCTGCAATATTACATGAAAATACGAAAGTAGACAAAATGGGGCAAATAGTAGCATAAACTACATAAATGAGCTCTGAAATGCGTGTAAAATAGGGCGTAAAACAACATATTTAGGACAAGCATCAAACTTCCCCAAACCAAACCCTTGCTTGTCCCCAAGCAAGAACTAGACTCGATCTAAAGGAACGAGTTCAAACTCAGAGCGAAATGCAACATGTAAAGCCTCAACCAATTTAATGCAATAACCAACAATCAATTAGTAATGTGAATCATGCAAACGAGTTATAGAGTCGTTAGAAATATTACTGAACCGTTAGCTATAGAGACTTATCAAATTGGACTCTCACGGGTCGCTCAAATCACTCAAATAAGCACAGGTGAATATATGTAAGATAGAAAGAATTAATTTTGTAGTGACTCTCACCGAACTACGACCCATAAGAACATGCCTGCAATCTAATATGAAAATAACCTCTACAACCGTACATATGCATTCCACCCAATCAGATGACCATGACACATGCCGAGGTATATATGAATATGTGAGGTAATGGGTAAGAAGAGGCAAAGATAATTATGGGAGTGTGGAGGTACAGGTGATCAGGCTAGTACCTAACAAAGCCATATGACAACATCCACTTCTTGCTCAAAATCAACAATAAAAACCGGTGCAAATGATTAGCACTAATCTCGCAATCTCCATAATAATAAATCAATCAACTCCCCATAAGGTATAAATGCAACATGGGAGCAAAAATCGCCATAAAAATAAGAACTTTGAATTATGCGAATTGATTTCTTTCTTTTCTTCTCGGGCATTGGTCGATCGACCAAGATGGGCAGTCGATCGACTGCCTCAAACAATACAGAACTCTCTCTTTTTTTTTCTTTTTCGAATCATTTTTTTAACTTTTTTTTTTCTTTCTCTTTCTTTCCTTCTTTTCTTTCATTTCCCAACAACATCTCAATAAGAGCATATACCACCAAAAACTAAGTAACAATCCCAAGGGCACGGACTACTAGCTTGACAAAGGACAGGCTATATGTAGGATGTAGTAATGGGACAAAAAAGGCTATTTTTGGCAGTGTGGAGCTCATGGGCATAAAGAATAAAGGAAAACCTCTACCACATGTGTCAACAAACCACAAACCGAATGCATACTGGTATTAAGCAGATTAAGTTCATATTTATGCATATTGATATAACATGTCTCATAAGGAGTACTACTCACATTCCTAAATAAACTGGTCATAGATGTCACCAGTTATAGGCTCTAAATCTCAGAAATATGATGTAGGTTGCCAATTTTCAAAGTCAAGTTTCAAGTTCAGCAAATAATTTAACGAAAACTCGTAGACTATGCATATACGATTCTACTAATAACATGTCAATTAGCAAGGCTTAGGCAAAAACAAATGCAAATGCAATGTCATCATGGAAATATTACCGTTCCGACTCGACCTAAATGCCAAAATAAACGTGCATTTTTGTGAAATTTTTTTTGAATTTTTTTTCAAATTTGTTTGAATTTTTGTATTTTATAGGAAATAAACAAGCAATGCAAAACTGAAATGTAAACGTGAATGCAAGCAAATGAAATGCGACGCAAAACCCTTCCCCAAACCAAATCGCACAATGTCCCCATTGTGCAAAATCATGTAATGAAGAAAAGAGAAACGGGAATTTGCGTAAAATGAAATAAATAAAAATGACATGAAGTGGAAATCGGGAACTCACAAGACTTTAAGCGCAGCAAAGGAAACCTCCCCAAACCAGCGTGAGCTAGGAGGTTTCAGTAGCCAGCAGTGCTACCAAAAAGTACCTGAAAGACAAACTAAGTACCACGCATAAAACCGAGAAAGCAATAAAGAAGCGATATTATGTGCATAATTGAGGAAAATAGAAGAAATAATTAATGACGGAAGATAAAGTGGAGTAGAAAACTCCCTTAATTCCGCAAATCGACCAAACATAGCAGCAGAGAGGTCCTGAACAGGTACAGCAGTGCATGGTGGTCGATCGACTACATCACTCAGTCGATCGACCAAGTGAACAGGAACATAAGCTCCTGGAAACCGCAGATCAATCGATCGACCATACAGCTCAGTCGATCGACTGAAAATACTGCTGTAACTTCTTATTTCTTCGTATTTGCTCAATTACTTGAGCTAATGAGGTCTAAAAACCTGCAAATGCACAATAATACGCGCCCAAAATTGCGCAAAACCCAAAGTAATGTCTAAAGCATATAAAATCCTAAGCAAGATAAATAAATGCGAAGTTTCGCGCACACAAAAGCAATAAAAAGTGTCTAACAAAAGTAAATAAAATGTTTGTAAAACATGTGATCAACTAGTAGTTGATCAAAAACGGCCACGGAATAGCCCACTACTAGGCTTCTGACTGAACGCAGTGGCTTCAGAAACTGTCAAATCTACCCCCGGCCTCCACAACATGGCAACGGAAGAACAACAACGTCTCGCAGCATCCGGATCCCAATTTTTCACCTCAGCGCACAGCTTCTTCTTAGACGACATATCCTCATCAGGACCTCCTCCTGGATCATATATCCGGGCAGTGCCTGACTTCAAGCTAGGAACACCCAACTCACCTCCGGGGTCTTTGAACTTGCCAAGACCTGTAGAAAGAGAAACAAAGCGATGTTCCTCCAATTTGTCCCCAAACTGAGGCGGAGGCGTCAATTCTACAGCAGCAAATGGTTCAACAGAAGGAGTAAGAAGGTATACATAATCGACTAAAGGAGTAGAATTACCTCTAATCGGATAGGAATGGTCTTCATATACCTTCTCATCGTCATCCGGAATAGGCGCTGGTGACGATTTAACAATTCCCAAGGCTGCAGGTATCAATCGAACAACTTCACTACTCGATCGAGTAGTTTCCTCCTCCAGCATAACTGGTCGATCGACCACTGGTTCCAGTCGATCGACCGCTCTCCCTTCTGCAATGTCATTCGTTCAACCACACAAATCTGCTTGATCGAATTCTTCATGTGGCACAGCATTGAAGTCTTCAATTGACGCGTCATCTTCCTCCAAATCATCCTCCTCCGAGTCATACACATCATCGTTTTGCTCGGCAGCTACTTGAGCCAAGAGAAGCTCAAGTCTTTTGAAAGAAGCTTCTCTCTATTCAGCGATTTCTTGCATTTGGAGTTTAAGCATCTCCATCATAGACTTCATTTCCGCACTATCTTCAGAAGGAAGAGGGTCTTGCTGAGGTGGTGCAAAGGAATATGAAGGCTCTTGGAAGCCTTGCTGATAGCACGGATGTGGCGGCGTATAATGATCTTGTTTAAAATGCCAGTAGGCATAGACTTGGTCCATATCTGCTCGGCACATAACAGAATCATGCCCCTCAGCGCCACATCTCCCACAAATCTCCACCTGCTGCTCCCAAGAATGGAACATGAGTGGACTCTCCTGAAGTACTGCAAATAAACAACACTAAAGGAGAAGATAAGAACTGCCTCAAGGTACTCAGTCTTCCCTTGAGGCGAAAAACAGACTAAAATAAAGACAACCAAAAATTAGAACAATTGCCTCCTCGGCAACGGCGCCAAAATTTGATACCCGTCGTTGTGAGTACCAAAGATAAAATTTATAATTCCTATTAAGACTAACCTAGGCTAGTGGTAACAGGGTCGAACCACAAGGAGGCAGATGTAAATTTTAGTTGATTTATATTCAGTCTAAAGTAACAATTGTGGGGGTTTGAGTTGAGATGGTCTAAGGCTAAGAACAGATAAAAAAACTAAAAAGACGGTCTAACAGATAAAGAAGGGGTACTAGGATGATCGGTTCATTATAGCTTCGGCGGCAGCAAACTAAATCGGTCTGAGTCAACACAGGTGAGGCGGGAAATAAAGAGGTCCTCTCGGTCCACTCTTAACAAATAGCATCTCTCGATCTCGCTATAGGTCCCTAATATCACTAATACTAACTTTCGTTCTGAAAAGTGACTACGGTCTAAACTATACCTATCTTTCGATCTTAGCACAGTTTAGTCGATTCAATTGATGGTCTAATAACTTACCCTATCTTTCGATCTATTGGGTCAGTCATAAAGGGGTACTTAACTGGTCGCATGCATTCGATTCGTTAAATACAACAATTAAAATCAATTAAAACGAAAGGTAACCTCACGAGGTCAGTCGATCGACCGGGTAAGGTGGTCGATCGACCAACATGCGGGTCAGTCCGTGTATAATCTATTGCCGCCTATGCCATAAATCGCCTACATCCTAGCACTATAGAATTAGCTACTCATGCTAAGGGTAGAAACAACAACATAAACGATAAAGCTAACTACTGAATTCATGCTTAAAACAGTAAAATAAACAATTAACGTAAACGATGATAAAGGTTTCGGGAGACTAACTAACAATTCTATATTATGAGCAATAAAGTAATGAAACTGAAAATAGAGCAGGAAGAATACCGAAATTGTAGGGGAACGATTGAGAAACGAAAATCCCGATGCTAAATAATATTCCAAACCCTAATTATTGATAAACTAAACTGATAAAAACTGAATAGAAATTAGGTTCTTATTCTGAAAACTCATGCTGCGTTATATAGGAAAAGTACGCAGCTATTATTCCTAAACCTAATAACTCATGGGCTTGATAAATCTCGATCTTTTAATTTGCGTCAGACCCGTTGTTCAGTCGATCGACCATAAGCATCAGTCGATCGACCAACTTGCACTGTACAGAAGCTGCTGTATGTCGTGCTTTGGTCGATTGACCATGTAGGTCAGTCGATCGACCATGTAGGTCAGTCGATCGACCAAGGGTGCTGTACAGAATTGCATTCTGTCGATTCCTGCAGCGCGCACCAAGCTCATTCCTCGAGTCACTACTCCATGTCAAATGCAATGCTAAGTACTTAGGGACGGATTTGGCTCGATTTCTACTCATTTCCGCATAAATCTGCAATATTACATGAAAATACGAAAGTAGACAAAATGGGGCAAATAGTAGCATAAACTACATAAATGAGCTCTGAAATGCGTGTAAAATAGGGCATAAAACAACATATTTAGGACACGCATCAAACTTCCCCAAACCAAACCCTTGCTTGTCCCCAAGCAAGAACTAGACTCGATCTAAAGGAACGAGTTCAAACTCAGAGCGAAATGCAACATGTAAAGCCTAAACCAATTTAATGCAATAACCAACAATCAATTAGTAATGTGAATCATGCAAACGAGTTATAGAGTCGTTAGAAATATTGCTGAACCGTTAACTATAGAGACTTATCAAATTGGACTCTCACGGGTCGCTCAAATCACTCAAATAAGCACAGGTGAATATATGTAAGATAGAAAGAATTAATTTTGTAGTGACTCTCACCGAACTACGACCCATAAGAACATGCCTGCAATCTAATATGAAAATAACCTCTACAACCGTACATATGCATTCCAACCAATCAGATGACCATGACACATGCCGAGGTATATATGGATATGTGAGGTAATGGGTAAGAAGAGGCAAAGATAATTATGGGAGTGTGGAGGTACAGGTGATCAGGCTAGTACCTAACAAAGCCATATGACAACATCCACTTCTTGCTCAAAATCAACAATAAAAACCGGTGCAAATGATTAGCACTAATCTCGCAATCTCCATAATAATAAATCAATCAACTCCCCATAAGGTATAAATGCAACATGGGAGCAAAAATCGCCATAAAAATAAGAACTTTGAATTATGCGAATTGATTTCTTTCTTTTCTTCTCGGGCATTGGTCGATCGACCAAGATGGGCAGTCGATCGACTGCCTCAAACAATACAGAACTCTTTTTTTTTTTTTTCTTTTTCGAATCATTTTTTTAACTTTTTTTTTTCTTTCTCTTTCTTTCCTTCTTTTCTTTCATTTCCCAACAACATCTCAATAAGAGCATATACCACCAAAAACTAAGTAACAATCCCAAGGGCACGGACTACTAGCTTGACAAAGGACAGGCTATATGTAGGATGTAGTAATGGGACAAAAAAGGCTATTTTTGGCAGTGTGGAGCTTATGGGCATAAAGAATAAAGGAAAACCTCTACCACATGTGTCAACAAACCACAAACCGAATGCATACTGGTATTAAGCAGATTAAGTTCATATTTATGCATATTGATATAACATGTCTCATAAGGAGTACTACTCACATTCCTAAATAAACTGGTCATAGATGTCACCAGTTATAGGCTCTAAATCTCAGAAATATGATGTAGGTTGCCAATTTTCAAAGTCAAGTTTCAAGTTCAGCAAATAATTTAACGAAAACTCGTAGACTATGCATATACGATTCTACTAATAACATGTCAATTAGCAAGGCTTAGGCAAAAACAAATGCAAATGCAATGTCATCATGGAAATATTACCGTTCCGACTCGACCTAAATGCCAAAATAAACGTGCATTTTTGTGAAATTTTTTTGAATTTTTTTCAAATTTGTTTGAATTTTTGTATTTTATAGGAAATAAACAAGCAATGCAAAACTGAAATGTAAACGTGAATGCAAGCAAATGAAATGCGACGCAAAACCCTTCCCCAAACCAAATCGCACAATGTCCCCATTGTGCAAAATCATGTAATGAAGAAAAGAGAAACGGGAATTTGCGTAAAATGAAATAAATAAAAATGACATGAAGTGGAAATCGGGAACTCACAAGACTTTAAGCGCAGCAAAGGAAACCTCCCCAAACCAGCGTGAGCTAGGAGGTTTCAGTAGCCAGCAGTGCTACCAAAAAGTACCTGAAAGACAAACTAAGTACCACGCATAAAACCGAGAAAGCAATAAAGAAGCGATATTATGTGCATAATTGAGGAAAATAGAAGAAATAATTAATGACGGAAGATAAAGTGGAGTAGAAAACTCCCTTAATTCCGCAAATCGACCAAACATAGCAGGAGAGAGGTCCTGAACAGGTACAGCAGTGCATGGTGGTCGATCGACTACATCACTCAGTCGATCGACCAAGTGAACAGGAACAGAAGCTCCTGGAAACCGCAGATCAATCGATCGACCATACAGCTCAGTCGATCGACTGAAAATACTGCTGTAACTTCTTATTTCTTCGTATTTGCTCAATTACTTGAGCTAATGAGGTCTAAAAACCTGCAAATGCACAATAATACGCGCCCAAAATTGCGCAAAACCCAAAGTAATGTCTAAAGCATATAAAATCCTAAGCAAGATAAATAAATGCGAAGTTTCACGCACACAAAAGTAATAAAAGGTGTCTAACAAAAGTAAATAAAATGTTTGTAAAACATGTGATCAACTAGTAGTTGATCAAAAATGGCCACGGAATAGCCCACTACTAGGCTTCTGACTGAACGCAGTGGCTTCAGAAACTGTCAAATCTACCCTCGGCCTCCACAACATGGCAACGGAAGAACAACAACGTCTCGCAGCATCCGGATCCCAATTTTTCACCTCAGCGCACAGCTTCTTCTTAGACGACATATCCTCATCAGGACCTCCTCCTGGATCATATATCCGGGCAGTGCCTGACTTCAAGCTAGGAACACCCAACTCACCTCCGGGGTCTTTGAACTTGCCAAGACCTGTAGAAAGAGAAACAAAGCGATGTTCCTCCAATTTGTCCCCAAACTGAGGCGGAGGCGTCAATTCTACAGCAGCAAATGGTTCAACAGAAGGAGTAAGAAGGTATACATAATCGACTAAAGGAGTAGAATTACCTCTAATCGGATAGGAATGGTCTTCATATACCTTCTCATCGTCATCCGGAATAGGCGCTGGTGACGATTTAACAATTCCCAAGGCTGCAGGTATCAATCGAACAGCTTCACTACTCGATCGAGTAGTTTCCTCCTCCAGCATAACTGGTCGATCGACCACTGGTTCCAGTCGATCGACCGCTCTCCCTTCTGCAATGTCATTCGTTCGACCACACAAATCTGCTTGATCGAATTCTTCATGTGGCACAGCATTGAAGTCTTCAATTGACGCTTCATCTTCCTCCAAATCATCCTCCTCCGAGTCATACACATCATCGTTTTGCTCGGCAGCTACTTGAGCCAAGAGAAGCTCAAGTCTTTTGAAAGAAGCTTCTCTCTGTTCAGCGATTTCTTGCATTTGGAGTTTAAGCATCTCCATCATAGACTTCATTTCCGCACTCTCTTCAGAAGGAAGAGGGTCTTGCTGAGGTGGTGCAAAGGAATATGAAGGCTCTTGGAAGCCTTGCTGATAGCACGGATGTGGCGGCGCATAATGATCTTGTTTAAAATGCCAGTAGGCATAGACTTGGTCCATATCTGCTCGGCACATAACAGAATCATGCCCCTCAGCGCCACATCTCCCACAAATCTCCACCTGCTGCTCCCAAGAATGGAACATGAGTGGACTCTCCTGAAGTACTGCAAATAAACAACACTAAAGGAGAAGATAAGAACTGCCTCAAGGTACTCAGTCTTCCCTTGAGGCGAAAAACAGACTAAAATAAAGACAACAAAAAATTAGAACAATTGCCTCCCCGGCAACGGCGCCAAAATTTGATACCCGTCGTTGTGAGTACCAAAGATAAAATTTATAATTCCTATTAAGACTAACCTAGGCTAGTGGTAACAGGGTCGAACCACAAGGAGGCAGATGTAAATTCTAGTTGATTTATATTCAGTCTAAAGTAACAATTGTGGGGGTTTGAGTTGAGATGGTCTAAGGCTAAGAACAGATAAAAAAACTAAAAAGACGGTCTAACAGATAAAGAAGGGGTACTAGGATGATCGGTTCATTATAGCTTCGGCGGCAGCAAACTAAATCGGTCTGAGTCAACACAGGTGAGGCGGGAAATAAAGAGGTCCTCTCGGTCCACTCCTAACAAATAGCATCTCTCGATCTCGCTATAGGTCCCTAATATCACTAATACTAACTTTCGTTCTGAAAAGTGACTACGGTCTAAACTATACCTATCTTTCGATCTTAGCACAGTTTAGTCGATTCAATTGATGGTCTAATAACTTACCCTATCTTTCGATCTATTGGGTCAGTCATAAAGGGGTACTTAACTGGTCGCATGCATTCGATTCGTTAAATACAACAATTAAAATCAATTAAAACGAAAGGTAACCTCACGAGGTCAGTCGATCGACCGGGTAAGGTGGTCGATCGACCAACATGCGGGTCAGTCCGTGTATAATCTATTGCCGCCTATGCCATAAATCGCCTACATCCTAGCACTATAGAATTAGCTACTCATGCTAAGGGTAGAAACAACAACATAAACGATAAAGCTAACTACTGAATTCATGCTTAAAACAGTAAAATAAACAATTAACGTAAACGATGATAAAGGTTTCGGGAGACTAACTAACAATTCTATATTATGAGCAATAAAGTAATGAAACTGAAAATAGAGCAGGAAGAATACCGAAATTGTAGGGGAACGATTGAGAAACGAAAATCCCGATGCTAAATAATATTCCAAACCCTAATTATTGATAAACTAAACTGATAAAAACTGAATAGAAATTAGGTTCTTATTCTGAAAACTCATGCTGCGTTATATAGGAAAAGTACGCAGCTATTATTCCTAAACCTAATAACTCATGGGCTTGATAAATCTCGATCTTTTAATTTGCGTCAGACCCGTTGTTCAGTCGATCGACCATAAGCATCAGTCGATCGACCAACTTGCACTGTACAGGAGCTGCTGTATGTCGTGCTTTGGTCGATCGACCATGTAGGTCAGTCGATCGACCAAGGGTGCTGTACAGAATTGCATTCTGTCGATTCCTGCAGCGCGCACCAAGCTCATTCCTCGAGTCACTACTCCATGTCAAATGCAATGCTAAGTACTTAGGGACGGATTTGGCTCGATTTCTACTCATTTCCTCATAAATCTGCAATATTACATGAAAATACGAAAGTAGACAAAATGGGGCAAATAGTAGCATAAACTACATAAATGAGCTCTGAAATGCGTGTAAAATAGGGCGTAAAACAACATATTTAGGACACGCATCAAACTTCCCCAAACCAAACCCTTGCTTGTCCCCAAGCAAGAACTAGACTCGATCTAAAGGAACGAGTTCAAACTCAGAGCGAAATGCAACATGTAAAGCCTTAACCAATTTAATGCAATAACCAACAATCAATTAGTAATGTGAATCATGCAAACGAGTTATAGAGTCGTTAGAAATATTGCTGAACCGTTAACTATAGAGACTTATCAAATTGGACTCTCACGGGTCGCTCAAATCACTCAAATAAGCACAGGTGAATATATGTAAGATAGAAAGAATTAATTTTGTAGTGACTCTTGATACGTGCATTTTATATAGTCTTTTTAGCCTATTTTATGCGCGTATCTTTATGCTTTTATCGTGGTTTTATGCTAAGAAATGCCCCGAATATGCTACTTTGGTGTATTTTGTCTTATTTGCAGGAATGGATCCGAAAGTAGTGAAATCAAGCCATTTACCGTCCGTTTAGCATGCATTTGGAGGAAGAGATAATTTGGAGCGGGAAATATTGCTGTCTTGGGATGCGTGAAGCTATTTCGGGAGCTAAAAGGACAAGTCAAAGACCAAATTACAAGACCAACACGAGCTGGAACTAGGAACCACTCGATCGACCAGCTTCTTTTGATCGATCGAGTAAACAGACGAAGGACCTGTTCGATCGAGTGGCCAACTGTTCGATCGAGCCTTATCTTTGGTCGATCGAGTAAACAGATGCAGGAACTGTTCGATCGAGCAGTTTCTCTTGGTCGATCGAGTAAACAGACGCAGGAACTGTTCGATCGAGTGACTTAACTGTTCGATCGAGCAGTTACAAGCTATTGGGCCTCTATTCACGTGAAGTCTAGATTAGGTTTTATGTTAGGAGGTTATATAAAAATCAAAGGGGGAACACACGTTACTTCTTCCTCTCTTCTCCCCCGGCTCTCTTATCATTTTTCTCAGACTGTTACTTTTACACTGTTACTTTGTTCTTTCATTTCCGGACTATTTAATTCAGTAATTCCTCTCCCTTTTCTCTTTAATTTCTTAATGTTATTTATTGTTTCTCCTTTATTTCTTGTTCTTCCTTTAATTATGCGTAGCTAATTCCCGTAGTATGTTAGGATTAGGGAAGCCGTGGTAGCGATGTTTTAATTGACTTATATAGATTAGTCTTGCGATAGGAATTGTATTAGGCAATTTAATTGTTATCCGGTCGAATGAATGCATGCAGGAGACCATAATTCTAGTTAACCCCGACCTAGATCGAAAGATTGGAAGGGAAGGCTTGCTTAATTACAATAGGGTATTGCAGTGAGGGCGAAAGTTAAGTTGTTTACGCTCTAGGGCGGTCTAAGGACCGAAAGGTGACGACCATAGCTCTTCTTATCAATAGTCTAATCGCCTTAATATTCCCGATAGTATAAGATCTGATAGCTGCCACGGTGGACCGACTCCTAGCATACTCCCTTTTCTTCTGTTAATTTCTTTTTTTTTATTTCTCTTGCTTTAGTCTCTTTAGTTTAAATCAACACAATCAAAACCCCCAATTGTGACATTTAGACAGATAAACAGACAAATAGATAGTACACCGCCTCCCTGTGGAGATCGACCCTACTTGCCGCCGACTTCATTAGTAGTACTTAGGTATTTTATTTTTTGTACGAAACGACAGTATCAAATTTTGGCGCCGTTGCCAGGGAGGCAATCTATTTATTTATTTGTTTAAATTTTATCTGTTTTTAGCCTCGGGGGATTTTTCCCTTGAGGCCGTTTTAATCTTTTGTTTAGTCTTTGTTTTGATAGGCCTTACAGGTACTACCTAGACAGTTCTAGGTGAAAGACACTCAAAGGGAAGGCTTGAGTACCTTTGACCCATCACCGATGTCCCATTATATGGAACAACCGGTGATCCGCTACGGAGATGTGGTTCTGCACGAGCACAATGCAGTTGTAGTTGTGCCGCCACATCCGCCCTATCAATGGCCACCGCAACAAGATTCCCCTGATATACAAGAAGAAGACATTGCGGAGCTGAAATCCTTGATGGAGGCACTTGCATTCCAAGTGCAAGAATATGTCTCGCGATTTGATGAGCTCGAGTCTGCAGTTGCTCAATTAGCAGCTGAGATGGAGAGAGAAGAGATCGCGGAGCTAACATATTTAATGAGAATGCTTGTGTCACAAATGCAAGAGAGTGATAGGGATATGGATACTCGAATCCTTGCGCTGAAGTCACAAATAGCTCAGTTAACAGCTGAGATGCAAGAAGAAGAGGTTTATCTTGCTGAGAGCGGTTTTTCTCCTAAGGAAACCGTGTTGCCCAATGATGAGGATGACTTCTATGACTCGGACGACGAGTTCCTATCATATTTCACTACCCCACGCGAAGATTTCAGCGCTGTACAGGAGGAATCACTCGATCGAGTGACAATTATTGGTCGATCGAGTGATTTTCCAGAAGACAGTCCTCGATCGAGTAATATCCCTTCTCGATCGAGTGACATGCAGGAGGATAGTTCTCGATCGAGTGATGTTTGTACTCGATCGAGTGAAATGCGGGAAGAAATTGGTCGATCGAGTAATAATTCTGCTCGATCGACTGATTTGGTCATTGGGAGCTGTAATTCGTCATTTGGGTTTGATTTAGATGACGACTTTGACGATGATAACGGTTACGGTGAATCCCCCTTATTCAAGGCCGAGTTAGATGCGCTTGAGGCCGAGATTTACGGGACGAATTCCACTGAGGGCGACGAAAGGACAGCTGAGTCGGTATTTGCTCCTAGCACGGATGAGGTATTACACTCTTTTATCAATGATTCCATTGAGAGCAACCTACCTGAGGTAATTAGCGGTAATTTTATTATTGTTAATTTTCAGAGTAAGCTACCTTATTTAACTCATGCTAATTCTTTTAATGCTACGCCCCCTCCCATGTGGACGTATAATTTGACTGCCTTTCACCTTACCTATCATGCCAATAATGTTAATCTAGAACGAATCCCTACTTTATTGACAATCGCTCCCGCGCTCCTATATTTTGTGGATAAATTTAGGAGCTCCCATAGGAAATTTGTTAGACTTAAACGGTTTTACATATTTATTTCCTATTTCTGTATTCCACTTTGGTGCTACTTATGCTGTTGTGTAGCACATGCGCAGCTATTTGACAAAGTTCTTTGCGCGCTTTGAGCTGTTTTGATTGTGATTAATTAGAGAGGCTCGAAGAAAAAGAAGGTCGAGCTGGGACCTGACTGAAGCTAGCGCTACCCGGGAGGCAACCCGGCGATTTATTTCTGCATTTATATTTACCTTAAGTTGTAATAAATGGTTTTATACCATAGACTATCTCAGTATGCTTGTTTTTGTCAGTTGCGGGCTGTTTTTCATTGTGTTTTGCAGGTACACGCTGAGGATCACTCGATCGAACTGGTTTTCCACTCGATCGAGTACTCTTTCTGATAATCCTCTCGATCGAGTGAAATATCTACTCGATCGAGTACCTCGCAAGTAAGAACCCACTCGATCGACCTAGTTTCTTCTCGATCGAGCTGTTCTTGGATGCCCACTCACTCGATCGACCACTGTTGGACGGATATCGAGTGTTATTGACTTGGATTAGCTTCCTGAGACGGTTTTCCGGACCTTAGCAACCTCCCATTTCATGGTCGGTTTGGGGAGGTCCCCTTATTCCGCGCTATCTTGTAAGTTTTCCGTATTCACTCTCTTCTTCCTTTAGTTTGCATTTCCTTTCCATGCTTTGGTACAATGGGGGCATTGTACGGTTTGGTTTGGGGAGGTTATGCATCCATATCTGTGTCTGCATCTTGTTTTTATTGCATTTACATATCATGTTTAATTTATGTTTGCATTGTTGTTTACTTTTGCTAAAAGTTATAAAATCACATAAAAATAGAAAAATTTAAAAATTCAAAAAATCACGTTTCTTTTTGCATATAGGTTGAGTCGAACAGAGATTTCCATGATGATATTGCACTACATTTGTCTTTTTGCTTAAGCCTTGCATTGAACTGTTATCTTTTAGCATTGTCTTATCGCATAATCTACGAGTTAATGTTTAAATTTAGCTGAACGAATAGACTTGACCTGAGATTTTGGCAACCTACTTATAATTTCTAAGGATTAGAGCCTTATAAACTGGTGTCATTTGTGACCAGTTTCATGTAGGATTGTGAGTAGTTACTCCTTGCATATCATGTATCATTAATTTGCACATATATGAAATTCAATTGCTTTCTGCCTTCATACATTCGGGTTAGTGGTTGGTGTCACATGCAGGGAGGTGCTTACATTTTCCCTTTCTTTCATTTTTACCCATAAACTCCACATTAGCCAAATCTGCCAGTTGACCCTTAGCTACAACCAAATTTAGCTTTGCCTTGTCAAGCTAGTTTAGATTGTTCTGCGGTATATTGTCTATTGTATCAAGTTTGGCTCATATCTATTGTTTTGGAGTTGGTAATTTATGAAGAAAAGGAGGAAAATAGAAAACAAAAGAGTTGAAAAAAGACGTGAAAAAGAAGTTGAAAAAAAAAGAATTCGAAAAAAAAAGAAGAAACCGAAAGGAATGAGAAAGAAGAAAAATGAAAAAAAATAGAAAAAGAAAAGAAAAAAGATGTTGTTAGTTGACGGTTTCTGCTCCTATGTTCTATCTTACATTATTTGAGGAGTATGTTTAGTTTGGTTTGGTGAGATTTTATGCCAAGTGAAGGGTATTGTATTTAGTTCATAATTGAGTTGGAAATGGATATGTCTCATATGGTTTTGTTTAGGTACTAGCTTGGCCGCCTATACCTCCACATTCCCATAAATGTTTTGCCTTTTCTTACCCATTGCCTCACTTTACCATATTTTTGTAAGCCCTCGGCTGTGACAGGACCTTGTTTGGTTGGAATGTATGTGCGGTAGCTAGAATTGTCTATCATATTAGCTGCATGCATGTTTATGTGGGTCGTAGTTTAGGTGAGCGACTATTCTTCTTTCTCTCTCTTACATATATATGCTTGCCTTTGCTTCATGAGAGAAGAGTGACCCGTGAGAGTCCGATTTTAAAGGTCTTGCAAGGTCGACGGTTCAGCTTTATTGTAGACATCCTATAACTCGTTTGCATTTGACTTTTTGCTATAAGTGTTTAGCTTGCTTGCATTAAATTGGCTTAAGTGGGCATTTGTAGCTAGCTCTGAGTTATCTTTTTCCTTTCCTTTAGTTGCATTTTGGTTTACTCGGGGACGAGTAAAGGTTTGGTTTGGGGAGATTTGATACGTGCATTTTATATAGTCTTTTTAGCCTATTTTATGCGCGTATCTTTATGCTTTTATCGTGGTTTTATGCTAAGAAATGCCCCGAATATGCTACTTTGGTGTATTTTGTCTTATTTGCAGGAATGGATCCGAAAGTAGTGAAATCAAGCCATTTACCGTCCGTTTAGCATGCATTTGGAGGAAGAGATAATTTGGAGCGGGAAATATTGCTGTCTTGGGATGCGTGAAGCTATTTCGGGAGCTAAAAGGACAAGTCAAAGACCAAATTACAAGACCAACACGAGCTGGAACTAGGAACCACTCGATCGACCAGCTTCTTTTGATCGATCGAGTAAACAGACGAAGGACCTGTTCGATCGAGTGGCCAACTGTTCGATCGAGCCTTATCTTTGGTCGATCGAGTAAACAGATGCAGGAACTGTTCGATCGAGCAGTTTCTCTTGGTCGATCGAGTAAACAGACGCAGGAACTGTTCGATCGAGTGACTTAACTGTTCGATCGAGCAGTTACAAGCTATTGGGCCTCTATTCACGTGAAGTCTAGATTAGGTTTTATGTTAGGAGGTTATATAAAAATCAAAGGGGGAACACACGTTACTTCTTCCTCTCTTCTCCCCCGGCTCTCTTATCATTTTTCTCAGACTGTTACTTTTACACTGTTACTTTGTTCTTTCATTTCCGGACTATTTAATTCAGTAATTCCTCTCCCTTTTCTCTTTAATTTCTTAATGTTATTTATTGTTTCTCCTTTATTTCTTGTTCTTCCTTTAATTATGCGTAGCTAATTCCCGTAGTATGTTAGGATTAGGGAAGCCGTGGTAGCGATGTTTTAATTGACTTATATAGATTAGTCTTGCGATAGGAATTGTATTAGGCAATTTAATTGTTATCCGGTCGAATGAATGCATGCAGGAGACCATAATTCTAGTTAACCCCGACCTAGATCGAAAGATTGGAAGGGAAGGCTTGCTTAATTACAATAGGGTATTGCAGTGAGGGCGAAAGTTAAGTTGTTTACGCTCTAGGGCGGTCTAAGGACCGAAAGGTGACGACCATAGCTCTTCTTATCAATAGTCTAATCGCCTTAATATTCCCGATAGTATAAGATCTGATAGCTGCCACGGTGGACCGACTCCTAGCATACTCCCTTTTCTTCTGTTAATTTCTTTTTTTTTATTTCTCTTGCTTTAGTCTCTTTAGTTTAAATCAACACAATCAAAACCCCCAATTGTGACATTTAGACAGATAAACAGACAAATAGATAGTACACCGCCTCCCTGTGGAGATCGACCCTACTTGCCGCTGACTTCTGTTAGTAGTACTTAGGTATTTTATTTTTGGTACGAAACGACAGTATCAACTCTCACCGAACTACGACCCATAAGAACATGCCTGCAATCTAATATGAAAATAACCTCTACAACCGTACATATGCATTCCAACCAATCAGATGACCATGACACATGCCGAGGTATATATGGATATGTGAGGTAATGGGTAAGAAGAGGCAAAGATAATTATGGGAGTGTGGAGTTACAGGTGATCAGGCTAGTACCTAACAAAGCCATATGACAACATCCACTTCTTGCTCAAAATCAACAATAAAAACCGGTGCAAATGATTAGCACTAATCTCGCAATCTCCATAATAATAAATCAATCAACTCCCCATAAGGTATAAATGCAACATGGGAGCAAAAATCGCCATAAAAATAAGAACTTTGAATTATGCGAATTGATTTCTTTCTTTTCTTCTCGGGCATTGGTCGATCGACCAAGATGGGCAGTCGATCGACTGCCTCAAACAATACAGAACTCTCTTTTTTTTTTTTTTTCGAATCATTTTTTCATCTTTTTTTTTTATTTTTCTTTCTTTCCTTCTTTTCTTTCATTTCCCAACAACATCTCAATAAGAGCATATACCACCAAAAACTAAGTAACAATCCCAAGGGCACGGACTACTAGCTTGACAAAGGACAGGCTATATGTAGGATGTAGTAATGGGACAAAAAAGGCTATTTTTGGCAGTGTGGAGCTTATGGGCATAAAGAATAAAGGAAAACCTCTACCACATGTGTCAACAAACCACAAACCGAATGCATACTGGTATTAAGCAGATTAAGTTCATATTTATGCATATTGATATAACATGTCTCATAAGGAGTACTACTCACATTCCTAAATAAACTGGTCATAGATGTCACCAGTTATAGGCTCTAAATCTCAGAAATATGATGTAGGTTGCCAATTTTCAAAGTCAAGTTTCAAGTTCAGCAAATAATTTAACGAAAACTCGTAGACTATGCATATACGATTCTACTAATAACATGTCAATTAGCAAGGCTTAGGCAAAAACAAATGCAAATGCAATGTCATCATGGAAATATTACCGTTCCGACTCGACCTAAATGCCAAAATAAACGTGCATTTTTGTGAAATTTTTTTTGAATTTTTTTTCAAATTTGTTTGAATTTTTGTATTTTATAGGAAATAAACAAGCAATGCAAAACTGAAATGTAAACGTGAATGCAAGCAAATGAAATGCGACGCAAAACCCTTCCCCAAACCAAATCGCACAATGTCCCCATTGTGCAAAATCATGTAATGAAGAAAAGAGAAACGGGAATTTGCGTAAAATGAAATAAATAAAAATGACATGAAGTGGAAATCGGGAACTCACAAGACTTTAAGCGCAGCAAAGGAAACCTCCCCAAACCAGCGTGAGCTAGGAGATTTCAGTAGCCACCAGTGCTACCAAAAAGTACCTGAATGACAAACTAAGTACCACGCATAAAACCGAGAAAGCAATAAAGAAGCGATATTATGTGCATAATTGAGGAAAATAGAAGAAATAATTAATGACGGAAGATAAAGTGGAGTAGAAAACTCCCTTAATTCCGCAAATCGACCAAACATAGCAGGAGAGAGGTCCTGAACAGGTACAGCAGTGCATGGTGGTCGATCGACTACATCACTCAGTCGATCGACCAAGTGAACAGGAACAGAAGCTCCTGGAAACCGCAGATCAATCGATCGACCATACAGCTCAGTCGATCGACTGAAAATACTGCTGTAACTTCTTATTTCTTCGTATTTGCTCAATTACTTGAGCTAATGAGGTCTAAAAACCTGCAAATGCACAATAATACGCGCCCAAAATTGCGCAAAACCCAAAGTAATGTCTAAAGCATATAAAATCCTAAGCAAGATAAATAAATGCGAAGTTTCGCGCACACAAAAGTAATAAAAGGTGTCTAACAAAAGTAAATAAAATGTTTGTAAAACATGTGTTCAACTAGTAGTTGATCAAAAATGGCCAAGGAATAGCCCACTACTAGGCTTCTGACTGAACGCAGTGGCTTCAGAAACTGTCAAATCTACCCCCGGCCTCCACAACATGGCAACGGAAGAACAACAACGTCTCGCAGCATCCGGATCCCAATTTTTCACCTCAGCGCACAGCTTCTTCTTAGACGACATATCCTCATCAGGACCTCCTCCTGGATCATATATCCGGGCAGTGCCTGACTTCAAGCTAGGAACACCCAACTCACCTCCGGGGTCTTTGAACTTGCCAAGACCTGTAGAAAGAGAAACAAAGCGATGTTCCTCCAATTTGTCCCCAAACTGAGGCGGAGGCGTCAATTCTACAGCAGCAAATGGTTCAATAGAAGGAGTAAGAAGGTATACATAATCGACTAAAGGAGTAGAATTACCTCTAATCGGATAGGAATGGTCTTATATACCTTCTCATCGTCATCCGAATAGGCGCCGGTGACGATTTAACAATTCCCAAGGCCGGTATCAATCGAACAGACTTCACTACTCGATCGAGTAGTTTCCTCCTCCAAAGATAATCGGTCGATCGACCACGGTTCCGATCGATCGACCGCTCTCCCTTCGCAATGTCATTCGTTCGACCACACAAATCGCTTGATCGAATTCTTCATGTGGCACAAAGATTGAAGTCTTCAATTGACGCTTCATCTTCCTCCAAATCATCCTCCTCCGAGTCATACACATCATCGTTTTGCTCGCGGCTACTTGAGCCAAGAGAAGCTCAAGTCTTTTGAAAGAAGCTTCTCTCTATTCAGCGATTTCTTGCATTTGGAGTTTAAGCATCTCCATCATAGACTTCATTTCCGCACTCTCTTCAGAAGGAAGAGGGTCTTGCTGAGGTGGTGCAAAGGAATATGAAGGCTCTTGGAAGCCTTGCTGATAGCACGGATGTGGCGGCGCATAATGATCTTGTTTAAAATGCCGTAGGCATAGACTTGGTCCATATCTCTCGGCACATAACGAGAATCATGCCCCTCGGCGCCACATCTCCCACAAATCTCCACCGCTTGCTCCCAAGAATGGAACATGAGTGGACTCTCCCCGAAGTACGCAAATAAACAACACTAAAGGAGAAGATAAGAACCGCCTCAAGGTACTCGGTCTTCCCTTGAGGCGAAAAACAGACTAAAATAAAGACAACAAAAAATTAGAACAATTGCCTCCCCGGCAACGGCGCCAAAATTTGATACCCGTCGTTGTGAGTACCAAAGATAAAATTTATAATTCCTATTAAGACTAACCTAGGCTAGTGGTAACAGGGTCGAACCACAAGGAGGCAGATGTAAATTCTAGTTGATTTATATTCAGTCTAAAGTAACAATTGTGGGGGTTTGAGTTGAGATGGTCTAAGGCTAAGAACAGATAAAAAAACTAAAAAGACGGTCTAACAGATAAAGAAGGGGTACTAGGATGATCGGTTCATTATAGCTTCGGCGGCAGCAAACTAAATCGGTCTGAGTCAACACAGGTGAGGCGGGAAATAAAGAGGTCCTCTCGGTCCACTCCTAACAAATAGCATCTCTCGATCTCGCTATAGGTCCCTAATATCACTAATACTAACTTTCGTCCTGAAAAGTGACTATAACGGTCTAAACTATACCTATCTTTCGATCTTAGCACAGTTTAGTCGATTCAATTGATGGTCTAATAACTTACCCTATCTTTCGATCTATTGGGTCAGTCATAAAGGGGTACTTAACTGGTCGCATGCATTCGATTCGTTAAATACAACAATTAAAATCAATTAAAACGAAAGGTAACCTCACGAGGTCAGTCGATCGACCGGGTAAGGTGGTCGATCGACCAACATGCGGTCGATCCGTGTATAATCTATTGCCGCCTATGCCATAAATCGCCTACATCCTAGCACTATAGAATTAGCTACTCATGCTAAGGGTAGAAACAACAACATAAACGATAAAGCTAACTACTGAATTCATGCTTAAAACAGTAAAATAAACAATTAACGTAAACGATGATAAAGGTTTCGGGAGACTAACTAACAATTCTATATTATGAGCAATAAAGTAATGAAACTGAAAATAGAGCAGGAAGAATACCGAAATTGCAGGGGAACGATTGAGAAACGAAAATCCCGATGCTAAATAATATTCCAAACCCTAATTATTGATAAACTAAACTGATAAAAACTGAATAGAAATTAGGTTCTTATTCTGAAAACTCATGCTGCGTTATATAGGAAAAGTACGCCGCTATTATTCCTAAACCTAATAACTCATGGGCTTGATAAATCTCGATCTTTTAATTTGCGTCAGACCCGTTGTTCAGTCGATCGACCATAAGCATCAGTCGATCGACCAACTTGCACTGTACAGGAGCTGCTGTATGTCGTGCTTTGGTCGATTGACCATGTAGGTCGATCGATCGACCATGTAGGTCGTCGATCGACCAAGGGTCTTTGTCTGATGAATTGCATTCAGCATCGATTCTGCAGCAGCGCACAAAGCTCATTCCTCGAGTCACTACTCCATGTCAAATGCAATGCTAAGTACTTAGGGACGGATTTGGCTCGATTTCTACTCATTTCCGCATAAATCTGCAATATTACATGAAAATACGAAAGTAGACAAAATGGGGCAAATAGTAGCATAAACTACATAAATGAGCTCTGAAATGCGTGTAAAATAGGGCATAAAACAACATATTTAGGACACGCATCAAACTTCCCCAAACCAAACCCTTGCTTGTCCCCAAGCAAGAACTAGACTCGATCTAAAGGAACGAGTTCAAACTCGTAGCGAAATGCAACATGTAAAGCCTAAACCAATTTAATGCAATAACCAACAATCAATTAGTAATGTGAATCATGCAAACGAGTTATAGAGTCGTTAGAAATATTGCTGAACCGTTAACTATAGAGACTTATCAAATTGGACTCTCACGGGTCGCTCAAATCACTCAAATAAGCACAGGTGAATATATGTAAGATAGAAAGAATTAATTTTGTAGTGACTCTCACCGAACTACGACCCATAAGAACATGCCTGCAATCTAATATGAAAATAACCTCTACAACCGTACATATGCATTCCAACCAATCAGATGACCATGACACATGCCGAGGTATATATGGATATGTGAGGTAATGGGTAAGAAGAGGCAAAGATAATTATGGGAGTGTGGAGGTACAGTGATCGAGCTAGTACCTAACAAAGCCATATGACAACATCCACTTCTTGCTCAAAATCAACAATAAAAACCGGTGCAAATGATTAGCACTAATCTCGCAATCTCCATAATAATAAATCAATCAACTCCCCATAAGGTATAAATGCAACATGGGAGCAAAAATCGCCATAAAAATAAGAACTTTGAATTATGCGAATTGATTTCTTTCTTTTCTTCTCGGGCATTGGTCGATCGACCAAGATGGGCAGTCGATCGACTGCCTCAAACAATACAGAAACTCTTTTTTTTTTTCTTTTTCGAATCATTTTTTTAACTTTTTTTTTTCTTTCTCTTTCTTTCCTTCTTTTCTTTCATTTCCCAACAACATCTCAATAAGAGCATATACCACCAAAAACTAAGTAACAATCCCAAGGGCACGGACTACTAGCTTGACAAAGGACAGGCTATATGTAGGATGTAGTAATGGGACAAAAAAGGCTATTTTTGGCAGTGTGGAGCTTATGGGCATAAAGAATAAAGGAAAACCTCTACCACATGTGTCAACAAACCACAAACCGAATGCATACTTTGGTATTAAGCGATTAAGTTCATATTTATGCATATTGATATAACATGTCTCATAAGGAGTACTACTCACATTCCTAAATAAACTGGTCATAGATGTCACCAGTTATAGGCTCTAAATCTCAGAAATATGATGTAGGTTGCCAATTTTCAAAGTCAAGTTTCAAGTTCAGCAAATAATTTAACGAAAACTCGTAGACTATGCATATACGATTCTACTAATAACATGTCAATTAGCAAGGCTTAGGCAAAAACAAATGCAAATGCAATGTCATCATGGAAATATTACAGTTCCGACTCGACCTAAATGCCAAAATAAACGTGCATTTTTGTGAAATTTTTTTGAATTTTTTTCAAATTTGTTTGAATTTTTGTATTTTATAGGAAATAAACAAGCAATGCAAAACTGAAATGTAAACGTGAATGCAAGCAAATGAAATGCGACGCAAAACCCTTCCCCAAACCAAATCGCACAATGTCCCCATTGTGCAAAATCATGTAATGAAGAAAAGAGAAACGGGAATTTGCGTAAAATGAAATAAATAAAAATGACATGAAGTGGAAATCGGGAACTCACAAGACTTTAAGCGCAGCAAAGGAAACCTCCCAAACCAAATGTGAGCTAGGAGATTTCGGTAGCAGCGATGCTACCAAAAAGTACCTGAATGACAAACTAAGTACCACGCATAAAACCGAGAAAGCAATAAAGAAGCGATATTATGTGCATAATTGAGGAAAATAGAAGAAATAATTAATGACGGAAGATAAAGTGGAGTAGAAAACTCCCTTAATTCCGCAAATCGACCAAACATAGCAGGAGAGAGGTCCGAACAGGTGCAGCAAGCAATGCATGGTGGTCGATCGACTACATCACTCGGTCGATCGACCAAGTGAACAGAACAAGCTCCCGAAACCGCAGATCAATCGATCGACCATACAAATTTCGATCGATCGATCGAAAATACTGCTGTAACTTCTTATTTCTTCGTATTTGCTCAATTACTTGAGCTAATGAGGTCTAAAAACCTGCAAATGCACAATAATACGCGCCCAAAATTGCGCAAAACCCAAAGTAATGTCTAAAGCATATAAAATCCTAAGCAAGATAAATAAATGCGAAGTTTCGCGCACACAAAAGTAATAAAAGGTGTCTAACAAAAGTAAATAAAATGTTTGTAAAACATGTCTTCAACTAGTAGTTGATCAAAAATGGCCACGGAATAGCCCACTACTAGGCTTCTGACTGAACGCAGTGGCTTCAGAAACTGTCAAATCTACCCCCGGCCTCCACAACATGGCAACGGAAGAACAACAACGTCTCGCAAAGATCCGGATCCCAATTTTTCACCTCGGCGCACGCTTCTTCTTAGACGACATATCCTCATCGGACCTCCTCCTGGATCATATATCCGGCAAAGGCGACTTCAAGCTAGGAACACCCAACTCACCTCCGGGGTCTTTGAACTTGCCATGACCTGTAGAATGAGAAACAAAGCGATGTTCCTCCAATTTGTCCCCAAACTGAGGCGGAGGCGTCAATTCTACAGCAGCAAATGGTTCAATAGAAGGAGTAAGAAGGTATACATAATCGACTAAAAGAGTAGAATTACCTCTAATCGGATAGGAATGGTCTTCATATACCTTCTCATCGTCATCCGGAATAGGCGCTGGTGACGATTTAACAATTCCCAAGGCTGCAGGTATCAATCGAACGCTTCACTACTCGATCGAGTAGTTTCCTCCTCCAAAGATAACTGGTCGATCGACCACTTTGGTTCCGATCGATCGACCGCTCTCCCTTCTCGCAATGTCATTCGTTCGACCACACAAATCGCTTGATCGAATTCTTCATGTGGCACAAAGATTGAAGTCTTCAATTGACGCTTCATCTTCCTCCAAATCATCCTCCTCCGAGTCATACACATCATCGTTTTGCTCGGCAGCTACTTGAGCCAAGAGAAGCTCAAGTCTTTTGAAAGAAGCTTCTCTCTGTTCAGCGATTTCTTGCATTTGGAGTTTAAGCATCTCCATCATAGACTTCATTTCCGCACTCTCTTCAGAAGGAAGAGGGTCTTGCTGAGGTGGTGCAAAGGAATATGAAGGCTCTTGGAAGCCTTGCTGATAGCACGGATGTGGCGGCGCATAATGATCTTGTTTAAAATGCCAGTAGGCATAGACTTGGTCCATATCTCGCTCGGCACATAACGAATCATGCCCCTCGGCGCCACATCTCCCACAAATCTCCACCTGCTGCTCCCAAGAATGGAACATGAGTGGACTCTCCTGAAGTACTGCAAATAAACAACACTAAAGGAGAAGATAAGAACTGCCTCAAGGTACTCAGTCTTCCCTTGAGGCGAAAAACAGACTAAAATAAAGACAACAAAAAATTAGAACAATTGCCTCCCCGGCAACGGCGCCAAAATTTGATACCCGTCGTTGTGAGTACCAAAGATAAAATTTATAATTCCTATTAAGACTAACCTAGGCTAGTGGTAACAGGGTCGAACCACAAGGAGGCAGATGTAAATTCTAGTTGATTTATATTCAGTCTAAAGTAACAATTGTGGGGGTTTGAGTTGAGATGGTCTAAGGCTAAGAACAGATAAAAAAACTAAAAAGACGGTCTAACAGATAAAGAAGGGGTACTAGGATGATCGGTTCATTATAGCTTCAAGCGGCAAAAAAACTAAATCGGTCTGAGTCAACACAGGTGAGGCGGGAAATAAAGAGGTCCTCTCGGTCCACTCCTAACAAATAGCATCTCTCGATCTCGCTATAGGTCCCTAATATCACTAATACTAACTTTCGTTCTGAAAAGTGACTACGGTCTAAACTATACCTATCTTTCGATCTTAGCACAGTTTAGTCGATTCAATTGATGGTCTAATAACTTACCCTATCTTTCGATCTATTGGGTCAGTCATAAAGGGGTACTTAACTGGTCGCATGCATTCGATTCGTTAAATACAACAATTAAAATCAATTAAAACGAAAGGTAACCTCACGAGGTCAGTCGATCGACCGGGTAAGGTGGTCGATCGACCAACATGCGGTCGATCCGTGTATAATCTATTGCCGCCTATGCCATAAATCGCCTACATCCTAGCACTATAGAATTAGCTACTCATGCTAAGGGTAGAAACAACAACATAAACGATAAAGCTAACTACTGAATTCATGCTTAAAACAGTAAAATAAACAATTAACGTAAACGATGATAAAGGTTTCGGGAGACTAACTAACAATTCTATATTATGAGCAATAAAGTAATGAAACTGAAAATAGAGCAGGAAGAATACCGAAATTGCAGGGGAACGATTGAGAAACGAAAATCCCGATGCTAAATAATATTCCAAACCCTAATTATTGATAAACTAAACTGATAAAAACTGAATAGAAATTAGGTTCTTATTCTGAAAACTCATGCTGCGTTATATAGGAAAAGTACGCAGCTATTATTCCTAAACCTAATAACTCATGGGCTTGATAAATCTCGATCTTTTAATTTGCGTCAGACCCGTTGTTCAGTCGATCGACCATAAGCATCAGTCGATCGACCAACTTGCACTGTACGGGAGCTGCTGTATGTCGTGCTTTGGTCGATCGACCATGTAGGTCAGTCGATCGACCAAGGGTGCTGTACAGAATTGCATTCTGTCGATTCCTGCAGCGCGCACCAAGCTCATTCCTCGAGTCACTACTCCATGTCAAATGCAATGCTAAGTACTTAGGGACGGATTTGGCTCGATTTCTACTCATTTCCGCATAAATCTGCAATATTACATGAAAATACGAAAGTAGACAAAATGGGGCAAATAGTAGCATAAACTACATAAATGAGCTCTGAAATGCGTGTAAAATAGGGCGTAAAACAACATATTTAGGACACGCATCAATATGTTTGGTACTTGACCAAACATAAATCCGGGAAATCTTAGCATAGAAGGTTTGAAATGTTTGTTTTTTTGTGGTTGACTCAGTTTGACTCGTTGTTGGAGTCGGGATTTGAATTTTTGAGTCGGTTTTTGGTCCGGTGTCGGTTTTGATTCAAGTTAGTTTCATTGCGACCCTGTCGTCGTGCATTAAACACTCCAGGTATTTTTGAAATGTTTTGAAATTTTTTATTTTCGAAATCATTTTAAGTTTTCCGACGTAAAGTTGTACACAAACTGTCGATCAAACGCCGCGATTCCAAAACATGTTGTAGTCCGATAATCATCGGGTGTTTGTTGGAGTCACAGCAGATACTGGCTATCTACAAATAGTCGGTTGGAAACTAAATTAAGAGCCTACGTCAAAACGAGAAATAGTTCAGAGGCAGAAGCCAGCCCAGAACAGGCGCTGCCTCTGGTGCGTCCTTTGGAAGAGGCGCATCACCTATTGCGGCTGTTCTCGAGCTGGGTTATGACTGTGAAAGTTAGACCCGCGGTTTAGTTAATGTTCATTGGTTAATATACATCGATTATTGATATACGACTCGAATTGAAGTGATTTATTCAGATTTATGCATTATAATTGTCAGATTAAAAGTCAAAGGAAGATTTAAGATGGATTATACAGCGTTTTACAAGATGATAAAAGACGAAGTCGGTTTATATACGAGACTCAAATTAAACGGTTAAAATGAAAGGAGATCTAATCAGAAGTTGTAAAACAAAGGATTAGGACTGAAAACGAATTGAAAACAATGTACAAAGGACGAATTCAAACGACTTGATATGGAGAAATCAAATCTCTTAAATTCGGGTTTGACTTTATGACGAAAACCCATAAAAATCGATTATAGAGGATTTAGGCCGAAAAAAGGGTTGAAAAAACATTTATGAAAACTAATTTGAGAATTGTTAGACAAAACAACAAGAAGAAAACGAAGAAAAAAAAATAAAAGAACGAAAGAAACAGAAACCCGAGAAAGAAGAAGAAGTGTAACAACTGAAGGCAGCCTCTGGAAGAGGCGTAGCTGATGCTGCGGCCTTTCCAGAAGGCGCGTCAGTTGATGCGATTCTTCTCCACGTCGTTTCTCTGCTGTTTCCGTCAAAAAGGTTCTAAAAGGTGATTTTTAAAAGATGATTTGAGCATACTTATGATATAAATCCTTACATATGTTATATAGAGAAAATAAAATAAATAAAGTTTGGATTTACACCCTCAGACTTACATGTTTGACGAAACGAGATTGACTAAGTTGTCGTTTAGTGATTGCTCGACTCGATGTATGAATGAAAGTTCCCTTAAAAAGGATTTAAAACAGATTGATTAGATTGATTAGGTGCAGTTGGTCAAATTGGTCGGTCTATCACTACTACAAATACAGGCAACTACAACGGCCCTTTAACAACGCTTATTCACGAAAATCACCATAAGACGTTGTAGAATGGATGGCGCGAATTTTATCAAACTTAATTACAACGGTTCTGTGTTGTTAACCGTTGTTATTGGTTTTAACAACGGGTCATACTTTCAAAACCGTTGTTAATATAAAAACTAATAACAACGGTTGAGTCTGTAATACATTTTAACCGTTGTTAATAATTTGGCGCAAAATTAGTGAAAAGTAATTACAACGGTTTTTTTAGAACCCGTTGTTATTAGGTTGTAACAACGGTTGTATACTGGTTAACCGTTGTTATTAATGTTATGCAAATATTAAGAACAACAGATTGCTTTATTCTGCTATACGCTACTGTTAGGCCCAGTTTAGCCTGGTCTGACCATAACCTGGCCTGACTTAACAAAGCTGATTGATTAAGACGAGGACCGGACAAATCTAACTGTTATCTAGCTGTCGAGAAATATTATAACAAGCAGGCCACTAAATCCTGGAAGAAGAGCCTGATGAACGGTATGGAATAGCTTGGCAGAGTGATGGAGCAGGCTGGATTAAGAAGATAAACATGAAATATAATTGTATAAGTCAAATAACCGTGCCCTATTCTCAAGGGAGACCAAGTCCAAACTTAAAACTATATAATCTATGAATTTGGACGGAAAGAAGAGCAAAGGCTATGAATTGGTTGAGATTGGAACGGGTCAAGCGAGTAAATAGGGAGCATGCCCTATTAATCCTAAGAATGCTCTCCTATAATGGAGAAAGACGTTGAAGAAAAAGGCAACGGTAACATTTGTAGAACTATAAATAGCAGAATCTAATAATTGTAGAGGGATTCATAATCAGTCAGTGATTTACACTTTATCTCTCATTTCTATTCCTGATTATTTAATCACACACGCAAGATTGTACTCAGTTTATCAAAATAATACAAACTCTGTTCCTTATACTTAGTCATTCTTTCTTATTTATTTAAATATTCAAAACCTATAGAACTAGATACCCAAATCATTCTCTTATTAAGCCGGACCCGTTCAGGGAAAATCCTGCTAAAACAATTGGCGCCCACCGTGGGGCATCTAGTTCTTCAACCAATAAAATTCTCCTTATCATCTTTCATTTAAACATTCACACACAAAAATGGTGGAACTCACTGCAGAACAACAATTAGCGGCTGCCCTGGCCAAGATCAAAGAATTGGAGACAATCCAAGAGAGGGCAGCTCAGGCTGAAGCAGAAATCAATAGGCTGAAGGAATCTGAGTCTAGCCTGAAAAAGAAATTGGAAAATCAGGCTTCGGGCCCCAAGACCAGATTCGAACCAGGAACCCCATTCTCATCCATTATCAAAAACATAGACTTCTCTAATTTTGGAACCCCGGAGAAGGATACATTATCCGGCACTCCAACCATTCCCAATGATGAGACAAACAAAACTGAAGCAGCAATAATGATGGCTATGCTTCAGGAAATCCAAAAACTCCACAACAAAATAGAAAATATACCCGGAGTGCCGGACCACTGTGGTCAAGTAGAAGTCGACACTTTGCGAGATTCACCCTTTGCGATGAAATTGCAAAGATTGATCTCCCAAAGAAATTTCTTGTTCCGTCCATGAGAACTTATGACGGAACCTCGATTCACAAAATCATGTTGCCATATTCAAACAAAAAATGTTGGCGCCTCAATACCCAGTGAACTCGAGGCAAGTCTGCATGTGCAAAGGCTTTGGCACAACCCGACCGGAGCAAAGATTACAATGGTTCATCAATCTCCCAAATGGAGGTATCAAGAATTTTGCGGAATTGATCAATGCCTTCAATCAACAATTCGCAAGTAGCGAGAGATATGGCCAAGAGACCAAGTAACCTGCTCGGATAAAGCAACTTCCCGAAGAATCTCTCAAAGAATTCCCGGCCGTTTGTCAAAGAAAAGGTGGCCATTCCCGGATGTGATGAAGAAACAAAGAGAGAAGCATTCAGCAAGGAGTCCCGCTTGACAAAGTGACATCTATGCGGATCGACCAAGAAAGCATGTCCAACCTTTGCCACTGTTCAATCCATCGCCTTAGAGCATGTCAGATTAGAAGAAGACCTCAACTTCAGGACAAACTCATCCGGAGGAAAGCAAGGCTATGGACATACTAACAGAAAAGCTCCTACCGAAAAGGAGGCAATCCCGGATCAAGACCCTATTCCAGGCCTGAACGATCCGAAGTCAATATGGCACAAGAACACAAAGGTAACCTTTCTAGCCTTCCAACTATTCCCGAATATAACTTCTCTATCAATACTGCGGGATTGATCAAACGCTGAAAACCTGGGAGATACAATCGGATGGCCAAAGAAATCCGACAACCCCAGAAAGACCCAACAAGATGGTGTGACTTCCATCGTGGACATCGGACACACCACGAAAGAATGCATCCACTCGAAACAGTGGCATATCTTCTAAAGAAAGGCTATTTGAAAGACATAATCCAAAGAACCAAAGAACAAAGATGAAAGACAAAACAAAAGAGACCCGGAAGCGGCGAGAGACCCTCCTCCTCCTCCTCCCATCTATGAAGTCAAATTCATAAATGGAGGATCGAAATCAGTGGACCCACCACCTCGGCCGCTAAAAGAATATCCAGGGAGTCCAGACTCCAACCTCCTCCCAGGCCCAAGTCATTGCCTGCTATTACCATTGATGACTCGGATCTGCAAGGAATATCGATCTACACCATGACAAACCTGGTAATCACCATGCAAATCGGCACACAAAGAAAGGTGTCAAGAATCCTGATAGACGGAGGAAGCTCAATCAACCTGGTGATGCTTGACGTCCTTAAAGCTATGAAGATAGACGAAGGGAAGATCATCAAGAAATCCAGCGTCCTGGTTGGATTCAGTGGAGAAACAAAGAACACCTTGGGAGAAATCAGCTTGCCTACCTATGTGGAAGGCGTGGCTTCATATGAGAAATTTGGAGTAATGGATTGCCTATCCTCGTATAATGTAATCCTGGGCAGACCATGGATCCACAATGTCAAAGCAATCCCATCAACATACCATCAATGCGTGAAAATTCCAACAGAATGGGGGATAACCACCATCAGAGGAGAACAAAGGACGGCTCAAGAATGTTACACTCAGGCTTTGAAACCCTCAAAGTCAGGTAAGTCCCTTGCATAGCAATTAAAGTCCCCTGTCAGGGAAGAATATATAGCACAAACACAGATGAAAACAGGAGAAGTCACATTAGACCCAGAATTCCCTGACAGGAAAGTACTTGTAGGGTCAGATGCACCCGACTCAATCAGACCAAATCTGGTCAGCTTTCTCAAAACTAAAATGTCTTGTTTTGCTTGGTCACATTTTGATATGACTGGTATAGATGCTGATGTTATTACTCATAAGTTGAACATTGACAAATCCTTTAAGCCTGTACAGCAAAAGAGAAGAAAATTTGCTGCAGAAAGGCACGAAATTATCAACCAAGAAGTTGACAAGCTACTGGACATGGGAATGATCGGGGAAGTAATGTACCCTGATCGGCTTGCAAACGTGGTAGTCGTCCAAAAGAAAAATGGCAAATGGAGAGTCTGCGTAGATTACACCGACTTAAACAAAGCCTGCCCAAAAGATCCATTTCCCCTACCACACATCGATGCAATGGTAGATGCCACTGCAGGCCACGAAATGTTGACATTCATGGATGCCTCCAAATTTCAATCGGATAAAAATGCACCCAATGAGACCAGGAAAGCACGACTTTCATCACTGAAAGAGGTATATATTGTTATACTGCTATGCCCTTTGGATTAAAAAATGCAGGTGCAACCTACCAAAGGCTAGTCAACATGATGTTAAAAGATCAGATAGGAGACACCATGGAAGTCTACATAGATGACATGGTAGTCAAATCAAAAAAGGCGAAGACCACGTCAAAGACCTGGAAGTAGCCTTTCAAATACTTGAAAAATTCAATATGAAGCTCAACCCACAAAAATGCCACTTGAGTCTCAAAGGGTAAATTCCTGGGCTACATGGTGACAAAAAGAGGAATAGAAGCCAGCCACAACAGATCAAAGCTATCCTGGAGCTAGAACCACCAAAGACAGTCAAAGACATACAAAAGCTGACTGGAAGAATAGCGACCCTGAACAGATTCATTTCAAGATCATCAGAAAGATGCAAATCGTTTTATAACCTGCTAAGGAAGAACAAGGACTTCCAATGGACCCCGATCATCAGTTTGCCTTTGAAGACTTGAAAATATATCTATCCTCTCCCCCTTGCTGGTAAAACCAGTCAAAGATGAACCCCGACAAGTATATCCGCGATCCACAAAATCTTCTTTGTCGGTGCGGATCCTGGTCAAAGAAGCGACGGACAACAACGACCCGCCTATTATGTAAGTAAAAAAAGTCTACTGGATGCGAGAGATCGGTATGGCTTACTTGAAAAATATGTTTTAGCTTTAATTATGAGTTGCACAAAATTAAGACCATATTTTGAAAGTCACCCAATAATAGTCGAACCAATCTTCCTATCAAGTCCGTACTTAGGAAACCGTAATTGTCCTGGACGAATGTGCAAATGGTCGATCCAAATAAGCACATACAATATAACATTTGAACCAAGAACAGCAATTAAATCACAAGCATTAGCTGATTTTGTGGCTGATTTTAGTCCAACCCTAGAACCCGACCTAATAAAAGAAGTAAATAAACTGACCAACGACCAAACAGACCTAGAATGGACCCTATTCGTCGATGGTGCAGCCAACATGAGGGGCACAGGACTGGGGTTAGTACTAAAATCGCCACAGGGGGATAAGATAGTACAGGCTATAAGCTGTGCATTTGAGGCTACCAACAATGAGGCAGAAGTATGCGAAGAGAGAGAATGTAGAGAGAGAAAAAGCTCTGAAATTAAGAGAATCGTCCAAGGGTTTTGTGTAATGGCTAGAGCACGGAAACAACAACAAAATAATTCTAAAAATAGTAATAAAAATTCTAAAAATACTAATAATAACAAAAAGCATGATGATCTACTGGTGGATGAAGAAGAACATCTTCAATCTGATGTTGAGGCAACTGAATCACGAGCAAGGGCACTGGATTTTACGGCAGAGAACCTTGAACCATATGATCTGGATGAAGATTTGGAGCTTCTACCAACAGAGGAGGAGGTACAGGAGGAAGCCGTGCCTGAATCTGTTGCAACTGATGTTCCTAAAGAATCACCTGGTGAGTGGACTGAAGTTTCTCGTAAAAAGTCATCGCCTTTACTCAAATTAACCTTAGATGATGTTAAGGAAGAGATTAATTTCTGGTCTACTTCGATTTTTGGCTATGTTGTTGGAGCTAATCCTCCATGGAATGTTTTGGATGGTTTTATCAAGAGAATGTGGAAAGAGGAGGAGTATGACCAAGTCTCCTTTTTGCCTAATGGAATTTTTCTTGTTAGATTCAAAACCAAAGCCATTCAACAGAGAGTCTTACAACAAGGGTATGTTATGTTTGATAACAAACCTGTCATAATTAGAGAATGGACACCCACAACTGTTATGATTAAGGAACGACTTGACAAACTTCCTATTTGGGTGAAGTTGGTGGGTTTAGACCTTAAGTTTTGGGGTAAAACCTGCTTACATAAGTTGGGGGGTCTAATTGGGAAGGTTATTAGAAGAGATGAAGCCACTGAGAAAAAGATGTTTCTGGGTTATGCTCGTTTGATGATTGAAGTTACAGTAAACCAGCAATTCCCTGAATCATTGAGTTTTATTGATGAGGAGGGTAAAGAAAGGAAAGTGCGTCTGGAGTATGACTGGCTCCCTATAACCTGTAATGTCTGCAAGGGTATAGGGCATGCCACTGGGCAATGCAGGAAGAAGGTTGCCACTCAGAAAGTCACACAGGTATGGAGGAAGAAGATTGTTCCTGCTGCAACTGTTCTGGCTACCCCAAAAGAAGGTGTGGTTGGTACTATTGGAGCCAACAGGGGGAAGTCTCCTGCTCAGAATGCATCTAAACTGAGCAGGCAGGATACCCATCCTCCTGTTGTTACACCTGGTAGTCATTCTTATGTGGAAGCTGTTAAGTTGTCATTAAGGAAGGATAAACCTGTTGAATCTAATCTGGAGATGGGCAGTGGTTCTAAGACTACTTGTGATCATGGTTAGATTAGGTTTTTGGAATGTACGGGGCCTCAATAAAATCAATAAGCAGATGGATATTAGGAGATTTCTGCATTTAAATAAAGTTGATTTATTTGGCTTGATTGAAACTAGGGTGAAACAAAATAAATGGTTGAAAGTAAGTAATTTCTTAAGTTCTTGTTGGTCTGTTTGCACTAATCATCAAAGTCATAAAGGGGGTAGAATTTGGGTACTTTGGAATCCCCATGCTATCACTTTAGACATTCAACATATATCTGCTCAAACTGTTCATGCCAAGGTTATTGATAGAGGAAGGAACTTGTCTTATTGGGTTACTTTTGTGTATGGGTATAACAAAGCTGCTGATAGAAAAGTCCTGTGGAGTACTTTGGATCATTACCATAAGACTACTCCAGGGGCATGGTTAATCTGTGGTGACTTTAATAATGTTTTGTTTCCTAATGAGAGGATTGGAGCTCCCATCACTAGTGCTGAACTGGCTTCTTTCCAGCAGTGTACTCAGGCTTGTGGTGTAGAGGATATCAAGGCTGTAGGCTCATTTTTTACTTGGACAAACAAACAAGAGCCACACTCCAGGGTCTACAGTAGGATTGACAGGGCTCTTATTAATGATGATTGGTTGAACTTATTTCCTGATTCTTTTGCTAATTTTTTACCTGAAGGGGTCTATGATCACTGTCCTTGTATCATTCAACTGGATTCTGATGATAAAGCTAGGAAAGTGCCTTTTAAGTATTTTAACATGTGGGCTAAATCTCCTGATTTTCTGAGTGTCATCACTAAACACTGGAATTCCCCACTGTATGGTACTCCTATGTACAGAGTGGTTAAAAGAATGAAGGCTATGAAGGTTGATCTTAAGCAATTGAATAGGGATAACTTTCATGATGTGGAAAAGAATGCTCAGATAATGCTCATGACCCTTCACAATATCCAGACTGAGCTTCAAACTAACCCTTCTGACCCTCAATTAATTGAGGCAGAGCAGGCTGCATCTGAAGGTTTTAAAACATTGGATGCAGCTAGGGTGTCCTTTTTGGCTCAAAAAGCCAAAATTTCCTGGCTAGAGGAGGGTGATGATAACACTGCTTTCTTTCACTCTGCTATCAAGAAAAGAAGAATTTCTAACAAGGTGGTGCAAATTGAAGATGTGAGTGGGAATGTCTTTAATCAGATTCAGGGGATTAATGCTGCTTTTGAGGCCTACTATAAGCAGCTGCTGGGAACCAATTGTCCTGTTACTGGGGTTCACTTTCCTCTTTTGTTAGGCGGGGGCTGTCTTGATCGCTCAAAGATTATAGCTGTCTTGCCAGAACTGTTACTGGGGATGAGATCAGGAGAGTGATATTCTCTATCCCTAGTAATAAATCTCCAGGGCCTGATGGTTTTAACTCCCAATTTTTTAAGGATGCATGGGGGGTAATTGGTGCTGATGTTATTGCTGCTGTTCAGGATTTCTTCATCACTGGGAAACTCCTTAAAGAGACTAATAACACTACCCTTACCCTTATACCTAAAGTGGACATGCCTAAGAATGTTACTCAATTTAGGCCTATAGCATGCTGCAACACTATTTATAAATGCATTGCCAAGGTTATGTGCAATAGATTAGGGGAAATCCTCCCTGATATTATTAGCCCTACCCAGAGTGCATTTATCAAAGGCAGGGATATTGTGGAGAATATCATGATTTGTCAGGACCTTACTAAGTTGTACAACAGGAAGCATTGTTCTCCTCGAGTGATCATGAAGTTGGATTTGCAAAAAGCCTATGACTCTATTGAATGGGATTTTTTGGAGGGAATGTTGAAAGCCTTGAAGTTTCCTCCTCATTTTACTAGTCTTTTGATGGAATGTGTGACCTCTCCTCACTATTCTTTATCCTTTAATGGTGAATCCTTTGGTTACTTCAAAGGGAAGAGGGGTTTAAGACAAGGGGACCCCCTGTCCCCCCTTCTGTTCTCCATTTGCATGGAATACCTTACTAGAATCTTTAACAGAATGAAAGATATTGATGGATTCAAGCATCACCCTCTGTGCAAAAAAATGAACTTGACACATCTGTGCTTTGCAGATGACTTGTTAGTTTTTTGCAGAGGTGATTGGGAGTCTATGGTTGTTACTATAAAAGCTTTTAATACATTCTCAGCTGCTTCAGGGTTAAAAATGAATAAGCAGAAATCCAACATCTATGGGAATGGTATGCCTAGGGAGATTTTGGAACAGTTCTCCTTGGTATCTGGTTTGAAAATAGGAGCCCTCCCCTTTAAATACTTGGGGGTGCCTATTTCTGCTAAGAAATTGTCAGTCCTTGATTGCAGCATCTTGGTGGAACGCATTGTTGATCGCATTAGGGCTCTTGGGGCCAAAAAGCTGTCTTATGCAGGCAGGCTGGTGATGATCAAGAGTGTGTTAGGTACTCTCCATAGCTATTGGGCCAGAATATATATTATTCCTTCTTGCATCATGAGGAAAATTGAATCTATCTGCAGGAGCTTCCTCTGGAAAGGGGAGGCTTTTTCTCATTCTCCTGCTCTGGTCTCTTGGGATAAGGTATGCTCACCTAAAAATCAAGGGGGGTTAGGAGTGTGTGACTTGAGGAGATGGAATGTGGCAGCAGTAGGGAAATATGTGTGGTGGATTATGAGCAAGAAAGATCACCTCTGGGTAAAATGGGTTCACTGTGTTTATATAAAAAATGTTGCCTGGCCTGACTACAAGCCTGCTCAGGGGAGTAGTTGGGCTTGGAAACGTATTTGCAGGGTTAAGGATCAGCTTCTTGCAGGGTATGTGGATACTAGTTGGCTTGTTGAGGATGGAGAGTACTCTATTGCCAAGGGATATCAATGGCTGGGTACTGTTAGTCATGGTGTCACTTGGGATAGATTCATCTGGAATAGCATTAATGTGCCCAAGCAGCAATTCATTGGCTGGCTTTGGGTGCAAGGGAGATTGCTTACTAGAGACAGATTATGCTCCATGGGCATTGGGTCAGATTCTCTATGTGTTCTTTGTGGTGTTCATACTGAGACTCATGACCACTTATTCTTTGATTGTGAGTTCAGTAAGGAATGTTTGCAGTTGGTGAATGGTAGCTGTCACAGTGTCATACCATCTCAGCAATATATGGATTGGTGGCACTGCCAGCAGGATCATAAAGAGGTTTGGGCAGCTATCATATTGGCTTTGATTTACCACATTTGGTGGGCTCGTAATCAGTGTAGAGTCACACAGATGGTTTGGTCTCCTATTGTCATTTTTGGACGGGTTAAGAATGACATTATGATTCGTATTAATAGTAAGAACAAAGATAGGACAAGGAGAGCTTTAAGTTGGCCTATTGTCTGACTTTGTATTGTACTAGTTTTGAGTAGGTGATCAGAATTGGTTTCCCAATTCGTTAATTTGTTGTATGGTTGACAAAAAGTGTATGTGGACTTTCAAAGATTAATGGAAATTCTTACTTTCTACCAAAAAAAAAAAAAAAAAAAAAAAAACAATGAGGCAGAATATGAAGCCCTGATAGCCGGATTAAAGGTATGTATTGACCTGGGTGTGCAAAACCTAAAGGTACGTACTGATTCCCTCCTCATCTCCAACCAAGTAAATGGGATATATACTGCAAAAGACCCCAAAATGATGCTTTATCTAGATATTGTTCAAATGCTAAAATCAAAATTTTGCAATTTCAATATTGACCAAATTCCCAGGGACTTGAATACCCAGGCCGATGCTCTAGCCGGCCTAGGATCCAACTTCAGCCCCCTAGACTTTGACAAAATACCCATTGTACATTTACTAGAACCTGCAATAAATAAACAAGATGAAAGTTTCCCAATCTACATTTCTAATTCTTGGACAAAACCTTACTATGACTGGCTACAACAGGGAACCCTTCCCTTAAATAAGCAAGATGCCAGAGCACTAAAAATAAAAGCTGCTTCATATACTATTATTGACAACGTGCTTTTTAAGAAATCGCAGTGGGCCGTACCTCGGATGCCTGGAACCACGGGAAGGCGAATGATATTATCGAAAATCCATGAAGGATACTGTGGGAATCACAAAGGTGGAAGAAGCCTGGCAAGCAAAGTACTCGAACGGATATTATTGGCCCACCTTGAGAGCCGATTGCACCAATTTTAGCTCCAAATGCAAAGCTTGTCGATTCATGGACCATATATCCATCACCATCTCAAGAACTACATTCCATATCCGCACCCTGGCCATTTATGAAGTGGGGCATGGATATAGTAGGAAAACTACCTCGAGCACCCGGACAGAAAGTTTTCATGCTAGCAATGACTGATTACTTCTCCAAGTGGATAGAAGCTGAATCATACAGGCAAGTCAAGGAAAAGGATGTCATAGCATTCATCAAACACAACATCATATGTAGATATGGCATCCCCTCTGAAATAGTATGCGACAATGGCACACAATTTGTGGGAAAAAGAACAGCAAATGACCTTTTGTGCTCAATGGAACATCAATCTGTAACGTCCACACCAGGATATCCAAAAGCCAACGGTCAAAAAGTGAATCCAAAGTAATAAAGTGGTAATCAGCTGCATAAAGAAAAAGCTGGAAAGAAGAAAAGGTAGATGGGTCAAGAGCTCCCCCGGTCCTTTGGGGCCGATGAACCACGCCTAAAACATCCACCGGCCAAACCCCTACTCCTTGGTCTATGGATGTGAAGCGATAATCCCGGTGAGGTGGATATTCCATCAGCCAGATGTAGCCTGAACACAACAACAAACAATATACCTCTAATGGAGGATAGCCTGGACTTAACGAAGAGCTAAGAGATGCGCAAGCATTAGATTAGACATATCGATATCGCCAAAGAGTAGCGAGAAGCTACAACAAGACTGTCAAAGCCAGAGTATTCAGGGTAGGAGATCTTGTCCTCAGGAAAGTCTTCCAAAACACAAAAGAAAAGAATGCTGGCAAATTGGCCCCAACCTGGGAAGGCCCCTATCTGATTGATTCAATAGTCGGCCAGGGAGCTTATAGATTACAGACCCCGGATGGCGAAATGATCCCAAGAGCCTGGAATATTGCACATTTAAAACTATTTCACATGTAGAATATATCGCACAATCCAGGTATAACTTTTTACTTTAAACACTTCTTGCCTGAAAACTACATGTATGATACTTGCAATTATATGAATAAATGCCATATATGATTTCTTCAAATTATGTGCCCAAGTACTTATCTATGTTCTCATATTTACTTAGTGAAATCTCCAACACTTGTTTTACATATTGCATCTTATTTAAAACAAATCTTAAAGATTGGGGCCACCCCCACCAAATATCCAACTCGATATCCAAAATTCGATTACAAAACAGCCTTTAAATATTGAGCTCAACATAACATACAAACCTGGAAAATCTATTCCTAGATCAGATGACATAAATGGGTCATAAGCCCTCCAGCATGTGCAAGGGACATAAGCCCTCCAGGACAGGCAACAACCCCACCCATAACACATTAAATCGCGGATCCGGCAAGACAAAAATCGGCTCGATCCAACGAATAATCGGCTAGATCCAAGACATGTCCAACATCACAAAAGTACCTTGTCAAAACACAAAAAGAAACAAAACAAAGACCAAATATTTATTCACCCAAAATAATTGGTCCTACCTAATAACCATCCATTCCAGGGACATTCCCCCTGGATGGGCCAAAATTAAAAATTGATAAATATTCATTCCAGGGACATTCCCCCTGGATAGACCAAAACCCAAAAGAAAAAACTAAGCTATTTTTGAGCCAGTAACCGACTCACAACCGTCCACCATTTCCTGATCACCTGACTTTGCCTTGGAAGGAGGAGAATCCACTTCTTCTTCTTGACCCATACTGGCCAAATCAGGATACTGGGTGTCCAAAGCTATCTCATCCCGGTCCGGATTCCAATTAGCCCGATCAGATTCTGGATCTCTCATAGCATCAACCCGGCCTTTCCCGAAAAAGTATTGAGCAAAGATCACCAACCTCGCCTCCACCAATTCCTTTTCAAAGAAGAAGCTCCTCATTCTTTCTCAACCGATCCCGCATTGCCCGCTTCTCGGCCTCCAACTCCAGCCTAACAGCTTCTCGATTTTTCGCAGCCACCTCACAAACTATAGCAGACCCTGGTTGACTCCCTAGTGCCGCCAACGAGATTGGAGTACTACTTCATTACCCCTGGATGTGTGCAGGTCACGGTTAAGTTTATCCAGTTTTTCCTCCAAACTAGAAACCCTGGCCTGGGCATCCCTAAGCTGACAAGAAGTAGCCAGCCCGGCATCCAACCCCTACATACATACGAAATCAATTAGCCAAATACAAGGTAAAACAAAAAGCACATAAACAATTAAAAATATCCCTTTACAACTAACCTCCCTAGCCTGGGAAGCGAGTTCAAGACCCTTGTTACAAGAGAAGTCGAATAGAAACCACTGCGGTAGACGACTCAAGGGTACTAGCGACAATAGCTGGTCGCTCATCTTTGCAGAAAACTCATCTATCCGAGCCCGGGCATCATCCATGTCATCAATCCTAGCAGGCACTTGCCTTATACTCCCGAGTGGTTTGAGCCGGATAGGTCGTTTCTCTCCTTCCTCCTCTGCCAAGATATCATCTTCCCTCTTTCTTTTCTCGAGCCTGGACAATCTCCGGTGAAATTACCCCAGGAAGATCTTGAAGAGGTCAATCTCGAAACCAGGATATCAAGCGTTTTGTCGCTCCCACTAGCCTCCCGGCTCTTGGACCTGCTTCAAAGAATCCTAGCCACCCCACCTTCAAATCCTTTGCGAAAAAAGCTAGCCACCTAGCGAAAGACCTAAATACTGAATATATAAAAATATACGTGAATATCAAGCAAAGAACGACAGGAAGATAACGGCCAACATAAAAGCATACAGAAGACGTACAGGAAAGAGCAGTAGAACTAGGCTTGCCTTTGGGTACTCTGACCCCAGTCAGCTTGGTCTTCATATACCGGGGCAACAATTCTCTACCCAAACTAGTTGGCCAGGTCCTCTCCTCCTCAGGAATAGCAAGGAAAGCTTCTATCCTGGAAACAGCCTCCTCATCAAGGGGATCACAACTCCAATCAAGAGCTGCAAAAACCGTCAAAGTTACACAGGTAAGAATCAGAATCCATTAACTTCATATAATATATATTGCAAAATGAGAAAGTACAAGGAACCTACCACTCTCCAAGGGAGGATATCTCAAATAATCAAAGCCTGATCCCAAAGTCTCAGTCCGGACAAACAGGAAAGTCTTTGCCCAATTCTTATCATCTCCAGAATCCAGGTTAGTAATTAATGGAGACATTTTCGATTTTATTCTCAAATTAAAGCGACCATCAACAGGATTTTTCATATGATAAACTGCCTTGATATCATTAATAGTAATTACAAGATTATGTTTAGCACATAAATTTTCAATAGAATGGACAAGCTTCCAAACCATTGGCATAATCTGAAAAGGTGACACCTCCATAGCACGAATGGTATCAATCATCAAGGGAGTAAAAGGTAACTTACACCCGCTTTGAACGCCCATTCAAAAATACGAACCAGCCAGGTGATACCCGTTAGCCCCGACCGGACAAGACTCGGGATCCATACCTCGAGATTCAGAATTATTTTCTTCTCCCTTAGAATCTTGTCATAGTTTGTTTTTAGTAAATTCTCCTCATGGAAAGAAGAATCCAGAGATTGAAGAGCAAGAAAAACAGAATCCTGATACTTGAAAGCCACAAAGACGAGCGGGAGGGTCAATTTCCCTTACCTCCTCCTCTTGGATGTCCGTGTGTTCGGCTCAACAGCAGCAGCAGCTCTCTGGGATGCAGGACGTTTTTGGCTCCCATATTTCTAAGTGTTTGATTTATTATGATTGAAATTGTTGAGAAAATACAAAATAGCAGAACAGGATTACTGAGAGGAAGGGAAGAATTTCAGAAGAATTTCAGAAGAATTTCAGAGGAATATTCAGCAAAGAAAGTGGAGGAAATTTGGTGAAAAATAACCTTGCCCTAAATACCGTATTTATAGGAGATGAATAACAGCATGAAAAACCTAGGAATTGCAAAACTGTCAGCATGATGTCATTTAGCCGTTGCAGTGTTCAATGGTAAGTAGGAGTCTAAGAGTCACTGAATAAATATGACTCTTCTTATTGTTTAAACCCGGTAAAGTTGACATCTCACCCCTGGGCGGATCCAGCACGGGTAAAATGTCAAGGGGCAATTGTTAGGCCCAGTTTAGCCTGGTCTGACCATAACCTGGCCTGACTTAACAAAGCTGATTGATTAAGACGAGGACCGGACAAATCTAACTGTTATCTAGCTGTCGAGAAATATTATAACAAGCAGGCCACTAAATCCTGGAAGAAGAGCCTGATGAACGGTATGGAATAGCTTGGCAGAGTGATGGAGCAGGCTGGATTAAGAAGATAAACATGAAATATAATTGTATAAGTCAAATAACCGTGCCCTATTCTCAAGGGAGACCAAGTCCAAACTTAAAACTATATAATCTATGAATTTGGACGGAAAGAAGAGCAAAGGCTATGAATTGGTTGAGATTGGAACGGGTCAAGCGAGTAAATAGGGAGCATGCCCTATTAATCCGGCAACATCTCCTATAATGGAGAAAGACGTTGAAGAAAAAGGCAACGGTAGCATTTGTAGAACTATAAATAGCAGAATCTAATAATTGTAGAGGGATTCATAATCAGTCAGTGATTTACACTTTATCTCTCATTTCTATTCCTGATTATTTAATCACACACGCAAGATTGTACTCATTTTATCAAAATAATACAAACTCTGTTCTTTATACTTAGTCATTCTTTCTTATTTATTTAAATATTCAAAACCTATAGAACTAGATACCCAAATCATTCTCTTATTAAGCCGGACCCGTTCAGGGAAAATCCTGCTAAAACAGCTACAAAACACAAACACAAGCTAATACTGCTACTATACACAAATATCATCCTCCATTCCTCCCTGATCGTCTCTCTGTCTTCATTTCCGTCACTGTCGTCACTGTCTTCTCTCCCTCATCGTGTTTATCAATCAGGTATATATGTTTCTTAGCAACGCTTATAGATATAGGATTGTACGTTCAATTTGCTGCCCTATGGATGTCGATTATTTTTGAATTTGTGAATTTTTTGAGTTATTATCTAATTTGTTGATAATTTAGCTTAATTGTTTTCCTGAATTTCGTTTATTTGTTTGCCTATTATTGGATTTTCTGAATTAGTTTCCTATATATTACGAATGTAGAAAAATGACTCGAACTTGGATGATTGATGCAAATATGAGTGACCGCAACTATAAGGATGGTTTAGTTGAATTTTATGAAGTCGTTTCGAACAATTTCAAAGGTTCTTCTAGTATTACATGTCCTTGTGAAAGATGTGGTAATATTAGGTATATGGCTTTTACGTACGTTTGCAGAGTTGTTTAGGAATATTGTCTTAGACTGTACGAATCAAACTGGTGATGACATCTCTCCTAGGTTACTACGTCTTGGTTTAGGTCCAAATGCCAGGGTCACCTTTTACAGCAGTTTTGCCATTAATGGATATACTTTTTACACCCGTGAGCAAGATGAGTATAGCACAATGCAAAATAGTAGTGTGAGTTCTGAATTTGAGGCAATGCACTTTGCTACTTCAAAAGATAAAAAGCCTATTTGGGGAAAATGCCTTTATTATGGTGTTATTCAAGAAATATTGGTACTAGATTACATTGATTTCACAATGCCTTTGTTTTGATGTAACTGGGTTAATAACAACATCCATTGTGTCCGTAAGGATAAGATGGGATTTACGTTGGTCAATCTGGGTAAGGTTGGCAATAATAAGGATGATCCTTTCATAATGGCATCCCAAGCTAAACAAGTGTTCTATGTCACTGATCCTATGGATAAGAAGTGGTCTGTTGTATTGTCTATAAGGAGTAGAAGGAGTAGTCCATCCGATAATGGTGATGATGATCAGGATGTCGTTTTTGAGGGAATGGATCACTCTACCACTGTATCTTATTTCGACGATGTTGACACTGATCATGAGGACACTGAAAGCATCTATATGCGTGATGACCATGGTGAAGGTATTTGGGTTAACGAAGAAACTATGACATCCAAGAAACGTCCCCGGTCCTAAGATGGTCCATAATGTAAGCAATTACTTCCTCCGTTCTCATATGATCTACCCACTGTATCTTATAATGAAATAGTAGCTTTTATTTTTATTTTTTAAATATATATATATATATATATATATATATATATATATATATATATATATATATATATATATATATATATATATATATATATATATATCTTCCTCTTCCTTTTTTTTTTTTTTTTTTTTTTTTAAAAAAAACGGATAATTCATGCGGTACCCCTGAAGTTGGCCACTTTGCACAAAATACCCAAATTTTTGATCCGAAAAACTTAAAGAGGCCATAACTCTTGTTTATGGACTCAGAAAGTGAAGATTTTTTTTTCAAATCGATCATCTTTCCGAGTACTACAATTTGAAAAAAAAGTTTGACGAGTTTGGAACTCGTGACCAGGAGATATGCTCACTCAAAGTTTGTTCGGTCGAAAAAACTTTAACGCATAATAACTCCTAGTAGCGGAATCCAAATGCGATAATTTTTTTTTCAAATTGTAGTTCTCGGAAAGATGAGCGATTTGGAAAAAAAATTCGTCACTTTTAGAACTCGTAAACACGAGTTATGACCTCTTTAAGATTTCTGGATCAAAAATTTGGGTATTTCGTGCAAAGTGACAAACTTTAAGGGTACCGCGTGAATTATCCGTAAAAAAAATAACTATCTCCACTGAACAGTTTAGTAGAAGAAACTGCATATTTAATACAAACGTACTGGAAATCTTACAAGACCACAGGGTTAAAAATTATCTTTATTTAAGTTGCCTTTTCATACAGGCCCACGTTGCTTGGAAGTTTCAGCCACAGACACGGACACATTTTGTAGGGGTTTTAGGGGTACGTTGCTTGGAAAACAGCCACAACCTGGTTGTAGGCATCGACGCTTTCTGACCTGGCCGACTGCTGCCCATCAAAGATGGTCGCATACGGCCTTTGGACATAGTCCACGGTATTCTTCAGAAGCTCGGCATCCGAGTCTGTGGCTACCCAGAGGTATGGTTCGACTTTTGATCTATTCGGAGCATTCCAGTCGTTCCTGCCATGGCCTCTGAGTTGAAACATCATGTCAAGTTTAAATGCTGATTCTGCATGTGCAGGTGATTTTCCAAACTCAATGAGTAGACTCCCTTTGAATCCCAATAGCCCCCATTCTGGCTTAATTTTGCTGACCGAGTATCCCAGCTCAATAAGCTTATTCCTCAAAGGATTAAAGCTTTTTGCAGCAAATTTTCCATTGTCTATATCTATGTGGCCTGGGGCATTCATCAGGACACAGTGATATGGACGACCAACATTTTGAGTCATTTTCAGACCAGTAATTTGATGGTTTATTTGTGAGTTGTGGGGAGCTAATGGTGTTGGGGCTGGTGTCCTTTACAGTTAGTGCAAGGACTTATAAATCTCTAAAAGGATCAAAGGGTATACTTTTGTATTATAATTAGTTGGTCCACGTTTATCAATAACGGTTGGTTTGCTAGATAAGTTTGACGTTATTGTCATACAGATGGCGGTGATCAACTGGACCCTAAAAGTCACACCTATAGGATACGTTTGAGAGATGTGACGGTATGAAAATACAGTCATGTTGATGCCAAAGTTGACTAAGCAGTTAGTCGGAGTCATTGACTAATAATTAGTCAAACGCGATGTTGAGATAATTATTTAATCCAGATTAAATAATAATGGCTAAAACGAATTAAACAGTTAATTCGTAAATTAAATATAAACGATTATATTTAAATTGATGTATATTGAATTAATTATACAATATCGTCTTTGTCGGACATGTATTAATATTTCAACTAATCCGTGTTATTAGTTGATGTTTTAATAACCGATAACCGATGACGATTTATAATAAAAGCGTGTCATATACATTTAGCCTTTTTCGAGCCGGACCACGAGTTAAAATTAAGAGGAAGTGGAAGCCCACTTCCCCATGAGAGCTCACGGTTGGCCGAGCAACAAAAGGAGAGCCTTCTCTCCTTTTGTAACCTAATTCATTTTGAAAACAAAATTAGGGTTTTGAAGAGTATTTTTCTCTCAAAAAACCTAGATCTCACATCTAAGGAAAACTCACACAACAAATCTCTCAATATTGCAAGGCAATTAGAGAATACATTTCTAGCACAAGGGCATAGTCTCAGACGGTCTTGGGTGTATCGATTAGGAGGAAATCTACTTTGATTTCTGTTCTTAGGCCGCATCTCAAAGGACCCGAGGTTATTTCTTATGCTTTATCGTTTCTTTGTTGTTTTCGTTTATGACAATAAATTGCATATTAAATTTACATTATAGTCCTATAATTTAAGGGTTTTATACGGATATTACCCCACAAGTGGTATCAGAGCGAGGCCACGTAAATTTTTCTATGTGATTTTCATCAAACGATTTTGAAACGGTGATTTTTGCTTTAAAAAAAAAACGTTCGGCCGTACTGTTTTTACACGGCCTGTTTTGGTTTTTTTTCATTGGAAACCGTGCCATGTATACACGGTTGTTGTTGTTTTTGTTGCATTGAAAACCGTGCGGCAGCAGCTATTTTTTTGTCTCGGTATTATTTTTTTTTGCTGGTGCGTTTTTGTCTAGTAAACCGTGCTATACGGTTTATGTATGATCAGACGATCTTTTGTTTTCAATCGTTCTTTGCATATTGTTATTTTAATCGATAATTATTGCAATATGTTAAAGTTGTATCAATTGTAAATTCATTTCTATACGGATTAGGTGAAATTGCAATTGGTTTTTATCAAATCGATATTGTTTTGTTTGTTGAGGCTCTCGTTTTTTTTAGAGCCGCTGTTTTTTTTTGGCTCTCGGCATCAGCTGTAAAAAAAAAAAAAATTTTTTTTTGGTACTGTTCACGGTCCTGCCGTGAAGAAAAGAAATTTTTTTTTTTTGAGTTTTATTTTTTTTCGGCCAATTTTTGCATAATACGGCTTTATGCATTCGCTTGTTAGTGAAACGGTTCACTCACGTACTATTTAGTTATTTTAAAGCGATTTAAAGTAACGGATTGTAATGAATTAAAATTAAGTTGATTAAAGCGGTTTTGTCACATAATTTTAATTATTAAAGGTGGTTTGGATAAATTTAACATAATTACGGAATTATGTCACGAATAGATTTTATTTTTAGTTGAGGCATTTTATTTATCGTTATTTTGAATGCCTTGAATGTTTAAATTACATATTTAATTTTTACAAACGGTTGTAACTTAGTGTGGCCTTAGTAGAACGTGTTACCGGAATGATGGAACACGGTCTTGGTTGTATTTTAAGATCTCGCATCTCCATTTTGTTTTTCTTTATTACAGTTTTCATTTAGAATGTAAATAGGTTTATATTTTGTAAATTTTAATTGTAATTTTGAGAAGACCAAAGATGGAGACCGGATGCTCACTCCCGCTGCATGAAAGAGATGGAACATCAAGATAAGCTTCTCGGGTCCAACGGTGGATTCCAAAGTTGTATTATGTTCTTTTTACTAGGATAGGCCACACTAGGAATTTTTATTTACGTTTTGCATTCTTTTATTTATTTTATCGTAACGATAGATTGCATCATATTCCGCCTAAAACCAAACCACCTAATAATTGCATGAAAACTGACTCATATAGAGGTCACGCGTTAGTTTTCTTTGACATTCTTATGTCACACGATCAATTTAAGCCATCACCTAAGTTAATTCATTCACGTAATGCTAGTTATTCGTTCACTTAAAATGAATTAAAACTAAGTTGATGGGATCTTCCTCGTATAACCAAAAATTGAGAATAGTCTTTATAGGTCAAACTCCAATGAATCCCTTCTTCGTCGATAGGCATAATATGACCCCTTCTACATCGGGTAAGTTGGAACTGATTGACTTATTTTATCTCAACACTATGGTCACTCGTACGATCCTGTGATTATGGTGGACTATAGATAGGATTTACGGAAATCTATCGACCAAGAGTTCTTACGGAAGAACTAGCTAAATAGTTGGCTTATCAATTTACGGAAATTGAGTCTTGGGATCACTTGTATTATTCTTGAGGGAGATCAATTATGCAAGTGCAATGAGTCTACACGATTAAAATGAATTTTAAATAGACTTAAATCACCTCGATGAGTTGCTTATTTCGTTTTGTTTTTCCATTCTTTTTCAGTGTAGATCACGATAATTTAAACCGCTAATAACATAATGGCTGGCCGTGCTGACGACCCAATGCCAAGTGTCACATTGGACCGAGAGTCCTGGCTTCGGATCTTCATGAATCAGATGAATCAGTCTACTCGACTGAAGAATGATGGATCAAACTTCGCGGACTGGGAGGCAGCATTACGGATTGCTGCCGCTGCTGACGGGAAGCTCAAATATCTGACTGAGCCCATCCCGCCAAACCCAGGCCCCACGACTGGAATTAACGAGATCGACAAGTATAACGATTTCGCCATGGAAGAAGGTGTGGTAAAGAACGTACTCATTTTTGCAATGGAACCCAATTTGCAGAAACGCTTCATAGCCCAAGGTGCGAACAAGATTTTCACCACGCTCACCAAGGAATTCTCGAAAGCACCGAGAATCGTGACCTATGAGCATACCACTCGCTTCTTTGATGCGAGACTCCAGAAGGGCCAACCGGTTAGCCCACACATTCTCAGCATGATTGAGAATGTCGAGAAACTGGAGGCGCTTGATTGTAAAATCAGCGAGAACATCGTGATTGACCGCATGCTTCATTCACTCCACGATGGTTTTGCGCTCTTTAGAGCGAATTACTATATGAATGATTTGAAGAAAAGTCCTCATGAACTACACTCCCTTCTCGTGCACCGAGAAGGACATGAAGTTCAAAGGGGAGCCCAAACAAGATGTTCTCGTTGTGTCAAACAAGGGCAAGGGAAAGGGCAAAGTTCAGCCCGGGCCTAGCGAGGTAAACCAAAGTTTAAGAAGTCGGGATCAGGTAAGAGTGAGCCTGGTGAGTCGAGCAACTCATCAGGCGCGACAAAGAGCAAGACCGATAACATGGAATGCCATCATTGCCACAAGACTGGGCATTGGAGGCGTACATGTCCTGTTTACCATGAGGACATAAAAGCAGGTCGCGTTAAACCTGTTGGTATGTCTTCTTCCTCTTCTACTTTTATTCATATGATTGAGATTAACCACGCAAGTTACGGAACTTGGGTACTAGATACTGGTTGTGGTTCTCATCTGTGTAATCATGTGCAGGGGCTTCGAAACATCGAACCCCTCGTAAAGGGTGAGGTGGACCTGCGTGTCGGGAATGGAGCACGAGTGGCTGCCGTCTCGAGGGGAACATACGTGATCCAGCTTCCTAGCGGTTTTGAGTTATTTTTAGATAACTGCTATTATGTACCCAGTCTTTCTAAAAACATTATTTCAGTTTCTGCACTTGACAAACTTGGTTTTTCATTTGTAATAGAGAATAATACTTGCATTTTCTCATTACACGATATGATTTATGGCAAGGCAGTCTCCATGAACGGAATTTATGTTTTAGATCAGACCACCAAAATATTACACGTAATGAATAAGAAGTTAAAGGTTGGTGACAAAGATCAAACATACCTATGGCACTGCCGTATGGGACACATTAATGAGAAACGCGTGAAACATCTCATAAAGAATGGAGCTATCTCGGCCTTTGATTTTCAATCATTTGGCGCGTGTGAATCATGTCTCATTGGTAAGATGACTCGAATTTCCTTCAAAGGTGTTTGAATGCGCGCTGCTGACCTATTAGGACTCATACATGCGGATGTGTGTGGACCTATGTCAATCACCGCACGAGAAGGCTATAGGTATTTCATCACTTTCACGGACGATTTAAGTAGATATGGCTATGTCTACTTAATGAAGCACAAAAGTGAATCCTTTGAGAAATTCAAGGAATACCAGAATCGGGTACAAACCTCTTTGGGTAGAAAGATTAAAACACTACGATCGGGCCGTGGTGGCGAGTATCTTTCTCACGAGTTTGATCAACACCTCAAAGACTGTGGGATTGCCTTACAGTTAACTCCACCTGGAACACCTCAGTTGAATGGTGTGTCCGAACGGAGAAATCGAACACTACTTGATATGGTTCGATCCATGATGAGTCACACCGTGTTGCCTGACTCATTGTGGGGTTATGCTCTTCTGTCAGCTGCTCTAATACTTAACCGAAGTCCGTCTAAACCTGTTGACAAGACTCCATATGAACTATGGAAGGGAACGGTCCCTAACTTGTCCTTTTTACGGGTTTGGGGCTGCGAGGCTTATGTCAAGTGGAGACACGAGGATAAGCTCGGCCCGCGATCGGTCAAGACATACTTTATAGGTTATCCTAAAGGAACACTTGGTCATTACTTTTATTCGCCAACCGAACAACGTGTATTTGTTGCGGCTAGTGCGACATTCTTAGAGAAGGAATTTCTCGAGAATGCAAAGAGTGATAGAACCTTCGAGCTGTCGGAGGTTCCAGAACCAAATACCGAGCAACCATTGGAGGAACCAATTCCTTAAATCCCGGCTGCGGTGAATATTCCCGAGGAACCTAGGAGGTCGGGAAGAGTCTCTATTCCTCCGGACAGATACATTGGTATGGTCGAGGAACATGACATAGATGACATACTACTCTTAACAAGTAGTGAACCCGCTGTAACACCCCCATATTCAGAGGAGCCTTAACTAGGCCTTCCTTAGCATATAAGGGTGTTACCATCTCGGTTGCCCGAGGAAAGTAATTATCAAACGTCAATAAGAGAACTATTAAGTTATATTACAAGTGATTTAAACCGAAATACAATACAAAGGTACAGCTCAAAGACCACTCGCTATGACCATCATATCTCGTGAAGACTCATCCCTGCCCGGCTCTCAGCTATCAACAACATCAACACCTGCTAAGACCGACTGCTCACCATAAGGGATCACGGCAGACACATAACAAACAAACAACCAAACAAGGTCGATCGAGATAAGACAAGACAATGGCAACTGAAATCAACAATACAAATAATACTACTTGCCCCAACCACGATCACAACAATCCAACCAACTCTGTCACTGACTGTCCACTGGACCAGCCCTGCCAGTGGGGGACCACAGCCGTTCCCACCTAAGCCCCGCTCATCATACCGAGCGATAACCCTGTCCATTAATGTGCACATCCCCTGCCGTGGCGGGTTCCACGAAGGGCGAAACTAGGGCGTGAAGCCACTCCCGCAAGTGACCCCACTCAGCCGAGAACGCATCTCGAGAACCATCAACAACAATCACAACCACAATCACAACACAACACAATTACTATATCAAACAACCACAATACTACCACAACGACCGACACACTAGACCATCTACAGAAACTGAGTAGGCGAACCTACCTTTAAGCAACCGCAACCTATCCATGCCGACAGATAACACATCCAGCGACCAAGCAAAGCCTATAACCACCATACAATTATCTATTACTAACAAGCAAACCCTAACTAAAGAGACAAAGACACATATGATGATTGTGACATACCTATAAGGGAAAACTCAGCAAGAGATCGCTACCCGACACCAGTGACGCCCTCCCAAGGTTCAAAGATCTTCAAAAAGGCTTCCATGGAGGTTTTGAGGTGAAGGGAAGGGAAAGAGGCGACTGAAGGATAGGAGGAAAGTGGCAGAAGTGATTTGCGGATTTAACAAATCGCGATATAAAACCCTCGCTGAAAACCCGGCACTCGATCGAGTACCCAACCTACTCGATCGAGTGGCCCCCTACTCGATCGAGTACCCTAGCTACTCGATCGAGTAGCCCCTACTCTATCGAGTACCACTCGTAACACGCAGCTCAAACAGGTTTTGGCGTACTTTCCTAAGACTACTTCCGCTCCCAAGGTCGGTCAACGATGGTCAAAGGGTCCCTAAAAGGGCGGGTATTACAGTCTTCCCCCCTTAAAAAGAACTTCGTCCCCGAAGTTCACCTCACCCATCTCCCGCTCGAGACACGAGAACTACACGTCCTCACTCATCTTCCCGCTCAACCCATTACTCCCTGGAAATATCATTCCCCCCCCCCCATGTCATCATCATCACCGTCTATACTTATATCTAATGACTTTTACTACTATCATGCAAGCTTAATCACAGTCAACCGTTATTTTATATATATATATAAAACATCCAACTCGCAATACGAATCGTCACCCACGATCTCCCAACATACAATAATTACTATCCAACCAACCATCAATCTAGAACATGTCTCATATCAATTTTCATGTGGTACCACTAATGCCACCATGTTACTTGGCAACGTGATTCAAATACGATCACCCTCACTTTAAAGAACCAAAGAAAGTAAGTCGTTATACTTCAACAATTTTTTTTTTTTTTTTTTTTTTTTTTTTTTGCAACACATGATACCAACAACATTATAAACAACTACCAACAACATTATAACAAGCAAAGCATTATTCAAAGGCAACCTTTTTATTTCACGACATTACTCTTCCCCTCTAAAAAGGAACTTCGTCCCCGAAGTTCACCACCCAAATATCAACGCGTCTTACTTATTATTTGTATCTTAACATTAAAGGAAACCATATTATTTGTTGTGGACATTACTCGCTAACTACATACTCGTTAAATTAGAAATCGTACCCAAGTCACCGGAATAACTAGTTACCGTTGACACACACGTTTAAAATGATATGCACAAATATAGGCGAAGTTACAACTCCGATAAATAGATCGTAGGGAGGCGTATGCAACGTTAAAGTACAAGAAACTATCGCTACTTCACTAGCTGTGACAAATACGCTTATAATCTTCAAGCACGACTTCCCACATATGAATTTAACAGTTCAAAGGTGTTACTACGCACTAATAACCACATTAAACATTAAACTTGCCGTTATAAAACAATTGAACATTTTTAATTTTCAAAAACCTCCTGTAACAGTGCTACTCGATTGAGTAACTAGCGGTACTCGATCGAGTGCCATGCTACTCGATCGAGTGTCTTGGCTACTCGATCGAGTGGCCTCTGTCGAAACTTTTTCTCATTTCATCCCGTAGCTACTCGATAGAGTACGGGGTACTCGATCAGTACCTACAGCCAATTCCTCATAAAACCTGTCACGAGTTAACACCCATGCGCATATTTGTCATATAAAACCGAGTCGGGACGACTCCCCGACTTCTAATATCCTGCAACCTGTTAGAATATCAAATCCGGCCTTATGGCCAATCATACAAATCCAACTAAGTCTCAATAATAAAAGGAAACAACTACCAAAGTCTAACAACAATATCACCATCTAACATCAACTACTATCAACAAAGATAAGAACGAGGAGTATCACTCCTTCTGCTGCTGTTGCTGCTGCTCGAACATCACCTCATCATTACCACCACCACCTCCAGCCATACCCGCACCTGATGAACCCACTCCCGCATCACCTCCTGCTCCTGTTCCCGGGCCCACGTACCATGGAGTCAAGCCACCGTAAGGGAAGGACTGAGGTGCCCCCCACGTCGACTGGTCCACCCCGTAGGAATGGAAAACCCCTGTGTAGTCCCCGACTCCACTCCACCAAACCGGGTGGGGTCCCTCGGTCCCTATACCCTGAGTGTACGCCATCTCGTGCATGTTCCTGAGTGTCAGAGTAGATGACACTCTCTCCGCCAAGTAGCTGGATCGCGTCTCCGGAGTGTCGAGGTAAGGGTAGCATGGGAAAGACTGCTGCTGCTGTGGTGCTACTGGTTGTGGCCTAGTCTCCGAGGCCCTCTCCCTCACTCGACGGGGTCCCCTCACCACTCTGGGTCTCTCTACCGCCTGAACTCCCGCATTCTCGCCCTTCGTCGCCTCCGGCATCTCCTCAAGGATGGTGCCGTCGATGAGATAGGTCTGTAGCTGGCGGGGTCCGTCATCATCCTCCTCCTCCTCGTCATCGGAGTTCACCGTCACTACTGTCGGCTCCAAGGGCTCCGTGGGTGGGAGGTGCTCAGGAGCTGGAATCTTCATCCAACTCATCCCATACACCCTCCATGCTAGGCTACCGTCAGGCAAGGTCCTCAACCATTTCAGGTCGAGATAGTATTCACGATCCATGGTAGGCACTGGGGTAGCTAGAGGCACGTACGCCGAAGAAGCCTCAAAGGAGGTTAGCTTTTCAGCTAACCGAGTGGCAATGGCACCACAACTCAGGTACCGGGAAGGGGAAGAAGCCATCAAGGCAAGGGCAGCACAAACTATAGCAGGAGCGTTAAAGACCACTTTCCTGGCCCGCTCCGGGTTGAGGTACGACATCAAAAGTAAGACCTCATGGTTATTCAATTTACTGATATCCTTTCGGTCATAGAGGAGGTTCGAGAGAGAACGGAGAAAGATCCTCAAGGTAATATGCTGAACATCATTAATCAGCATGTTGCTCGAGGTGGGAGCTTGCTTCCCAGTCAAGCAAGGCATTAGGCGGCGGACGCCGCACTCACCGGAATGTCGGTGATGGAGTCCTTGGGAGGCTTGGCCAACCCAAGGTGAGAGGCAAACAGGTCCATAGTCAACGTAAAACCGGTATTCATCAATCTAAACTCAACGATCGACCCGCTGGGTCATAGATAAAAGAGCTCAGGAACTCCAAGGTAAGAAAAGGGTAAGTATGCTTCCTCAGCCTATACAAACCCGTAAAACCCAAGGTCTCGAATATGTGACGGACATCCGTCTCTATTTCCAACTCCTCTAATACACTGGTGTCTATACACTTTGTAGGTCTCATTTTGCGTTTTTGTAAGGCTACAAAACGCTCCCTTTGCTTGAAGTCAACAAAAACAACTGTGGGGTATTCGGGGACTGCGGGTACCACAGGTCCACTTCCTTCCCCTAGCTCAGGTGGGTTACCCCTCCCCGTTTATTTTGGCGGGTTCCAAGGTTCAGATCTCGATCTCGCTTTAGGTATAAGTTCAAACAATTTGTATAAAACATGTAGGCATATACATCATACAATTTGAGTTCTATATACTTAGCAAGTTCACTAACTCATCAACCAGTTCAATATTTGAAGCTCATAAATCATGCCATTAAACTTAGATGCCCAGCTAGGTATACACATTTCATCAATAGTTTCCTCAATTTTAACATATAGTCTCAGTTTGTAGCCACTTATAAACCGCAATTATGAAAATTTGGCATGTGAACACATATACTCAAAGAATTCGAATATTCTAGCATGTTTCTAAAGGTCGTTCCATTTACATTGCTAATTACATGTTACTACTTCAAGAGAAAGAATAATTTATGGCATATCATCATCACTTTCATATTATGTTCAACAACTCAACTAAAATTTTCAGACGGTCTTCACAGCTGTGAAAATTTCGGCATATATCCATCAATCATCGATTCTATTAGCATAATGAAGTTCAACTCATGCTTATACTGTCAATTACAACATCAATTTTTCAGTTATAAATCACGAATTTCCATTTAAGGCACTTTTAAGACGGAGTTCTAAGGCAACTTTCTAAGGGTAAAATCATCAAAATCTATCCTCCAACATGATATAAACAATACTTAAGGCTCAATTCTACTATCTAACCATTGTAAAACAACCAAAAATCGATTTCAATTTTGGAAACCCTAGAAATTTCGGGTTCATCTTTGCAATTTCTAATCTAATTTACAGCAATTAACTACCAACAAACATGGAAAGAAGGCATGTGAATCATGTTTCAACAATTAAAAGCACCAAATTGGTCATTATAATCGAAAATTTCAGATTGTTTTACTTTCCTAGCACATTCAAAGCAATAAACCATGTACATTAGGAAGAATAGCATACCTTGATTGATGAACAAAGTAGAGAAACGAAATTAAACTAAGAAATCAACCCCAAGAATCACTACTAACCCAAGAGAAAGAGAGGATTTGAGAGGAAATAAGGAATTGAGAGTGATTTAGGTGTAGGTGTGTCGAAATATAGAGGAATAAGAAGAAGAAATAGAAAGATTAGGGGTTTTAAGAAAACCCGTAGAATTCGTTGTACAGTAACCTACTCGATCGAGTGCCTTGGGTACTCGATCGAGTACCACCCTACTCGATCGAGTAGGAGCTAAATCATCGAGTAACTCGCAGAATTTTCCCACATCCCGACATCATAGCTTCCTAATTAGATCGAGTGAGGTCTACTCGGTCAAGTAAGCACTTGCACTCGGTCAAGTATAGTTAAGTACTCGATCAAGTACGAAGTAACTCAAGATTCCCGCAAAAACAACACCGCGTGTCGATTCCAACTAAGTTCGGAATTCGGCACTCATTATCAAGTTCATTCACGCATTACTATTATTAACAAAGCCTACTATATTGTCAAACAAATGAAGTTTATTCCACTTACGCTACACCCATTACCCTACTCGGTTTACCTGCTACCGAATCTTCCATAAACATAATCACGTCATCGTATTACATTTAAGCTTACTTTATATATTACTACTAAATTGAAACGTTTAAATTAACATTAGTTCATTCTTTCATTTGACATGTAATTGCATAATTTTCATAATAAATGAATCTATCACTTCTCGCATAAATGCATACTTTTAAACAACTTATTCGATCATGTCCTACATTCTATCATAAGCAATTCACCTTGCACGAATCAACTATTACGCAGCGGAAAAATTTCGACCATCCTATAAGGCAATAACGCATTACCATATGCTATGTCTCGAATTATAACTCACTATACTATAATTATCATCATAGCAGCTACATAAACTTTCGTCTCATATCTCATAACCATCATATAAGCTCACTAATCATCTAACGAGCTTCAATAATCTCATCAATAATTACCATACTCGGCCCAAACATTACTATCACACCTCTATTAATTCTAACAAAAACTTAACCGGAGGTAGCTCCGGCACAATTAACATACATAGCACACATAGACACACGGACTCCACATTCCCATCCCATGTGACTGGCTTAAGTGTCATGGGGCCAAGATTTTGAAATGAGGGCGCCTACTCACCCAAAATCTAGCATCAGCCGGGGCTCCCATTACACATACACCAGGTTCATTTTATTAGACTCTCTACGTTCATTATGTTCATTTTTACAGTTCCAAAATCGTCGCTCGATACCACTTTGTAACACCCCCATATTCAGAGGAGCCTTAACTAGGCCTTCCTTAGCATATAAGGGCGTTACCATCTCGGTTGCCCGAGGAAAGTAATTATCAAACGTCAATAAGAGAACTATTAAGTTATATTACAAGTGATTCAAACCGAAATACAATACAAAGGTACAGCTCAAAGACCACTCGCTATGACCATCATATCTCGTGAAGACTCATCCCTGCCCGGCCCTCAGCTATCAACAACATCAACACCTGCTAAGACCGACTGCTCACCATAAGGGATCACGGCGGACACATAACAAACAAACAACCAAACAAGGTCGATGACGAGATAAGACAAGACAATGGCAATCAAATCAACAATACAAATAATACTACTTGCCCCAACCACGATCACAACAATCCAACCAACTCTGTCACTGACTGTCCACTGGACCAGCCCTGCCAGTGGGGGACCGCAGCCGTTCCCACCTAAGCCCCGCTCATCATACCGAGCGATAACCTTGTCCATTAATGTGCACATCCCCTTCCGTGGCGGGTTCCACGAAGGGCGAAACTAGGGCGTGAAGCCACTCCCGCAAGTGACCCCACTCAGCCGAGAACGCATCTCGAGAACCATCAACAGCAATCACAACCACAATCACAACACAACACAATTACTATATCAAACAACCACAATACTACCACAACGACCGACACACTAGACCATCTACAGAAACTGAGTAGGCGAACCTACCTTTAAGCAACCGCAACCAATCCATGCCGACAGATAACACATCCAGCGACCAAGCAAAGCCTATAACCACCATACAATTATCTATTACTAACAAGCAAACCCTAACTAAAGAGACAAAGACACATATGATGATTGTGACATACCTATAAGGGAAAACTCAGCAAGAGATCGCTACCCGACACCAGTGACGCCCTCCCAAGGTTCAAAGATCTTCAAAAAGGCCTCCATGGAGGTTTTGAGGTGAAGGGAAGGGAAAGAGGCGACTGAAGGATAGGAGGAAAGTGGCGGAAGTGATTTGCGGATTTAACAAATCGCGATATAAAACCCTCGCTGAAAACCCGGCACTCGATCGAGTACCCAACCTACTCGATCGAGTGGCCCCTACTCGATCGAGTACCCTAGCTACTCGATCGAGTAGCCCCTACTCTATCGAGTACCACTCGTAACACGCAGCTCAAACAGGTTTTGGCGTACTTTCCTAAGACTACTTCCGCTCCCAAGGTCGGTCAACGATGGTCAAAGGGTCCCTAAAAGAGCGGGTATTACACCCGCAACCTATAAAGGTGCCATGACCAGTTCTGACTCAAAGCTATGGCTTGAGGCCATGCAATCCGAGATGGACTCCATGTATGAGAACAACGTATGGGATCTTGTTGACTTACCTGCTAAGGTTCGTCCCCTTCAATGCAAATGGCTTTACAAGATAAAGCATTCTGTGGAAGGTCAACAAGATATCTATAAAGCACGACTAGTTGCTAAAGGTTTCACCCAAGTGCCAGGTTTGCACTACGATGAAATATTTGCACCCGTAGTCATACTGTGTTCCATTCGGATTATCTTAGCGATTGCAGCTTTTCATGACTATGAAATTTGGCAGATGGATGTGAAAACCGCCTTCTTAAACGGTTATTTGGAGGAAGAGTTGTACATGGTACAACCCGAAGGTTTCATCGATCCTGAACATCCTAAGAAAGTGTGCAAGCTTAAGCGTTCCATTTATGGACTTAAGCAAGCATCTCGGAGTTGGAATCATCGCTTGGACCAAGTGATAAAAGAAAATGGATTTACTCGATCGGTCGAGGAACCATGTCTATATATCAAGTCGAGGGGGAGCAAGATTGTCTTCCTAATATTGTATGTCGATGACATACTCCTGATTGGGAATGACATACCTCTCTTAACTTCGGTAAAAGTGTGGTTGAAGAACCATTTCCAGATGAAAGATCCGGGTGAGGCACAAAGAATTTTGGGCATCCGTATCTATCGAGATAGATCACATCGGATGTTATCTCTCGATCAGAGTCTTATATAGACAAGATACTAGAGAGATTCAAAGATGACTAACTCCAAAAAGGGGTTTCTTCATATGGCTCCGGGGTGCATTTGAGCAAGTCTCGTGCACCGAGACACCGGAATAGAAAGAGCGCATGACACGGATTCCTTATGCCTCGGCTATAGGATCAATCATGTATGCCATGATATGCACACGTCCGGGCGTGGCATATGCATTGAGTATGACAAGTCGATTCCAACAAAGCATCCGGTGAATCACATTGGATGGTGTCAAGAACATTCTTAAGTACCTACGGAGGACTAAAGATTGGGCATTGACTTATGGAGGCGACCAAAAGCTATGTGCAACCGGTTACGCAGATGCTAGCTTCCAAACGGATCGAGATGACTCGAAATCTCAGTCTAGATTCGTTTTTACTCTTAATGGCGCTGCAGCTAGCTGGAAGAGTTCCAAACAAAGTGTTACAAAGAGATTCTACGACGAGTCCGAGTACTATGTCGCGTCGAAGTCGCAAAGGAAGCGATATGGATGCGTCAATTCTTACAAGGACTATCTGTAGTGCCTAGTTCGAATGACCCGATCACCATCTATTGTGACAATAGAGGTGCCATCTTCCAAGTTAAGGAGCCTAAGTCTAGCAACAAGTCTAGACATGTACAACGGAAAGCTCATCTAATCCGAGATTACGTGGAGCAAAAGGAAGTAGTGATAGAAAAGATTGCTATAGATGATAATATAGCAGATCCTCTCACTAAACCATTACGACAAGATAAGCATGAAGGGCATGTTAATTCCATGGGAATTAAACGTGTTCCTGAGTTGTAGTACTCTTTTATGGATTAGATTCATTCTCTTTTGTACTCTATACGACATCATCGTTTTGATATTTATATATTTTGTTTTTCATGTGGATTTGTACGACAATTTTGAACACCACAAAGTGAACTGAACAAACATTATATTTTTGGTCCTTAATTGCCCACGTGAGCTGATAACTCAAGGTAATTATTTTGTGACGTTTATTGATGGTGGGTTCAACGAGCCATAAGTCAAAAGGTTGACTGACCAATCACAGAGGCGATTTATACGGATATTTCGTAGGACACAATTGTGACATCGACGTGGAGTCCTAAATGTTTTATAACATTCGGTGCCAGGTCGTGGATAGGACCTCCATGGTGATCCTAAGAGTCGATTGTTTTGACTATCGACTGTCTCTTGAGACTAAGGCAGATTTTGGGTGACTTTGGTTTCTTTCTCACGGTCATCCGTAACAGGGGGCCAAGTAGATTTTTTCTGGGTCATTTCATGCTGTGCTTAGATCGGAAGGAGTCGAGTTGAAGGAAATATTCACCTTTATCGTACTCGATATTTCTCGGGGCCACTCGAGGAGTCAGAATCGAAATGCATAGCCATGCTCGAATACGAATTCGTTTTATCAGTTGAGTTACTCTCTAGTCGGGGAAACCACTCTTGATACAGATCGATTGTAAAATACGACCTTTGCGGATCCGGATCTGCAAATTGTTTTACATTGAGTGGGAGAAATTTTAAATGAATATGAGAATCGGTTATCGCACATACACTTGTACGGACAAGTGGGAATTTGTTGAGCCGTGTCCTCCGCTTAGTGCGGATAACGTCATTGCACGTACACTTGTACGGACAAGTGGGAGCTTGTTGGGGCTGGTGTCCTTTACAGTTAGTGCAAGGACTTATAAATCTCTAAAAGGATCAAAGGGTATACTTTTGTATTATTATCAGTTGGTCCACGTTTATCAATAACGGTTGGCTTGCTAGATAAGTTTGACGTTATTGTCATACAGATGGCGGTGATCAACTGGTCCCTAAAAGTCACACCTATAGGATACGTTTGAGAGATGTGACGGTATGAAAATACAGTCATGTTGATGCAAAAGTTGACTAAGCAGTTAGTCGGAGTCATTGACTAATAATTAGTCAAACGCGATGTTGAGATAATTATTTAATCCAGATTAAATAATAATGGCTAAAACGAATTAAACAGTTAATTCGTAAATTAAATATAAACGATTATATTTAAATTGATGTATATTGAATTAATTATACAATATCGTCTTTGTCGGACATGTATTAATATTTCAACTAATCCGTGTTATTAGTTGATGTTTTAATAACCGATAACCGATGACGATTTATAATAAAAGCGTGTCATATACATTTAGCATTTTTTGAGCCGGACCACGAGTTAAAATTAAGAGGAAGTGGAAGCCCACTTCCCCATGAGAGCTCACGGTTGGCCGAGCAACAAAAGGAGAGCCTTCTCTCCTTTTGTAACCTAATTCATTTTGAAAACAAAATTAGGGTTTTGAAGAGTATTTTTCTCTCAAAAAACCTAGATCTCACATCTCAGGAAAACTCACACAACAATTCTCTCAATATTGCAAGGCAATTAGAGAATACATTTCTAGCACAAGGGCATAGTCTCAGACGGTCTTAGGTGTATCGATTAGGAGGAAATCTACTTTGATTTCTGTTCTTAGGCCGCATCTCAAAGGACCCGAGGTTATTTCTTATGCTTTATCGTTTCTTTGTTGTTTTCGTTTATGACAATAAATTGCATATTAAATTTACGTTATAGTCCTATAATTTAAGGGTTTTATACGGATATTACCCTACAAATGGATACTGAGCTAATGGGATGCCTCTTTTCTGAATTTATAGCAAGTTTGGGATGTGTTGCTGGAGTGTATGTATGTTGTCTTTAGCTTTTGGTAACTTTAAAAAGCCAATAGAAGCAATGGTCATTGTTAAAGATTCCCAAATTTGGCATGGTAAATCCTGTATGTAGATATGCAGTATGCATGTGCTGTTGTTGTTGTCTTATTTTCTTGATCTTATTATTAGTTGTGGATGCTGTTGTTGAAATTGCTGATTAATGTTGCAGTATATAGTGCTTCTGCTGTTTCTGTTTCTGCTATTACAATTGTGATGTTGCTGTATTGTTACAGGTTTGGACTGTAATGCAATTACAGTAATTTAAAAGAAAAGAGTTAAACAATAACAACGGGTACCCGTTGTTATTACTTTCAACAACGGGTTATAACACAGGAACCGTTGTTATTGGTCTTATTAGATTAAAAAAATGAGATAGGAAGTGACAACGGTTGTAGTACTTCTACCCGTTGTCATTGTTTTTTTAGACATATTTCATTTTGACGCAAATTAGGTGAAAATATATTACAACGGGTATATTTTAACCGTTGTAATAAAGTTATTACAACGGTTGACATTTATTGACGCGTTGTTATTAACATATAACAACGATTTTGTTTTGAGGACCCGTTGTCAATAGTTTGTCTTAATAAAAAACTAATTTACAAACACATACAGCATACCACACAAACACACACAACATCAGTTCAATCGTTGGTATCCTGAGTTTATTATTCTCTCTCCCCCGCTTTCTACATTCTCGTTGCTGGCCGTCGCCCATTTTCCGACGCCCAGATTCCGTTGCCTTCCCTTATCATCCTGCTCGTTCTCTTTATCATCATCATCATCATCATCATCAGGTATGTTCACTTTAATTTTGTGTTTCGTCATTAGGGTTTTAAGACGATCATCTTTTTTTGTTCTACATGCATCTGTTTGTTTTTCGTCTTCTTTGTTATCTTTATCATCCCGCATCGTCATCTTCTTCATTCCTCTTATTAGGGTTTAGGATTTTAGAAGCTCAAACTGTTGTTTTAAATTTTCATTCCTCTTTAGGGTTTTAGATAATACTCTGCATGACGTTGTTAAGTTGTTCATTTACTATTTCATTCATATTTGGGTTTTAGGATTATCATGGGTGAAAAACGGAAAAGAAGTCAAAAGAATAATAAGCGTGGGGATGATAATAAGACTGGTGAGAGGGGTGCTACGAAGTGCCCTGCAGCCCATGCAGCTATAGGCGCTAAAGAGCCGCTTAAAATAACATGGAGCTCGAAGGGTTTCCCTACTGGTCCAAATACGGGTTTTTTATCCAGTTGGATTGGATGTTGCACAAGACAGTTTGTGCCTATCCATTTAGATGATGTTAGAAATTTGAATCCAAAATTGGCGGAGTTATACTTGGCTCGTATAAAGGAAGCCTTTATTATTGCCGATGAATGCCATGATAAGTATTTAATGCAGAAGGCAGGGGGTGTCCACATGCAGTGGAAGTGTGACGTTGCTAGGGACTGGTTGTATGTGGACAAGGCAATGGGGGAGATGCATAACAGACCACCGGCAAATAAGTGTCCCACCATCAGTCAGGAACAATGGGATCTTTTCAAAGCGATGAGAACTAGTGAGGAGTTCCAGGTTAAATATCCTCGCCTTTTAACGATTTACCTATCATTTTTTTAATTAATGAGTTATTTATATAATGTTTTTATTATCTCATCTACTTGCGCTTTTATATAATTTGAAGGCCATTAGCAGAAGAAATCGTGCTAACATTTCATGCAAGAAGGGGAAATGGTATGGTTCTCGAGGCGGTTACAGATTGATAGAAGACAACCTCATAAGTAGCATGCATTCCCCTGTGAGATTTGAATTTTTTAATCACACTTGGACTTGATACACATTTACATGTATAACTGTTACCAGGTTAATGTGTAGGTGGCAAAGGGAGTGACCGACTTGGATCGGCATGTAACTTATAAAGAAGGGCACACGCCTAAAGGATCCCGGTCGCGTGACAAATATGATGAGGAAGTGTTGGCAACCATAATAAGCATTATTTTATTAAGACGAGTTCATTACTAACTTTATTATTTTAGTCACAAATATAATTTGAAGTTTATTTAATATATTATAGGACAAGGTATTGAAGGAGGTAGAAGAAGGGAAATTCACTCCCAATGGTCGTGATGACGTTCTTGCTAGAGCGATCGGCCGACCCGAACATCCAGGTCGATTGAGGGGTGTCCCGTTACAGGTTGGAGTAACGAAATATTATGGGACAACTGCCTTGAAAAAGAAGAAAAGGAAGACTAAGGCTGAGAAGGCTGACACGGTACCATTTATTCTATTATTTTCATTTAAATTCAATTCACATGTTATTGTTGGGATACAAATTGCTGAAACATTACATTCTTGGCACGCAGGTTCAGTTATTGGCATCCGTACTACTAAAGATGAATGCTTGAGGCAAGCCTTCCGAAGAAGAATTAAAGATGATGGAGGATGTCATTAAAGGGGGTAATAAGGTACAACAGATTGGTCAAGAGGCCGAGAACACTACTACCTTGGCAATACATGAGAAGGAAGTATCGGTCAACGAGATACAGAAAGATCAGGTACCTAATGCTTCTGAAGTTGTAACAACTAAAGCCGATCAGGTACCTAATACTTATTTTTCTTTTCTTTTTTTTTGGGTAAGATCAGGGGGTGTGTTCCCTGCCAGCTCTAATGCTATAACTTCTGACATCGTGCCATTGGTTAATTTTATTAGGTAAATAATGAGTCTGAAATGGAGATGCAAGTTTAGAAGACGGCTGATGAAAAACAGCAGCATACATCCCCTTCAAGTCAGATAACTGTTTTCAGTAAGATACGCATGAAGTGTTTAATTAGTTAAATTTATATGAATTCTATTAAATTTTGGGATATAATAATGTATGTGTATTCTTCAGGCCGTAAACAGGAGGGTAGTTATTCTTGCTGACCCTAAATTCGAGAAACCAATTGTGTGTGTTGGCCGGGCTCTGGTAGAAGTGCCCACCAAATCAGCAACGGAAACTATAGTGGTTGTTCATGGCGAAAAACTTTTGCCGAATCATAGAAAAGTGGAGATAATTGAAGTCTTTCCAGGCCATGAAAACTTTCAACTGCCCGTCCCAGTTCGTGATGACATTACCATTCTGGGAGATGCGGTTGGAAGTTTCATCCAATGGCCTGAATCTCACATCTTCCTGGCTCGTTCGTCTCCGCCTGAGCCGAAAGCACTTGATGAGGTATTTAATTAACTTCTCCATTTTTTTAAAAACCTCCCTTTATTTATATTTTTCTGTATTTCTAAAAAGCATGGAAATTTTTTGTAGGGAACAAAAAAGCCGGCTAAGGCGGGTAAGCCTAAGTCCCCAGACATGCCAACTACCTCGTCGAGACAACAACTTGATGAGGTATTTAATTAACTTCTCCATTTTTTTAAAAACCTCCCTTTATTTATATTTTTTCTGTATTTCTAAAAAGCATGGAAATTTTTTGTAGGGAACAAAAAAGCCAGCTAAGGCGGATAAGCCTAAGTCCCCAGACATGCCAACTACCTCGTCGAAACAACAACTTGATGAGGTATTTAATTAAATTCTCCATTTTTTTAAAAACTTCCCTTTATTTATATTTTTTCTGTATTTCTAAAAAGCATGTAAATTTTGTGTAGGGGACAAAAAAGACGGATAAGCCTAAGTCCCTAGTCATACCTGCTACTACTGCCTCATCATTGAAAGAGCAGGTTGATGAGGTATTTAGTTAAGTACTCTTTTATTTTTATTACTCCAACTAGCTTGCTAGGATATGTTACCTTTGGATTTTTTATTATTTTAATTATCTACACGTGTAGGCTGGTGGTAATAACACAAAATCAGAGAAGCATTATTTCCCCGAACTGAAAGATGTTAGGAGTTTAAACTCCACAAAATACTCTGGGAATGATTACATGCTAAAAGTAAGAACGGTGACGATGAGGAAACTGCATTCGGAGGCTAGCAATCGCATAACAACCGAGCAATTGATAATTATTCCGCTCGAGGAGCATATTGTAGGGGTTGAGCGCGAAACAATTATGTCATGGGAGATGCTAGCCATTTGGGCTGGCCTAGACGAGATTGATGTCCAACACCTATTTGTTTGGATGAAGTAAGTTTCTTAATAAATCATTTTATATTCTAATATTCTGACTACTAGATAGTGTGTTAAATACCGGAATTAATACCGTAATAATGTAGGATATTGAAATTGAGAGTGATCCCCGAGAACAAGATTCCATGTGATCAATACGGATTCCTGTGCCCCTATGTTTTATCTATGCATATCACGAATTTTTCGTTACAAGATCGGGTAGATTATATTGCTCAGCAATTGGCGACAACCATGAAGCTGGTTTTTGCCCCTTATAATGAAAACGGGTAATAAACAAATTAATATTACGTTTCCCCCTACAACTGCATTTTCATAACTAATATATGTACTTGTTAATAATGATGATGTCTCTTGATGTAGGACTCATTGGGTGCTAGCAGCCATCATGCCGACGAAGAAGAAAGTTTTTTGGTTGGACTCTTTGCATAAACAACCAAGCGAGACTTTTAAGGACTTGATTATTAAGTAAGTTTATAATATTGATTTATTTATAATAACATTAAGTATCAATTTTTATTTATAGCAAAAAGCTCATTTTTGCCCCAAAAATATGAGTTTCTGCCTCCTTTTTTTTTTAAAAAAAAAAAGGGCCTTTGAGAAGAAAAGAGCTAACGAGCAGGATCAACCCACGAAAGATTCTGATGATGGCCCTACTTTTATTACGATAACAGGGGTACATGCTCAAATACAATACCTTAAGTGTAAAAATCTGTGTTTAATACTAATACAATACCTAAAGTGCAAGATTCTGATGTGGGCCTTCTCTCGTCTCTTTGTTTTTATGTAATAATAGGTCCCTCGCCAGCCGGATAGCATACAATGTGGATACTACATTTGTCGGTTCATGTTGGAGATTATTATGCGAAGATATATCCTTATTCCAGAAAAGGTTAGTAATTTAATAATGTGTTTATTACTTTTTTTAAATTACAGCTGATGTTGTCTTGCTTGCTGCTATACCATGATGTTGCTATGCTGAATGATGTATATTGTTACAATAATGTCTTGTCTTTGTTTTTTCCGCAGTATGTAATCAGCGCGCCACGAGAACTTCAGCAGTACAAATCACAACATATAGACGAGGTAAGGGACATGTTGGGCAAATACATCTTAGAACATAGCAATGCAGAAGGCTAAATGCATAATACTCAGAGCTTAGATCAGCTTTGTAAATTTTTTGTTGAAGTTAGGGAATGATCTTAGTTCATGTAAAGTTAACTCCTTGTAAGTATATATATATATATATATATATATATATATATATATATATATATATATATATATATATATATATATATATATATATATATATATATATATATATATATATATATATATATATATATATATTATATATATATGTCTTGTTTTGCGGTTGAATTGAATCTATTGATTTCTGATGAACCCAGCTGTGATTTATACTGGTGCTGATATATGGTGCTGCTGATATATGCAGGTTTTTGAATGACATGAAACAAATTTACTTTTTGAAACAATTAGGAGTTCGTAATAAAAACGGTTACTAAAATAAAAACCGTTGTAAATACCTTTCACAAATACCCGCCATAATATTCAACAACATGTTTTAAAATAAGAACCGTTGTAATTACCTTTCACAAATACCCGCGCATAATATTCAACAACAGGTTTTAAATGAAGAACCGTTGTTACTACCTCTTTCAACAACGGTTATTTATCGTATACCCGTTGTTAAAAGTCTTCACAATTTTGGGGGAAAGATACAACAACGGTTATTTATAAGATTACTGTTGTTATATTATTCCCACCAAATTTTTGAAACACTTTCCACAACGGCTTACTCGCAACAACAACGGCTTTTAACCGTGGTGAATACTTTCGACAACGGTTTTAGTAAATAACCTAACCGTTGTAAATACCTTTTACAACGGCCGCATTAACAACGTCCGCTTTTTGTTTTTACAACGGTTTTTTACCCGTTGTTATAGCCTGTATTTGTAGTAGTGTATGCAACATGACTGGTACTTAGAATGATTTGAGCTTACGTGGTCGCGTAAAGAAAGCACGTAGGCGTCGAAAAGCAAGATCGCGGTCTTAGAATGCAAAGGGAGAAGAGAAGGGCGGACACTCGCGTGAAAAATATGTGAGGCGGAGGCCTCTATTTATACTAATCACGTGGAGGAATTTAGGTAAAAGTGGGATTAGGAAAGAAATCCGGAAACAGGAAAAAACCAGCCCATGAAGAGGCGCAAGAGGAACTGCGACCCTTCCAAGAGGCGTAACTCCTGCTGCGTTTTCTCTCGGGTGGTTTCCTTCTCAGCAAGAAAGAATTATGCGGTTTAAAATAGGAATTTAGGGAAGATGTATGCTTCCTTATTCCGCAAAGAAGATATTTCCGTGATTTTAAATCACAAAAGATAAACTTTAGAAATAAGACTCTAGAAAATTCTAGAACGTTCCGACTCGGCTTAAGACGATTTTAGAAAAAAGAAACGGTTATTGACATGGACTCCAAATGTACTCTAATTACTATCAAAACGACCGTATCAGCATGTAGATGATGACCATGAGGTTGACTCAAGTGTTTGAGTTATCACGTGTCGACGAATTTACGAAATGGTATAAATCGCTCCGCGTGGTTAAACATACGGCCCAATCATTACTGGGTGGTTGGCGGGAGGTGCAGAAACGAGGTATCTAGAAAGCCCCCCACTTTGACTGAGGCTTGGAAAAGGCAAAATTCAAAGTATAGCCCTCAGGTCAATCGATGATTACAACTTAAAGACTATGGCGATGCAAGGCGGCTCAAGGGGTCTGAGCAAAGGACCTGTCGTCGGGAACATTTTAGAGTTTGTCGACTATCGGGGAGGGTTTTTTAAAGTCCAATAGACTACGTGAGAAAGCTTGCAAGCCATAAGAAGAAACCATACCTGGAACTTCATAAGGGCAAAACATCTGACATCGACATCAGGACGTTTAGAATAAGTTGCTGGGACAGGGGCATGACTTTCTGAGAACCGCGAGGGACAAAAGCAAGACTTTCTGAGAACCACCGGGAACAAAGGCAAGACTTTTTGAGAACCTCCGAATAAATAATCAAATTTGTAGAGGGCAGGACTTTATGAGAACCGCTTGGAAAAGAAGGCAGGACTTTCTGAGAACCACTGGGAAGAAGGCAGGATTTTCTGAGCATTGCTGAGAAAATAATCAGCTTTGTAAAAGGCAGAACGTTTCGAAAACCGCTGGAGAAAAAGGCATGACTTTCTGAGAACCGCTGAGAAGTAACCAACTTGGTAGAAGGCGGGACTTTCTGAGAACTGCTGATAAAAACTTGGTTGAAGGCGAGACTTTCTGAGAAGCGCTGATAAAAAAAACTTGGTTGAAGGCGCATGGGCTGAATAACGGTAATGAACTCTCGCTGGGGAATAAAATATTGCAACTTGTTGGGAAGGATGTAGACTAACTGGGCAAAGAAATACACCCATAGTAAATATACGAAGTAAATATACTCTAAGCACTATAGGAAATATCCAAAAGTGGGAAAATGTAGCGCCGGGGCCCAATTATCACGAACTCGTAACGAATTGAAAGCAAGAGCTGTTGTTAAACATGCTGGAGAATAGGCGTAGCAGGCATATGTCATGGAGAAAGAGTGCAGCAAGTGTTGCGTTTTCTCCCAAGCTCGCCCATTCCTGAGCAAAATAGAACCCAGCGTGAGTTCTATGTTCATTAAACATACTCTTTTCTTCTTCTTTTTCGACAAACACACAAAACCTCTACCAAATTACATCAGAATTTGATCGAAACTCGCCATAAATAATGACTAATCCAGGTATGCATCTCCTCTTTGCTTTAATTTGCATTTGTAACTTGAATTAAAGGTAAAAAATTAGGGTTTTTTGCTCCAAAATGTCAAAAATTTGGGGGTTTTATCCCAAATGAATTTGTCCCTTCAAAGTAACATTATAAATGCGTAATTGAACATGCTAGGACCATAACCACGTATTCATTTCGAATTTTCGTTGAGTATTGTTGAAATCAGACCAAAATGAGACGATCTTTTTCCAAAACGCTTCAAATGGATCGAAAATGTCCTTATACTAGTCGGTTTTGGATAAAACTTGATGTTTAGGAACCTTTGAATGATGGGTAAACTTGATATCATCTCAGAATTTTAGTTTGTGAAAGGTCTAATGGGACACTTTTTGGGCGGGATTTGGCTATTGCAACGAAATGCTGCCAAAATTTCGACTTGTGGCCATGATAAAGCTTGAATTAGACACGTAGGAACGTGACTTTATCACATTTTTTGACTTGCTCGATAATAGCTTGAAAGAATAGCTTGAAAAATGGCTTAAAATGGCCTCTAAATGCCTTGGTTTGCTCTATTTTACAAAGGACGTGCTTTTTACTTCAGGGCGAGACCACATGGAGGTGGATGTCGATCCACATTCGGCTATGGTGGTTCACACGGGGGTATTAGAGGATATGGAGGAAGAGGAAGCGGTACCCAAGAGGGTCACCGTGAGAAGGAGGGGGCGTTAGCTTGTGCCTGCACCTCAGTGGGCTAATTAATGGGATGGCCGGCATCTCATTTGGGCAGCGGAAAGCCACTTGTCGTAGCGTATGGAAAAAAGTGTGGTAAGATTTCAAACTGGCCTCGTATTGAGCTATATTTTATATCCATCTACTTTGCTTAGCTTAGAAGCAAACAAATCTTTCAAAATGCAGGAGACTGGCAACATGAGGTCGTTCTCTCGGTATACGACCATTATGGAGGCCTTTGAGAAGTTTTCGGAGGAGGAGAAGGCAATTATCGACCGTGGGGACTTCAGAGCCTTGGTAAGGGGCTGTCGTGAGATCAAGAGGAAGAAGATTCGGGCTAACATGTGCCTGATTCGAGCCTTCTTAGATCGTTTCTGGGATACGACCTCGACTTTCCATATGACTTTTGGAGAGATCGGGGTCACCTTGGAGGACTACGGCATGATCTCCGGCTTGCCTTGTAGAGTGGAGCAGATAGTGTGTCTTGCGATGGCCATAAGAGTAGACTCGGCAGAGGCTAGAGGTTTGATTGGCTGGAACCTTGCTAGGGTCGTGGCTAGGGTACCCGGACTAGTTCTGAGTTCCTACATCAAAGATTACTTTGATGGTAAGGTTTCGGCGAGGATGCAGATGACTGCGGATGGTGGCATTGTGTCTCCTCCACTATGTACGGCCGAGTAGCGAGCCCGACTGTGGCTCTGGTTGTTTCTGTGTTCGATCTACTTTGGAGACAAGGGGGAGAGGCTGTCGATGAAGCGTCTTCCTTTCCTTGCTGACTTGAGTGGCTTTGGTCACCTGGACTTGGTTACTCCTAGCTTTGCGGTCCTCACGTGGTACATGAGGGCCATGGTTCATCTTGCGTTGATGGAGAAGGGGACTTCTCCTGCTACTGTCGGTCCAGGTCTCATTTTGGAGGTATGAACCTTCTTTTATTTTTCTTGTCTTTATGGAATTGTGAAATAAAACGAAAGATCATTGTGAAAATAAGATAAATTTTCGAACCTAGAATATAAAATCAAGGATCATTTAGAATAAATCAAATAAAATAAAGTATTATTTTGAATGAAATGAAGGATCATTTTGAATAAAATGAAAGATCATTTTGAATAATTTCTTCTTTCCAGGCATGGGTGTACTCGTACTTCCCCGACTTTGCTCCTAAGAGGGCTGCAGATGTGGCGATAAAGTACCCCGTGGTGAGAGACTAGATCATGTGTCGGCAGAGGAGTCAACTAACTTCTTATGACACCTGCAGGAGGGGTGTCAACATCGTGCAGCTTGACAGTGTAAGCACTATACCTTGCTATAAATTTTATTTTCTATTCTTGATTAATAACGATTATATGACTGACCCCTACAATCCATTTTAGTGGGTGCCGAGCCCTTAAGAGGACTACTTTGGTGCTCCATCCTTCGTGGCGGACGTTCTCCAACCTAGGAGTTCGAGTAGGCAGCTTCTTACAATGCCCATGGGACCTGTGTGGTACCTGGGTGAGCGGTTGGCTCGACAGTGTCTCCGTGACATCTTCATGGTTCCCATAGACGCTCCATGGACTATGTTTAGGGAGCCTTCGGAGGCTGAGAGGACGGCTGAACTGGTGGGAGCGAGTGGTGACGCCCTCTTCCTTCCTGACCTCGAGTACTTGGAGCTTTTGCGGAGGAGCCTGGCGTACTGGCCGATCGTGGTGAGTATACTTCTTTCTTAGCTACTTGGAATGATGAGTTCTTTTGATTATAGTTTAGAAATAGCGAACTAGATTTGGCAGGAGAACGAGTTGGCGGGCGTCGAGCCCCCAGCTTTTCCCAAGATGGTGGAGTACCCGGACCCAGTTGGTACGACAGTGTCGATGGAGATCCCGTAGTTTAACCAGACGGTGACAGAGGCTGGACTCGACGAGTGGCAGCACGTCGTGAGGAGGGTAAGCCCCCCAGTTTAGACTGTCTTTTCTCTATTGAAGTGATCATATAAGAACATGATATTTGTGGACACCTCGTTTCTGCACCTCCCGTCAACCACCCAGTGATGATTGCACCGCATGTTTAATTTCGCGGAGCGATTTATGACATTTTGTAAGTTCGTCGACACGAGACTGCTCAAACAGTCGAGTCAACCTCATGGTCATCATCTACGCACTGATACGGTCGTTTTGACAGTAATTAGAGTTCATTTGGAGTCTGGGTCAAAAATCGCTTCCATTTTCTAAACCGTATTAAACCCGAATCGGAAATTTCTGGAATTTTCCAAAGTAATATTCCTAAATTTTATCTATTAACACGAAAATATCTACTTTGCGGAATAAGGGAGCCTTCATCTTCCTTAATTCCTAAAACAAACCGCGGAAATCTTTCTTGCTGAGGAGGAAACTGCCCAAGAGAGAACGCAGCAGGTACTGCCCCTCTTGGAAAGGTCGCAGTTCCTGCTGCGCCTCTTCCTGGGCTGCTTTTTCTCCAGTTTTCAGATTTCCTCCGGATTTCTTTCCTATTCCTACTTTTACCATAATTCCTCCATGTGATTAGTATAAATAGAGGCCTCCGCCTCACATATTATTCACGCGAGTGTCTGCCCTTCTCTTCTCTCTTTGCATTCTAAGACAGTGCTCTTGCTTTTCGACGACTACGTGCTTGATCTACTCGACCACGTAAGCTCAGATCATTCGGAGTACCAGTCACGTTTGCATGACCAATCAATTTTACCACTACACTTTAATCAACTTAATCAATTTGTTCTAAATCCTCTTTAAAGGGCACTTTCATATTACATCGAGTTGAGCAATCACTAATTCGACAACTTAGTTAATCTCGCTTCGTCAAACATGTAAGTCAGAGGGTATAAATCCCAATTTTATTTATTGTATTTTATTTTGTATTAATTAATGTACGAGTTTATATCACAAGTACGCTTTTTCATATTTCCTTTAATTATTTCATTTTCTTTTACTTTTTTTTTTATTTCTTTTCTTTTTAAAATCCTTCTTTTTCGAGTGTACTTGTGACGTAAATTCAAGTTATCTATTGTAATTCAATTGTAATTTATTTCTTTTTGTAATATATTTATTTATTTCGTATTATGTATGATTTATTTAATTGGCAATCATATGTAATTAATCAAACTTCCAACTTCAACCTAATTGAGTGTTAAATTGTTTGTCAAACCAACTTAGTCTAACTCTCCCATGCTAGGATTAATTCGTATTTGTTGCATTGCATGCATACAATTGACAACATATCAAATATAAACAACTTTCCTAATCATTAGTAGAGGCCGCTATCGAGGTGGGCGGGATTAGGTGTTCAAATAAACGAGCTTCCTAATACGTACCCTCACCCCTTACTTAAGATCTCTATGAACATCCGTTTTCATTGGCATCACGAGAGTCATTCTAGACATAGAATGCTAAGGGTAACGAATTTCATAGTGTTCATGTAACTAGTTTGAGTCTTGACATGTCATGAAGTATTCGAACGGTTCCAATTTTCCATAAAAATTGGTGGCGACTCCACAAATGATGGCTTGTCAAACCTTTCACCGGTTTCAATCCCTTTCAAATCGGTATTGGCCCACGACGTGCCTCGGCCTCGCGCCAGAGTTCCGTGGAAGAAATGCCGCCGCCTCGAAACCAATGCGCGGGTGCGCGCGGCGCGGGTGGCTGTGTCCACATTTTGGCGACTCTGCTGGGGAAGATACACTTAGACTAAGTCTAGTGTTACCTAGGGTGAAACTTGAACAAGGTTAGCTTAATACTACGGTTTTCTATGTCTAAAGGTACTCTATCGAGTGGGGCTTACTCTGTCGAGTAAGAGTGTTTTTATACGAAACAGTAGTCTGCCTGATGGGTACTCGATCGAGTACGTGTGACACTCGATCGAGTAAGGGGCACTCGATCGAGTAAGTCACTTACTTGATCGAGTAAGTTGGTCTTACGGGTTATTTTAGCCGGGTTTTGTTAATAACGCGTGATTGCTATTTAAGGGTTCCGCCATCTTTCTTAATCACTTTTCACTTTTCTAAAAACCTTTCAAAGAGAGAAAAGAGTATGTTGTTTCATTCTTCGCGTTATTAGCAAATCCCAAGGGCTAAGATTGTCGGATCTTCGTGTTCTTTACGCCGTTGAGTTCGTCTTGTCAAGAGTTAAGATTCTAGTATAATTTTTATAATGTTTCGTTGAGTTTGTTTAAAACCCTAATTGGGTAGAATTGGGGGGTTTTGTGAGTATTATGTTGATTAGATGGTAATTGTATGTTTATATGATGATAGGGGGAGGTTTCGTAGAGGAGCATTACTGATTAGCTGCTTGTGACGATCTTGTGGTTACTTATTACAGGTAAGGTTTCCCTACTCGGTTATTGTTTACATAGTATTGTTGATGGTTGATTATTGTTGTTGATTTATATCATATTGGAATTGGTAATTGGTGATTGGTGTTATATAATGTAGTTGGTTGTGATTGTTTGTCTATGGTACTCGAGGTGCATCCTCGGCTGAGTGGAGTCACTTACGTGAGTGGCTTTACGCCCTTGATTCGCCCTCTGTGGAACCCGCCATAGAGGGGATGTGCACATTTCGGAACATGGGTTATTGCTCAGATGAGATGAGCGAGGCTTAGGTGGGAATGGCTGCGGTCCACCACTGGCGGTGTGGAATACTTGTTGAGATGGGTATTCTGGCAGGACTACACACTTCAGTGTGTAGTCAGGTGTGTGGAGTTATGATGGAGATTGGATGATTGTGTATTGTTTCTGTTGTATTGTTTTTGTGTAATCAGTAACTGACCCCAATTAAATGCTTTAAAAATTGTGGTGATCCATTTAGGGGTGGTGAGCTGTTATTGAACAGGTATGATATGGACGCGTATGGGATAGCTGGGTTGAGTGGCCATGAGATGTCTACAAGTCTTCCGCTGTGTCTTAAACATTTATTCATTTTAGTTGGTTTGACATTTTTGGGAAACAGTTGTATTTTCATTTGACAGTTTGGTTTGGACTTGTATCGCTTTAAATATACTTATTAAAGTACGTTTCGTTATTGTCTATTTGATATATATTGCCTGTGGTAACCGAGATGGTAGCATTCCCATGCCTTAAGTGGTCCTGGTAAGGCACTTGGAGTTTGGGGGTGTTACAAAGTGGTTTCAGAGAGACGATTTTGGAACCTGTAACTAATGAACTCAATGAATCTAGGGTGTCAAAATAAAATGAACCCGGGTAGGAGTTTTTTGGAGTTAATGCAATGGCTTGGGAGACATCCTAAAGTCGTGATCTCGCCCTACAACTTTGAATCGGTGGATGAATGCATTTGGAGGATGGAGAATGTTGTGGTGAAAGGTGAGTAAGTAACATGAGTATATGTGTTGATATGAATATAGAAAATACATGATGATTGATTTCTAATGTGGTTTATTAGAAACATGTGAAATAGGATGTTGTTTGTTGTATATATAATATGCATATCGATTTATATATATATAGTTGGTTTGAAAGTAGTTGAGTTGAGCATGCGGGTAGTATACGAGTCAGCATAACTCGATCGAGTGGGGGCACTCGATCGAGTAGGTGAGGGACTCGATCGAGTGGGTGTGACTCGATCGAGTGGGGTGTATATCGTTTCTAGACAGTCTGCTATTTTTGAGCACTCGATCGAGTAAGTAGGGGGACTCGATCGAGCGAGGTCAACTCGATCGAGTAAGTAAGAGGCTCAATCGAGTGAGGTTTTTGATGCTTTCTGGTCAGGTTCTGGAGTCGAGGCACTCGATCGAGTAAGTGGACAACTCGATCGAGTGACCTCAACTCGATCGAGTGGGTTGAGAGCTCGGTCGAGTAAGTTGTGCACAGGTCATTTACGTGTTTCAGTTATGGGATGTGTTTTTATGTTTACCTCTTCTCTTTTATAGTTCAAAGATGCCGCCGAAGAGATCTGCATTTTATGTAGGGCCGAGATGATGAGTATTGATGAGATTGCCAAGATGCTTGAGCATCAAGAGGCGCTGACTGAGGCCTTAAAGAAGTTTGGGAAGGATAAAGAGGCTGGGGTGGATTTTGCTAAGATGAGTGTCACCATAGCCCGTTTCAACCCGAAAGAATACATGGGCACTGGAGCGCCGATTTTGCTCGACAATTGGCATAGGGAGATGGAGAATATTCTGAATGTGTTTCATTGCTCTGAGGACTTTAGAGAGGAACAAGCTGCATTCTACTTGAGAGATGCGGCCAGAGAATGGTGGGATAAGGTGAGGGAGTGTTCCTTAGATCAGTATTTGAGACAGGGGAAGTCAGCTATACCTTGAGGTGAGTTCAAGAGAGCTAGGCGCCGAGAGTTTGTGCCTGAGCATGTCCGTAGCAAACTGAGAGAGGAGTTTGAGGATTTCAAAATGACTCCGGAGATTACTGTGGCTGAGTATTACCACAAGTTCAATGAGAAATCTAGATATGCTGAAGATATGGGGTTGAACTAGGAGAACCTAGCTTTGAGGTTTGAGAAGGGTCTAACATATAAGATCAAGGAGAAGCTGCCTGTAGGAGTCCTTACTGATGTTAAGGAAGTGTATGAGCGCGCCGGGAGAGCTGAGAGGTTGGTGGAGATGGCTAAGGAGAATAGGGAGAGAGGTCCCCGAGAAGAGGAAGACTGAGAGCGAGGGTGGTGGTCAGTCTAGTTATAAGTGGGGCAACCATAACCAAATGAGGGCTTACTCATCGGGGTCGGGGTTCACTGGTAGAGCTTCCTATGGGCATGGCCGAGGTGGTGGTATTAGCAACTGGGGAATATCTTGCTTTAACCGTGGCGGTATGGGCCACAAGAGACATGAGTGCACCACTGCTGTGGGCAGGGGTTTCCAGAGGCCATCACAGGGGAGTTTCTCTCAGGGTCCGTCTCAGAGTTATGCTAGTAACAGGCCAGCTAGGTCATGGAATAATCAGGGTGGTCAAAACAACAATGGTGGGGCTAACCGCAATGGCGGTAATTCATATCAGAAACAAGCAAAGAACAACAACCAGGGGTCGGCTGCTAAGCCGTCTACTTCTGCTAGTACTGTCCAGGGAGGTGGACAGAAGACCAGTGGCAAGCTTTTCATGATGGACAAGAAGGCAGCTGAGGATGATGCTCACGTAATCACGAGTACTTTTCTTGTTAATGGTGTCTTTACCTTTGTTTTGTTTGATTCGGGGTCGTCACAATCTTTTGTATCATCGGGTCATGCTAAGATTTTGAGTTTGAGAGAGTTTGAGTCTGTAAAAGAGGAAGTTTTTATGCCGTCTTGTGAGTCTGTATCGTGTGGGAGGTTGTATAAGGGTGTGTCTATGATAGTTGGGTAGGTTGACCTACCAGTGGACTTGATAGAGTTTCCTATGAACGGTTTTGAGATGATAGTTGGCATGGATTGGTTGGGTAACTACAAAGCTAGAATAGACTATCACCAAAAGAGAGTCTCTTTGAGGGGTCCTAAGGGAGTTAGTGTGTCTTATCGTGGGTTTGTTGTCAAACCCAAAGTCAAAGTGATTGCAGCGGTGACCTTAAAGTCTTATCTGAGGAAGGGGTGTCCTTTGATCATATGCCATGTGAGAGACCATAGTATGGTGAGTTCGACAGTTGATGAGATACCAGTGGTGGGAGAGTTTCCAGATGTTTTCCCGGAGGAGATACCATGTTTACCACCAAAGAGGGAGATAGATTTCAGTGTGGAGCTGAAACCAGGGACGGGACCAATCTCTAAGGCCTCGTATCGCATGGGTCCTATGGAGTTGGAGGAGCTGAAGAAACAGCTGGACGATTTGATTCATAAAGGATACATTAAACCTAGTGTATCACCATGGGGAGCGCCAGTTCTGTTTGTGAAAAAGAAAGATGGGAGTTTGAGGTTGTGCATCGACTACAGAGAGCTGAACAGGGTTACAGTGAAGAACAAGTATCCTTTGCCTAGGATAGATGATCTGTTTGACCAGTTGAACAGGGCAGTAGTCTTTTACAAGATTAATTTGAGGTCAAGTTACCATCAGGTGAAGATTCAGGATGAGGACATACCGAAGACAGCTTTTACATCGAGGTATGGTCACTATGAGTATGTTGTGATGCCGTTTGGGTTATCTAATGCACCTGCAGTGTTTATGGATTTGATGAACCGGGTCTTCAGTCAGTTTTTGGATCGTTTTGTGGTGGTCTTCATCGATGATATCTTAGTCTATTCTAAGATTAAGGAGGAGCGTGAGGAGCACTTGAGGTTGGTGTTGCAGACTTTGCGTGACAATCAGCTATATGCAATGTTGTCTAAGTATGAGTTCTGGCTTGAGGAGGTTGCCTTTCTAGGGCATGTGATTTCCAAGAATGGTGTAGCTGTGGATCCGGCAAAGATAGAGGCCGTCACTCGGTGGGAAGCACCGAAGAATGTGGCAAAGATTAGGAGTTTCTTGGGTTTGGCAGGGTACTACTGTCGGTTTGTGAAAGACTTTTCAAAGATCGCCAGACCTATGACAGCGTTGATGAGGAAAGAGAACAGGTTTCGCTGGGATGAAAGTTGTGAGACGGCGTTCCAAACATTAAAGGAGCGTTTGACCACATCTTCAGTATTAGCATTACCTGAAGGGTGTGAGAACTTTGAAGTATATAAAGATGCTTCAAAGAATGGATTGGGATGTGTGTTAATGTAGAACGGGAAAGTAATTACCTATGCTTCTAGGCAATTGAAGCCTTACTAGAAGAACTATCCGACACAAGATTTGGAGTTGGGTGCGGTTGTGTTTGCTCTCAAGATTTGGAGGCACTATTTTTATGGGGTGACCTTTAAGGTGTTTTCAGATCATAAGAGTCTCAAGTACATCTTCACTCAAAAGGCGTTGAACATGAGACAGAGGAGGTGGATGGAGCTGATAGGGGATTATGACATGGATATTATATATCATGAAGGGAAGGCAAACATGGTTGCTGATGCGCTGAGCAGGAAGAGTGTGCATTCTCTATGCACCGCTATGTCTTTGATGAGGTTGAGAGATGAGGTGGGGAAGATAGGAATACATTTAATGCAGAAAGGGGTTGCTAGAGGGGACTTGATAGTGGAGCCAGATCTTTGTGATGACATTCGCAGGAAACAGGCTTTGGATCTTAAGATTGAGGAGTGGAGAGCTGGAGTAGAGAAAGGGACAGTGTCTCGGTTCTCTATTCATACAGATGGCAGTGTGAGATTTTACGGCAGGTGGCGTGTTCCTAATGATGAGGAGTTGAAAAAGATGTTCATGACAGAGGCTCATTGAACACCATATTTAGTATATCCAGGTAGTGACAAGTTATATAAACATTTGAAGAAGACTTTCTGGTGGCCTGGGATGAAGAAGGAAACAGCTGAGTTTGTGGCTCGATGTTTAACATGTCACAGGGTTAAGGGGGAGCAACGATGGCCACAAGGTAAGATTCAGTCTCTTGTGGTACATGAGTGGAAATGGTAGTCTATCTCTATGGACTTTATAGTGGGTTTGCCATGGAGTCAACAGGGTAACAACATGATTTGGGTAATAGTTGACTGTTTGACCAAGTCAGCTCATTTTGTTCCGATGAAAGATACTTGGACCAAGATACAGTTAGCTTTGGCTTATAGGAAGCATGTGGTTCGTTTGCATGGGGTGCCTAAGGATATAGTGTCAGATAGAGATGCGAGATTCATATTACGGTTTTGGAGAGAGTTGCAGGATTTGATGGGAACTACTTTTAAGATGAGTACAGCTTTTCATCTTGCGATAGATGGGCAGACAGAGAGAACTATCAAGACCTTGGTGGACATGTTGAGGGCTTGTGTGACAGAGTTTGGTGGTAGCTGGGAGGATAGGTTGGATCTGATTGAGTTTTCTTATAAAAACAGCTACCACACGAGTATTGGAATGGCACCGTTTGAGGCTTTGTATGGGAGGAGTTGTAGGAGTCCGATTTGCTGGGATGATAGAGCTGAGGTCGTGGTTTTAGGACCACAGATGGTACAGGAAATGATAGAATAGGTTAAGCTGATCAGACAAAAGATGAAAGCGGCCCAGGATCGACAAAAGAGTTATGCAGACTTACATCGCCGTGACATAGAGTTTCAGGTAGGGGACACGGTTCTTTTAAAAGTGTCTCCTATGCGTGGGGTTATGAGGTTTGGTAAGAAAGGGATGCTAAGCCAGAAGTTTATCGGACCATATGAGATTTTGGATCGTGTGGGTGAGGTTGCTTATCGGTTAGCGTTACCAGCGGCTTTGGATAGGGCGCATAATGTGTTCCATGTGTCTCAGTTACGGAAGTATGTGAGAGATCCTTCACATGTGCTAGAGGTGGAGAACATAGAGTTGGATGAGTCCTTGTCTTATCATAAGGTGCCAAAACAGATTCTTGATCGCAAGGTTCGGAAAACTAGGAATGGGGAAACAGTGTTGCTTAAGGTTCTATGGTCTAACCATGAGGTTGAGGAAGCTACTTGGGAGGCGGAAGAGGCTATGAGGGAACGGTATCCGTCTCTTTTTGATGAGGTATGTGTGGTTACGGGGACGTAACCATGTTTCTTTTAGGGGGGGGGGGGGGTAGGAGGTGATGGCATAAGGTTTTGGTATGGTTTATGTTAGTTTCAGTATAGTTAGTAGTTGCTTTGAGTCAGTTTGAGTTTTTGTTTTGAGTTTTGTTTTGAGTTTTTGGTTACGTTGTTGTGTCGTGTTTGGAGTTAGTATGTTTTGTTTTTGGGTATGGGTTGAACTTCGGGGACAAAGTTCTTTCTAAGGAGGGAAGACTATAATACTACAGTTTTCTATGTCTAAGAGTACTCTATCGAGTGGGGCATAATTTGTCGAGTAAGAGTGTTTTTATACGAAACAGTAGTGTGCCTGATGGGTACTCGATCGAGTACGTGTGACATTCGATCGAGTAAGGGGCACTCGATCGAGTAAGTCACTTACTAGATCGAGTAAGTTGGTCTTACGGGTTATTTTAGCAGGGTTTTGTTAATAACGCGTGATTGGTATTTAAGGGTTCCGTCATCTTTCTTAATCACTTTTCTAAAAACCTTTCAGAGAGAGAAAAGAGTACGTTGTTTCATTCTTTGCGTTATTAGCAAATCTGATGTGACTCATATTTGAGCACATTTAGTCCCCGCATTAACCTCGTTTCTATGCTTTATAGTGCATAATTGGGTCATTTACTATATTTAGTTTCCCATTTTGTATATTCTTTGAGGTTTTGTCCCCTTTGGTAGAAAAGGAGTGCTAATCTTGCATTTACATGGCGAAATGGAGCTAAATTGATCGCATCTAATGACCAAGCATCAAAGAGAAGACATCACTAGAAGGCCTATGTAGATAATAAAGTGAAATGGGCAATGATGAAAATATCTTTGCATCCCCGAAATGATCCTTGCGGATTTTGAAGGAGGAAAAAGAGGAGAAGCAGTCTGCAGAGGAATCCGAGCGGATCACACACGACCCGAGCGTCTCCCATCACCACCATCCTAGCGTCTCCCAGCCAAGACGCTCGTCTTGCAGCTAAAGGATCCGAGCGTCTCCAAGACAATCCGCTCGGATAATAGGACAGAGAGCCCGTGCCACATCTCAAGACGAAAGGATCGTGGCATGACTAGCAAGACGGATATGCGCATTTCCTTCGAGAGGAGCATATCCTCAACTTTTCTTAAGGACTTAATAGTCATTTAAGCCCTTAGTAACCCTAATCTTTGTACTTAATCTTTAGTATAAATACCACATTGTACTACCTAGATTAGGATCAATTAGGAATCAACTTCTAATCAATTTTTATGCTCTCTTAATTAAGTTAATAATCTTATAATCAACTCTTAATCAAGTTTTAATACAAATCTCAATATTAATCTTTCATTAATTTCTCTATTGTTCTTCATTTATTTTGGGTAATTAGAAGATTATTTGGGTTTATTTGGAGGATTGACAACCTTCCATCAATCATCAAGTACTTCTATAATTCTTTGCTTTATTATTTGGAATCATCTTTATAGGTATAATTCTCTCTTAACCTTGTTTAATTATTGTTAATCATTTTTATTTATTCATCATGTTTTGCTTTGCTAGTATGATTGAAAACCTTGTTAGCATGTTAAACTTGATAATGAGTGAGTAGTTTCCTTAACTAGGGTTAATGGGGAATTAGGGGAAACCAACATGGGGATTGATTCATGCTTAATCTAATATGTTTTCATAATTGATTTGCTTGCTTGTTGTGATTTCAACTTATGCACATGTTATGTTTGATGAAATGCGAGCCTATGAATCCTTGCATTTTTTACCCATCACCTATCTTTTCAATGAGACTTGTAAGCTTAAACACCAACTCGAGTCTCATTAGACCATACATATAGTTGAATAGGAAGGACTAAGTCGACTTGTAGGTGTTGTACAATCTAATCGATTCGGCTCCAGGACCCAAACCTTCTTAGGGATTGTAAGCTTATACACCAACTCGATCCCATCACAACAATAATTGCTTGCTTATAATTTGAGAATATATTTGTATGATCAACTCCCATGAATTCCGTATGAATCCATGACACCCAAGTGCTTTTAATCAATTGTTTACATTTCATTTTAATTACCTTGCTTGTTTTTATTACCTTACTTTTATTTTGTTGATTAGTTTAGTTGATCTCCTATCTCAACCCAAATTGTGATACCCTTAGACAAAACCATTTGCAATTGAAAATCCTACATCAATACCCGTCCCTTGGGATCCGACCTTTACTTGCCTCTTTAATAAGAGTAGTTTGTAAAGTTATAAATGTTGTTTTGGTTGGTAGCTTTTGACGACGAAGTTTTAGCCGAGCCAAAAATGGCACCGTTGCCGGGGACGGTGTTAACTTGATTTGATTTTCATTAATTATTTTTAGTTGTGTCTTTCTTTACCTTGGGGAAGTCAATCTCCTCAAGGTTGTTCTAATTGTTTTCGAGTTGTTTGATATTTTGCATGACTAGGAGATCACAAGGTAACTTGTTACCCATTGATCTTGAAATTGAAAGAACTTTGACCAACAATAGAAGACTTGCTAGAGGTACTTTGAGAGGTATTGGAGAGATTGTGGACATTCAAACAAATAACATTGAGTTTACCAACCCTTTTGTAAGAGAAGGAGAGGACAACCCAATACAAAACCCACCACAAAATCAACGCACAATGCCTAAGTTCTCATCACATTCCGTACCAACCGAGGAGAACCTACCGAATGGTACTCCTACACCACAACATTTAACCGGAAATTTCATTGCCAAATCCGCATTTATAAAACTAGTTAAGAGATGTCAATTTAGGGGGATGCCTAGTAAAGACCCTCATTCTCATATGGAGACTTTTTGTGACTATTGTGATGCGATTTCTCAAACCGGAGTTACTCAAGATCAAATCCGATGGGTCTTATTTCCTTTTTCTTTGATTGGTACCGCGAAACAATGGTTGAAAAGCCTACACAAGGCTACTCTTGGTATTGATTCTTGGAAGAAATTGGCACTTGCTTTCTACAAGAAATTCTATCCTCCGGAAAAGACTAACATGTTGAGAGCCCAAACCACCGGGTTCAAACAAAGAGACGAGGAATCGTTGTATGAGGCATGGGAGAGATTCAAGGACACTTGTCGTTCTTGTCCACATCATGGACTTAGCGAGTGGTCCCGTCTGAAACAATTTTGGAATGGTCTATATGAAGACTCCCGAAACATTCTCAATATGGGATCCAATGGTATGTTTACCGAAGTTGATGACAATCAAACATGGAAAAAAATTGAAGAAATGGCGGTTCATAACTCGCAATATAGTAGGCCTCGGAGGGCTACTAGAGGAGGAAAGCATGAGGTAGATTCCATCACTCAATTGGGTGCTCAACTAAGTGCTCATATTGACACCATCAATTTGAAGTTTGAAAAGGCCATGGATAAACTTAAAGAGGCCTCCAAATCACCCAAACAACATGTTAATGCTATGGTGGCATCATCCTCAATTCCAAGTGGAGTATGTGAGAGATGTGGAACTTTGGAACATGACCAAAGTGAATGTAGGGGGACAAGTGAACAAGTGAATGCTTTCCAACCATACAAGAGTGGAACCCCTTATTCCAACTATTACAATGAGAATACCAAATTCCATCCAAACATTTCATAAAAAAGCCAAAATGTTCAAAACCCTCAACTAACATACACCCCACCTCCAATGAGAAATCAAGCTCAACGACCCTTTTACAACCAAAGCTAAGGTTATCAAAATCAACCCCCTTACCATCAATCCAATGACCAAAGCTTTGATATTCAAAAAGCGGTCCTCCAAATGCAAAAGAATCAACAAGAATTCTTCACTCAAATGCAAAAAGATAGCCAAACAAAATATATCACCATCAACAACATACTAGCTCACACAAAGATGTTGGAAACCCAAATCTCTCAATTAGCATCTTTTAGCTCTCAAAGACAAAAGGGGCAATTAACACCTCAAATTAATCCCACAAGACATAGGTCGGTGAGTGCCATCCATTTAAGGAGTGATACAAGGTATGAAGGACCAAAGAAGCAAAGTGAGGAAGACATTGTGGATGTTAGTGACAAGGAAAGAGTTGTGAAGAACTTTAAAGAAGAATAACCCACCATCCAAGAAGTTTCAAAGAAGAGAAATGAAGAGAAGGCTAAGGAGAAAAAGCCTATTGTGATTAGACTTCCATTTCCATGTCGTTAAGCTAAGCCTAAGTTTGATGAACAACTTGGAAAATTCATGGAGATTGTGAAGAACTTAGAAGTCTCAATTTAATTCACGGAATTAATCAATCATGTTCCGGCCTATGCGAAATACATGAAAGATATTCTTACAAAGAAGAAATCCATCCGGAAGCTAGAGACTATTGCATTCACTAAAGTGAGTAGTGCTATTCTACAAGGAAGTTCACCTCCAAAGCTCAAAGATCTGGGAAGTTTCTCTATTCCATGCTCCATTGGCGACACTGCAATCAACAAAGCATTATGTGACCTTGGGGCAAGTGTGAGTGTCATGCCATACTCGATGTGTAAAAGGCTAGGAATGGGAGAACTTAAATGCACCAATATCACGCTTCAAATGGCGGATCGATCAACGAAGACACCTTTGGGGGTATGGGAGGATGTTCCCGTAAGAATTGGCAAGTTCTTCATCCCGGTGGACTTTGTTATTGCTCACATGGAGGAAGACTCCAATATTCCTATCATTTTAGGAAGACTCTTCTTACATACCGCGGGAGCGGTGATTGATGTGAAACATGGAGAGCTCACACTTGAAGTAGGGGATGTGACAATCACTTTTAACCTTGACAAGACAATGAGAGCTCTCCGACTACATGAGCCATGTTTCATGATCGATCATTATAGCCGAGAAAGCGATAGGAAGAAGTTGGCATCTCAATGCAAAGAACAAGCTATGGGTAAAGAATAACCACCCATATTGAAGAAGAAAGTGGATAATATTCAAGATGCTCCATCCGGAGAGCAAGAAAGTTTCAACAAGAATGAGAGCTTGAATACCTCACCACCACTCATGACAAGTAATAAAGAAGGCCTCATTGGCCATGACAACAAGGAAGAAGAGTTGTTCTCATCAACTCATGACAGCACTATTGGGGAGCTAGTAGATGAAGTTTGTGGTCAATGGGATGATGAATTTGAAGGGTTATTCAATCCTTATATTGGTAATACTATGACCCAAGACCAAGGCTTTGTTGATCATTTTAACTAAAGTCACCACCATGAAGAACACAATGTGCAAAGGTCCATTGAAGATCTTTATAATGAGAATGAACAAGTCTTCGACTACTCTACAAGGTGTTGAGCAACATCAAAACACCTTGGCTATGCCCCCTTGACATCTCATCCATGAATGAGAGTTTGGTGGAGTCCTCCCTAAACCACCATTTGTAAATATTCTAACCCCTTAACTTGCATTTTACATATTGTATTGCATTCTTTGTCAATTTTGGATCTACATTCTTATGTTTTGATCAAGATTATCATTATGAGAGGAAGTGAGGGAGGTACTTAAATATTTCTTGATGTGTAGTGTTTGGACTAGTGTGGGAATAGCAATTGCCTAGGCTATCTGAGCGTTCGTAGTGCACCCACAATGAAGACCAAAGGAATGAAGAAGAAATGACTTGAGATATGAAGATCCCCACGGGCGGAACTGAACCCGTGAGGTACAGGAGTAATCCGAGCGTCTCCATGAGAACGCGCTCGTCTTGGAAGTGATCCGCACGTCCTGACAGTAAGAAGCTCATCTTGACAGAGCTGAAAAGGAAAATTTGGTACTGACTATGGATCCGAGCGTCCCCAGGATAAGACGCTCGTCCCAGTGAAAATCCGCGCGTCCTGGCTACTTCAAAAATTTATATTTCACTCTGACTATGAATACGAGCGTCCCCAGAACAATCCGCTCGTCTCAAGCCAAAATCCGCTCGTCTCCTCTAGAAGACGCTCGTCTCAACACGGGTTTCATATCCCAATGCTGACTAAACTATAATTCGAGCGTCTCATGCTTAATCCGCTCCTCTCCTACTGCCGAGATACAAAAACACAGGATTTTAAACCCCCTTCCCCATTTCATTTCATTCATTCATTCAAAACACAAACACACATTCAAAACACTCAAAACCCTCAATCCCTCCATCCATGAAACTCAATTTCCTCAACCAAATTCACCTAAATCAAATCCAAACTTCCTCAAAACACAATCAAATTACTCCTTTATCAACAAAAAGCTATTCAAACATCAAAATCCTCAAAGTTGAATCGATTTTCTAGGGTTACAAGGCGAATTTCGAAAATCCTAAATCGATTTGGGATTCATTGAAGCTTGAGGATACTCGAAGAATTCAAGCAAATCATTGGTTGTTGATACATTTTTAATAAGGAGAAGAACAATGGCAAGGACAAAAGGTGGAAACAAGGCACCCCGAAAATCAAATCTTTCAAAGAGGCAACAAGCTCTTCAAGCTTCCAAAGCTTTGGTGGTACAACAAGCAAGAGTGGAAATTCAAGAAACTCCTACTCCTATGGTGGAAGCTACTACTCCTATTCCGGTTATTGAGAAATTACATGAATATCCGGAGGTAACTTTCACATCCGATTCTCATAGGAAAGCTTTTATATCTCTTGCTAAGAAAACAATTTTGCCCACCAAGTTTATATGCCAATATGCTTTAACCAAATTGGGTGTTCTTGAAAGGACCAAGAACTTCTTCGAGTCTATGGGGTTGCTTACATTATTTGATATGCAAGAATTGACTTACCCCTCCCTCACCATGGAATTTATAAGTTCATTGAAAATCACTAAGGTAGAGACTCGAAAGAATATTGAATTCCGCCTTGAAAATGTGGATAGAAAGATGTCCTTTAATGAGTTTGGCAAGGTGTTCGGTCTTGATAACGACTCGACTTATGAGAAGAAACCTTCAAAATATGACCCCGCCCCTTTATGGAAAGCTATCACCCGAAGAAAATTCGAATCATTCCATAAGTGTCGTGCTCTTTATGTCCACCATCCGGGTATAAGGGTATGGCATAAGGTTGTGGGAAATACTCTAATTGCTAGGAAGGGGACTAACCATTTCACCGAACTCGATTTCATCTACCTTGAGTCAACCATGAATGTCAACAAGAAGTTCACCAAGAAATACAATGTGCTTCAACTCTTACTCGAAAGGTGGCTCACAATTGACCATGGTAAAGAAGGTGTGGCCTTTATTGTGAATGGGGGATTGGTAACATGGTTGGCAAAGCACTTTAACCGGAACTTCAACAAAGATGAAACTTACAAGCCGGTTAAGGGAGGCCACCTTATTGATTTAGCCACTATGATTAACATTTTCCATTGGGTCAAGAATGACAACCTTGACAACAAATTTGAGTGGCTCACCAAAGATGCCAAGTCCTTCATTCTACGAAACAAGATTTGTCGACTCAATGTCTGAAGCCCAAACTATCTTCTTCCACTCTCCGATGAAGCCGAGTTGATAATGCAACAACATAGGGAAACCATTGCTGAGCCCTCCTCCTCCTCCATTGTGACTCCACCCTAGCCGTTTACCTACCAAGAATTCTGACCTGAGGATGTTGAGGTAGGTAACGATTACTTGACCAAATTGATGCAACACATGCATAAGTAAGCTTTTGAGGACCGGGTCAATTCTTACCGGCCCAATATCCGCCCCTCCTACACTTAGCTAGGCAAGGACTCCTTGATCCATCATGTTCTTTGCCTAGTTGGGCGGATAGGGAAGTGTTCTTTTCTAATGCTCCTAGAGATGCTAGCATGGGTGGTGAGGTTACCAAAGGGAAGGAGATTGATGTTTATAGTGAGAAAGAAGAAGAAGAGGAAATAGAAAGCTCAAGTGATGATGGTGAAGCCTCCGAGTCCATGGAGGTAGATGATGATGATGCTAGTGAGGAAGTTGATGATGATGATGACGATGGAAGTGATGTCGCTATGAGCGACGATTGAGGATTAACAAGCTTTTTGGAGGATGTCACAATCCATTGTGAGTTTCCTACACCTCCTTTAACTTTGTTCATTTCTCTTGTTTTTAAATATTTTTATCTTGATCATTTGTTTGAGTCCTAGCACCACCTAGAGGACTCCCACCTCGGTCTCTTTGAGGTGTCTTTTATTGTTCCCACCATGTAAAATCCAAAATGACAAGTTTAGTTTCATGTATGGCATTTTGTGCATGAACTCCCCCAAGTTTTTACATTAGCAATAGTGTCTTATTTGGTTTGGGGAAGTTTAAGCACAAGCACTGGGAGTTAATCTAAATTATGCTCTCCAACCAAAAAAAAATTCATGCATCATATAGTATAGTTTAGAATGCATTCACTTGTTTATATTCCATATAGTTTGCATTTAGTGTAGAAATCATACATTCACGTTTAGCTTGCATAATTTCCTATCGTATTGGCCATTGAGGACAATGCCCATACTAGTGTGGGGATGGGAAATTCTAACATGACTTTTAAAACAAAAATGATAAAAATTGAAAAATTGAAAAATTCAAAAACATGTTAGTTCCTTTTTAGTGTAGAATTCTATATATTTTATATACTTGTTTGCTTGTTTATCTATCTTTTTCACATTGATCGACTACGCCACATCCGAGACATGAGGATATTGAAGACCGCATGGTATGATCTTTCCAATCTTCTTTTTTCTCTTTATGTTAATGACTATGTGGCTTTATTTTGTTTGATGCGGTATAAACAATATGATTATAGGATTGCATTTAGAATTTTTGGCATACTAGTTGGTAGAAGCATATGCATTAGGTTGTATAAATGATAGTTGCATCATGGCATATAGTTGCATTTAGGAAAAATTTTGTGAAAGCATCTATTTGGGAAACTTGACAAGTGTATATAGGCCCTTGTAGATACTTTTTCTTCTTAAGACTTTGCTCATTAGAATGCTTGTAATACACCCTAGGATGTGTCATGCTAGTATCCTTTGACCCATGGATTAAGGCCTAGTCAAGAGTACCTTGTGGTGTGATAACTCCTTAGCTACCGTTTATTCCAAGGTGACCCTTGAAACCATGCAACCATCTTCCATATTCTACCACATTTTGTCATCAAAAAGGGAATGGGCACAAAAACTATCAATTTAGGTTCAAGCATTGAAATGAAAATGAAAAAGTTTGCAATTGCATCAAAAGAAAAGAGGAGTAACAAAAATGAAAAATCCTATACTTCAAATATAAGCACCCTCACTACAAATGGGGTGACTTTGAAAATGTTCAAAAGAAAATGCAAGAAAAAGTTGAAATTGTCAAGCATTGAAATGCCAAGCATCAAAAGAAATGGCAAAAAGAAAGTGTTCTCAAATGTCAAATGCCACAAAAAATTGGGGGGAAAAACAACAACAAAAGCAAACTCCCATATGAAACTCAAATACAAATGATCCCTTTATCCATAGAATCCACTTTTGTGCATGGTAGAGAGGGGACAACCCTTCTTCTTGTCTTGGAAAGAAGGGGAATTCCGTGATCCTCCAGTGTTTCTAACACCATAGGGAGTCTACTCTTGAAGAAAGCATTTAACAATTGAAGACAAAGGTACCCAAGCTTGACACAACTTGGAGGTGATTTATTGGTATCCTTCTAGGCTTAGTAGTTTGAAGAAACCGTATCTATGATGGAGTGTGTACCCTTAGATTGCTTCCCTTATAGATAATTTCCGCCACTTAGATGAGGAAAGTGGCTATTCATTTTTGTAGATGCATCAATTACTTGTTTTGTGTGCTTTAATGCTTGGATGTATCGCCATTTTGGCAAGCCCCACCTTGCCTTACAAGAAGGCATCATACCTCATTGTTGTCTTATTGTGAGTTGAAGGGACGGAGCGAGACCCGCTAATTGTCTTACATCGGCTATATTAGTAGGTTAGTTTAAATAAAGGTCCTAGTTTTGGTCACCTCTTTACTCGGGACGAGCAAAGGTTCAGTTTGGGGATGTTTGATGTGACTCATATTTGAGCACATTTAGTCCCCGAATTAACCTCGTTCCTATGCTTTATAGTGCATAATTGGGTCATTTAATATCTTTAGTTTCCCATTTTGCATATTCTTTGAGGTTTTGTCCCCTTTGGCAGAAAAGGAGTGCTAACCTTGCATTTACATGGCGAAATGGAGATAAATTGATCGCATCTAATGACCAAGCATCAAAGAGAAGACATCACTAGAAGGCCTATGTAGATAATAAAGTGAAATGGGCAATAATGAAAAGATCCTTGCATCCCCGAAATGATCCTTGCGGATTGTGAAGGAGGAAAAAGAAGAGAAACAGTCTGCCGAGGAATCCGAGCGGATCACACACGATCCGAGCGTCTCCCATCACCACCATCCGAGCGTCTCCCAGCCAAGACACTCGTGTGGCAGCTAAAGGATCCGAGCGTCTTCAAGACAATCCGCTCGGATCATAGGACAGAGAGCCCGTGCCACATCTCAAGACGCACGGATTGTGGCAAGACTAGCAAGACGGATATGCTCATTTCCTTCGAGAGGAGCATTTCCTCAACTTTTCTTAAGGACTTAATAGTCATTTAAGCCCGTAGTAACCCTAATCTTTGTACTTAATCTTTAGTATAAATACCCCATTGTACTACCTAGATTAGGATCAATTAGGAATCAACTTCTAATCAATTTTTATGCTCTCTTAATTAAGTTCTTAATCTTGTAATCAACTCTTAATCAAGTTTTAATACTAATATCAATGTTAATCTTTCCTTAATTTCTCTATTGTTCTTCATTTATTTTGGGTAATTAGATGATTATTTGGTTTATTAGGAGGATGGACAACCTTCCATTAATCATCAAGTACTTCTATTATTCTTTGCTTTATTATTTGGAATCATCTTCATAGGTATAATTCTCTCTTAACCTTGTTTAATTATTGTTAATCATTTTCATTTATTCATCATCTTTTGCTTTGCTAGTATAATTGACAACCTTGTTAGCATGTTAAACTTGATAATGAGTGAGTAGTTTCCTTAACTAGGGTTAATGGGGAATTAGGGGAAACCAACATGGGGATTGATTCATGCTTAATCTAATATGTTTTCATAATTCATTTTCTTGCTTGTTGTGATTGCTCGGATGAGATGAGCGGGGCTTAGGTGGGAACGGCTGCGCCCCTACTGGCGGTGTGGAATACTTGTTGAGATGGGTATTCTGGCAGGACTACACACTTCAGTTTGTAGTCAGGTGTGTGGAGTTATGATGGAAATTGGATGATTGTGTATTGTTTTCGTTGTATTGTTTTTGTGTAATCAGTAACTAACCCCGTTTAAATGTTTTGAAAACTGTGGTGATCCATTTGGGGGTGGTGAGCAGTTATTGATCATTCCGCTATGTCTTAAACATTTATTCATTTTAGTTGGTTTGACATTTTTGGGAAACAGTTGTATTTTCATTTAACAGTTTGGTTTGGACTTGTATCGCTTTAAATATACTTATTGAAGTACATTTCGTTATTGTCTATTTGATATACATTGCCTCGGGTAACCGAGACGGTAGCATTCCCATGCCTTAAGTAGTCCTGGTAAGGCACTTGGAGTATGTGGGTGTTACAGTTAGGGAATAGTTTATGTGAGATAGTTGTCAGTTTCCATTATTCGACCTTCTTAATTCGTTTTAGTCAGCCTTCCTAGGCTTAACCCAACCAATTTGACCAATCGTCCCATCTAGACGGTGCAAGTTTCTATTTGTGCCCAAAGATTGATAGCATTTGACGTCAACCATACCACGATGTTTACTCATGTTTGTATCAAGGTCTTTCACTACTCGAGCGAATGGACAAGGAACCGACCCGACTCATGTTTGGCACGGACCTCTCTACAGACCAGGGTATGATAACTTGGTATGGCAACCCACCCTTTAAGCTAAAACCCTTGTAAAAGCACTAAGCATACTATTATAATGCCCATGTTTGTGTTTGTAACATATATGTTATCACCTTTTGTAACAATACCATGACGAAATTTTCAAAAAATCTTTCTTCAAAATACAAAAATGTAAATCTTTCAAAATGGCCTAAAAAGCTCAAAGTCAACAAAGTCAAGTTAAAAACTCTGTTAAAATTTCAAGAATCAACCATTTCAAAAATCAAAAATTCAAAATCAACACCCCTACAATCACACACAATGACTGTTTAGGACAACATTTCAAAATAAACTTTCTTTCAACCCACATGACATACACGTGTCCTTTTTTTAGTCAGTCCACGAGTCTTGCCTTGTTCGAGTAACTGTTCAAAGTAGTCGAATGTGTCTTGATTTGTCGTCGATTCTTAACCTCAGTCCAAGATGGTCAGAACAAATGAAAGCGCAGCAAGCGTCATGGTCCACTCGAAGAAAATGGTAATAATCATGTTCTGCCCGCGCTTCTCCGTCTTCAAGCTAGTCAAGATGTTGCATATGCTCGTCTCAAAACAATCGAAAGTCGCATATTGGTCATAGAAGCTAGGCTCCCTCCTACGGAGGATCCTATTCCCAACGTCCTATTGTATGATGATCCTCGACCATTCGTAAACGATTCTTCCCCAATCCTCACTGAAGCCGAAAAGCATCTTCAATACTTAGAAGAGCAACAGATGTATCTCAAAGGGGATGACATTTACAGGGAAAATAGCCGAAAGTATGAAGCACTAAATGCCCAACTACCAACCAACTTCAATATGGCTGACATCTTAAAATTCAAGGGGCACGAAAACCCTCTAAATCACATTTGTGCTTTCAAAGATTACATGTGTATCAAGGGCATCAAGCCAGAAATGTTCTTAAGGATCTTTCCTTCATCTCTCGACACCATTCCCAAACAGTGGTTTTACTCTCTAGATCACAAGAAGATCTCTACTTGGGATGATGCGGCCATCGAATTCACTAAGCAATACGCTGATAATGCCGAAATTCAAGTCAACATGCGCACTCTAGAGGTTCTTACTCAAAATGAAGAGGAAGGCTTCACCGACTTTCTAAGTAGGTGGAGGAAGACTAGTACCCAACTTGTTGAGAGTCCAGACGAGGCCACTCTTGTGGAAAAGTTCGTGGACAATCTAAGGCCAATCTATGTAAATCACTTGAGGTACTAAAACATCAAGTCTTTTAAAGACTTAATAGTATTAGGTACAAGAATTGAAGACTATATTCGCAAAGGACTCTTGTCCAAAACGGTGGGATGCGGATATCAAGGGTCAACATCAACCGTAAGTCATTCATACGGTTCCACTAGAAAGACCGACGATGTCAACCTCGTCGAGTTATCCAAGAAAAACAACATACCAAGAAAATTCACCGACATCGGTGACACATACACAAATGCGCTGAAGAGGTTGATGAAACAAGGAAGAATCCAACCAATAGGACCTACACCTGACCCACAAAAGAGGTCCAATTTCTGGGATGATAATGCTTATTGCGAGTATCACAGGGGCAAAGGACACGACACATAAAACTGTTATAAGCTAAAGCATGCTCTCCAAGATATGATTGAAGATGGATGTTTGCCTATCCCTCCCGCAAGTAAGCCTAACAAGACAAAGAATCCTCTTGGAATTCTAATGATCTCGGATGAGGAATCCACCTTAGATTGTTCACACCTTATCTCTGCAATCGAGGATGAGATCAATGGGGTTAGGGCAGATGACGTTGGAGATATTTACCTCAAGGATCTCCCTTTGATCAAAAGCACAGAAAGTCTTACAGACGAGATTATTACCATGATACTTCGGGATGACAATTTCAACCCCGCAACACTCACCACGGATGCAAACCCAGCGAACCAGCAGAAAGGATGGAGAAAGTCAATTAAATGGACCAATAATTAAGGAAGGCTCTTCAAGCTCATAACTGGAGAAGGAGAGATGTTCAAAGGAGAACCAGAAGACGATGAGTTCGAATCTGATTCGAAGTCAGAGTCAGAATATGAGTCTAAGTCCAGGGAAGTCGTCAGAGAGTCTCCTCCTGTTGTCATTCCCTATCCCTTTGTTTCTCCTAGTTTAGCATTGTCTAGTTACAGTAGCTCGGGGAATGCCCCAGCAACTGTCCCTTTACCGCCACTGACTACAACGCATATAGTTTCTTTGTTTCAGCTATTTTCAAACATTAATATGAATAAATCTGATTCTACTTACTCTTCGTGTTATCTTGATTGCAATTCTGTTTACGACTATACTGAGGATGATCCTGACCCTGAATCGATCGAACTATGTCCCTACATAATTAAAGAAATACTAGAGGAGGGTAAAGGGGCACCAGTTATAGAGAACACTGAACCTATCAACGTAGGGACATACTTAGAACCCCAAGAACTTAGGATAGAGATAACCCTGGACCCAAATGAAAGAGCTCGCTTCCTCGATATTCTTCACGAACTCAAAGACGTCTTCTCTTGGTCCTACAAGGATATGCTAGGGATAGACAGGGATATTGCAGAACATCGAATCCACATCAAACTAGGTTTCAAACCCGTAAAATAGAAACTTCGTCGAATAAGAACCGAATGAGCTCTCAAGATCAAAGAGGAAGTTGACAAACAGTTGAAACCCTGGTTCATTAAAGTTTCTGAGTATTTAGACTGGGTGACTAACATAGTCCCCGTATCCAAAAAGGTTGGGCGAATCCGGGTATGTGTTGATTTCAGGGACCTAAACAAAGCCATACCAAAAGACGAATTCCCACTCCCACACATCGACCGAGATCGACATACTAGTAGATAATACAGTGGATCACTCACTCCTCTCTTTCATGGGGGGATAGGCGGGGTATAATCAAATCAAAATGGCTGAAGAAGATATGCACAAAACAGCGTTCGGCACCTAATGGGGTACTATTGCTACACCGTTATGTCATTCGATTAATCAATGTTGGAGCAACGTACCAATGCACCGCAACTACCCTGTTACATGATATGATGCACAAAGAAGTAGATGTATATGTAGAAGACATGATTGTCAAGTCCAAGGATAGGCAAGGTCACATCGCCAACCTTCACAAGTTCTTTCTCAGATTGTGCTAGTACAACATGAGACTTAACCCTTAGAAATGTGCGTTTGGAGTCACGTCCGGCAAGCTATTGAGGTATGTAGTCAGTCAAAGAGGAATAAAGATTGATCCATCCAAGATCAAGGCTCTAATCGAGATGCTATAACCACAGACAGAAAAGGAAGTTCGAGGTTTTCTGGGCAATGTACAATACATCAATCATTTCATTTCGAAGCTCACCATGATTTGCGAACCTATATTCACAAAACTCAAGAAAACGGACCACACCATGTGGAATGGCGATTGTCAAAAGGCATTTGACAGAATCAAGGAGATATTGGCTAAGCCACCAGTTCTAATGCCACCGTAGAAAGTGATACCGTCGTTTTGTATCAAAATTAAATTTATAATTCCAAACTAAAACTATAGCTAGTGATAGTAAGGGTCGAACCACAGAGAGACAAGGTTGATTTTGTTTGCTATTTTTCAGTCTATAAAAGTAACAATTAATTGGGGGGTTTTGAGATTGGTTGACTAGATTGACTAATTGCTAAAATGAAATTTCTCAACAAGATAAAAAGAGGATCGGGAAATTCGGTTCACCATGGCAATGGTCAGGACAATAAGGTAGCGGAAATCCTATAATACGGTCTCAGGGGTATAAGCAAGCCTTTCGATCTATGCTCAAATTAACCTTGCGGTCTTCTAATTCCCCGAAATTTCTCAAAGCTTTCACTCAAGAGAAATTCCAATCTAATGATAATTCTAATTACTAATCTTTCAATCTAGTAAAAAGGCTTATCAAAAGACAACAAGATCGATACGGAAGAATTCATGCTAACAAACAATCCTAATTTATGCCATGGTTCACCTCATTCCCAATCAAAACAATTAGCTACGCATGACTAAAACTAAAACAATTGCTAAATTGATAACAAAGAACAAGATTGACATGATTGAATTTAAATAAAAGACAAAAGACAAAAGATGAATTTCTGGAATTAAATTGGTAAAACAAGAATTGAAATAACAAGAATTAAAGGAAGAAATGAATCGCATAAAAACTTACTAATTGAATTAAAGAACAAAGTATCGAATTCGAGGTTTTCCGTCCGCAAAGCTAGATCTAAAAACTGAGTTCTTCAATAATCAAAAGCATAACCTAAAAGTTGTTGTGTTCTACTGATAAAAGATGCCAAAAGTTAATTATAAGTTGGGCTTTTAAAAGTCTAACACGAAGAAATAATTCTCAGCTCGAAGACTGGTCGATCGACCGGTCAGCATGGTCGATCGACTGGTAAATGTGGAACAGCAGCTTCTGCTTGATTTCAACGGTCGATGGACTGGTGGGAGTGGTCGATCGACTGGTAATGCTGTGCAGTGGCTCTTTTTGTTCCTTCAAATCAGCTCTTCACTCCTTTGCACGCATCCCAAGGTGGGTGAATCCGAATCTCCTTCTTCTAGGCTTCCTTGAAGTTGCCCCCGGAGGACGAATTAGGCTTGATTTAGCTTACTTCCACTCATTCCTACAATAAATCATAGAAAATGCAAAGTAAACCGTTTCGGGAGAAATAGTAGCCTTAAGCTAACAAATATGCATGGAAATACGTGCCAAAACCGCAGATAAAGTGTATAGAATATGCACGTATCAAATCTCCCCAAACCAAACCTTGCTTGTCCCCAAGCAAGCACTATGACCCGTATAAAAACTAAATGGAAAGGAGTATATCTCAGAGCTAACTACAAGTCAATGCCAAACCGTTTAATGCACATAGTCAACTACTGCAAAGCTTAAATCAAGTGAACAAATTTATGCATATCATGGATTTATATCGGGCGTTCGACCTTGCAAGACTCATAGATTCGGACTCTCCCGGGTCACTCTTCTCTCAGTAAAGCAAATGGTAAGATTATATGTAAAAGAGAGGAATGAAAAATACAGTCTCTCACCTAGACTGCGACCGACAAAACATGTATGCTTTACTAGCATGAATAATGATTCTAGCTACCGTACATACGCATAACCACCGTCAAAGACTATTACATGCCGAACTATTGCAAGATTTGGATATGTGAGGTTAAGTGGGAAAGGAAGGGCAAAACAATTATGGAAAAAGTGAAGGTAAGAGCCAAGCTAGTACCTATCCAACCATCAGAAACCGTATCCCGTTCCTCCAACTCAAAATAAAAACCATGCCTTTTAATGATTAGGCTACACAAAATCCCAAACAAACGCCTCCAATTCATGAAGTAGGGCACATGAGGCGTGTTCTCAATTCAACCAAAACCTTATTATTTTCAAACTCCTCTTTTTTTTCTTCTTCCTGTTTCTTTTTCTTTTCTTTCATTTTCATTTTTTTTCATCTTCTGAACTGGTGGTCGATCGACCAGTGATGGCAGTCGATCGACCACTCTGCACATTCCAGTGCTCTCTGCCAGGTAAACATCTTTTTTTTTTTTTCATTTTTTTTCATTTTTCTTTCTTTCTATTCCCAGGCTGAAACATTAACATCCCCTTCACTTCTCATCAATACTCACTCCATTAGTACAAAACGAACCAAAACCGCTTCTAATCCGACAAAAATTCCTCTACTACTTCCTAGCTTGGCACAATGGTAGGCTAAGTATGGGATGTAGTTGAGGGCAACTGGCAGTTATGGCTTATAGTGGAGTTAATGGGGTAAAATGAGAAAAGGGAGGATGCAATAGTTCTCAAAACATGCAATACCGACCACAAACCAATGCGTATAGGCAATAAGCAATCAAAACTCATACACGTGCAAAACACGAAATGAAGGGAGTACTACTCTCAATCCTAAATTAACCGGTCATGAATGTCACCAGTTATGGGCTCTATATCTCAGAAAGTATAAGTAGTTTGCCAAAAGTAATGAGTCAAGTCTAATTACCCGAAATGAATTCCATGACAAAAATTGAGAAATCACTTTTAATTCTCGCAACAGCTGTGAAAAGGGCAAGGAATGGCATATTTGACTAATAGTGCGAAATCATCATTAATAACTCCAATCCGACTCAACTATATGCAAAAGTAAACGTGATATTTTTTGATTTTTATGAATTTTCAAAAAAAAATTTCTTTGTTTTTTTTTTGAATTGAAAAACAAATGCAAACTAAAATGCACTAAACATGTGTCTGAAATGCAATAAAAAAACAAATGCAGATGCAAAACAAAAGGCATATGCAAATACCCTCCCCAAACCAAAACGCACAATGCCCTCATTGTGCTCAGCAGCGAATCACCAGCAGAAATATGGGAGAATAAAAGCATAATAAAAGGAAACTAATAAAGAAAGGAAGGAACTCACAAAATACGACCTCCCCAAACAAGCCAAAAACGGGGAGGTCACCAGCATCTAATCTCCACCATCGTAATCAGAACCACTATCCTCTCCGGACCCCGAGTCGCTCTCCTCCTCCTCCGCCTTAGCAGCAGCGGCAGGGGCTCTCCTGGAAGTGGAGGCACCAGCAGTAGTAGTAGGAGGGGGTTTCCTGGCAGGCTGAGGGTAGCCGCCCACAGGGGGAACAAAGTAGGAAGGGTGAGTCCAAGCACCCTGTGGGAGCATCCCCTCCCGGGCCAACTCCTCGTAGACTGGGTACAGGGCTAGAGCCGTGTCTAGCCTGTGCTGGTCAAAGCTCCTACACAAATCACCCAATACACGTGATATTGCCCTCTGGTCCATGACCGGAGGGACAACCAAAGGAGTAGGTGGTCGAAAAGTGGCCGGGTAGCTAGTGGGAGCAGTAGTGGAGGTAGAGGGTGCCTGTGAAGAGGAGGCACGAGCTCTCCTCGAAGTGCTAGCAGTAGCAGTGGCCGCCACCAGAGGAAGCCTGTAACTAGGCAAGGGCGGCCGAGCTGCCCCCTGAACAGTGGTAAGGGGCAGGACAGGAGGGTAGCCAGTGACAGGGATGCGGTCACAGATGAAAGAATCAATCTTCCACCGCATCTGTCTATCGACCCAATAGACAGCCCTCGCGTAAGGAAGGTCCATGAAGCGCAGGTCAGGCTCAATGGGGTCCTCCTGTCGAGGAAAAAGTAAAACAAGACGGTTGGCGAGACGCGTCACCAACCCACCACAAGCAATAGTGGTCAAAGTGCCCTCACTTACAGTCTGAAAGTGAGCGGCGGTCAAATAAGCGATGTTATAGATACGGGCAATCCGACTTTCAATGTTCAGATAGCCCGCTAAGATTGACAATTCAATATTATTCACATTATTAGACTCTTTACGGCCAAAAATGGTATTACCCATTAGCCGTATAAAATAATGAAGAGGGGGCAAGTGGACGGAAGTGCCCGTCCTTTTAGGCCCGTGAAAGTCACTGATGCAAGACCACATGACTCGATGAACATCAGAGGTATCCGAGGTTCTGCCCTCGAAATAAAGACCCAGAAAACCGGCAAAATCAGCTAATGTCAGAGAGTAGTTAACATTGAAAAGCCGAAAGGAAATGCAAGGGTTAGTCTTATCAGCCACGAAAGCGGCCGAATCAAAAGTATAAGACGAAAAGAATTCGAGGGTCAAAACATAGTATGTGAACTCAGCCATGTCCACAAGACCCATCATACCTGTCCCATTTAGCAGGGACACAACCGACTCATAACAACCTAATTTCTCCAAAGTATCTTTATGGAGAAACCGGGTAGCTGTGACTTTCATTTTTGCAACAAACAGAGAAAATTTAGCCCGCTGAGTAGAAGAGGAAAAGATAACCTGCGGATAGTTAGGTAGATTATCCGTGGTGTCAACAATCATCAGTGGCGGTCCTCGTGGCCGCTTGGAAGGGCCTTGGCTCGACTGTCCCTCGTGCATGTGCTCCTTCCCTTTTGTCATTGTTGTTACCTGCAAAAGAATCTTCATTAGCAACAGAAATCCCCTAACAATGTTAATTTACGGAAACCCGAATCAAAATCAGATGTGAAACGCAAATTAGGGTTTCGAGGTTTTGGGCAAAACGGCCTTAATCGCCTCCTCGTTGCTAGCTAGTGTCGAAAATCAAGGGGGAAATGGTAAAACAAGCGATTAAAGCATAGAAAAGACAAGAAATCAATCCCAAAAATCAATTTCCCAAAATCGATTTTTCCATCTCAAATGCACATATGCTCGAAAATTTCAATGAAACCTCAGTAAAAATTGAAAATAGAGCATGGAAATAAGATTAGAGACATACCTTGAAGATTCACTTGGAGATTAACGCAAGAAAAGAAGAGATTAAGACGGGGTTTGGCAGGAAAATCACGAGGTAGAGGAAGAAAGAGGGGTTTCCTTTTGAGTTTTCTAAATTTGTGAAACTGAATGAATGAAGGAATAAGGAATGAAACTTCCCTTATTAATTGCATTCTGATCCCGCGAAGTGGTCGATCGACCACTTTACTCGGTCGATCGACCGGTCTTTCATTTAACAGCTTCTGGAGTCTCGTGTATTGGTCGATCGACTCATTGACCCAGTCGATCGACCAATATTCCTGCACAGTAGCTTCTGCTTTCTCCGCTTCAGTCGATCGACTGAACCACTTAGTCGATCGACTGGTAGAGATGGCAATTGGACTTTAATTCGTCAATATTCATTTTTGCCATCATAATTTTCTGTCCTTCTCTCACAAACATCCAGTAAGCCACCTACGCACTTTGCATAAAATAAATTCCTGCAAAAATTATCAAAGGCGCACATATTCCCAAACCAAGGAATTGCAAATTAAAAGGAATTAAAGAATACAAAAGAACTCAAAAATGCAAATTAAATGAAATGACAAAATAAAATTCCTAAATTACAATTAATTACAACCTGGGTTGCCTCCCGATTAAGCGCTGGTTTAAGAGGTCCCGTTTACCTTTTACCTCACTTTGCATCATCCGATAACGGGTCGAAGTATAATACCCCGACCTTCCCAACATATGCATCTGATCCGTGATAATGCTTCACATATTGGCCATTAACCTTGAACCTTTCTCCACCGAGGTCTCCAATTCCACTGATCCGAATTTTGTAAATCTTTGTGACCGTATAGGGGCCGGTCCACCTGGATTTCACTTACCAGAAATAGACGGATACGAGCATTAAAAAGGAGTACCTTATCGCCAATATGGAATTCGCGCTTGATGATTCTCTTGTCGTGCCGGCGCTTTGTTTTCTCTTTGTAGATCCTTGCATTGTCATAGGCCAAAGACCTAAATTCTCTAGCTCATTCAAATTTGTGTCATGCGTTTCTCACGAGAGAGGTTAGGATCCAAATTCAAATCACAAATAGCCCACCAGGACTTACGCTCTAACACAACAGGTAAATGACATGTCTTACCATAGATCAATCGGTATGGTGACATCCCGATTGGCGTCTTAAACGCAGTTCTATAAGCCCATAAGACATCATCTAACTTAAGACTCCAGTCTTTCCGTGATTTAGAAACAACTTTAGCTAAGACTTCTTTCAATTCTCTCGTTAGAAACCTCAACTCCACCACTAGTTTGGGGATGATACCCCAAACCTCTACGATGTTGGACACCGAATTTAGTCAATAAAGCACTAAGTTGTTTCTCTTTAAAATGCATTCCCCCATCGCTATTGACAACCCGAGGGACACCAAAACGAGGGAAAATAATCTTTTTAAACAGTTTAATCACGGCCTTTGCATTGCAATGGGGAGTAGCAATAGCTTCCACCCATTTGGATACGTAATCTACAGCTACGAGGATATATTTATTACCTTGACTGCTCGGAAAAGGTCCTTGATAATCAATGCCCCAGACATCGAAAATCTCAACCTCAAGAATGCCTACCTGTGGCATCTCATGTCTCTTGGAAATATTCCCCGATCTTTGAAAAGCATCGCACTCAGCAACAAAATTGCGACAATCTGCATGCAAAGTTGGCCAATAGAAACCAGATTGGAGTACCTTAGCTACAGTCCTGGACGGACCGTGATAACCACCATAAGCAGAAGAGTGGCAAGCCTCTAGGATATCCTTCACCTCCCATTGAGGTACGCATCTCCGGATGAGACCGTCTGCGCATTCCTTGAAAACATAAGGATCATCCCAAAAATATTGTCTAGCATCATAAGCAAACCGCTTCTTCTGCTGCCATGAAAGCTCGGGTGGTATCCTACCTAACACAGCAAAGTTAGCAAAATCAGCAAACCACGGAGGTGGATAAGACCCTGAAGTAGTAATAGCTAACAGACTCTCATCAGGAAAAGAATCATTAATAGGTAACGAATCCTCCCTTTCTGTCAGCTGCAGACGAGATAGGTGGTCAGCCACCACATTCTCAGCTCCTTTCTTGTCTTTGATTTCCAAATCAAACTCCTACAAAATGAGTATCCACCTCAAAAGCCTCGGCTTCACATCTTTCTTAATAAAGAGAGTCTTCAACGCTGCATGGTCAGTATAAACAATAACCTTAGAACCTAACAAATAAGACCGAAATTTGTCTAAGGCAAAAACTACAGCTAGAAACTCCTTTTCAGTGGTAAAATAATTAATTTGAGCCTCATCCAGAGTTCGGCTCGCATAATATATGGCATTCAAAGCTTTATTCTTCCGCTGTCCCAAAACTGCACCGACCGCATAATCGCTGGCATCACACATGATCTCAAATGGGAGGTCCCAATCAAAGCGGCCGAATGATTGGCGCGAAACTAGGGCCTCCTTTAACCTCGTTAAAAGCGGCAAGGCACTCATCAAAAATTCCAAGACAAAGATCCTTAAGGAGCAAATGTGTAAGTGGTTTAGCAATTTTTGAAAAATCCTTAATGAAACGCCGGTAAAAACCAGCGTGACCAAGGAAACTCCTCACTCCTTTAACATTCACGGGAGGAGGTAATTGCTCAATCACCTGCACCTTTGCCTTATCAACATGTATACCTTTATCGAAATCGATGCCCTAACACAACTCCCTCATTGACCATAAACTGACACTTTTCCCAGTTTAAAACAAGATTAACATCTATACAACGCTGCATGACTTTATCAAGGTTAGCTAAACAACGATCAAAGTCACTACCATAAACTGAGAAATCATCCATAAATACTTCCATAATATTCTCTATATAATCAGAAAAAATCCCCATCATGCACCTCTGAAAGGTAGCAGGGGCATTACACAATCCGAAAGGCATTCTACGATATGCAAAAACACCCCCGTGGACAGTAAAAGTGGTCTTACTCGATCGTCCGGATGAATAGGATCTGAAAGAACCCTGAATATCCGTCTAGAAAACAGAAAAATTTGTTAGAAGCAAGTCTCTCAATCATTTGGTCAACAAAAGGGAGGGGGAAGTGGTCTTTCTTGGTGGCGGCATTCAACTGTCTATAATCAATGCACATCCGCCACCCTGTCACCGTTCGAGTTGGTATTAATTCATTTTTCTCATTTTTAACCACGGTAGTCCCTCCTTTCTTCGGGACTACCTGAACTGGGCTAACCCACTTGGAGTTGCCAACTGTATAAATAATACCCGCATCGAGTAGTTTCATCACCTCGGCCCATAACAACTTCCTCGCATCTTCGGGTTCAACTTGCGTTGACCCTGTCTGTAAGGCTTGTGGCCTTCCTCCAGCTCTATCCTGTGCATACAAACATCAGGGCTGATGCCCTTAATGTCATCCAAAGAGTAACCCAAAGCCTTCCTATTTTTCTTAAGCACACACATCAAAGCAGACAGCTGGTCATCACTAAGCTTAGAGCTAACAATAGCTGGGTACTGCTCCGTATCATCTAGAAAAACATACTTATGATTAGGAGGAAGTGGCTTACGCTCTGGCACTTTTACCTCTACAGCATAGATAGAATCAGCTTCAATGGTGTAGCAAGTGTTTACCAAGTTCTCGTTGGCTAGGCTCAAGAGCATCTCATCTTCTTCTTCATTGAGCTCGTAGCTCTCCATTGAGGCTACCAAAGCATCTGGCTCCTCAACATTCTCCACTGTATTACCTGCACACTCATCTAAACGGGTTAGATCAGCTAAGGGATCCTTGGCTAAGGATTCCCTCCAATTACAAGTAACCACCACAACAATATCAATGGAATAACACGTATCCTCATCAAGAGTTCGGTCGCCTTGTGAGCAAGATTGAACTCAATGGTGTCATCCCCTACCTCTAAGGTGATGGTTCCGCGTTTGACATCTATTACAAATTTCCCAGTATGGAAAAACGGTCTACCTAAAATAATAGGTATCCGATTGTCCTCTCGCAATGTCCAAGACAACGAAATCGACAGGAATAAAAAACTTACCCACTCGAACGGGTACATCCTCTAGAACTCCTATAGGTCTCTGAGTCGATCTATTTGCCATTTGAACGGTAATATCGGTCACCTTAAGTCTACCAATATTTAACCTTTCGCAAACGAGAATACGGCATGACACGACACTTTGCCCCTAAGTCACAAAGGGCCTTTCCAATTACGTGGTTACCTATAGTGCAAGGAATTGAAAAACTACCCGGGTCCTTTAATTTAGGTGGCACATTAATTGGCGAAAGAGAATTACACTCTTCCACAAAAGCAACATTACCATCATCACAAAAATTTCTCTTACGATTTAAAATATCTTTCATAAATTTAGCGTAAGAGGGTACCTGGGTAATTAAATTAGTGAACGGAACCGTTACCTCGAGATTCTGGACCATCTCCAGAAACTTACCAGACTTACGCTCCAGCTTAGTAGCCTTCAAACGCTCCGGATACGGAACTGCAACACTGGCCGTAGGATCAGTAACCTTCGGCTTCCGTAGGTTTAAAACCCCCGTCAAATCATCAATGAGTGAAGAATCATGCGAACTAGTTGACGGATTTGCATCCTGCTCTGGGGTTCCAGTCGATCAACTGATATGAGTGGTCGATCGACCAACTTAGGTCAAGGCGTGAACAGTTCTGTTCAAAATTGATTTCGTCGAGTGATCGATCGATCGATCGACAATGTTGGTCGATCGACTGACTGTGCTGGGTGTGAATAGTTTCTGATCAGAAACTATTTTATCTGACGCTTCAGTCGATCGACTGACAATGTTGGTCGATCGACCAGAAGTATTGGCAATTGAGCTTGTTTTTGCACCAGAATTTAAACGAGCTTCTTCATCATTTCCCGAGTCTTCCTTTGGCTTGTCGGAGCTTTCATAAGAGAGGCCACTTCTGAGATTAATGGCATTAATTGTTTCAATCGGCCCTTCACATTTGCTTGAAGAATTAGCAACTTGCTTAGCCTCTATATTCTCCAATTGCTTCACAAAATTCTTTGAGGACTCAATCCCGGCTGCTTCCATATTCGCCACTTGAACCAAAAGGAGTTGGACCATTTCTCTCAACTTCTCGATCTCATCTGAGTTTTGAACAGGTATTTCAACTTTTTCCTTGGAAGCTTCAGAAATCTCGAGCTTCTTAAGACGGCTAGTAATAGAAGTTATAAGTGTCACAACGGCACTCATTTCATCACTTTGCTTTCGTGACTTTCCATGTGAACTTCCAAACTCAGCTCTATGGACTGCCATCTCCACAATAGTGTTCCAACCTTTACTTTGACCGGTATTGTTTTGGAACCTACCATTAGCAGCTGCATCCAGGATGACCTTGTAATCATCATATAGAGCATTATAAAATAGGTTGCAAATATACCATTGCTGGAAACCATGGTGTGGGACAGCTCGGACCAAACTTTTGAAACGTCCCCATGCTTCGCAAAAACCCTCATCAGCTCCTTGCTGGAAACTTGTGATTTTACTTCTCAAGGCGTCAGTCATTGAAAGTGGGAAGTACTTCTTGTAAAAGGCTAATGCTAGAGATGTCCAGTTCGTGACTCCAGTTGCTACCCTATCAAGGTAGCAGTACCAATCTCGCGCTGAATCCTTCAAGGAGTATAAGAACATCAACCCCTTTACTTCATCCTGAGTCACCCCAGCTGGTATAGGTATGGTGTTGGGAAATGTGTTCTCAACAATAGTGCGATCACATGATTTAAATATCATTATTAAATCTCATGCCAAGAATACGGAAGGGATGATACATTACATATATAGTCAATTGGTCCACACATACGGTAATGATTGGCTGGCTAGAGTTTGACATTACTGTCGTGGGACGGTGGTGATCAGTTGATCCCTTGAGGTCACACCTAAAGGACGATTCCCTTAATTGAAAAGGTTAATTAGTTGTATACCGATACAGATTAATTAATTCCTTAAAATTGAACAATTCGATTTGTGAGAAAGAGAATATTGATATCTTATTGTAATGGGATTAAATAAGATTTATTTTAGTAATAAAATGCTTTGTTGCTAAAATTATTTATTGTTTGAGAAACAATAAAGATAAGAATGAATGGTTAATTATAATTACAAAAAGTTGTGAATTATAACTATATGACCCATTTTATTTATGTGATCAAGTATCACTAGTCAATTTGTTGTATGTAATTTAATTAATTCATGAAATGATATTTATGTGATAAATATGCATTAAATTAACTAATAACATGTTTCTCATAACATGTGACATATTGTGTGACAAGTAACAAATTGACAAAATAAAATGGTAGTCCATTTTAACATATGGACCGAAATATTGTAGGTAGTGGAGGATGATGGGTGTATTATTTTAATGCCTAAAATTATTATAATCATACCTATTATTGTTGGAATATGTGTCCTCCGACAATAATGCGATCACGACTGATGATCATGATAATCACATGTTTAAGTCTCATTAAAATGAATACAATTGGGAAGTAATATTGTTACTGTCAACTGGTCAACATATATCGGTAATGATTGGCTGACTAGAGTTTGACATTACTGTCGTGTGACGGTGGTGATCAGTTGACCCCCTAGGTCATACCTAAAGGGCAACACTCTTAATTGATTATTTAATTAATCGTATAATGTTACGAGTTAATTAAATTACTTGAAAATTGACGGACGATTTTGGAAGTAAAATTTACGTATCATATTGAAATGTGATTAAATGAGATACGGTCTGAGTAATTAAATTGTATAATTACTCGGATGAAATAGATTGTTTAATGTAACAATTAAATTGAATGAATTGTTATAAATACAATCAGTTGTGATTTATAAATTGGTAAAATTTTTGGCACAAGTAAATATGAAATTACTAAGTCAATTTTTGTATGTGACGTATTTTTATTAATACGTTGATTTTTAATATGTTAAAAATACATAACAAATGTATGTGACATGTGACATGTAACATATAGACAATTGAAAAAAATAATATGGGATACATATTATATAGTGGGCCAAAAATAAGAAGGATTTAAGCTAATTATAAGTTGTTTATAATTAGTGGAAAACACAATGATTAAAAGGAAACCTAGCCATGCAAGCCTATTGTTCCTTGTGAAGAACAATTTCTCCATGCATTGGCTCCCATTTTTCTCTCCTCTTACACGGTTTTGGGGAAGCAAAAGTGATCATTGTTTTTTCTTCAATTTTGCCTAATAATATACAAAAGGTAGTGTATTATTTTCATTCTATTCACTCATCCAAAAATACAAGTTCTAGTAAGAAGAAAAATCCTCTCTTTCTCTCTTACATAAACCGAAATAATTCAAGTGTTCAATATTATTTTGGTTCAATTTTCTACTAAGAATTAATATTATAACTAGTATTTGTAATATTAATTTAATTAAGAGGAGCCTTGGGTATAATACATAGGGAGAGATCTTACACTTAGATCTTTATTCTTTCATTGGAAAAGCTCAAGAACAAGAAGAGAAAGGTGATCTCTCTTGTGCCCTAATAGCCGAAATCTACTATGTAAGGACATGATTTCTCCTCTATTTATATTATTGTTTGCATGCATAAGATCCGTAATTAATTTTATGACAAATTATTTAGACATATAAGAATATGTTTTATGTATATGAATCTACATTTCCTTCAATCGGTATCAAGAGCCACGGTTGTTTGCATGCAAATTGGTTAAAAGTTTTTCCGAGTTATATGAATAACAAAATAAAACTTGTAAAATTTGTGTTATTATGATATATCACGAAATTATTACATGCATGTTAATATTTCTGGTCCTAAAGTGTTTTAGGATATTTTGGTTAATTTTTCGGGTTTTTATTGTTCATAATTCACAATAATGACATTTAAATGTGATTTTATGAGTAAAAATGTCATTTTTGGTCGAAAATTAGCTATACTTCGAATTTTAAGTTGGTTTTTGGATATGTTGTTACATATATTATTTTGAGATAACCTGCAAATTTTCATAATTTTTGGACTTGTTATGCTCGAAAAATGAATTTTTCATTATTAAATTCGGATTTAAGAGAAAAATAGGTTAATATGAGTTAAATTTCGAATCTGGTCATAGAAAATTAATATGTTGTCACATGCAATTTTACAAGAAGTGTGTAAAATAATTGGCTATAAAGAAGTCTTTTAGCATGATTTATGAATTTTTGAAGAAAAATTAGCATAAATAGTGACATTATTAGTGTAAAATTAATAAAACATAATCTATGACTTAGGAAAAACGTCTAATGTTGCATTTTATTATATTTTTCAGATCTAAATTTGAAAAGTTAATGAAAATAATTTTTCCATGTTTTTATGATTATTTTATTAAATATCGATAAACCGCAACATTGTTTTTCCGAAAAATTTTCGAAATTTTTAACCTAAGATTTTGAACATTATGAGTGTCATGGATTTTTCCAGAATGTTCATGAATTTAAATTTCAAATTTTGAATTGATTTGGAATTTTGTGATTTATTTGAAGTCTAATAGCTTATTTTTGTAATTTTTGGTCCATTTATGAACAATTTTGTAAATAAAAGTTAATTATGGTCAAATTATTAGTGAAGACTATATTTTGAGTCCTAAGAGGTTAGGGTAATTAACTTATGCATAAATATGAGTTTATGTATTTTTGTGATTATAAAATGTTGAAATCACGCAAATCCGTAAAAACCGAGTAATATACGATATTGGCTAATTAAAAGGCGATTTAGCATAAAAATTGAGCATGTTCATAAATATTATAATGCTGCATTTTTCTTTATGATTGTCATAATTTTAATTTATGTAATTTTGAATTATGTAATTTTACTTAGTATGGCCTTAGTTTTTAATTGGTATTTCCGAAATGCATGGGAATATCGATTCGGTTGTAATTTTTATTGTGATCTCGTATCATCGTTTTGTAATATTTAATAGATTTATTTTATTTTAGTTACAAATGTATAATAGGAAATTATGTAATTTATTATGTAATTTTATTCATTCCGGAGTTCCAAAAGACGGATTTCTTCAAGAATGGCGATACATAAAGACGGTGTTACCTCGAGATGCGTGCCACAACCGAAGTTCAAGGGACCAATGGAGTTGGTTTCCGAATATGTAATAGATTAATAGTTTTTCTATTTTAGGAAAGGCCATACTAGGATTTTTATATTTATGCTTGCATTTTATTTTATGTCACATGCATCGCTAAATCGCCATAACTAAACATGCATTGTTTTCTATCGAGTTTATCGACCGTGTCAATTCGAATTATCGTAGTTCACCGCTTTAGTTCACTTAAAACGTGATAGATAATAAATTGACATGACCTCTCGCTAAAACAAACAATTGAGACATAGCCTTACCAAATAGTAGAAACCATGAAAACCTATTTCGCGAGGGAGTGCACTCGGCTACCCCGGGGTACAAACCTTGTTACGTAGGGGAAGTGGGTGATAAATGTCTAATCCACCGAATTCATGTTGATGAGGGTTTCATCGGCTACCCCGTGCCTAAGTTAATGTGGGTTTGGACAATGGACACATTTATTCGAAATTTGGATTGAACTCAACAAAAGTAATTGGTAAGGGTTTCATCGGCTACCCCGTGCCCTTGTTGATGTGTTTTGGGCTATAGATAAATATTAGAGTAATTTTATCGACCAAGAGTTCTAAAAGTAGAATCGATTAAAAGTTAATCCACCGAGTTGTATTGATAAAGGTTTCATCGGCTACCCCGTGCCTAAGTCGATATGAATTTGGGTCTTGGAATCATTTATCTAGTTGGGTAGAGGTCACTAGAAAAATGCATATAACTTGTTTAAGTCATACCTTTTACGAGTATTATTAAAACGACAATTGTTTTACTCCTTATATTTTGTTTTGTAGACCACTTCTTATTCATAACAAATGGCAACACCAACTCCTAATGCTACACCACTCGCTACTTCATCTTGGCTCCGATCCTTTATGGATCGATGTAAACTTGAAAAGAATGGGTCAAATTTCTCCGAGTGGGATGCCCAACTCAAATTAGCCGCCGAAGGTGACGACAAGCTTCGTTACCTTACCGAGGCCTCTCCACCCGAACCCTCCACTAGGTCCACCGCGGCCACTAGGGAAGCCTATGAGGCTTACCAAAAGGAATCCGCCGCAATGAAAAATGTATTAATATTTGCGATGGAGGCGGAACTCCAAAGGAGAGCCTTCAAAATGGGCAATGCTAATGAGATTTACTCCAAACTTGTGACCATGTTTTCACAAACTCCGCGGATCGTCCAATATGAGGCGGCCGCGGCATTCTTTGATCTCGACTTCAAAGAGGGCCAAAAGGTTAGCCCTCATGTGCTCAAACTCATGGAGCTTGTCGAGACCTTGAAGATTCAAAAGGTTGAAATCCCCAAAGAACTCATCGTAGATAGGATTCTACACTCCTTGTCTAAGGTTAAGGCATATGTGCAATTCCGGGTGAATTTCAATATGCAAGACAAGGATGTGTCTCTTGAGGAGTTGCACAAGTTACTTGTGCAAGCCGAGAGGGACATGGGGTTAAATGTGAACCCTCCCAAGGATGTGCTTAACATAAGCACAAAGAGTAAGGGGAAGTTCAAGAAGAATGGGAGAACGGGTAAAAAGCAAGCTCCCACATTCACCAAAGCTAAGTCTTGTGAAGCTAGCACCTCCAAAGTCAAGAAGGGTCCTCTTGACAAATGCCATTATTGTAATGGCATGGGACATTGGAAGAGGAATTGTTCCAAATACCTTGGTGATATCAAAGCTGGAAAGATCACTCCAGTAGGTAAATGACTAACCTTCTTTTATGTTTCTAAATTCAACTATGGTATTATGATGCAAAGTTGTGATAATGTATCTCCCTTTTTATTGTAAATAGGGCCTCCACCAAGCAAAGACAAAGGAAAAGAAAAGCAAGCATAAGAAACCATGAAGAAGCTAAGGATAGCTTTCATGGAGCTTTGTTTTTCATTGTCTTATTTTAAGTTATGTTTTGAATTTTTAGAACTTTAAGTTTCCGTGTTCGACATGGAAAGGTATTTTGGATAATGGTTTGTATTTTGGATGATAGTGACTTGGTTTGCAACCCAAGTCACCCGTTTTATCATTTATCCTTTATGTTCTAAAATTTCATCTTTAAATGCTTGCGTTTTGAAACATAAGATTATTCACTTAAAAGTGATCCAATAGACAATTATAATGACGGGTTTCATTATATGTCCACATGCTTAAGGCTTGTGTATGATCATTTATAAAGTGATTTTGAGTCTATGAACTCTCTTAAAGGTATGTCAATCACCAAGTACACATATGAAATCAATATCTATTAGTCTATCTATGAGATAGTTCTCCTTATAATTCAACATCATTAATTCTAAAGATAGAGTATCACACTTAACATCATTAATTCAACATCATTAATCAATATCTATTAGTCTATCTATGAGATAGAGTATCATTAATTATTGTTAAATTAATTTTAACATATATGAGTATGTTAGTATGTTAGTATATGCTATCTTTGAATGTTTAGTGTATTTATTCTAAAGATAGAGTGGGAGAAAAATGAGGACACATCACACAAGGCAAGATTAAATTGTGTACTTGTGTAAATGAAGATCGACGCAAGAGAAAATGATTTGAATGAAGGTATACATAGTATGCCGAATAGATGAGATCTATGGTCTCAAGTTAATTCTATATGACTAAAGAGACCAAGTGTAGTAATCATAAGAGATTTTTCTCAAGATAACTACGCGAGGAGACCAAAAGAAAGTTTTGGAATAAAATGACTAATGTAAAGTCTCAACAAGTTTTTTGACTAAGTACTATATGATAAATTTTGACCAAATAGTTTCAATCATGAGTTTTACTTAAGAGCCTAAATGAATCAAAGTAACATACTTGTTATTTTGATTCATATCATGTTATGATTAAAATCAAGTTACAAAGATTGATATTCCGATATCTTCAATAAGCCAACGTATTAACCATACAAGTGTCATTGCTTAACCTCCCTATGAAATGGTTAAATCTCCTTCCAAAAGGGTTTTTGCGAAAGAAGTATTCTAAATATTATTTGTATTTGAATAATGACATTGCTACACTTCATTGTGACATAAGTGTGTTAGAGATTTAAAATCTCTTTCCATAAGGTTGAGATGAGACCACTTCAAAATAGGCATTTTGAAAGGATATGATGGGAACATATATGGTTTTATCCTAGTAACTTGGCAAGGCAATTTATATTTATATTCTTGACAAATTTTGATTGAGAAGTCAATTTCGAAATATGTTGAATTGAGTGGGAGTTAGGATATTCTCATGTGAAGACATGGAATTTAGTGGGAGCTATCATCCTTGAATGTATAAAACCCATTACTCATTAAAGAATGACGAGCTAATACCTTCTTTCATAAAGAAGCTTTTGAGTTTTCAATTCTGGATGAAAATGGACAATGATGAATCCAATTACATCAGGGATGATTGGATTAGTATTAAGAGATACACATCACATCAACATACACATAGGTTATTCATATGAATGAAAATGGGATTACCATTAGCAGTCATGGTAGTTCATTGAACCTGAGAACGGTTGATCTCATGATTATTAGTAACTAATGTTTCCGCCATTAGAATAATCATGTACATGTCCAATTTTGAATCATATGCATAAGAGCATGATGATTGGTTGGTGAGCCATAATAGAAACGTCATGAATTCTCGAGTAGAATCTGATGAGCGATTTCAGTGTTTGACGGAATGTTCTATTATGTTTCAAGAAGTTGCACATATTATAGAAAATCCGAGAACAATATGAGGATTTATGAGAATCCCAATTCTTTCAAACCTAGAAAGAGAAATGAGAAGTTTTTTGGAAAGATGCTTGGTTGAATAAGAGGTTATTCAAAAACAATCTTTCCTAGTAAAAGCTAGGACTTATGAGAAGTGCTAAGCTAAATAATCTTGTCAATTGTTACAAGATTCTACAAAACATATACCTAGTGCATTATGTGTGGATGAAATACTTGATCAGTGCAAGTTGAATTATTCATCGCAAATTCGTTCGTTATGAGATAATCGATAAGGAAGTTCTTTCAAGATAAAGAACCGAAACCAAGGTCGAGAACCTTGATGTGTACTTGGTAAAATTCATGCTATGAGAGAGAACATGAATGTGAAGGAAAATGCAAGTGTAAGAAGTTTGAACACATGGACACATGGGATGTTAAACTTCTATTACAATCAATAAGTGCTTACACTTATGATAAACATCACAAGGTTGTAATATGATATTGACTACCCGGGTGTGATGTCGACACTTGTCGTTTGAGTTATTATTAACTCACCTTGAACATTGTTATATCCAAACGGGTTGTAGAGACAATTGAACCCCGTTAAAGTGAACATGGATTAACATTGTTTTTGCCCATAGTTACTTATATGAGGTGACGTCTCGAAGTGACTAGAGTGTGATGCGATTGATGGCAAGTTCAAGTGCCATAGAGTCATGTGGGATGACTAGTCGATCACATAGGCAGACTGTTAGGAACATTTTGTCGGGCCTAATGACCGCTTATAGAGTTCTGGCAAATTTATATAGCCTGGTCGTGGGCAAGAGCTACTATAGTATTCAAATGAGTCGATTCTTTTGACTAAAGACTATTCGCCTAAGATGGCACAGTTTCAGATTAACTTTGATTTGTGTTACTACGACCTTCGTAAATGGGGTCAAATGGGCATATTTTTGTTGGGAAATGTGTCCTCAACAATAGTGCGATCATGTGATTTAAATATCATTATTAAATCTCATTTTAATGAATACAATTGGGAAGTAATTTTGTTACTGTCAACTGGTCAACATATATCGGTAATGATTGGCTGACTAGAGTTTGACATTACTGTCGTGTGACGGTGGTGATCGATTGACCCCTAGGTCATACCTATAGGGCAATACTCTTAATTGATCATTTAATTAATCGTATAATGTTACGAGTTAATTAAATTACTTGAAAAATTGACGGACGATTTTGGAAGTAAAATTTACGTATCAAATTGAAATGTGATTAAATGAGATACGGTCTGAGTAATCGAATTGTTTCATTACTCGGATGAAATTATTGTTTAAAGAAACAATCGGAATTGAATGAATTATTATAAATATGATTTATAAATTGGTAAAATATTTTGGTATAAGTAATTATGAATTACTAAGTCGATTTTTGTATATGACGTATTTTTTATTAATACGTTGATTTTAATATGATAAAAATACATTGCATTGTTACATGTCATGTAACATGTAACATGTGACAAAATTGACAAATGACAAAATATAAAATGGACTTTCCATTTTATAAGTACCGAAATATCAAGAGGGTTTTAGTGGAAAAATTGTGTTAATTATTTTAATAAGAGAAAACACAATGATGATCTACCTATATGTAGCCATGCAAGCCTACATTTCTTGGGTAGAAAAATTAGCCCATGCATTGGGCTCTCCTTCCCTCCCAATCGGTTCTACATAGAAAAGAACAAGAGTTCTTTTACTTAAAATAATTATCATTCACCATATGTATGTGTGGGTGATTATTATTATTCATTCAACCATGTAAAATTATTTTTAGAGAGATAAAAATAATACTCTTCCTCTCCATATCTCCTACCCGGTTTTAGGAGCCTAAACCAAACAATTTTGGTTCATTTTTCATGAGATTAATATTATACTAGCTCAAATAATATTAATTAGATTAAGAGTTAAGCTTTGGGTATTATTCCTAAGGAGAGATCCTACACTTGGATCTTGTTCTTCCATTAAAGGAAAGCTCAAGAACAAAAGAAAAGGAGATTTCTTTTGTGCCCATTTGAACCGAAATTTCATTGTAAGAAAATGATTTCTTCTCTTTTATTATATTGTTTGCATGCATAAAATCCGTATTTAATTTTATGACAAATTAATTTAGACATATATGAGTATGTTAATATGTATATGAATCTACATTTCCTTCAATCGGTATCAAGAGCCACGGTTGTTTGCATGCAAATTGGTTAAAAGTTTTTCCGAGTTATATGAATAACAAAATAAAACTTGTAAAATTTGTGTTATTATGATATATCACGAAATTATTACATGCATGTTAATATTTCTGGTCCTAAAGTGTTTTAGGATATTTTGGTTAATTTTTCGGATTTTTATTGTTCATATGTTACAATAATGGCATTTAAATGTGATTTTATGAGTAAAAATGTCATTTTTGGTCTAAAAATAGCTATACTTCGAATTTTCACTTAGTTTTTGGATATGTTGTTACATATATTATTTTGAGATAACATGTAAATTTTCATAATTTTTGGACTTGTTATGCTCGAAAAATGAATTTTTCATTATTAAATTCGGATTTAAGTGAATAATAGGTTAATATGAGTTAAATTTCGAATCTGGTCATAGAAAATTAATATGTTGTCACATGCAATTTTACAAGATGTGTGTAAAATAATTGGCTATAAAGAAGTCTTTTAGCATGATTTATGAATTTTTGAAGAAAAATAGCATAAATAGTGACATTATTAGTTGAAAATTAATAAAACATAATCTATGACTTAAGAAAAACGTCTAATGTTGCATATTATTATATTTTTCAGATCTAAAATTGAAAAGTTAATGAAAATAATTTTTCCATGTTTTTATGATTATTTTATTAAATATCGATAAACCGCAACATTGTTTTTCCTAAAATTTTCAAATTTTTAACCTAAGATTTTGAACATTATGAGTGTCATGGAATTTTTCCAGAATGTTCATGAATTTAAATTTCAAATTTTGAATTTATTTGGAATTTTCGGATTTATTTGAAGTTTAATAGCTTATTTTTGTATTTTTGGTCCATTTATGAACAATTTTGTAAATAAAAGTTAATTACGGTCAAATTATTAGTGAAGACTATATTTTGAGTCCTAAGAGGTTAGGGTAATTAACTTATGCATAAATATGAGTTTATGTATTTTTGTGATTATAAAATGTTGAAATCACGCAAATCCGTAAAAACCGAGTAATATACGATATTGGCTAATTAAAAGGCGATTTAGCATAAAAATTGAGCATGTTCATACATATTATAATGCTGCATTTTTCTTTATGAGTGTCATAATTTTAATTTATGTAATTTTGAATTATGTAATTTTACTTAGTATGGCCTTAGATTTTAATTGGTATTTCCCGAAATGTATGGGAATATCGATTCGGTTGTAATTTTTATTGTGATCTCGTATCACCGTTTTGTAATTTAATAGATTTATTTTATTTTAGTTACAAATGTATAATAGGAAATTATGTATTTTATTATGTAATTTTATTCATTCCGGAGTTCCCAAAGACGGATTTCTTCAAGAATGGCGATACATAAAGACGGTGTTACCTCGAGATGCGTGCCACTACCGAAGTTCAAGGGACCAATGGAGTTGGTTTCCGAATATGTAATAGATTAATAGTTTTTCTATTTTAGGAAAGGCCATACTAGGATTTATTTATTTTTATGCTTGCATTTTATTTTATGTCACATGCATCGCTAAATCGCCATAACTAAACATGCATTGTTATTTTATCGAGTTTATCGACCGTGTCAATTAAAATTATCGTAGTTCACCGCTTTAGTTCACTTAAAACGTGATAGATAATAAATTGACATGACCTCTCGCTAAAACAATCAATTGAGACATAGCCTTACCAAATAGTAGAAACCATGAAAACCTATTTCGTGAGGGAGTGCACTCGGCCACACCGGGGTACAAACCTTGTTACGTAGGGGAAGTGGGTGATGAATGTTAATCCACCGAATTCATGTTGATGAGGGATGTATCGGCCCCACCGTGCCCAAGTTAATGTGGGTTTGGATCATGGACACATTTATTCGAAATTTGGATTGAACTCAACAAAAGTATTTGATAAGGGATGTATCGGCCCCACCGTGCCCTTGTCGATGTGTTTTGGGCTATAGATAATTGTTAATGTAATATTATCGACCAAGAGTTCTAAAAGTAGAATCGATTAAACGTTAATCCACCGAGTTATATTGATAAAGGATGTATCGGCCCCACCGTGCCTAAGTCGATATGAATTTGGATCTTGGAATCATTTATCATAGTTGGGTAGAGGTCACTATGTAAATGCTATACTTGTTTACAAGTATTAATAAAACGATAAATGTTAAGTTTTCCACTATTCCGTTTTTATATTGTTCTATTTCTTTACCACAATTCATATACGATATCATTTCGATTTTGATACAAATCTCCATTAAAACATCGTAACTAAAGACAAAATTTGAATTTTCTTCTAAAACCTCAAATGAACCATTGCTAAGGATCTCTTGTAAAGAGTATAGATTAAAGTTATTCATTATCAAACAGGTTTTTGATTCTTGACTAACACATCTACTTACAATGGATTATTATTCATATACTTAATTGAATTAAGTACCTTGAAGCGATAAATTGTTTTGGTGATTAGATTTTCAGAATTCGTAATTGACCAAAATAACGCAACCACTTCAATGAAAGTTTTAAGACTAAAACGAACAAATGAAGAGTAATCTTCATGAATTCAATTTTACTTCTCAAAGCAAAGACTCATTGAAATGAGTGAGAGCATTCTCTTAAACCGTTAAGATGAGAATGAGGTTCAAGAAGTAAAGATTATAATGGAATTGATACAAGGTAATGTTAAAGGTAAAGTTGTTGAGAATAACGATACTAAACCTATCAATTCCGACCGATAAAGTTTCCATTGTCTTAAATGTTGGACACTAGAAAGGAAACCACCCCAAATTATTGAAGAATCAACAAGTTAGTTGTGGGACATCTAATGAGACCTTCTTCTTTAAATGTTTATTTGATTAAACATAAATTTTGCTAGTACTACTTCGTCAATATTAGAAACCGGTGGTGGTTTACATCATTGTACTTGATACATAAGATGATTAGAATATGACGACTAGCAACAATAATGTCGAGAGATAGAGTAATTGTGTACTCAATCTAGTTTTGGATTTAAAGTTATACCTAATTATGACTATTAAGTGCATAAACTCTAAATAAGAATATAAACTTGTTAAGATACAAAAGAGGTTTCACTTTTGTGACCCTATACACAACGATTTGATGTATGGCTAGCCCATTATCAAGGTGATTATATTCTAAACCAAACTAGAATAATATATCATGAAGATGATGCAAGACTCAAAATTGGTAACACAAGATTAAACCTTAAAATTTTTGGAATGATGAACGCAAAGAGTTATCGAGTACTCTTGAAACCATTAGATTGTTAATGGTATATGCGTATCTTGTATTCAAAGCAAGATGTCTCGTGCCTTTTGGTTGAAAAGGAGATCGAGATTGTAAATCATTGATCCAAAATAGGTTGATCATTTTCTTTTACCAACGATTTAAGTTGACGCTAATATGTTCACTTAATAAGGTAAATAGAGAAATCTTTGAAGAAGTTCAAGAGCTCAAGGAATCACGATATAGTCGTGATGGGATTATCAAAGTGAAGACTTTGATATAAGCCAAAGGAAATGTGATATAGTATCACAAGTTAATCTCTCTTAGCATGCATTATGGAATAATGTGTGATTAGATAAGAAATCAAACGCTATTCGATATGGTTTGGATTTCAATCAAGTTACTTTGAGTTACTTGATCCTTTTGGGGATTTTGTCATTTTTTGTCTAAATTATTTTTCCACTAAATCGAATCATATGAGATATGAAATGGTAAAAGTACCATGTTTGTAAGTTTTCACAAGAAACAAATGCTCATTTTTCCTTTTCCATAATCACGAGTACACCGGGTTTGTGGCTCGTGAAGCTGTCTTTCTGAAATACAAGTTTATTTCTAGAAGACAGAGTGGGAGAAAATTATACAAGAGCCACAAAGAATGTTATGTCGCAAGAAACTGGTCTTTCTTGGCTACATAAAACGTTTTGTGTAAGACGTTGTTTCTTTAAAACCTAGGAGGTTAAATTTGTCACTTGTTAAAGATGATGAATTCATGCTACTTTTAAGAAAGTAAAGAGCTTATAACTTACAAAAGAAATTGTTTGATTCAAGTTGATTACTTCTAGAAAGTAATAAACAAGTGACTTACATAAGAGTGTTTAAGTCACAACTCAATAACAAGGCTTAGAGCCATGAGAATCCGAATAAAAGGCTTGATTAGTGACAAAGGGTTTTGCACTGATAAAGACAAATCTCAAAGCAAGATTGGTTGCAAAGGGTTTTGCACTAATTGAAATACTTAAGTCTACTTGGATCTTCTTAGTGATTGTGTTTCATTATGAAATACATAGCAAGTGAATCTAAAACCCACTTCTTCAAAAGAAGGAATGTATTCAATACATGTCTTGAGTTTTGAAGATTCTTGCAATCCTAAGATAATGTGAAACTTAAGAGAGGGTCTTAAGTAGGACATCAATGAGTTAGAATCAACATTTTGATCATGTAATAAAACATTTCTCGATAAGTCGAGAAGTTGTGTTTATACATGGAGTTTAGTGGGAGTTACGGAAATTTTTAATTAGTCCGATATGTGGATGACATATTGATCATTGAGAATGATTTAAGACTTTTGGAGTATTATAATACATCTTTAATATCCGGATTTATGAAGATAAATCCACATGATATTAGCGTCAGTAAGAAGTCTTATGTTGATAAGATTCATGACTAGTTCAATTAAATCGAACGTATTTGATTGATTCCATTTGCTTCCGCTGCCGGATCAATTAAATGAGTAATGATGTATAAAACTTCATATACTTTGAGTATGATGAATTGTTTTCAAAATCGAATTTAAGTAATCTTTACCTAGTATGTAAAGATTACCCTTAAGTGCTTGCAGAAGCATTAAGGAAGTAAAGCAAAGTGTTTATGATGCAATTTTGTGTAAGGGTGTTACACAAGTGACAATTGACAATTGAGGTTGCGCATGGTTTCCGACAAAACCATAATCAAAACACATTAGGATGGTTAAGATACCATTGTTGTTATGATAATTAAGAAGTAGATTTTCTAGAATCATTCTAGGCAATAAAGAACAATGAGAGATATTTATAACGGAAATTGAGTACACTTGTAATCATGAGATGTGCAAGAGGATGAGTCCCACACACTGTGAAAACAGTGGGAGCTATTCTTAGGCTAGAGGACCTATGTCTTGATTGGATCTCGACACGTACTCAGAAAGTTTTGTAATGCAAATATATACATTACAAAGGAAAACGAGTATGTAGTAAGGTTGAGTAAGGTACAAGAAATTGATAAAACCTACTAACCAAAGCCTTCTCAAAGGCTAAACATGATGAGTCATGTCATTTCAATTGAATTGAAATGAACAACTACGTACAAGATCAAATTAGATTATAGAACATGAAATAGTAATCAGGCATTGGCTATTCATATGTGATAATCGCATTTGTCGTTCGAGTTTTACTTTAAAACTCTTATATTATACTTTGTTACATCCAAACGGGTTGTAAAGACAATTGAACCCCGTTAAAGTGAACGCGGATTAGCATTGTATTCGCCCATAGTCACTTGTATGAGGTGACGTCTCGAAGTGACTAGAGTGTGATGCGATTGATGGCAAGTTCAAGTGCCATACAGTCATGTGAGATGACTAGTCGATCACATAGGCAGATTGTTAGGAACATTTTGTCGGGCCTTATGACCGCTTATAGAGTTTTGGCAATTTATATAGCCTGGTCGTGGCGAGAGCTGCTATAGTATTCAAATGAGTCGATTCTTTTGACTAAAGACTATTCACCTAAGATGGCACAGTTTCAGATTAACTTTGATTTGTGTTACTACGACCTTCGTAAATGAGGTCAAATGGGCATATTTTGGGTTATGATGGCTGTGGCTAGTCGAAGGGAATGAGTGCGATAGGAATTGTCCATCCCCTTGTCAGGGTTAAAACAATATCTCAGGGCCACTCGAGGAGTAATGAACTGGAAATGCGTGGCCACGCTCGGAATGTATCTATGATAGATAAATCCGGTCAATCAGTTATTCTCCAGATCGAGGAAACCACTCTCGATATGATCACTTGCAAGTACGACCTGAAAGACACCTTGCATTGAGTGGGAGATAGTAATAGGACAAGAGAATTGGTGACGCACACTTGTCGAGGACAAGTGGGAGATTGTTGGGAAATGTGTCCTCAACAATAGTGCGATCATGTGATTTAAATATCATTATTAAATCTCATTTTAATGAATACAATTGGGAAGTAATTTTGTTATCACAACCGGTCAACATATATCGGTAATGATTGGCTGACTAGAGTTTGACATTCTTGTCGTGTGACGGTGGTGATCAGTTGACCCCTAGGTCATACCTATAGGGCAATACTCTTAATTGATCATTTAATTAATCGTATAATGTTACGAGTTAATTAAATTACTTGAAAAATTGACGGACGATTTTGGAAGTAAAATTTACGTATCAAATTGAAATGTGATTAAATGAGATACGGTCTGAGTAATCGAATTGTTTCATTACTCGGATGAAATTATTGTTTAAAGAAACAATCGGAATTGAATGAATTATTATAAATATGATTTATAAATTGGTAAAATATTTTGGTATAAGTAATTATGAATTACTAAGTCGATTTTTGTATATGACGTATTTTTTATTAATACGTTGATTTTAATATGATAAAAATACATTGCATTGTTACATGTCATGTAACATGTAACATGTGACAAAATTGACAAATGACAAAATATAAAATGGACTTTCCATTTTATAAGTACCGAAATATCAAGAGGGTTTTAGTGGAAAAATTGTGTTAATTATTTTAATAAGAGAAAACACAATGATGATCTACCTATATGTAGCCATGCAAGCCTACATTTCTTGGGTAGAAAAATTAGCCCATGCATTGGGCTCTCCTTCCCTCCCAATCGGTTCTACATAGAAAAGAACAAGAGTTCTTTTACTTAAAATAATTATCATTCACCATATGTATGTGTGGGTGATTATTATTATTCATTCAACCATGTAAAATTATTTTTAGAGAGATAAAAATAATACTCTTCCTCTCCATATCTCCTACCCGGTTTTAGGAGCCTAAACCAAACAATTTTGGTTCATTTTTCATGAGATTAATATTATACTAGCTCAAATAATATTAATTAGATTAAGAGTTAAGCTTTGGGTATTATTCCTAAGGAGAGATCCTACACTTGGATCTTGTTCTTCCATTAAAGGAAAGCTCAAGAACAAAAGAAAAGGAGATTTCTTTTGTGCCCATTTGAACCGAAATTTCATTGTAAGAAAATGATTTCTTCTCTTTTATTATATTGTTTGCATGCATAAAATCCGTATTTAATTTTATGACAAATTAATTTAGACATATATGAGTATGTTAATATGTATATGAATCTACATTTCCTTCAATTTTGGGTTATGATGGCTGTGGCTAGTCGAAGGGAATGAGTGCGATAGGAATTGTCCATCCCTAGTCAGGGTTATAACAATATCTCAGGGCCACTCGAGGAGTAATGAACTGGAAATGCGTGGCCACGCTCGGAAGGTATCCAGAGTGGATAAATCCGGTCAATCAGTTATTCTCCAGATCGAGGAAACCACTCTCGATATGATCACTTGCAAGTACGACCTGAAAGACACCTTGCATTGAGTGGGAGATAGTAATAGGACAAGAGAATTGGTGACGCACACTTGTCGAGGACAAGTGGGAGATTGTTGGAATATGTGTCCTCCGACAATAATGCGATCACGACTGATGATCATGATAATCACATGTTTATGTCTCATTAAAATGAATACAATTGGGAAGTAATATTGTTACTGTCAACTGGTCAACATATATCGGTAATGATTGACTGACTAGAGTTTGACATTACTGTCGTGTGACGGTGGTGATCAGTTGACCCCCTAGGTCATACCTAAAGGGCAACACTCTTAATTGATTATTTAATTAATCGTATAATGTTACGAGTTAATTAAATTACTTGAAAATTGACGGACGATTTTGGAAGTAAAATTTACGTATCATATTGAAATGTGATTAAATGAGATACGGTCTGAGTAATTAAATTGTATAATTACTCGGATGAAATAGATTGTTTAATGTAACAATTAAATTGAATGAATTGTTATAAATACAATCAGTTGTGATTTATAAATTGGTAAAATTTTTGGCACAAGTAAATATGAAATTACTAAGTCAATTTTTGTATGTGACGTATTTTTATTAATACGTTGATTTTTAATATGTTAAAAATACATAACAAATGTATGTGACATGTGACATGTAACATATAGACAATTGACAAAAATAATATGGGATACATATTATATAGTGGGCCGAAAATAAGAAGGATTTAAGCTAATTATAAGTTGTTTATAATTAGTGGAAAACACAATGATTAAAAAGAAAACCTAGCCATGCAAGCCTATTGTTCCTTGTGAAGAACAATTTCTCCATGCATTGGCTCCCATTTTTCTCTCCTCTTACACGGTTTTGGGGAAGCAAAAGTGATCATTGTTTTTTTCTTCAATTTTGCCTAATAATATACAAAAGGTAGTGTATTATTTTCATTCTATTCACTCATCCAAAAATACAAGTTCTAGTAAGAAGAAAAATCCTCTCTTTCTCTCTTACATAAACCGAAATAATTCAAGTGTTCAATATTATTTTGGTTCAATTTTCTACTAAGAATTAATATTATAACTAGTATTTGTAATATTAATTTAATTAAGAGGAGCCTTGGGTATAATACATAGGGAGAGATCTTACACTTAGATCTTTATTCTTCCATTGGAAAAGCTCAAGAACAAGAAGAGAAAGGTGATCTCTCTTGTGCCCTAATAGCCGAAATCTACTATGTAAGGACATGATTTCTCCTCTATTTATATTATTGTTTGCATGCATAAGATCCGTAATTAATTTTATGACCAATTATTTAGACATATAAGAATATGTTTTATGTATATAAATCTACATTTCCTTCAATTATTACATAGCCTTACACCTACAATATTGATAAGACAAAAAGGTAAAAAGCAAAGACCATGCATTGGTCTTTTAAGACTCCTCCAACCGGTTTTTGGAGAGTAAGTAGAGAATTTTTATTCTCTAATTTTTACTATCATTCATTCTAATTTTTCACATGCATATGCCACGTCGGGACGTGTGCATATCATGGCATACATGATTGATCCTATAGCCGAAGCATAAGGAATCCGTGTCATGCGCTCTTTCTCTTCCGGTGTCTCTGGTGCCTGAGATTTGCTCAAATGCACCCCTTGAGCCATAGGAAGAAACCCCTTCTTGGAGTTAGTCATGCTGAATCTCTCTAGGACTTTGTCTATGTAAGACTACTGACTGAGAGATAACATCCGACGTGATCTATCTCGATAGATACGGATGCCCAAAATTCTTTGTGCCTCACCCAGATCTTTCATTTGGAAATGGTTTTTCAACCATACTTTCACCGAAGTTAAGAGAGGTATGTCATTCCCAATCAGGAGTATGTCGTCAACATACAATATTAGGAAGACAATCTTGCTCCCACTCGACTTGATATATAGACATGGTTCCTCGACAGATCGAGTAAATCCATTTTCTTTTATCACTTGGTCGAAGCGATGATTCCAACTCCTTGATGCTTGCTTAAGTCCATAAATGGAACGCTTAAGCTTGCACACTTTCTTAGGATGTTCTGGATCGATGAAACCTTCGGGTTGTACCATGTACAACTCTTCCTCCAAAAAGCCGTTTAAGAAGGCGGTTTTCACATCCATTAGCCAAATTTCATAGTCATGAAAAGCGGCGATCGCTAAGATAATCCGAATGGAACGCAACATGACTACGGGTGTAAAAATTTCATCGTAGTGCAAACCTGGCACTTGAGTGAAACCTTTAGCAACTAGTCGTGCTTTGTAGATATCTTGTTGACCTTCCACAGAATGCTTTATCTTGTAAAGCCATTTGCATTGAAGGGGACGAACCTTAGCAGGTAAGTCAACAAGATCCCACACGTTGTTCTCATACATGGAGTCCATCTCGGATTGCATGGCCTCAAGCCATAGCTTTGAGTCAGAACTAGTCATGGCACCTTTATAGGTTGCGGGTTCACTACTCGTTAAGAGTAGAATGTCATCTATGTCATGTTCCTCGACCATACCAATGTATCTGTCCGGAGGAATAGAGACTCTTCCCGACCTCCTAGGTTCCTCAGGAATGTTAACCGCGGCCGGGATTGAAGGAATAGGTTCCTCCAATGGTTGCTCGGTACTTGGTTCTGGAATCTCCGACAGTTCGAAGGTTCTATCACTCTTTGCATTCTCGAGAAATTCCTTCTCTAAGAATGTCGCACTAGCCGCAACAAAAATACGTTGTTCGGTTGGAGAATAAAAGTAATGACCAAGCGTTCCTTTAGGATAACCTATAAAGTACGTCTTGACCGATCGCGGGCCGAGCTTATCCTCGTGTCTCCACTTGACATAAGCCTCGCAGCCCCAAACCCGTATAAAGGACAAGTTAGGGACCGTTCCCTTCCAAAGTTCATATGGAGTCTTGTCAACAGCTTTAGACGGACTTCGGTTAAGTATTAGAGCGGCTGACAAAAGAGCATAACCCCATAATGAATCAGGTAAAACCGTGTGACTCATCATGGATCGAACCATATCAAGTAATGTTCGATTTCTCCGTTCGGACACACCATTCAACTGAGGTGTTCCAGGTGGAGTTAACTGTAGGGCAATCCCACAGTCTTTAAGGTGTTGATCAAACTCGTGAGAAAGATACTCGCCACCACGATCCGAACGCAGTGTTTTAATCTTTCTACCCAATAGGTTCTGTACCCTATTCTGGTATTCCTTGAATTTCTCAAAGGATTCACTTTTGTGCTTCATTAAGTAGACATAGCCATATCTACTTAAATCGTCCGTGAAAGTGATGAAATACCTATAGCCTTCTCGTGCGGTGATTGACATAGGACCACATACATCCGTGTGTATGAGTCCTAATAGGTCAGCAGCGCGCATTCCAACACCTTTGAAGGAAATACGAGTCATCTTACCGATGAGACATGATTCACACGTGCCAAATGATTGAAAATCAAAGGCCGAGATAGCTCCATTCTTGATGAGCTGTTTTACGCGTTTCTCATTAATGTGTCCCATACGGCCGTGCCATAGATACGTTTGATCTTTGTCACCAACCTTTAACTTTTTATTCATTACGTGTAATATTTCGGTGGTCCGATCTAAAACATAAATTCCGTTCATGGAGACCGCCTTGCCGTAAATCATATCGTGTAATGAGAAAATGCAAGTATTATTCTCTATTACAAATGAAAAACCAAGTTTATCAAGTGCGTAAAACTGAAATAATGTTTTTCGAAAGATGGGTACATAATAGCGCTATATAAAAATAACTCAAATCCGCTAGGAAGCCGGATCACATATGTTCCCCTCGAGACGGCAGCCACTCGTGCTCCATTCCCGACACGCAGGTCCACCTCACCCTTTACGAGGGGTTCGATGTTTCGGAGCCCCTGCACATGATTACACAGATGAGAACCACAACCAGTATCAAGTACCCAAGTTCCTTAACTTGCGTGGTTAATCTCAATCATATGAATAAAAGTAGAAGAAGAAGAAGACATACCAACAAAGGGTTTAACACGACCGCCTTTAAGTCCTCATGATAAACAGGACATGTACGCCTCCAATGGCCAGTCTTGTGGCAATGATGGCATTCCATGTTTTCATTCTTGCTCTTTGTCGTGCCCGATGAGGTGCTCGACTCACCAGGCCCACTCTTACCCGAACCCGACTTCTTGAACTTCGGTTTACCTCTTTGCGCTAGGTTTGCACGAGCTTTGCCCTTACCTTTCCCCTTGTTTGTCACAACGAGAACATCCTGTTTCAAGCTCCCACTGAACTTCATGTCCTTCTCGGTCTGTACGAGAAGGGAGTGCAGTTCATGGGGACTTTTCTTCAAATCATTCATATAGTAATTCGCTCTGAATTGCGAAAAACCATCGTGGAGTGAGTGAAGCATGCGGTCGATCACAATGTTCTCGCTGATCTTACAATCAAAGGTCTCCAGCTTCTCGACATTCTCAATCATGCTGAGAATGTGTGGGCTAACTGGTTGGCCCTTCTGGAGTCTCGCATCAAAGAAGCGAGTGGTATGCTCATAGGTCACGATTCTCGGTGCTTTCGAGAATTCCTTGGTGAGCGTGGTGAAAATCTTGTTTGCACCATGGGCTATGAAGCGTTTCTGCAAATTGGGTTCCATTGCAAAAATGAGTACGTTTTTTAATCGCACCCGCTTCCATACAGAAATCATTAAACTTGGTGATTTCAGCAGCTCTAGCCGTGGGACCTGGGTTTGCCGGGATGGGCTCTAATAGATATTTGAGCTTCCCGTCGTCAGCGGCGCGAGATTCCGTAATGCCGCCTCCCAGTCCGCGAAGTTTGATCCATCATTCTTCAGTCGAGTGGACTGATTCATCTGATTCATGAAGATCCGAAGCCAGGACTCACGGTCCAATGTGGCACTTGGCATTGGGTCGTTAGTTGGACCAGCCATTTCGTTATAGCAGTTTAAAAATTCGTGTTCTACACTGAAAAAGAAAGAAAAACAAAAACGAAATAAGCAACTCATCGAGGTGATTTAAGTCTATTTAAAATTCATTTTAACGTGTAGACTCATTGCACTTGCATAATTGATCTCCCTCAAGAATAATACAAGTGATCCCAAGACTCAATTTCTGTAAATTGATAAGCCAACTGTTTAGCTAATTCTTCCGTAAGAACTCTTGGTCGATAGATTTCCGTAAATCCTATCTATAGTCCACCATAATCACAGGATCGTACGAGTGACCATAGTGTTGAGATAAAATAGGTCAATCGGTTCCAACTTACCCGACGTAGAAGGGGTCATATTATGCCTACCGACGAAGAAGGGACTCATTGGAGTTTGACCTATAAAGACCATTCTCAATTTTGGTTTATATGAGGAAGATCCCATCAACTTAATTTTAATTCATTTTAAGTGAACGAATAACTAACGTCTGCGTGAATGAATTAATTTAGGTGATGGCTTAGCATTGATCGTGTGACATGAGAATGTCAAAGAAAACTAACTCGTGACCTCTATATGTGTCAGTTTTCATGCAATAAATAGGTGGTTTGGTTTTTAGGCGGAATATGATGCATATTATCGTTGCGAAAAATAAATAAAAAATGCAATACGTAAATAAAATTCCTAGTGTGGCCTATCCTAATAAAAGAACATAAAACAAATTTGGAATCCATCGTTGGACCCGAGAAGCTTGTCTTGATGTTCCATCTTGATTCATGTAGCGGGAGTGAGCATCCGGTCTCCATCTTTGGTCTTCTCAAAAATTACAATTAAAAATACAAAATATAAACCTATTTACATTCTAATTAAAAACTGTAATTACAAGTGAAAAATCCAAAACGGAGATACGAGATCTCAAAATACAACCAAGACCGTGTTCCATCATTACGGTAACACGTTCTACTAAGGCCACACTAAGTTACAACCGTTTGTAAAAAAAATAAATACGTAATATAAAGCATTCACGGCATTCAAATCAACGATAAAAGAAAATGCATCAACTAAATTAAATTTATTCGTGACATAATTCCGTAATTATGTTAAATTATCCAAACCACCTTATAACGATTAAAATTTATGTGATAAAACCGCTTCTATCAATTTAATTTTAATCTATCACAATCCGTTACTTTAAATACGCTTTAAAATAACTTAATGGTACGTGTGTGAACCGTTTCACAATCATAGCGAGTGTACAATATCCGTATAAAGTACATATTAAGGCCAAAAGAAAATTTAAAACAAAAGAATAAATTTTCAAAGCTGCCAAACCAAAAATCACTCGATCCAGGGACATAAGTGCTCGACCGAGGAATAAAAGAGCTCGATCGACTGAACTGCTAGTCGATCGAGAGGATTGCCAAACAGAAAGTGCTCGATCGACTAAACTGGAGGTCGATCGAGTACTCTTATTAGCAAAACTGTTCGATCGAGTACGAGGAGGTCTCGATCGAGCAGTCAGGGTTTTAAAAAAGGTCGATCGAGTACAGCAAGGACTCGATCGAGTAAAAACAAGACAGAAAAACCACTCGATCGATTGAAAACTTGCTCGATCGAGTATAAAAGTTTCTGGAAAGGCAAAACCCTCGTGAAAACTGATTTGACGAAACAAAGCAATCGCAAAATTGATCAAAAACGCATCAAAACAATTTTACAAATTGACAAAACTTGACATATTGTTATAATCTCCGTATAAAACAACAATATGCATAAAAACAAATTGAAAAACAAGATGAATTAACCGTGTAAAACATGTCACGGTTTCAAAAATTTGCAACAGCCAAAAAAATTCCTGCCGAGAGGATAAAAACGCTGCTGCCGCACGAATTTCAAGACAATAAAAATCGTTTCAAGATCGTTTGATGAAAAATCACAATGAAAATTTACGTGGCCTCGCTCTGATACCACTTGTGGGGTAATATCCGTATAAGACCCTTTAAATTTGGGACTATAACGTAAATTTAACATGTGAAATATGGTCATAAACGAAATACAATATAGAAACGACAAAGATAAAGAATCAACCTCGGGTCCTTTGTAGTGCGGCGTAAAGAACAGAAATCAACAGAGATTCCCTCCTAATTGTTGCAGCCAAGACCGTCTGAGACTATGCCCTTGTGCTAGAAATGCTTTCTAATTGACTTGCAATATTGAGAAAGCTCTTGTGAGGTTTTACGATGTGAGATCTAGGAATTTCAGAGAAAGTTGCACTGAAACCCTAATTGTTTTTCACTAATGATGATTCGGTTAAGCAAGAGGAGAAGCTCTCCTTTTGTTCTCCTAATCTCGGCCAAACCGAGAGGGGCCTTGGGAAGTGGGCTTCCACTTCCTTTTAGAATTAGCTCATGGCCCGGTTCGTAAATCGCTAAAATGTATATGACGCGGTTTTGTTATAAATCGTCATCGGTTATCGGTTATTAAAGCATCAACTAATAATACGGATTAGTTGAAACATTAATACATGTCCGACAAAGACGATATTGTATAATTATATTCAATATACATTTAATTAAATATAAAACGCTTATATTCAATTTACGAATTAACTGCTTAATTCGCCTTAGCCATTATTATTTAATCCGTATTAAATAACATATCTCAACATCACATTTTGACTTATTATTAGTCAAATGACTCGGACTAACTGGTTAGTCAATTTTGGCATCTACATGACAGTATTTTCATACCGTCACATCTCTCAAACGTATCCTATAGGTGTGACTTTTAGGGACCAGTTGATCACCGCCATCTGTATGACAATAACGTCAAACTTATCTAGCAAGCCAACCGTTATTGATAAACGTGGATCAACTGATAATAATACCAAAAGTATGCCCTTTGATCCTTTTAGAGATTTATAAGTCCTTGCACTAACTGTTAAGGACACCAACCCCAACAGTTACCGGTACCTTTCTTGTTCATAATACACCATCTTTCGTTCTGTTTAATTCGGGGGCAACCCACTCTTTTGTGTCTAGGAGTCACGCCTTAGCGATGGGTTTGGAGAATATGAACTTGTAAAAGATAGTGTGTTTATACCTTCTGGGAAGTCAGTGTCTTGTTCTAAGCTGTATAGAGATGCGTCAATGTTGGTGAGGGAGGTAGACTTACCAGTCAACTTGTTAGAGTTTCTTATGGATGGGTTTGAGGTCATCGTCGGGATAGATTGTTTGGGCAAGTATGATGCTAAGTTAGATTCTCGACAAAAGAGAGTGCCTTTAAAGGTTCCTAAGGGAGTCAAGGTATCATATAGGGGGTTTGTGGTGAGACCAAAGTGTAAGTTTATCGCAGTGATGACTTTAAATTCATGTTTGAAAAAGAAGTGTCCCTTGATTCTTTGCCAAGTGAGGGATATGCGTGTGGAGGAGCCGTCGGCATCTGATATACCTGTGGTTGGGGAGTTTAGTGATGTTTTTCCAGATGAGATACCGGGGTTACCACCTAAGAGAGATATTGACTTCAATGTTGAGCTCAAACCGGGGACGGGACCTATATCTAAAGCACCATACCGTATGGGGCCTAAGGAGTTCAAAGAGTTGAAGAAGTAGCTGAATGACTTGTTAGACAAAGGGTATATTCGGCCTAGTGTGTCACCGTGGGGAGCACCAGTCTTGTTTGTGAAAAAGAAAGACGGGAGCATGAGGCTATGCATCGACTATAGGGAGCTGAATCATGTAACGGTGAAGAACATGTATTCTTTGCCAAGGATTGATGATCTAAGATCAACTTGAGATCGGGTTATCACCAATTGAGGATAGAAGATGAGGATATTTCTAAGACAGCTTTTCGGTCATGATATGGTCACTATGAGTATGTAGTGATGCCTTTTGGGTTGACGAATTGATGTGACCATTATTTGAGCATATTTAGTCCCCGAATTAGCCTTGTTCCCATGCTTTTTAGTGCATATTTGGGTCATTTATTGTCTTTAGTCCTTTGTTTTGCATATTGTTTGAGGTTTTGTTTCCTTGGTAGAAAAGGAGTGCAAACCTTGCATTTTCATGGCAAAATAGAGCTAAATTGATTGAATTCAATGACCAAGCATCAAAGAGAATACAAGACTAGAAGGCCTTTGTACATATTATAGTAGTTGGGCAATGATGAGAAAAGATCCTTGCATCTCCGATGAAATCCTCAAGGATTGTATGAAGAAAAAGGAAGAAAAGAAGAAAGGAGGAAGCTGACGCAAGATTCGAGCGGATTGCCCACAATCCGCCCGTCCAAGACAAGCAATCCGAGTGTCTTCCTCAGAGGGACGCCCGTCCAAAACAACCACAATCCGCCCGTCCACCCCACGAATCCGCTCGTCCAACGAGAAGACAATCCGCTCGTCCCGTGCCCTGGACGCTCGGATTGTGTGACAGCTAATCCCTCTTCTACTTGTTCAATGAAGGATGCGCATACATCGGGAAAGACTAGCAAAAAGGAGACTCGCATATTTTTCTGAGAGGAGCGATTCCTCAAGGACTTAATCGTCATTTAAGCCCTTAGTAAACCCTAATTTGTGTACCTAATCCCCACTATAAATACCCCATTAGTCTAATTAGATTAGCATGTTCTTCTTATCAATCTTTAGAGTAGTTTATATCATTCTAATCTCTCTTTAATCTTGTAATCAACTTTTAATCAAGTCTTAATACAAATCTCATTTCCTTAATCTCTCTTTTGTTCATCTTTCATTTTGGGTAATTGAAGATTATTTGGGTTATTATTGGGAGATTGACAACCTTCCAATCAATCATCAAGTACTTTTATTATTCATTGCTTTATTATTGGAATCATTAGTAGGTATAATTCTCTTAATCCCTTTTTAATTATTGTTAATCATCTTCATTTATTCATCATGTTTTACTTTGTTGGTATGATTGACAACCTTGCTAACATGTTCAATTTGATAATGAGTGAGTAGTTTCCTTAACTAGGGTTAATGGGTAATTAGGGGAAACCAACATGGGGGATGATTCATGCTTAAATTAATATGTTTTCATAGTTTATTTGCTTGCTTGTTGTGATCTTAACTTATGCACATGTTATATTTGATGAAATGTGAGCCTATGAATCCTTGCATTTTTTTACCCATCACCTATCTTTTCAATGAGACTTGTAAGACATAAACCAACTCGAGTCTCATTAGACCATGCATATAGTTGAGTAGGGAAGATTAAGTCGACTTGTAGGTGTTGTACAATCTAATCGATTCGGCTCCGGGACACAAACTTTCCTAGGATTGTAAGATATAAACCAACTCGATCCATCACAACAATAATTGCTTGCTTATAATTTGAGAATATGTTTGTATGATCAATTCCCATGAATCCCCTATGACCCCATGACACCCTAGTGCCCTTTATCAATTGTTTACACCCTTTTTGATCATCTTGCTTGTTTAATTTCATTGCTATTTAGTTTAGTGATCTTTTATTCCAACCCCAAATCGTGACACCCCTAGACACCGCTAGTTACAATTGAAAATCTCACTTCAATACCCGTCCCTTGGGATCCGACCTTTACTTACCTCTTTACTAATAGTAGAGTTGTTTGTGGAGTTATAAATATTGTTTTGGTCTAGGTGCTCCTAACGACAAGTACCGAAAACTAAACCTCCCAAGTGAGTACGACAAAAAATGGCGCCGTTGCCGGGGACGGTGTTAGCTTGATTTAGATTTTCTTAAATTGTTATTAGTTGTGTCTTTCTTTGCCTTGGGGAAGTAAAACTCCTCAAGGTTTGTTCTAACTATTTTCAAGTTGTTCGATATTTTGCAAGATGGACCTTATAGATTGTTTTGTAGAGAACCACTTAAGTATACCTTTCTTCAAAGACCCCATGCAAGCATTGGAAGCCTTGGAAGCAAGTGGGGCTAAAAATATGTATTGGGAATTGGAGGTAGATCTTTTTGAGGCCGCTCTAGCTAACAAAGAACTTACTCATGAGCAATCCAAATTAGTACATAACATCCTTGTGGAAGCATATCAACCTATAGAAAATGAGCAATCAACCCTAGAAGACATCTTACAAGCCCAAGAGCAAGAGGAATTCGTCATGGAATTCGAGTGTGATGAGATTGATGAGAATGAAGAACAAGTTGAATATGCCATGAGAATGGAATGTCTAATGGAAATGGAGCAAATTATAAATGAACCTTCAAAGGAGGAAAGTGAGGTATAAACCCCTACTTTAAAACCCCTTCCCCCAAATTTGAAATATGCTTACCTTGATGAATCAAAGACCAAACATGTGATTGTTAATGATAAACTTGATGAAAACCAATTGGGAAAATTGCTTGATGTGTTGAAGCAACATGAAAAGGCTATAGGTTATAGTCTAGATGACCTTAAGGGGATAAGTCCCAACTTTTGTATGCATAGAATTCATCTAGAGGAGGACCATAGACCTACCATCTAATCTCAAAGGAGATTAAACCCCCACATGCAAGAAGTTGTCAAGGGAGAGGTTATAAAATTACTTGATGCGAGAATCATATATCCCATATCAGACTCTTTGTGGGTTAGCCCCGTCCAAGTGGTACCTAATAAAGGAGGTACCACGGTGGTGACAAACGAAAAGATTGAGCTAATACCTACAAGGAAGATAACCGGTTGGCGTATGTGCATTGACTATCGAAAATTGAATTCCGCAATAAGGAAGAATCATTTCCCCCTACCATTCATTGACCAAATGCTTGAGAGGTTAGCCTCCAACAAGTTCTTTTGTTACCTTGACGGGTATTCGGGATTCTTTCAAATCCCTATACACCCGGATGACCAACATAAGACCACCTTCACATGCCCTTATGGTACTTTTTCATATAGGAGGATGCCTTTTGGCTTGTGTAATGCAACCGCCACTTTCCAAAGATGCATGATGAGTATCTTCTCCGACTACCTAGAGACCATAATGGAAGTTTTTATGGATGATTTTAGCGTTTATGGAAAGGACTTCGACTCATGTTTGCATAATCTTTCTCTTGTATTGCAAAAATGTGAAGATGTTAGTCTTGTTTTAAATTGGGAAAAGTGTCACTTCAGGGTCAATGAAGGAATTGTGCTGGGTCATTTAATCTCGGAAAAGGGCATCGAGGTCGATAAAGCTAAGGTTGAGGTGATAGAGAAACTCTCACCTCCCGTGAATGTTAGAGGGGTGAGAAGTTTTCTCGGTCACGCGGGTTTCTATCGCCGTTTCATAAAAGATTTTTCAAAAATAGCAAAACCCCTCACTCAACTCTTACTTAAAGATGCCCTATTCCATTTAACTGATGAGTGTGTTGAAGCCTTTAATAGAATCAAAGAAGCACTAATCTCGGGACCAATCATTCAACCTCCAAATTGGGAACTACCATTCGAGATCATGTGTGATGCTAGTAACTACGCCGTTGGAGCGGTTCTTAGCCAACGGGTAGGAAGAGCTCTTCATGACATCTATTATATAAGCAAGACTCTTGATCCCTCCCAAGTGAACTATGATACCACCGAGAAAGAGCTTCTTGCCATTGTTTATGATTTGGACAAATTCCGTTCCTACTTACTTGGATCCAAAGTGATTGTCATTTCGGATCACCGTGCTCTCCGACATCTCTTAATAAAGAAGGAGACAAAACCAAGGTTGTTGAGATGGATTTTGCTTCTTCAAGAATTCGACTTGGAAATAAGAGACAAGAAAGGATCCGAAAATGTAGTGGCGGATCACTTGTCAAGGATCCGGTTTCATGATGAACAAGGAGAAACGCCGATCAATGACTCATTTCCCGAAGATATCTTGATGGCCATTCAAACACAACTTAAAAGGCACATCACCCCATGGTTTGCCGATTATGCCAGCTATATCGTTAGAAGGGTACTCCCTCCAAATTTGAACTACAACCAAAGGAAGAGGTTCTGATTCGAAGTAAAAAGGTACTTTTGGGATGACCCAAATCTCTACAAAGAGTGTAGTGATGGGCTCTACCGGAGGTGCATTCCTCAATGGGAAGTCCAAGGAATCTGGAAGGATGCCACTCGTCAACTTATGGTGGGCACCATGGAGCAAGGAGAACCAGATGTGACCATAATTAGAGCATATTTAGTCCCCGAATTAGCCTTGTTCCCATGCTTTTTAGTGCATATTTGGGTTATTTATTGTCTTTAGTTCTTTGTTTTGCATTTTCTTTGAGGTTTTCATCCCTTGGTAGGAAAGGAGTGCAAACCTTGCATTTTCATGGCAAAACGAGACTAAATTGATTGAATTCAATGACCAAGCATCAAGGAGAGACAAGATTAGAAGGCCTTTGTACATACTATAGTAGATGGGCAATGATGAGACAAGATCCTTGCATCCTCGAGGAAATCCCCAAGGATTTTATGAAGAAAAGGGAAGAAAAGAAGAAGAAATGAGACTGTCCAGCAATCCGTGCGGATTGTCCTGAAGACGCCCGTCCTCCACCACCACAATCCGAGCGTCTTCACCACAAGACGCCCGGGCAGCAACCCCAGAAGACGCCCGTCTTCTCCCAAAGACGCCCGGGCAGAGACCCTCGAATCCGCCCGTCCCGTGCCAAAGACGCACAGATTCCCAGGCAGACAATTTCGTTTGTTCAAGCTTCAAGAAAGATGCCCATCCTTCCAAAAATACCGGCGTTTCCTTAAGTAGGGACTTAATCATCACTTAAGCCCTTAGTTAACCCTAATTCCTACACCTAATCCCCACTATAAATACCCCATTAGTCTAATTAGAAGAGCATGTTCTTCTTAGCAATCTTTAGTGTAGTTAATATCAATCAAATCTCTCTTTAATTTTGTAATCAACAATTAATCAAGTTTTAATACAAGTTTTATTTCCTTAATCTCTCTCTTTTGTTCATCCTTTATTTTGGGTAATTGAAGATTATTTGGGTTATTATTGGGAGATTGACAACCTCTCAATCAAGCATCAAGTACTTCTTTTATTCTTTGCTTTATTATTGGAATCATTAGTAGGTATAATTCTCTTAATCCCTTTTTAATTATTGTTAATTACTTTCATTTATTCATCATGTTTCACTTTGTTGGTATGATTACAACCTTGCTAGCATGATCAACATGATAATGAGTGAGTAGTCACTTAGCTAGGGTTAATGGGTAATTAGGGGAAACCAACATGGGGAATGATTCACGCGTAAATTAATATGCTTTCATGGTTTATTTGCTTGCTTGTTATGATCTCAACTCATACACATGTTATGTTTGATGAAATGCGAGCCTATGAATCCTTGCATTTTTTACCCATCACCTATCTTTTCAATAAGACTTGTAAGACATAAACCAACTCGAGTCTCATTAGACCATGCTTGTTGTTGAGTAGGGAAGACTAAGTCGACTTGTAGGTGTTGTACAATCTAATCGATTCGGCTCCGGGACCCAAAATTTCCTAGGATTGTAAGATATAAACCAACTCAATCCATCACAACAATAATTGCTTGCTTATAATTTGAGAACATGTTTGTATGATCAATTCCCATGAATCCCCTATGACCCCATGACACCCTAGTGCTTTTTATCAATTGTTTATAACTCTGTTAATTCATCTTGCTTGTTTACTTTCATTGCTATTTAGTTTAGTGACCTTCTACATCAAACCCCAACTGTGACACCCCTAAGACACCACTAGTTGCAATAGAAATCTCATCTCAATTCCCGTCCCTTGGGATCCGACCTTTACTTGCCTCTTTACTAATTGTAGAGTTGTTTGTGAAGTTATAAATTGTGTTTTGGTCTTGGTGCTCCTAACGACAAGTGATGTGACCATAATTGGCGCATATTTAGCCCCCGAATTAGCCTTGTTCTCATGCTTTTTAGTGCTTATTTGGGTCATTTCTTATCTTTAGTTCTTTGTTTTGCATATTCTTTGAGATTTTGATCCCTTGGTAAGAAAGGAGTAAGAATCTTGCATTTTCATGGCAAAACGAGACTAAATTGATCGAATTCAATGACCAAGCATCAAGGAGAGACAAGATTAGAAGGCCTTTGTACATATTATAGTAGAAGAGCAATGTTGAGAAAAGATCCTTGAGTCCCCAAGGAAATCCCCAAGGAATTTATGAAGAAAAGGGAAGAAAAGATGAAGTTACTATGCTGACTGACAATCCGAGCGGATTGTCAACAATCCGTCCGTCCAGCCCCAGCACAATCCGAGCATCCTTGCCTGAATCCGCTCGGATTCCCCCTCCACAATCCGCCCGGATTCCCCAGAATCCGCTCGGATTCCAACGGTGCAATCCGCCCGTCTCGACCCTATTCCGCCCGGATTTCTTCACAGCACGGATTGTCTTCTTCAAGCTACGAAAAGAGAAGCCCTTCTCTCGAAAAATACCGGGTCCTCCTTGCTCAACTTAAAAAGTGTAATTACTAGTTTAGCCCTTAGTTAACCCTAATGCATCCTCCCTAATTTCCACTATAAATACCCCATTAGTCTAATTAGAGGAGCATGTTCTTCTTATCAATAATTAGTGTAGCTAATATCAATCAAATCTCTCTTCAATATTGTAATCAAGTATTAATCAAGTTTTAATCCAAGTTTTAGTTCTTTAATCTCTCTTTTGTTCATCATTTATTTTGGGTAATTGAAGATTATTTGGGTTATTATTGGGAGATTGACAACCTCTCAATCAAGCATTCAAGTACTTCTATTATTCTTGCTTTATTATTGGAATCATTAGTAGGTATAATCTCTTAATCCCTTTTTAATTATTGTTAATTACTTTCATTTATTCATCATGTTTCATATTGTTGGTATGATTGACAACCTTGCTAGCATGATCAACATGATAATGAGTGAGTAGTCTCTTAGCTAGGGTTAATGGGTGATTAGGGGAAACCAACATGGGGAATGATTCATGCTTAAATTAATATGTTTTCATGTTTTATTTGCTTGCTTGTTTTGATCTCAACTCATGCACATGTTATATTTGATGAAATGCTAAGCCTATGAATCCTTGCATTTACTATCATCTTCTATCTTTTCAATGAGACTTGTAAGACATAACCCAACTCGAGTCTCATTAGACCATGCATGTTGTTGAGTAGGGAAGATTAAGTCGACTTGTAGGTGTTGTACAATCTAATCGATTCGGCTCCGGGACCCAAACTTTCCTAGGATTGTAAGATATAACCCAACTCAATCCATCACAATAATAATTGCTTGCTTATAATTTGAGAACATGTTTGTATGATCATATCCCATGATTCCCCTATGATCCCATGACACCCTAGTGCCTTTAATCAATTGTTTACACCCCTTTAATTCATCTTGCTTGTTTATTTTCATTGTTATTCTAGTTTAGTAACCTTCTACATCAACCCAATTTGTGACACCCCTTAGACACCACTAGTTACAATAGAAATCTCATTTCAACTCCCATCCCTTGGGATCCGACCTTTACTTGCCTCTTTACTAATTGTAGAGTTGTTTGTGGAGCTATAAATTGTGTTTTGATTCGACCGTGACCAACGACCACATCTTAATTTGTGAACACTTAGCGGGATCGCATCAAAAATGGCGTCGTTGCCGGGGACGGTGTTTGTTTGATTTAGATTTCTTTTTATTGTCATTAGTTGTGTCTTTCTTCACCTTGAGGAAGTAAAACTCCTCAAGGTTTGTTCTAATCATTTTCGAGTTGTTTGATATTTTGCATGTCTAGAAGGTTACAAGGTGATTTGTTACCTTTTGACCGTGAAATCGAAAGAACCTTGACGAACAATAGGAGAGTTGTTAGGAGGAATTTACGAGGTATTAGTGAAGTTGTTCAACCCACTAGTGAGTTTGTCAATCCTTTCGCAATAGAAGGAGAAGAAAACCCATTACACAATACCCACAAAATCCACCTACAATGCCAAAATTCTCGTCACACTCCGTACCCACCGAGGAGAATCTACCAAATGGTACTCCTACACCGCAACATGTCACCGGAAATTTTATTGCCAAGTCCGCCTTCATCCAACTAGTTGAGAGGAGCCAATTCGGGGGGATGCCTAGTGAGGACCGTCATTCTCATATGGAAACCTTTTGCGATTATTGTGATGCTATCTCTCAAACGGGCGTGACTCAAGACCAAATTAGATGGGTCTTATTTCCTTTTTCCTTAATCGGCACCGTAAAGCAATGGTTGAAGGGCCTTGATAAGGCCACCCTTGGAATAGATTCTTGGAAGAAGTTGGCTCTAGCTTTCTACAAAAAATTCTACCCACCGGAAAAGACCAACATGCTAAGAGCTCAAATTACGGGTTTTAAGCAAAGGGATGAAGAGTCTTTGTATGAAGCTTGGGAGCGGTTTAAAGGTATTTTTCGCTCATGTCCTCACCATGGACTTAGCGAATGGTTTTTGGTGCAACAATTTTGGAATGGTTTATATGAAGATTCTAGGAACATTCTCAATATGGGATCAAATGGAATGTTCACCGAAGTTGATGACAATCAAACATGGAACAAGATTGAGGAAATGGCGGTCCATAACTCACAATATAGTAGACCTCGCAAGGCTACTAGAGGAGTAAAGCATGAAGTGGACTCCGTTACTCAATTGGGTGCTCAACTTAGTGCTCACATTGACACAATCAACTTGAAGTTTGAACAAGCTATGGCTAGACTTGAGGAAAACTCAAAATCATCAAAGCATCATGTTAATGCCATGACGGCATCCTCATCAATCCCAAGTGGGATATGTGAGAATTGTGGAACTTTGGGACATGACCAAGGTGAATGTAGGGGAACAAATGAACAAGTGAATGCTTTCCAAGCATACAAGAGTGGTACCCCTTATTCCAACTTTTACAATGAAAACACCAAATTCCATCCAAATCTCTCATACAAAAGCCAAAATGTTCAAAACCCTCAAACAACATACACTCCACCACCCATGAGAAACCAAAATCAAAGACCCTTTTACAATCAAAACCAAGGTTACCAAAATCAAATTCCATACAATCACCAAAATGACCAAGGTTTTGATGTCCAAAAAGCGGTCCTCCAAATGCAAAAGAACCAACAAGAATTTTTCACTCAAATGCAAAAAGATAGCCAAGCAAAGGAAACCACCATCAACAACATTCTAGCTCACACCAAGATGTTGTAAACACAATTGACTCAACTAGCATCTTCAAGCTCACAAAGACAAAAGGGGCAATTACCACCTCAAGGTAATCCCCCTAGACAAGAAACGGTTAGTGCCATTCACTTGAGAAGTGGTACAAGGTATGAAGCACCGAAGAAGCAAGTTGAGGATGAAGTTGTGGAAGCTAGTGAAAAGGAAGAAATTGTGCAAAACTCCAAAGATGGAGAATCATCAAAAGAAGAAAGTTCAAAGAAAAATGAAGACAAGGCCAAGGAGAAGGAGCCCATTGTGATTAGACTTCTTTTTCCAAGTCGTCAAGCCAAGCCCAAATTTGATGATCAACTTGGAAAGTTCATGGAAATTGTGAAAAATTTGGAAGTCTCAATTCCTTTCACGGAATTAATCAATCACGTTCCGGCCTATGCGAAGTACATGAAAGATATCCTCACAAAGAAGAAGTCGATCCGGAAACTTGAGACTATCGCCTTCACTAAGGTGAGTAGTGCAATACTTCAAGGGAGTTCACCTCCAAATTAAAAGGATCCGGGAAGCTTCTCAATACCGTGTACCATTGGCGACACGACGATCAACAAAGCCTTATGTGATCTAGGGGCTAGTGTGAGTGTCATGCCATACTCGGTGAGTAAAAGGTTGGGGATGGGAGAGCTTAAATGCACCAACATCACACTCCAAATGGCCGATAGATCGACGAAGACACCGTTAGGGATATGGGAAGATGTCCCCGTGCGAATTGGGAAGTTTTTCATCCCGGTGGACTTTGTCATTGTTGATATGGAGGAAGATTCCAACATTCCAATCATCCTAGGAAGACCTTTCCTACACACCGCCGGTGCGGTAATTGATGTAAAACATGGTGAGCTCGCTCTAGAAGTGGGAGATGAAAGCATAACTTTTAACCTTGACAAGACTATGAGAGCTCCTCGTTTGCATAGCCGAAAGGATGAAGGGAAGAAATCGGAACTCCAATGGAAGAAGAAAATTGAAGATGCTCCATTCAAAGAGCAAGTGAATTGTGACAAGGAGAGCTTGCAAAGCTCATCAAAATCAACCAAGGAAGAAGAGGATGGCCTCATTGGCCAAGAGAATAAATTGTGAGAGTTGTCTCCATCTAAGCAAGAGATTTTCAATGATCAACTCAATGAAGTTTGTGGTCTTTGGGACGACGAATTTGAAGGGATTTTTAATCCCTACATTGGACATGCCATCGATCATGACCAACAACAAAGGCCAAGGTCTATTGAGAACCTCTATCATGATAATGAACAAGCTTTTGATTACTTCTTCAAGGTGTTGAGCAACATCAACAACACCTTGGACATGCCCCCTTGACATCTCATCAAGAATGAGAGTTTGGTGGAGTCCTCCCTAAACCACCACTTGTAAATATTTCTAACTCCCTAACTTACATTTCAATTCTTGTATTGCATTTTTGTCATCTTTGGATTTTTATTTACTTTGATCAAAATAATTGTCATGTAAGAGAGAAGTGAGGGAGGGACTAACGATTTTTATTGATGTGTAGTGCTTTACCTTAGTGTGGGGATGACAATTGCCTAGGCTATCCATGCCTTAGTAGTGCCCCCACAATGAAGAACACAAGATTTGAAGAAAGAATGATAAGGGAAATGCGCTGTGCACGGGTGGAACTGAATCCGTGTACACAGAGGAAGAATCCGAGCGGATTCTACAGAATTCGCCCGTCTTATGTAATCCGAGCGTCCTGCAGAAAAGACGCCCGTCCTGAACTGAGCTGAATTTTGAAATTTTCTTGATCAAGTTAAAGAATCCGAGCGGATTTCTGAAAATCCGCCCGTCTTGAAGAATCCGTCCGTCCTGAGAGAAAGACGTCCGTCTTTGCAGCTGAGGAAAACAAGCAAAATTCTCTGGACAGAAATCCGTCCGTCTTTGAGCAAATCCGCCCGTCCCGTGTTCATCAAATCCGAGTGGATTGTTACAAATCCGCCCGTCTTTAGGCGAGCTTTGCAAAGCCCAGAAAGACCAGAATCCGCACGGATTGGGCAGAATCCGCACGGATTGCCCCTGCAGATTCGAAATTTTCGGCCTCTTTAAAACCCCTCCCACCTTCCTTCATTCATTCATTCTTTCATAAACACTACCCACAACATCAAAACCCTCATCCTCTCCATCATAAAAACAAAAACCCTCAACAACATTCAACAAAATCAAATCAAACCATCCTTCCAACAACAAATTAATCACTCCTTCTTCAACAAAAATCAAAACCAAGAACAAAATCTTCAACCTTTGAGTCGATTTTTGTTTTCATAAAGGCAAAGCCTTTCACCTTCAAATCGATTTGGGCATACTACAAATTGAAGATTTTTCATTCTTTTCTTGGTTAAGTTCATCAATGGCAAGGACTAAGGGAGCAACAAAGGCACCAAAGGCTAAGGCACTCTCACAAAGGCAAAAGGCTCTTCAAACAAAGAAAGCTTTGGCTATGGTGGTAGCAACACCAAACTTGGAAGTGCAACAACAACAACAACCTTCTATGGGAGCAACAACACCTTCTACTCCGGTAATTGATCAACTTTTGCATTATCCGGAGGTAACTTTTATTTCCGATACCCATAGAAATACCTTTGTCAAGTTTGCTATGAAGTCATTACAATCCACCAAATTCATATGTGAAGATACCTTACAAAAATTGGGTGTTCTTGAACAAACAAAAGCCTTTTTCAATGCCATGGGGTTAAAGAAATTGTTTGAAACAAGGGAATTGACATACCCCTCCCTTACCTTGGAATTTTTAAGTTCTTTGAAAGTCACCAAAGTTGAGAATAGGTAAAATCTCGAGTTTCGTCTAGCTAATGTTAGTAGACGCATTACCTTTAAGGAATTGGGTGAAATTTTGGGTCTTAGTGATGAATCGCGTTATCTTAAGCATTATGGAAAGTATGACCCCGAGCCTCTTTGGGAGGCAATCTCCGGGAAGAAATTTGAGGATTTTCATGCGAGTCGTGCTCTTTTGGTCCACCATCCGGGCATAAGAGTATGGCACAAGGTTGTGGGAAATACCATAATTGCTAGGAAAGACACCAATCATTTCACAAGACTTGATTTTATTCTCCTTGAATCGGCTTTGAATATCGGAAGAATTCATACCAAGCCTTACAATTCTTTGAGGCTCTTGGTAGATAGATGGCTCAACATCGACAGTGGGAAGAAGGGCACGACCGTTATTGTCAATGGCGGCCTAGTCACGGTCTTAGCTAAGCACTTTGATCTTAACTTCAATAAGGATAGCAAGTACAAAGCAAAGGAGGGTGGCCATCTTGTTGATATGCATACTATGATTCACAAGTTCAAGTGGGTTGCCCAAAACCCCCTTGACACTAAGTATGGATGGCTAACTAGTGAAGCTAGATCGTTCACCTTGCCCTCGAAGATTTGTCGTCTAAGCGTCCACCGGACCAATTATCTACTTCCCCTTTCCAAAGAAGCCGAGTATATCATTCAACAACAAAAGGGTGATCTTGAAGCTCCCTCCTCTTCCATTGTCATACCACCTTACCCCTTTGAGTATGAAGAGTTCAAGCCGGAAGGAGTTGAAGTTGGGAAAGACTTTGTGACTCTTCTCATACAAGCAATGCACAAGCAAGCCTATGAAGATCGGAAAAATGCTTATTTGGCTCAATATCCTCCCCTCCTACATTTAGCTAGGCAAGGACTCCTTGATCCATCTTGTCCTTTGCCTAGTTGGGCGGATAGAGAAGTCTTATTTCCGGGTGCTTCTAGGATCGTTTTGGGTGACAATGAGGTTGTTGGAAATGATGAAGAAGTTGATGATAATATTGAGGAAGAAGCAAGTGAAGGAGAAAAGGATGGTGAAGATAATGAAGATGAAGATGAGGAAGAAAGTGAAGAAGTAAATGACAAGGAAAGCGGCAATGTGACCACTTCTCATGAGGGAAGTGATGATGCTGATAGCATGATGGAAGATTAGCAAGCCTTGGAGACTCCTACACTCTCATGGTTTGTCTATTTCTCTCTTTGTATTTTATTTCATTTTGATCATTGTTGGAGTAGTCCTAGCAACATCAAAGGACTCACACCTCGGTACCATTGAGGTGTTCTTATTTTATTGTTCCCATTTGTAAAATCCAAAATGACAAATTAGTTTCATGCATAGCATAGTGTGTGCATGAACTATACCCATCCTTGGACATTAGCAATAGTGTCTCACTCGGTTTGGGGAAGTTAATGCATACGCAACGGGAGGTAATCTAAATTATCCTATCCGTCATAACAAAAACCATGCATCATGTAGCATAGCTTAGTGTAGATTGCTGTTAGTATAGAAATCATGCATCATCTTTGCATAATTTCCATCATTTTGGCCATTGAGGACAATGCCCGTATTAGTGTGGGGATGGGAATTCTAACATTTAACTCTTATTCAAAAATCCAAAAAAATTGAAAAATTTCAAAAATCATAAAAATTTGAAAAATTGAAAAATCCAAAAACAAGTTCACTTCCTTTGTATATATTATTTTGTATATATTGTGTTTGTTCTATCCTTGTTCACATTGATTGACTACGCCACATCCGAGACATGAGGATATTGAAGACCGCATGGTATGATCTTTCCAATCTCCTTTTTCCTCTTTATGTTAATGACTATGTGGCTTTATTTTGATTGATGCGGTATAACAATGTGAATCTAGGACTTGCATTTAGATTGTTTGTCATATTAGTTGGTAGAATCATTTGCATTAGGATGTTTATATGCTAGTTGCATCATGGCATGTAGTTGCATGTTAGAAAAATTTTGCGAAACCATTTACTTGGGAAGCTTGACAAGTGTATATAGGCCCTAGTAGATGCTTTTTGTTCTTAAGACTTTGCTTGTTAGAATGCTTGTAAAACACCCTAGGATGTGTCATGCTAGTATCCTTTGACCCATGGTTTAAGGCCTAGTCAAGAGTACCTTATGGTGTGATAACTCCTTGGCTACCGTTTATTCCAAGGTGACCCTTGAAACCATGCACCCATCCATCCATCATCCATGTTCTACCATACAATTTTGTCATCAAAAGGGAATGGGCACAAAAAGAAATCAATTTGAGTTCAAAGAAATGAAAAGTGAAAGAAAAGTTTGCAAAAATGCATCAAATGAAAAGAAGAGCAAAAATAGAACTCCTAAGCTTCAAATACAAGGCACCCTCGTTACTAATTGGGGTGACTTTGAAAATGTTCAAAAAGAAATGCAAAGAAAAGTTGAAAGTTGCCAAGTGTTGAAATGCCAAAAATCAAAAAGAAATGGCAAGAAAGTGTTCTCAAATGTCAAATGCCACAAGAAATTGGGGGGAAAACCAAAAAATAAAAGCAAACTCCCAAAATGAAACTCAAATTCTATCGATCCCTTCATCCATCGTATCCATTTTTGTGCATGGTAGAGAGGGGACGACCCTTCTTCTTGTCTAGGCAAGAGGGGGAATTCCGCAATCCTCCAGTGTTTCTAACGCCATAGGGAGTCTACTCTTGACAAAAGCATTTAACGATTGAGGACAAAGGTAACCTAGCTTGACACAACTTGGAGGTGATTTATTGGTATCCTTCTAGGCTTAGTAGTTTGAACAAATTGCATCTATGAAGGATTGTGTACCCTTGAATTGCTTCCCTTGTAGATAATTTCCGCCACTTAGATGAGGAAAGTGGCTATTCTTTTTGTAGATGCAACCATTATGTGTTTTTGTGTGCTTAATGTTTGGATGTGTCGCCATTTTGGCAAGACCCACCTTGCCTTGCAAGAAGGCATCCTACCTCATGGTTGTCTTGTTGTGAGTTGAAGGGGCGGAGTGAGACCCGCTAATTGTTTCATATCGGCTAATTTATTAGGATAGGTTAGTATTGGTCCTAGTATTTGTCACCTCTTTACTCGGGACGAGCAAAGGTTCGGTTTGGGGATATTTGATGTGACCATAATTGGCGCATATTTAGCCCCCGAATTAGCCTTGTTCTCATGCTTTTTAGTGCTTATTTGGGTCATTTCTTATCTTTAGTTCTTTGTTTTGCATATTCTTTGAGATTTTGATCCCTTGGTAGGAAAGGAGTAAGAATCTTGCATTTTCATGGCAAAACGAGACTAAATTGATCGAATTCAATGACCAAGCATCAAGGAGAGACAAGATTAGAAGGCCTTTGTACATATTATAGTAGAAGAGCAATGTTGAGAAAAGATCCTTGAGTCCCCAAGGAAATCCCCAAGGAATTTATGAAGAAAAGGGAAGAAAAGAAGAAGTTACTATGCTGACTGACAATCCGAGCGGATTGTCAACAATCCGTCCGTCCAGCCCCAGCACAATCCGAGCGTCCTTGCCTGAATCCGCTCGGATTCCCCCTCCACAATCCGCCCGGATTCCCCAGAATCCGCTCGGATTCCAACGGTGCAATCCGCCCGTCCCGACCCTATTCCGCCCGGATTTCTTCACAGCACAGATTGTCTTCTTCAAGCTACGAAAAGAGAAGCCCTTCTCTCGAAAAATACCGGGTCCTCCTTGCTCAACTTAAAAAGTGTAATTACTAGTTTAGCCCTTAGTTAACCCTAATGCATCCTCCCTAATTTCCACTATAAATACCCCATTAGTCTAATTAGAGGAGCATGTTCTTCTTATCAATAATTAGTGTAGCTAATATCAATCAAATCTCTCTTCAATATTGTAATCAAGTATTAATCAAGTTTTAATCCAAGTTTTAGTTCTTTAATCTCTCTTTTGTTCATCATTTAGTTTGGGTAATTGAAGATTATTTGGGTTATTGTTGGGAGATTGACAACCTCTCAATCAAGCATTCAAGTACTTCTATTATTCTTGCTTTATTATTGGAATCATTAGTAGGTATAATCTCTTAATCCCTTTTTAATTATTGTTAATTACTTTCATTTATTCATCATGCTTCATATTGTTGGTATGATTGACAACCTTGCTAGCATGATCAACATGATAATGAGTGAGTAGTCTCTTAGCTAGGGTTAATGGGTGATTAGGGGAAACCAACATGGGGAATGATTCATGCTTAAATTAATATGCTTTCATGTTTTATTTGCTTGCTTGTTTTGATCTCAACTCATGCACATGTTATATTTGATGAAATGCTAAGCCTATGAATCCTTGCATTTACTATCATCTTCTATCTTTTCAATGAGACTTGTAAGACATAACCCAACTCGAGTCTCATTAGACCATGCATGTTGTTGAGTAGGGAAGATTAAGTCGACTTGTAGGTGTTGTACAATCTAATCGATTCGGCTCCGGGACCCAAACTTTCCTAGGATTGTAAGATATAACCCAACTCAATCCATCACAACAATAATTGCTTGCTTATAATTTGAGAACATGTTTGTATGATCATATCCCATGATTCCCCTATGATCCCATGACACCCTAGTGCCTTTAATCAATTGTTTACACCCCTTTAATTCATCTTGCTTGTTTATTTTCATTGTTATTCTAGTTTAGTAACCTTCTACATCAACCCAATTTGTGACACCCCTTAGACACCACTAGTTACAATAGAAATCTCAATTCAACTCCCGTCCCTTGGGATCCGACCTTTACTTGCCTCTTTACTAATTGTAGAGTTGTTTGTGGAGCTATAAATTGTGTTTTGATTCGTCCGTGACCAACGACCACATCTTAATTTGTGAACACTTAGCGGGATCGCATCAACAAGTTACCGAAAAGATATAGTCCGACCAGAACCATTGCAAAAATTCTTCAATCGGGCTTCTATTGGCCTACAATGTTCCAAGACACAAGGGAATTCATCATTCATTGTGATGCTTGTCAAAGAACAGGGAATATCACTTGGAGGAATGAAATGCCACAAAGGGGCATACTAGAGGTGGAGATCTTCGACGTTTGGGGGATCGACTACCAAGGTCCGTTTGTGCCATCCAATGGGAATAAGTATATCCTTGTGGCCGTAGATTACGTCTCAAAGTGGGTGGAGGCAATTGCCATCCCAAACGATGATGCAAAGACGGTCACCAAGCTCTTCAAGAAAATAATCTTCCCAAGATTCGGAGTCCCTAGAGCAATCATAAGTGATGGAGGAACGCATTTTCATGAAAAGAAGCTCGCATCCCTCTTGACCAAGTATGGTGTTCAACATAGAACCGGCTTACGATATCATCCTCAAACAAGCGGTCAAGTTGAAGTTTCAAATAGAGAGATCAAGAAAATTCTTGAGAAAGTTGTAAACAAGACCCGAAAGGATTGGAGCACAAAGCTTGATGACGCTCTTTAGGCTTATAGGACAGCCTATAAGACTCCCATAGAAGCCTCCCCTTACAAGCTTGTTTATGGAAAACCATGCACTTGCCAATCGAATTGGAGTATAAAGCTTTTTGGGCAATCCGAGCCCTTAACCTTGATCTCAAATTAAGTGGTCAAAATAGGATGATACAAATTCAAGAGTTGGAGGAATTCCGACTACAATCTTATGAGAATGCCAAGATCTACAAAGAAAGGACAAGATTGTTTCATGACAAAAGGATCAAGCAAAAAGCCTTGCACAAAGGGGATAAAGTCCTTCTATTCAATTCCCGATATCGACTCTTTCCCTGGAAGTTGAACTCTAGATGGATGGGTCCCTATGTGATCACCGAGGTTGGAAAGTATGGGGATTTTGAAATCAAGGCGGAAGATGGAAGCAAATTCAAGGTCAATGGTCAAAGATTGAAGCCATATTATGAGGGAGCATTTATTGGAGAGGTCGAGGTCACCTACCTCGGGCCTCCTCATCCTTGAAGGAATCATCAAAGGGAGAGTTTGGTGGAGTCCTCTCTAAACCACCACTTGTAAATATACTAACCCCTCTAACTTGTATTTATAATTTTATTGCATTTCTTTTACCATAAACATAAATTCTTTCCATGAGAGTAAGTGAGGGAGGGTCACTAATGATTTTTGATGAAGGAAGGAACTAATTTTCAAGTGTGGGGAAGCTTTTCATTGGAGTCAAGGAAATCAAAGGGAATCCGCAGCAAGGAATCCGAGCGTCTAAAGAGAGAATCCGCTCGGTTTGTAAGAAGACGACCGTCTTATTGAGAATACGCTCGTCCGGCAGGAATCCGAGCGTCTGAAGACGAATCCGCTTGTCTTTTTGCCAGTGCAGATTAAGCAAAGTTGTTGTAACAGAATCCGTTCGTCTTTGAAAAAAGACGCTCGTCTTCCTTCAGAAAAGACGCTCGTCCTGTGCTCGATCCGCTCGTCTTGCCTGCGTCAATTTTTGGAAAAATCCGCTGTAAGAGAGTCCGAGCGTCTTCCCAGGAATCTGTTCGTCCCAGAATGAGAGAATCCGAGCGTCCCGAGCCCGAATCCGCTCGTCTCCATGCGGCCTTCAATCCCGATTTTTCCAATTTTAATTCTCCCCACCACATAATTTGTGACACATCACCCTTCCTTCCACTTGTATTAAAAAAACCCACCTTCTTATGACTCCAAAGCATATCCCAAACACTCTTTCATTCCACAAAATCAAAAAGCCCCAATTTCTAGGTTTTCAAAGGCAAGATTCAATCCACAAAGAGCATCTCCATACTTCAACAAATCAAAAATTCCAACTCAACAATCAAAGAATGGGACCAAAGGGATCTTCATTTAGGGATAGAAGAAGACCAAGAGTAAGAGGAAGCTCTTCTATATCTCACATCAACACTCTAAGGAGGGAGCATGAAGAAATTGTGGATCTTACCAAGCTTGATGACTTCTCTAATGTTGAATTCGTAAATGATGTGCAAAGGCTCGTTTTTCACCGACTTCTTGGTAAGAACATTCTCCCTACAAAGTTTTTATGCCATAGAACTTTTAGGAAGCTTGGGATTTACCATCAAATGGAAGCCCTTTTTGAGTTGTTTGGTCTCTCTACCCTATTTCGCATGCACGAGCAAACCTACCGATCCCTTGTTCTTGAATTTTTAAGCTTCTTGAAAATCACAACCTTGAATAGAACGATATGCATAAAGTTTAGGTTGGAGAGTGTTTCAAGAATGATGACTCTAGTGGAATTTGCTAATGTACATGGTCTCGATGTCTCGCCTACCCGGACATCAAAACTGAAGAGATATAGTGTTGTACCCCTATGGAGGGCCATGACCGGCCGAGATTTCATGTACATCAAGGAGTGTCTAGCTTTCCACATTCAAAACCCTATTTTGAGACTCACTTACCGGCTCCTTTCCAGCACCCTCCTTGCTCGCCGAGACCTGGCAATTGTGAACGAACTCGATCTTGTGTTCATGGAGTCTTATCTCGATATCCATGGAAGGGGTGGGTACCATTTTAATGCGCCTCTTGTGCTACTTGAGAAGTGGGCTAAGTTTAAAAACGGTGATGATGATGGGATGAAACACATCGTTAATGGAAGGCTCATTACAACGATTGCAAAGCATTTCAATCCAAAATTTAATGAGAACAATGAGTACACTCCTCTTTCCGGGGAATACAAGGATAAATGAAGACCTCCTTCTTGTCCATCATCATTGGATAACCCTTGAGGGGGTTGATAAAATGATCAAGTGGATAACAAAAGGAAGTGATCCAATCTACTTACCAATGACCGGTCTACCAAGAATCTCACCAAGAAAGGGACCTCTATCACCGATTCCATCCTACCTCATCCCCACAAACCTAACCCAAGCAAGGCAAGCACCACCACCACCAAATCCCCAACAACAACAAGAGCAACAACCACAAGATGAGAAAATGAAAGTACCTCCCTACCCTTTTCCATATCAACCATACAACCACCCTAACCCCTTTATCCTCCCCCGTGATGAATTTGTAACGGGAATTCTCCAAGATTTGCATTTCCGACAATATGAGGCTACCGTGGATAACTATTATGCACTTTACCCTCAATTCCACGATATGATTCAACGAGGGAAGATTAGTGATGAGGGAGTGTTTCCCTCTTGGGCACAAATGGATATACTCTTCCCAAATTCGGAAAGAGCAAATGAAGGGGCAAATGGGCAACAAGATGAAGGGAGAGAAAAATCTTGCGGTGGGGATACGGTGGAGCTTAATAGCGAAGAAGATGAGTTCATGGACCCTAATACAAGTGATGCATCCAAGGAAATATGGGATAGTGACCTAGAGGGGGATAAAGGCGATCTCTAGAAGATCCCTTCATAGCTAGATGGAGCGGGCATGAGGCACCCATCTCAAGCTTAAGTGAAGTTTCCTTATCCTCTCTCTTTATTTTCAATTTCCATGAAAGAATTTAATGTTTTGTCAACTTGTACAATATTTGTCTTTGGCTTGTTTGGAGAGTCTTAGCAACATAGAGAACTAACACCTTGGCTTCATTGAGGTGTTCTTTTTATTGTTCCCACATGAAAAATCCAAAATGACAACATATAGTTTCATGCATTGCATCTTGTGTGCATGAACTACCCCAAAATTTAAGACATTAGAAATAATGTCTATTTTGGTTTGGGGAAGTACATGCATACGTAACGGGAGGCAATCTAAATTACGCTCTCCATCATAAACAAAAACCCATGCATCATGTAGTGTAGCTTAGTATAGCTTGCATTTAGTATAGAAATCATGCATCATACTTGCATAATTTCCTATCATATTGGCCATTGAGGACAATGCATTAGTGTGGGGATGGGAAATTCTAACTTAACTTTTATTCAAAAATCCGAAAAAATCAAAAATTTCGAAAAAACAAAAAAAAATTGAAAAATTGAAAAACCAAAAACAAGTTCATTTCCTTTGTAGTGTAGTCTTGTATATATTGTTGTATATATTGTGTTTGTTCTATCCTTGTTCACATTGATCGACTACGCCACATCCGAGACATGAGGATATTGAAGACCGCATGGTATGATCTTTCCAATCTCCATTTTCCTCTTTATGTTAATGACTATGTGGCTTTATTTTGATTGATGCAGTATAAACAATGTGAATCTAGGACTTGCATTTAGATTATTTGGCATATTAGTTGGTAGAATCATATGCATTATGATGTATATATGTTAGTTGCATCATGGCATGTAGTTTGCATGTTAGAAAAATTTTGTGAAACCGTCTACTTGGGAAGCTTGACAATTGTATATAGGCCCTAGTAGATGCTTTTTCTTCTTAAGACTTTGCTTGTTAGAATACTTGTAAAACACCCTATGATGTGTCATGCTAGTATCCTTTGACCCATGGATTAAGGGCTAGTCAAGAGTACCTTGTGGTGTGATAATTCCTTGGCTACCGTTTATTCCAAGGTGACTCTTGAAACCATGCAACCATCATTCATCCATGTTCTACCACATTTTGTCATCAAAGGGAATGGACACAAAAAGAAATTGTTCAAATTTGAGTTCATGAAATGAAAAGTGAAAGAAAGTTTGCAAATTGCATCAAATGAAAAGAGGAGCAAAAATAGACTCCTATGCTTCAAATATAAGGCACCCTCACTACATATGGGGTGACTTTGAAAATGTTCAAAAAAGAAAATCCAAAAAGTTGAAAGTTGTCAAGTGTTGAATTGCCAAAAATCAAAGAAATGGCAAAAAGAAAGTGTTCTCAAATGTTATATGCCACAA